>NC_138881.1:4857816-5469472 GCF_965194805.1 Balaenoptera borealis | reverse complement strand
AAGGGGGGTAAATATAAATGCCCAGCTCCCTGGCCTTCAGGCAAACAAAAAAGTCCTCTAAGATACTGTTTATGTCCCAGCACTCTGCAGAGATCAGGCTGAGGCTGGGACTTTACAGAAAGCACCCTCCTTTGCCTCTCTCTCCCTCCCTGTCCTGCCTCATTCCCTTGCTGGCTTCCCCTACCTGGGATCCTATGACTCCCCATCTAGGATTTGCCTGTGGGGAATGTGAGCTAAGTCTCTGTGCTGTAATAGGCACCGGGCCAGTTCTCAGGAGCTTTTCTTCACCCCCAAACACCACGGGCCCATGCTGACCTAGCTGGACCCCGTAACCTTACACAAACATCTCGACGCAATGCACCACACGTCTGCAGTAAGAGAACCAAAGGCTAGGTATGCAACAACGACAACTGTAATCATTGGCACTTTCTCAGATTTTCCAGACTGGCTACAGGCCATCTCATGGGTAGGGTAATGTGGGTTTCTTACAAGGCGTTATAAGAATTATCTGGCACTGATCATTCTTTTTTTTTTTTTTTAACATCTTTATTAGAGTATAATTGCTTTACAATGGTGTGTTATTTTCTGCTTTATAACAAAGTGAATCAGCTATACATATACATATATCCCCATATCTCTTCCCTCTTGCCTCTCCCTCCCACCCTCCCTATCCCACCCCTCTAGGTGGTCACAAAGCACCAAGCTGATCTCCCTGTGCTATGCGTCTGCTTCCCACTAGCTATCTATTTTACATTTGGTAGTGTATATATGTCCATGCCACTCTCTCACTTCGTCCCAGCTTACCCTTCCCCCTCCCCGTGTCCTCAAGTCCATTCTCTGCGTCTGCATCTTTATTCCTGTCCTGCCCCTAGGTTCTTCAGAACCATTTTCTTTTTAGATTCCATATATATGTGTTAGCATACGGTATTTGTTTTTCTCTTTCTGACTTACTTCACTCTGTATGACAGACTCTAGGTCCATCCACCTCACTACAAATAACTCAATTTCGTTTCTTTTTATGGCTGAGTAATATTCCATTGTATATATGTGCCACATCTTCTTTATCCATTCATCTGCCCATGGACACTTAGGTTGCTTCCATGTCCTGGCTATTGTAAATAGAGCTGCAATGAACATTTTGGTACATGACTCTTTTTGAATTATGGTTTTCTCAGGGTATATGCCCAGTAGTGGGATTGTTGGGTCATATAGTGGTTCTATTTTTAGTTTCTTAAGGAACCTCCATACTGTTCTCCATAGTGGCTGTATCAACTTACATTCCCACCAACAGTGCAAGAGGATTCCCTTTTCTCCACACCCTCTCCAGCATTTATTGTTTGTAGATTTTTTGATGATGGACATTCTGATGGGTGTGAGATGATATCTCATTGTAGTTTTGATTTGCATTTCTCTAATGATTAGTGATGTTGAGCATTCTTTCATGTGTTGTTGGCAATCTGTATATCTTCTTTGGAGAAATGTCTATTTAGGTCTTCTGTCCATTTTTGGGTTGGGTTGTTTGTTTTTCTCATATTGAGCTGCATGAGCTGCTTGTAAGTTTGGGAGATTAATCCTTTGCCAGTTGCTTCATTTGCAAATATTTTCTCCCATTCTGAGGGTTGTCTTTTCGTCTTGTTTATGGTTTCCTTTGCTGTGCAAAAGCTTTTAAGTTTCATTAGGTCCCATTTGTTTATTTTTGTTTTTATTTCCATTTCTCTAGGAGGTGGGTCAAAAAGGATCTTGCTGTGATTTATGCCAGAGAGTGTTCTGCCTATGTTTTCCTCTAAGAGTTTTATAGTGTCTGGCCTTACATCTAGGTCTTAAATCCATTTTGAGTTTATTTTTGTGTATGGTGGCAGTGATCATTCTTAATCACAAAGATCCTTCCAGCTGCTTCTGACCAGTGATTGAGATGGCTGAAAGGGTAGCACCTCCATTGATTAGTATGATCACCTCTGCTCTTGGATCAATACTGTCTGAACTGGCTCAAAAATACAATTTTTATCTTATTTACCCAGCATCGATCAGACCCTGGTAAATTGATTTAGAATGATGATACAGAATAATATATGAAACAAAATGTCAGAGTACACAATAGCCAAGAGAAAGAAACCGAGTTTAGTTACGGGGGCCTGTGTTCAGCTCAGCCCACCTTGCAAGTTATGATGGGCCTGGGAAGTGAGATATATTATCAGAGGGTGCTCTTCTGTTGGAATGAGAGGAAAGTGATTTAACAAAGGTTCCAGCTAGGCTTCAGCATAAAAGTCCTAGACCCTTAAACAGGAGGGATTTGCATGTGGAATTAGCTGGAAACATCCCGCCCACCAAGCTCACTGCTGTGCAGTGCTAAGTGCTTGCAAAATGGCAGGTTGCTGATATCAAAATTCTTTCCTCGTAGTCGACTTTGCCCCACCTCTCTGTTTGCTCCTGTTCAGGTTGTTAATGATACTTTAGAGTGATTATCTTTACTTTTATGAGCGATGAAGCCTGAGCATGTTATGTACATTTTATTTTCCATTCCTGTACTCTGATAATGCTTCTTGCATCTTAATTATCTGACTGGAGGGCTCTTAAAGACTTCAGAAGCCAGATGGTTTTGAAGGAGTGTTCTTTTGAAAGAAAATGTAATCCATTGTACCCCAATGTGAAAAACAACACTTTAAACCTTCTAGAAGAACATATATTAAAATGTTACGGCTTTGTGTAGTGAAAGTTTTCTTCACCAGGACAAAAAATGCAAATCAAGAAGAAAATGATTACTATGTTGATAACCTCAAAACTACAACAAAACTCTTTAGTCATAACTTTAACAACCAACAATAATCAAAACACACAAATATAAACCACAGTCGACACTGGATTTTTGTGTATAAAACTGATCAAAGTTTTGTAACAGTAATATATAATTAGGACACATACTATACAAATATATATTAAGGGGCACATACTCTATAAATATGTATTATATAAAATATTTTATATCAATAATATGTATATACCTGTGTGTATGTGTGTGCAACTTTTGATAAAAACAAAAACCAAAGAAGAAAAATGGGCAAAGAATATGAACAGTAAATTCTCAAAAAAGGATAGTTAAATGGTTAATAAACATATGAAAAGATATTTGACTGCACCAGTAGTCAGAGGAATGTAAATTAAAACAATAATAAAATAGGGCTGCCCTGGCGGCTCAGTGGTTAAGAATCCACCTGCCAATGCAGGGGACACGGGTTCGAGCCCTGGTCCGGGAAGATCCCACATGCCACGGAGCAACTAAGCCCGGGTGACAGAACTACTGAGCCTGTGCTCTAGAGCCTGCAAGCCACAACTATTGAGCCCTCGTGCTGCAACTACTGAAGCCCGTGCGCCTAGAGCCTGTGCTGTGCAACAAGAGAAGCCACCGCAACGAGAAGCCCGTGCAGTGCAATGAGGAGTAGCCCCCGTTTGCCGGAACTAGAGAAAGCCCACGCTCAGCAACGAATACCCAATGCAACCATAAATAAATAAATTAAAACAACAACAACAACAATAAAGTATTATTTCATAACCATAAGATTGGCAAATATTAAAAAGTGTGCCAACCTCAATTGTCAGGAGTTTGTGCAAACTCTACATTGGAGAGCACTACAGGGATATAACTGCCCTCTGAGCTGTCTTGGCAATCTCATTCCTAATTATATAGGTTAAAGAAGAACTCATATCTGTGTTCAAAATGACATGTTCAGGAAGGTTCCTTGAGACATCTCCTATAACAGCAGAAAACTGGAAACAACTCAATTTTCCATCAGTAGAAAAACAAAATCACATGTTGTTTATTCATGCAATGAAAGATTTGTGCAGGAGATCAAATGAGTCGACTACAGATAGATTAACGTACAAAAGTCTCTAACAAAATTGGGGCAGGGATGGTAAGTACCAGAAGTATATGCACAGTATAATAGCATTTATGTAAAGTTTGAAATCATGTAAAACAAGTCTATGTATTTTTTCTGGATACCTAATTCACAGCACCATTTTAAAGACAAATAGGCAAAAAATAAATACCAAATTGAGGATCTATATTTTTCTGGGGGGGAAGGCAGGATGGGAATGAATGGGGAAATAGTACGAAGAACATGGCAACTGTGTCTGTAACTTTCTGTTATTTAACATGCTAGATACTCATAGATATATGGATGGATGGATGGATGGATGATAGATGGATAGATGGATGGATGGATGGATAGATAGATATAGACAGAGAGAAATACATATATAGATAGATAGGTTAACAGATAAATAATTGATATTAGTTTGCTTATAATTCTCTGAGAAGAGCTATTGACAATTTGTCAGACAGTCACAATGTATAACTGTATGCCAGACAATATTTGTTTAGTAAAAATAATTAAGCCACTTCATTTTCTCAAGGTAAATGATGTATATGGAAGACTACCCAGGCCCTGGATTAGTGCCAATGAGCTGCCCACCAGCCCCTTGATTTTGCTCCACTTCTGCCCAATTAAGTGTACTCTTGGTAGGGAAAAATTAATTTTATGTCACTTTAGGCTGGCTATAACTGGGAACTTCATTTTAATACCAAAGTTAAAAATAAAATTCCAGTAAAACCAAGGCCACCATTTTCTTCTGAATCCTTTTTAGCATTTTATCTCTTCATTAGCAAAGATTTGAGAGAGCTGATTTACTTAGAATTCAGCTTCCGGAATTTATTTTCATACATATGATTTGGGGCATGTAGATTATCATTGCAAGCTATGTCAGTATTTTGTTTTCTCTTTTGTTTTACAAGATCCATTTCAAACAACTTAGGTTCTATAGTGTCTCTATTTTTTTTTTTTTTTTAACTTTTCGGCCATGCTGTGAGGCATGGGGGAATCTTAGTTCCCTGACCAGGGATGGAACCCGCGTCCCCTGCAGTGGAAGTGTGGGGTCTTAACCTCTGGACCACCAAGGAAGTCCCTATAGTGTCTCTATTAAAGGAAATACAAACTTGAAGGATATTTGTAGAGAGAAATATGTACAGGAGAGATTTTCAAAAGAGAGGAAGCAATTAACTTTCTGCCCTGTAAGAAAATATGTGCAAATTATTTTCAGGAATCTTAATACAAAGGTCAATTAACTCTCAGGTATTAAGAGAAATCAAATCCTATAGTCCTTAACTTCTAGCAATCTCATCAACAGTCACAGAATTATTAATCTAGTAGTAAATATTCCAGAGTTACAACATTTTGAAATTTTTGAATGCATACTTGCCTAATTTTAAACATTTTCAAAAAGTTACTTCAAACAAAACACCAAGGAGCCGCAGATTACAAAATTTATTGATAATCACAGTTGATTCTACTAAACAAAATTGTGTTTCCATCCTGAGCTATTGGCCTATGGCCCTCTATGTAAACATTATTTGAGTGTCATGTTTTATTTAGATAACTGACATTTTGACCAGCATACACAATGCTTCTTGTCACTCATGAAAGTGTATATAATTTACTTTTTAACTCTGAGGTTTACTGAATCTTAAAGATGTGACTCATGCATAATAAATATAACAAAGTGAAAAGAAAGAAAACCACTGCAAGTTATGGTTTGGTTGACTATCTTACACTGAAGGAAAAAGAAACAAAGAACTGCCATTCTAAATAAGACACAAATGAGAGTTTCATGTCTGGCACCAGTATGGATAACTATTTGGGTGGATACACTTTATAATATGAGCATGAAAATAATAGGAATGAAATACACATATATGCAGTCCTCTGTGTGTGCACACACACAGACATATAACTTTGTGGTGTAACAGACACATGTATTGTTTTGTGGACGAAAAGCACACTTTGTTATACTTATAGGGTACCTACTAGAAGATTCTTAAGAAAAATCACATGACACCAGACTCTGTCTTTGAGTGTCAAAGGGTACCAGTCAATAGCAACCTGCTTCCCCACCCAAGTTCTGAAGTCATTAAGAAAATTCATGAGGTATATGGAGACCAAAATGTCACCTTTACTGACATTGCTATGGCAGATCACCTGGGTTTTGTTTGGGCACAATTTAGCACTGACCCCTTAGGAGAGACTCAGCCACTTGGTTCCAGCCAACATTGGTCTGAGCTAGGTTTCCCTCCACGACTGCCCCCTTGAGACCCACGATACTTAAAAACAGAGAAGAATGTCTCCTTCCTCTTGGCTGCTGGCTTCCAGGAGAAAGGGAAAAAGATGGAGCTGGACAAGGCATGTCCCTTAAGACACAGGCAAGTCACTCAGTGGGGGTGGGAGGGGGGCAGGCAGTAAGTGAGAGGCACGAGAAGTTGCAGGTTGTCCACCAACCATTGCAAGGACACACCAGGCATGGAGAGGTGTCCCTTCTTCTCTCCACTTAGGAAGAAAAGCAGTATTTATGTGAAGACCTGAAATCCTGGGCTCTTCAACATCACATCTATCCATCATGCAAATATTTGAGCACCTACTCTGTCCTGTGCACATTAACTGCAGAGAGTGTGCACTTCTGCGCTCTTATCCATCGGAGGATGTGGGTCTGATTGGCACTGGGCGTATGAAGGATGCATTTGTGCCCACTGTGTACTCGTACAGCAAGAGCAGTTTACGGCCAATGAAACAGAGAGCGTGGTAGGTAATCAAGATTTAGGTGGAAGCTTTAACCACGGAACAGAGGAGAATGCACCGGCTGGGGGCCTTAGGCTACTTAATATGGTACCCAAACCACAACGTACTTAGAGGTACCCAGTGTATGGGCCTCATGGTCTGATGATGGAGGGAAGGCAGAGAGGGAGGAAGGAGGGAGGAGACAGAAAGAAAGAAGGGAGGAAGGGGAGGAAGGAAACAGAATAACCTAAAGGCTTCTATGCCCACATTGCCAGTGACGCCATCACAGGCAAAACCAACTTCTCCACCGTTTTTCAGGTTTTACAAACCGCAGTGAACGTTTCACAGAGAAGCCAAAAGAAATACAGGGGAAAAAAACATATTCTAAGCCAGAAATATTTGAAAAGTTAGTGAATGGGAAATACAAATATGAAAATATGATTTATAACAGTGATATTACTCATTGAAGAGGTAATGTTCTGAGCTACTGGATTAATCAGTACTATTATTGGAACACAGAGAGAGAATCAGTGGGCTATAAAAATATCTTTGTCCAAAAAGAAAAAAAAAGGAAGTCCCTGGTGGTCCAGTAGTTACTCCACACTGCTTTCGCTGCTGAGAGCCTGGGTTCAATCCTGGGTCGGGGGAACTAAGATTCCACAAGACGTGCAACATGGCCAAAAAAAAAAAAAAAAACAAAAAACTTTGTCCATAAAGATAATGCTACTAAATTTTTATAAAACATGAAATTGACAATAATGTGTGTGTATCTCTATGTATTTGCAATGTAATTTTAAAGTCAGAAGGCTCTATCCATTCTAATTTGGATGTACAGCCCTTTTTACAAAAATAACTTTGTAAAACCTTTTCTGATTACCGTTACTCACACAGGTAAGAAAAATATTTTATTTTTTGTAATATACATGAGTAAATATAAATCCAAGCAAACGTCTTCCGAGAAGAAAATTCTGGCAATAATTTTTCTTCAGTTTTATAAATATCCTTTTTTAGCTTGGGGTACGGTCAGTTTGTTTCATTAAAGCTCCACTATTTAAGAAAGAAGAAGTTATAGGGAGAAATCCAGTAACTACATGGTGCAGTGTTACCTAATTTTTTGCGAAACTTAGGAACATTAATTAAAAAAACATTTTTAGGGGCTTCCCTGGTGGCTCAGTGGTTAAGAATCCGCCTGCCAATGCAGGGGACATGGGTTCGAGCCCTGGTCCAGCAAGATCCCACATGCCGCGGAGCAACGAAGCCCGTGCGCCACAACTACTGAGCCTGCACTCTAGAGCCCGCGAGCCACAACTACTGAAGCCCGCGAGCCTAGAGTCTGTGCTCCACAACAAGAGAAGCCACCGCAATGAGAAGCCTGCGCACCACAAGGAAGAGTAGCCCTCGCTCGCCGCAACTAGAGAAAGCACGCACGCAGCAAGAAAGACCCAACGCAGCCAAAAATAAAAAAATAAAATAAATAAATAAATTTTTTTAAAAAACATTTTTACAGGTAGAGCCTCCGTTCCCATGGTCAACTGGATGCTGCAACAACCCCTCCCAGTATAGAAACGGTAAAATGGCAGATGAAATGTAAACTTTTTTTTTTTTTTAAAAGCATATCTCAGCTGGTGACTAAGAATTAGATACCATGAAAGACCACAAGTCACTGAGGTGAGTTAGCATGGGGAGGGCCGCTTGCCCTGAAAAATGTCTTCCAACCCCTGGGCTGCCACAAGCCAGTCAAATATTTAAGGGGTCTCTGTGCTGAGGGCAGAAGTCCAAGGACTTGGTCTGAAAAATGAAAGTGCTGTTTGGAATCCTTGCATAAAGCCAAGATTCCCTAACAATCACAACCTCGGGGTTAAGTCTGTTATCAGAATTTACACTACCGGTGTGGCCAAGTCACAATTTCTTTATAATGGCCCCAGGAATATCTGCATTTGACTGAGACCCAAAGGCAGGCAGGGAAGTGGGAAAGCTTTACACAGTGAACGTGAGCTCTGATGGGAGATGGTTGGTATGCAGAATCTAAGGGCAGGCTGAGTAGAAGCAGGACATCTTAGGTGGTAGCCTGGGGGGACATATGTGACCTTCTCTGGTTGCTTCTAAGTTGGAAGAAGGCTGACGTTTAGGGAAAGGGGCAGACATTGACCAGGTAATGACAACTGTGGGTCAGTTTCTGCAGAGGTTGTGATTTGGCTTTGGGGTTGGCTCAAGTTCTATTTTCGTATGTGAGCTGGCCATTGTCCATTTGATAGTCAACCTCTCAGTATAAAGTTCCAGGAATGAAGAGGGTATATGGTCATAGCTCAAGAACAGACAAATAGAACAGGTTGATGAGTCCAGAAAGAGACCCACACTTGATTTAGGGCAAAGGTGTCACTGCAGTTCAGGTAGGGGAAAGGCAGTCTTTTCAATAAATGGAGCTGAACAGTTGGAGATTACCATGGCGGGCTGGGGGGATCTTTGATTCATATGAGACTTTAATAGCTAAATATGTAGGTTGAAAGACTAACAACAGAGTGTACAATTACCAACTGAATACAGAGAAAAAAAGTGAAGAGGATCAGAAAATGGTACCCACAAAATATGCCATTTTGGTCTGAGGATCATTTTGAGCTACAGGCAACTTGGAACCAACAGATGCAGAGAGTTATCTGCCCTCCCCTTATCTGCCTAGAAGCAGGCATACATTTCCCTCTGAGAAAATTCACCAGTTCCTCCCCCCAGGAAGAGAGAAGCATCTCTCCTCACTCAAGGGGGGTTGGATCACAAGGTGAGTTTGCATAAGCAGACCTTTTACTAAAGCAGCCTGTATCCTGCATTCCTTGCCCACCCATTTCCAAGTCCCCACAATTTATCATCCCTTCAAGCCCAAACCATCTTTCCTTTGTTAAAGGGTAGATAAGCCCCCAAGTTTAACTATTTCTTTGCATTTCACTACTTTTCTGTGCACGCAAACATGAATAAAAACTGTGTGCCTTTTCTTCTGTTCCTCTTTCTTTTGTTAGTTTAATTCACACACTCCCAGGTAACGAAACTAAGAGGGGAGCAGAAAAGTTTTTCTTTCCCGAAAATGAACTCGGGAAAGAAAATTAAATCTAGGGCCCTGTTTGAGAGTAGTTTCAGGTTTGCATTTTCTTTTCTGGGCATCAGTAAATGCAAAATTCATGGTTAAAAAAAAAAAAGGTCTAAGACATCCATGTTAATGAACTAAATCTAATTATTAGGAGTGCAAAATAACAAAAGCATTTGCTAATGGGATACAATGGTCTGGGTTTTTAAAGACAAGGCAATAAAAGAGGGTTACATCTGTGAATGGAGCTTGCAGGACTGTCAAATGTTCTTTCAAATAATAGCCTCAAACTGAGCTTACTCTTACCCAAATTTACATAAGCATTGGATGCTAGAGAGAGGATAAGGTCTTAATAGCTTAAAGTCAGTATTTAAAAGGTTCAAAGTATTTGAATAAAATGATGTGCATTAATTAGATGCCCATATACCCACCTCCCTCCTGGCTTTTCCAAAGTTCACTTTACATCATCTTGCTTTTAACGAAAGACCTCTGCCAGTACTTGTTTTCGACAACCGAAAGAAATCCGCACAAGGTTTTCGATTTTATCAGGAAAGGCAGGAAGTGATTATCTTTTGCTTGTTTGGCAACAGCCATTCCAGAGGCAGTGCACAACCCCATGAGACAGAGCAGCCCTGCCAAGCTGCCCTCCTGGGAACCACCCTCAGCGTCCCAGCATCTAGCCACCAGAGCTGTGAACTGTACCTGTGAGCCTCTCTGCTGTATCTCGACTTATTTTGTGCCTCTGTTAGCAAGACGCGCCCTAAGGTAATTGCCTCTTCACTTTACACCACTTCAGCTGACGAATGGTGTCATGGGAGTGTGCCACTTGTTTTAGATCAGGGGCCTGCAGTCACCGTGGCCTGCTCCCCACCAAGGTTGCCTCGAAGCCTCCTACGGGAAGGACACCTGTGGCTGATCACAAATGCGTGTGCAGAGCCTCTCAGAAGAAACGGTCCACCGTCTGTTACAGTGGATGCGTGGGCCGAGATCACGGGCAGGACCCCAAATGCGTACAGTGCTCCAGGTGGTGATGCAGTAAAAAAAAAAAAGTCTCAGGATTGGCAGGGCTCTGAAGGTTAGAAAGAAAGAGAAGCTGGTTGATTGTTTATCCAGGGCCAGGCACAGTCAATTTTCCAGGTATTGTTACCGAGGCTGTGGCCCCAAAAGCACACCCCTGCCCCTCCTTCTGGGTAAACTTGGAGAAAACAGAAATCAACCATATCCTCTCGCTGTGTTTACATCGCAGGAAAAAGAGAGTCCAACTACATGAAAACCTGTGCAAGCTGGGTCGGCTCCAAGAGTGGGACGCAAGTTGCCCTGCAGCTCATTGGCATCTTGTTATAATAGTAAGATCTCTGCCCGACTGTGCCACGATGGTTCGACCTGCTCCTGACCCAGATGCCAAAAAGGACCCTACAAGGGCAGAAAAGAGGTGGCACCCCAGTTCCTGGAGGAACCCTGCCTTTTCCCAGAAAACCAATACGTAGCCCTCCTCCTCGGTAAGTTTGGTTTTAAAATCTTGCCTTATTCACCCTCTTGCAAGAGAAGCTGCCCTGTGAACCAAGTTCCCACTCCTCCATTCTCTGGCCGTTGAATAAAGCGTGTCCTGTTTCAGTCTCAGCATGGTTTCGTCATTGGCTGTGCGAATACAAAAGGGAAAAGAACCTTCTCCGCCAAGGCAGGAGGTCTCCGCTGGGCTAGCGTCCAAATGGGGGTCCATACGACCAATTCAGTAACAGTGGCCTCTGGTTTTTGCAGCTGAAACAGTTGGATCTTCTAAAGACCTAAATCCACACATGCAGAAAGACATGCAGACACACATTCGCACATGCTTAGCCCAGTCTCTGAGGGAATATCACCTCTGTCCCTCAAGACCATGACCAGGGCAAAGAACCTTGCTTGCTTCTTACAGCCCTGTGGTGAACCCTTAGAACAGATTTGTTGTCAGATGCAGGAAAGTTGAGGGATGAACAGCCCACGCCGGACAGAAATGCAGTGGTTATTTCAAATGAAACGCTTAGGGGCAAATTGAGGCTGCTTAGTCCTTGGACAAATTCTCCTCTAGTGAAGAAGTCAGCTACCATCGCTGCTGTTTGGCAGACTCATGTATTTCAAAGAGAGAAGAAAGAACTTACCATTAAAGTAAAATAAAGTAGATATTCTAAGAAAAGGGAAGGAGGACATCTCATCCCTCATGTTTATTTGTTTACTTTTAATTACTATTATTATTTTTTGGCCACGTGGCACGCGGGATCTTAGTTCCCTGACCAGGGGTCGAACCCATGACCCTTGCAGTGGAAGCGTGGAGTCTTAACCACTGGACCGCCAGGGAAGTCCTCTCATCCCTTATTTTTATTTTTATTATCATTTATTTATTTATTTATTTGGCTGCTCCGGGTCTTAGTTGCGGCACGCGGGATCTTCATTGTCGCGTGCAGGATCTTTGTTGCAGCGTGTGGGATCTTGTTCCCTGACCAGGGATTGAACCTGGGCCTCCTGCAGTGGGAGCGAGGAGTCTTAACCACTGGACCACCAGGGAAGTCCATCTCATCCCTTATTTTTAAAAGGGAGAATTAAGTCTTTTATTTTTCATTGGTATTTGCCCTTATAGTGCCTGGCGGGTCCACGTGGGTGCTTGATACCTCCTCCCTTGGCGTTCTTCTGTGGTTGTTCAAAATGCCCTCACATTTTCCAAAATCAAGTCAGTTGTGCTAAGTGCTGAGACTGCCTTTAAAAACCTAATTGGAGAAGGGAGAAAAAGTATTTTAATTCCATCCACCTAAATGTGATGTCGTTTTAAAAGAAACCAGCCCACTCTCTGGCTCTGTAAGTGGTCACTCCTGGTGAGATGGAAGGGGCCTCAGTGTTTGTGTGTCTGCCCCTTCTCCAGGCTTTCAAGAGGATCCAAAAGAGACACATCAGGGACTTCCTTGGAGGTCCAGTGGTTAAGACTCTGCTCCCAATGAAGGGGGTGCGGGTTCAATCCCTGGTCAGGGAAATAAGATCCCACATGCCACGTGGCAAGGCCAAAAAAAAAAAAAAAGATATTCATGGAACCATGACAACTTGAACTTTGATGAGGATGGGGTGAGTGGATGCTTCCTCGTGCTAAGCCTGGAAAACTACTAAGCACCTGGGAACAGAAAAATGTCCAGGCAAACCTGGAGAATACCGATGGCTTTAAAATCCATTACCACATCCAAAAATGATACCCTTTCCAGAAAAAACCATAATTCGAGAAGATACACACACCCCTATGTTCATAGTAGTACTGTTTACAATAGCCAAGACATAGAAACAACCTAAATGTCCATCAACAGATGAAGGGATAAAGAAGATGTGGTGCATATATGCGATGGAATACTACTCAACCATAAAAAAGAATGAAATAATGGCATTTGCAGCAACATGGATGGACCTAGAGATTGTCATACTGAGTGAAGTAAGTTAGACAGTGAAAGACAAATATCATATGATATCACTTACATGTGGAATCTAAAAAAAGTGTACAAATGAACTTATTTACAAAATAGAGAGTCACAGATGTAGAAAACAAACTTATGGTTACCAAGGAGGGGGAAGGAGGGATAAATTGGAAGATTGGGATTGACACATACACACAACTATACATAAAATAGATAACTAATAAGGACCTACTGTATAGCACAGGGAACTCTACTCACTACAGTGTAATGACCTACATGGGGAAAGAATCTAAAAAAGAGTGGATATATGTATATGTGTAAGTGATTCACTTTACTGTATACCTGAAACTAACACAACATTGTAAATCAACTATACCCCAATAAAAATTTAAAAAAACAAAACAAAACAAAACAAATGCTATAGGAATCCAAACTACAACCAAGGTCAAGACCAGCTGCTGAAATCTATGACAGTGCTTTGCAAACTTGCCTGAACAAAAGAAAACCGCAAGCATCTTGCTGAAATTCCAGACTCCTAACCAAATTCATTGAGTCCTAAAAAGTTAGAATTCTGTACACGTCACAAGCACCCTCGGTTTATTCTTAGGATCAAGAACATTGAAGAAGCAATGCTTTAAGATGAATTGAGAGGGAGGAGAAAAGAGAAAAGGGATCAGCCATGAAGCTGCCAGTGATAGAAGACGCTTTAAGAATCACGCTGTTCTCTAAATTGCAAACCTTCCTGCATTAATTATCTATATCTGTGCAGCAAATTACCATAAGCTTAGTGGCTTACCCCAGCACACGTTTATTATGTCACGGTTCCTGTGGATCAGGAATCCGGACACAGCTCGCCTGGGTCTTCTGTCCAATGTTGCAATCAAGGCTGTGTTCTCATCTGAGGGTCAAGTGGGGAAGGACCGACTTCTAAGCTCACGTGGTTGCTGGAACTCAAGGAATTCAGTTCCTTGTGAAGTGGAGGACTGAGTGCCTCGGTTTCTTGCTGGCTGTTGGCTGAAGACAGCTCTCAGTTCCCTGCTATGTGGGGCTCCTGAGACATGGCAGTTTACTCATTCAGAGCCAGCAAAGGAGAGAGGCTCTGAGCAATAGGGGATTTATGATCTTATCTAACATAATCACAGAAGAGGCAGCACACGGCCTCTGCTGTATTCTGTTGGTGTGAAGCAAGTCACGGGGCCTGTCTACACACGCGAGAAGGGTGTAGATTCTAGGAGTGGGGCTTCAGGAGTCAGCCTAGAGTCTAATAAACAGCAGACTAGTGCAGCCACTAAGAGTGGGCATAGAGATGTGGCACATATATACACTGGAATATTACTCAGCCATAAAAAAGAATGAAATAATGCCATTTGCAGCAACAAGGATGGACTTAGAGATGATCATACTAAGTGAAGTAAGTCAGACAAATATCATATGATATCATTTATATGTGGAATCTAAAAAAAGGGTACAAATGAACTTACCTACACAACAGAAATAGAGTCACAGATGCAGAAAACAAACTTATGGTTACCAGGGGGTCGGGGGGAGTGATAAATTGGGAGATTGGGATTGACATATACACACTACTTATATAAAATAGATAACTAATAAGGACCTACTGCATAGCGCAGGGAGCTCTACTCAATACTCTGTAATGACCTATATGGGAAAAGAATCTAAAAGAGACTGGATATATGTATACATATAACTGAATCACTTTGCTGTACACCTGAAGCTAACACAGCATTGTAAATCAACTACACTCCAATAAAAATTGAAAAACAAAAACAAAAAAAAGAGTGGGCATGGAGTCTAGAGTCAGAACGCCAGGGTTCTTATGTCTGGTAACCCAGCTTACCAACGTACTAACCTTGACCTTTCCTTACTGTCATGGATCCTCAGTTTACAGATCTGCACAATGGGATTTAAAATGGTATATACTTTCCACACATACAGGAAACAAACTTATGGTTTCCAAAGGGGAAACGGTTGGGGGAGGGATAAATAGGAGTTTGGGATTAACAGATACACACTATTATACATAAAATAGATAACCAACAAGGACCTACTGCATAGCACAGGGAACTCTACTCAATATTTTGTAATAACCTACAAGGGAAAAGAATCTGAAAAAAAATATATATGTATGCATAACTGAATACCTTTGCTCTACATCTGAAACTAACACAACATTGTAAATCAACTATACTCCAATTAAAAAAAAAATTAAAAATGGTATATACTTTATAATGTTGCTGTGACAGTCATTTGAGTTACTACTTGCAATGAGCTTGGCCAAATGGCCAGGACACATTAATAGTTCTATAAACAAGAGGTTAGCATTGCCATTATTTCCATAACACACTTGGCTATGCCATATTCAAGGCCCATTCTCTCTTTTATCCAGTATTAGCGCACAAGAAAGCATGTGTTCCTGTACACGGGGCGTAAGAGCAAGGCACCTTCTTAAATGTGTCCGCAGAAATGCTTGGTGCAAAAAAATTTTTTTTAATTAACAAAAAATGCTCGGTGCGAAATGAACAGCATGTGCCCCTATCACATCGTTGCTATGTGGGCTAAAACGGAACCGTTTGCACACTCAGTGAGCAAGGATCGTGGCAGGCATTGCCGCATGATGGGTAGATAAGCGCCATGCCCAAAACGCTGAGATGTATTACCTTAACTGTAATCAACTGTTTAAGAGAGTGACGAATAAGACACTATGGCAGCTCATATGGAAGAGGATCACTTCAGGCTGAAAATTCCCCAGAGAGGGCATCTAAGGAAAGGTCAGTAAATAAAATAAATCACTATTGGAAAGTCTATAAAAAGCAAGTTATTCAAAAATCGATGGGTGAGTGCATTATTTGGCTCAAAGGAGTAAAGTTCTGCTTGTTTTGCAAAACGATATTGGGCTCGCCCGTGGTATTCCTCGGGGCTGGGATTGACCATCTGTTAGAGTCATTCCACAGGGGTGGTTGGACCCCCTTCTGCCCACAAGTTGGTTTAGTGGTCAAGACAGATGACACGGAGGACTTCCCTGGCGGTCCAGTGGTTAAGACTCCACGCTTCCACTGCAGGGGGCTCGGGTTCGATCCCTGGTCAGGGAACTGAGATCCTACATGCCGCATGGCCAAAAAAATACATTGGAAAAAAAAAAAAAAAAAAAAGACAGATGACGCCACGTGCATGAAGACTGTATGAAAAGGTTTACTACTCACATCATGAAGCTTTCTAGGGAGGACAGGACAGGCTCCTGAGAGGGTACAAAAAGGCTTGAGAGAGCAGGGAAAGCTTTTATAAGGTTAGGTTGTGATCCTGGGGTGAGGGTTCCTAAACACCGTACTACTGTTTGCATAGTTTAAACCTCCCACCCTGGGCAAGGAGGGTACACCTGGGCATCCTCATCAGCCTGCCCAGGTGTGGACAGAGGGGACAGGGGAGAGGTGGGCTTGAAAGCAGCCAGCAGCCCAATGTCAACAATGGAGTGAGCTCTTTAGCAGAGCGCCTTCTTTATACAAGTCAAGTTAACTGGGTCACAAGGATTCACCTACTTGCCTGGGGTCCTAAGCCAAACCAAGATCTCCAGGAACAAGCCAGGATGAGACTTTGTTACCTGGGCCCCAGCTTAAGCTGGGGCCGGCTTTCCGTTCAGAGCAGATCAGGAGAACAACAAAGGGTCTTCCCCTGCATGTGAGATCTTGAAATGCACATTCAAGGGGTGGGAGATCATTGAAGAGAAATCATACAACCCTGACCACAACAGAGAAGATGGAGAGATTGGAAATCTGAGAAAAAGGACTCAGCCTATTACAAGATATAGATCATCATTTCCAGCTTTTGTGGTTATACCTCAGATTAAACACAAGGATTCTATGCGATGATTTCTTTCTTTTATTTCTACTTTTAAAATATTTTTTTAAATGATATCCATTTATTCATTTATTTATCTATTTATTTATTTACTTTATTTTTTGGCCACACCTTGCAGCATGTGGGATCTTTTGTTCCCTGACCAGGGATCGAACTCGTGCTCCCTGCAGTGGGAGCACAGAGGCCTAACCACTGGACAACCAGGGAGGTCCCAGGTTTTTTTTTTTTTAAGGCGTTTTTAGGGGCCTTCCCTGGCGGTCTAGTGGTTAAGACTCCGCACTTCCAATGCAGGGGGCATGGGTTTGATCCCTGGTCACGGAATTAAGATCCCTCATGCAGCATGGTGAGGCCAAAAAATTAGAAAAAAACATTTTTTTAAAAAAGGCATTTTTATGGCTCAAATTAAGCACAAGAATTCTCTGTACGGATTCCTTTATAAGTGGCTTTTGTGCATTAGGGCTGTGAATTCCATATCTCCAGAGGAGACAGCCCAAAGCTCTTCATTATTACACTATTATTATTTAATAAACAGTGATCATTATCACCTCCCCCTCTTAAAGAGGGCTGGCTTTCTTTCCAGACTATGAGACATTTTCAGAGATGAGGGTCCTCCACTGAAGAGTCTGCCTCTCAGAAGAAGTAAATAGAGGTCAAGGACAACAGCCAAGGACTCCAGTATCTAAGATGCCTCCTACCACCAGCTAACAAGGGACAAGAGACCTTCAGTTCTCATTCTCCAAAACCCATTTATCTTTGTCAGTCACCAAATCGAATTAGCTGACGTAAGTGTTAGAGACTTCACTGGCAGATGTTCTCTCTTGTAATGCAATCTCCTTTTAAAGTGTTTAAAGGACCCTTTGAATAAAGCTCAAAGGGAAAAATAGCGGGCCATGCTTCCACCGTCTGAGAAGTCGTTCTACTTTTCTGCCAGTAGACACGCACTCAGGCAGTTCTACAGGCGTCCATTCTGTGCTGGGCACTGGGTTTGGCACGGGAGATATACTGATGATTAACCAGAAAGGTAAACAAGCAAGCCTAGGGTGACACAAGGCGTGTTATACTAAAGGAACGTGCACGGCGCCAACAGGAGCAGGCGTCAACTCGGACCACTCCAGGGATGAAATTCAACTCATCACGACCTAGATCCAGAAGACTCTTCCTTTGTCAAGACCTCCTGAATGTTTGCTTATTCCATTTACTATGGACGAGCATTTGGGTGGCTTCTTGTTTGAGGGGATCATAAACAGTGCTGCTGAAAAAAAAAAGCAAACATTCTTTTCCGTGTGGATGTGGATGAAATGTGTGGATTTCTAAGCATGCAGTTGCTGAGTCTTTAGGTTATATATTCTACTTTAGTGGGTACCTCCAAGCAGTTTTCCCACCTGACCAGTTTATACCCCCTGAGAGAGTTCCCGTGGTTCCACATCTTCACCAACACTTGATGTTGTCTGTCTTTCTCATTTTAGAAGATTCTGGAGGTTGTACAGTGGTATCACACGGTGGTTTCAATTTGCCTTCTCCTGATGACTAATAAACTTGGGACGTTTTTAATAGGTTTACTGACTATTTAGACCATCTATTATTATTATTATTAAATATTATTGGCCAAGTCGTGCAGCTTGTGGGATCTTAGTTCCCCGACCAGGGATTGAACCTGGGCCTGTGGCAGTGAAAGTGCTGGGTCCTAACCACTGGACCACCAGGGAATTCCCTAGACAGTCTCTTTTTTTTTTTCTTTTAATAATTTTTTTAAAATTTTTATTTATTTATATTTATTTTTGGCTGTGTTGGGTCTTTGTTTCTGTGCGAGGGCTTTCTCTAGTTGCGGCAAGCGGGGGCCACTCTTCATCACGGTGCACGGGCCTCTCACTGTCGTGGCCTCTCTTGTTGCAGAGCACAAGCTCCAGACGCGCAGGCTCAGTAGTTGTGGCTCACAGGCCTAGTTGCTCCGCGGCATGTGGGATCTTCCCAGACCAGGGCTCGAACCCGTGTCCCCTGCACTGGCAGGCAGATTCTCAACCACTGCGCCACCAGGGAAGCCCGACAGTCTCTTTTTAAAGTGCCTATTCAACCCCATCTTTCAACTGAGTTTTCTACATTTTTTTTTGATATTGACATATATTTTTTATATATTCAGTATACACACACACACACACACACACACACACACACACACACACACTTCTCACTCCTTTAATGTTGTCTTTTGATGAACAGAAGTTGTAAATATTTTTATTTTTGATTGCGGTATAATTTCAGCATCCCTGATGGCTCCACTTCCCATCCGTGAATACTCAAAAGCACTCATTTCAGCCACGGTCTTTAACGAATGCATCCACTAGAGTCTCCAACAAGTTGAGCCTTGTGTATTTGCTTAAATCATCACACCTAGAACATGATCTCCACCCCAAAAGGACTGTCTTCTTCATCAGAGTAGGAGCTTAATAACTCCTGGTTTCTATTTTTAATAAAGGTGAACACTTAAGTAACACTAGTTATTTACTGTAAAAATCAGCAGGCAGTTTACAATTTTTGAAATCAGAGGATAATTTCATATCAAATGAATATCCTCTCCATGCACTAGAGGTAGTTTTTGTACAATAGATGAATCCCAAATTTACCTGGATTACTCATCAGATTTACTTGTTGAGCTGCAGTCAATTTGCTTTTATTCACACATCTATATGGGTTTGCCCATAGGAAAGTGTAATTAGGAACAGGGTCCCTCTTGAAATGCTAGATCAAAGCAGCCTTTTAGCTGAACCTTTCACAATCAGGATGCCTGAGAGCCTAGTTAACAGGGAAACTACCCGGCTGGTGCGGTAGTGAACAGAGAAAACAAAAAATGAAGGGTGGGGAAATCTAATCTGATGTGATCTCATGTAGGACAGAAATAGGGACTGAGCCTCCCTACTGCCGCTGGTAACATCGAGGATCTGGGTGGGAAAGCATCTCCGAGAGTCTTATAAAGACGAGGTAACACGGAGGACAGAAAAGAACTGCTGGTGATTACCAGGTCCATCAATTCACCAGGGCAGCTGTCCAACAGGGGTGAGCACTCAGGGTTTAAGGTGCTGGCAAACAGGGAGAAAAGAAGGGCTGGCTGCAGTCCAAGGATAATACACTTCAGCAACTGACAGGAGGGAGGGAGAGAGAGACAGAGGCTTCAGGACGAGGAGAGGCTTACATGTTGAAACGCAGAAGATTGCGGTGGTTTTATAAATGTCTAATACTCCGCAACTTCTGTTCTTGGCCTAACTCCTGGAGAACAGCTACTGGCCAGCTCTGCCTGGATTAGCCTTCGCTGAGAAAAAAGTTTGAAACTGAAAATGCCAAGATTCAGGCTGAAGTCAGTTTGGATCCCGGGAACACTCCTGTCACTATGGCATGAACAGAAGATCTGTCGTCAGTGAAAGGGACTACGAGAATGACACACGTTTAAAGCTGGCTTCAAATAGGTGAATATGGAGAAATATTACATAACCTACTCTTCCCTCCGTGGTGTAGCTAAGAGATTTAGTTTATCCAGATACTGTTGGAAGCCTCTCATGATGTCATTAAACAGCTAAGAGTGTACGATAAGAACTCAGTTCCTCACGGTGGTCGGATCTCTGAATGGGTTTGGGTGTACATCAGATTTCCGGGGCATCTTGTCCAAATGCAGATTCTGATTCGAATGTGGCCCAAGGTTCTGCATTCCTAACAAACTCCCAGGGGATGTTTATATGCTGCTGGTTCACAGACTATATCTTGTGGAGGAAGATTAAAAATCTGGGGTCAGCAGGCAGAGACCCAAAATTACAGAGACACCTCTGTATTAATTTTCTATCGCTGCTGTAACAAATTACTGAAGATTTAGCGGCTGTATTAAAGCAATACCCATTTATTAGCTCATGGTTCCACGGGTCAGAAGTCCAGGAGGCTCCATGAAGTTCTCTGTCCAGGGTTTCTGTCCCGGGCTGGGTTCCTATCCGGAGACTCTGGGAAGAATCCATATCCAAACTCATTCAGTTGGCTACAGAATCCAGTCCCTGCAGTTGTAGGTCCTGGCATGAAGTCATCTGCATCTCAGGACCACCAAGGATGCACAACATCCTTCTTATGCTGCTGCATCTCTCCCACAGACTCTTCTGCTTTCCTCTCTGACTTGAAAAAGATCAAGTGACTAAACAGAGCCCATTCAGCACACACACACACACACACACACACACACACACACACATCCATGTATTAGTTTGCTCTGACGAAACACCAGGAACTGAAGGGCTTCAACAACAGACACTGATTTTCTCACAGACATTTTTTTTATCACTTCTGTGCACATCTGCATCCAAATATCCGAGTGTCTTATAAGGACACCCATCAGATTGCATTAGGACCCCACTCTAATGACTTCATTTTAACTTGATTACCTCTTTAAAGACCCCTTCTCCAAATACAATCACATTATTCTGAGGTCCTGGGGGTTAGGATTCCAACACTGGAATTTGGGGGAGACATAATTCAGCCTGTAGCATAGAGGAAGGGCATACTCGTTGGTCCAGCTCCCATCACTCACTTTTGACAGCTTTTGACCAATTCTAGGCACCCGTGAAACTGTCTTGAAAGCCGAGCTCCCATTTCCATCAGGAAGAGAAGCCCTTTTCCATCCTCACTCACACCGCAGGTATCTCCCCTCTTTGTTCTTGCAAAAGGACCCTCTTTCTGTTGGGGACACGGGAAGCTCTTAAAGAGATGTGCCAGTCCAAGCAATAGATAAAAATAGACTAAACCCGAGTGCTTCGTAAGAGCTTGGCAAAAGACCTGACACGGTTTCAATTATATAGTAGTGCATGTTTCTTGAGAAGTGGGGCAATTTGTACTTGAGTTATTCTCTGATGTCAGATTATAGTACAAGCAAAGCAATTAGCTTGAAAAGCATTAGGAGAAAGCACAAGAACAAAGGTAGATACCAACAGACGGGAAGGCAGTCTCGAGTATGCAAGTGCAAAGTCCAAGGGCAACAATCAATAGCCGGTGTTTGTGTCAACAATAGATGGATCTGCATAATTGCAGATGGGAATCTTAGGTTCCTGTGTCAGACGGGTGGTTGAGTTCTGTTCTTCCTAGGAATGAGGCCGCTGACTCCCCACGGACAAGGCAAGGGCTATGAGCCATTGCTCCCACAGTGGGATCAAATTGGCATAATTCCACGTAGACTCATACTTTGGGAACTTCAGCCACGTAAGTCACTTCAGACACCCATCACATTCATGCTTTTGGACACATTCAAAATCCACTTGCCTTTCAAGTCTATCATATCATATCATATTGATTTTATTCCTTCATCTTTACTAAGGGTAAATGAAGACTGTTTAATACGATTTACGTAAATCTGGAAAAAAAAAAACAAAACTAACCAGGTCTTAAGATTTTTGTCACTGTGTGTTTTTGCGCAGAATAATGTTAGACCTTTATCAGATGCTCAGTGAAATTCTATAACACAGCAGCATTCTCCTTTGTAGAAACCAAGGAGGGGTGAAAAATGGGATGTTTAGCATGCTGTTAGGACTTTGAAAAGAGAGACTGTCTCAGTAAACAGACGAACAAAAAGGTTCCTGTGAAAGACAGTGTTATTTTGAGTAAAGTAAACAAGTTGGAGGAGGTAGGCGATTGGAATCCACTTGGTGTTGAAATGACTTAGTCTTATATGCTATGTCCATACCGGTTCCCTCAAGCCCTTTGTAATAACTTCGAAGCCCAGGCAATCTTACATGGAAGAGACACAAGACAGCTTCCGGGCACTGAAGGCGCATATTTCCAGGTATTCTGCATACCTGTTTGCAAGGCATCTGCTCTTCCTTTTTGCCTGTACCCATGCAGCACCCACCCACATTCCCTGGGAATTGCAAAGCAACACTCCAATGAATATGCCTTTCGTTCTTAGTCATGGCCCCTGTCTACAAATTCTACGTCTTGTCCTCCTCTATTTCCTCATCAGCTTGCTCACCTCTCTGCCTTTGGGGTTACACAGAGCAGTGTCTAAGCCACCAGAGAAGTTCCTTTAAGTAAAATCAAGGAAAAGACCTCTTTTGATCATTTCACTACTTCCTCCGCCGCCAAGATGCACTTTTGGCAACGGGGAAATAGAGCATCGCTCTCCAGAGGTCAAGGTGGGACCAGGTCCCTTGTCACAAGCCAGTGCCCCTGTTAAAACCTCAGAGCTCTGAAGACTGGCAAATTCCATTAGGGGGAAGCCTTACTGTCCTGGAATCAGCAGAGCATTCATTAGAGTAGCAGTTTCTAATCTCAGCCTGTCATCAGTCTAGTTGAAACAGGACCCTGAGGGAACGTAGAAAAGGATAGAGACCAGAGAAAAGGATTCCACGATGGGAAAACATGGCTTTTGGGGGCCTCTGAGCTGTTTATGGACAGTACTCAAGGCACAGACCCTGGCTCAGGAAATGAAAGGGAATGACAGAAAAGACAAATTCTACCTGTGTCATAATCTTGACATTCTTTTTTTTTAAATATTTATTATTTACTTATTTATTTTTGGCTGCGTCTGGTCTTCGTTGCAGCACGTGGGATCTTCGTTGAGGCATGCAGGATCTTTCATTGCAGTGCATGGGCTTCTCTCTAGTTGTGGTGCATGGGTTCCAGGGCATATGGGCTCTAGTTGAGGTGCGCTGGCTCAGTAGTTGTGGCGCATGGGCTTAGTTGCTCCGCAGCATGTGGGATCCTAGTTCCCCGACCAGGGATCGAACCTGCATCCCCTGCATTGGAAGGTGGATTCTTTACCACTGGACCGCCAGGGAAGTCTCAATCTTGACATTCTTTAAGGCATCCTCAAATTGTCTCTCTCTCCAAGGTGATGTAATCATTTAATTTTCATGAATAAAAGTTCTGAATAAGCTAAACTTTTTTTCTAAACTTGACACAAATAATTCAAGTGTTTCCAAGCAGTAATTCTGTTCAAAGAAATAGTTCTCTTTATGCAAAATCAGATTTCTTGAAAAAGAAAGCCAGGTCCATTGTCCAGATTAAACAATTCTAACTCATTTTATGCTCTTTTTTTCCCTTTATCCTTTTAAAATTACTATTATTTTAATTTAAAATGAGATTGATAAAACATCATGCTGTAAAACAAATGCTGTCAATAGACGCTATTATCACAAAACAGGAATTTTTAAAAAAGGTGATTATGAGATCTACAGCTTGCTTAAAAATAGTAGCAAAAAATAGTTCAAAGCTTCTGTTGTTTGCTCCTGCATGTTTTGTGGAAAAGTGTTTTATCTGCCCCAAACTATGCAGCTTGGGCTTATTTCTATTGTGTTTGTTGTCAGATTTTTGTCTACTGGATTTCTTAAAATTGAAAAGAGGATTATACTATATTTATAATTGCACCTAAACATATAGTAGTTGAAAGTTTTTTATCTCCATTTGGGGATAAAAGACATCAGTTGGAGGATATTCTCTGCATAAATTCATATTTTTTTCTATTTTCTTCTATTTTCTACTGAGATCAACTCTTCCCTCTTTCCATGAAGCCTGTCTTAATTTTCCGCTTTTGGTCATGATGCTAATTTTACCTGAGTCCTCAACCTTGTGTACTGAAATGACAGCTGTGTTTTATACTGGAATTTAACATGTCAAAATAGCTTCACTCCAAAAAGATGACTTTTCTGTGTATTGACTTTGGAGAGTCAGTTCTGAGTGCCATTTATTTTTAATTGCTAGTGATACTGGGAGTGTTTATAAATGCTCAAGATGTTTTTAACTGTAGTTCCTTATTGTTCAGATATAACCAGGAACTGTGTATCACTCCAAAGACCTCCATCCTACCCTCTAAGGGTTTCTGAGTTGATGAAACCCATTGTAGCCTTTTATTAAGCAAGAAAGGGTTCAACTACTTCAGAACTCATGATGTCAGGAGTTTTGATAACCTCCCAGGAAAAGATGTTGCCATATAGGGTTTTTAGTGGCTGCTAATCTCCGAGACGAGCCAGAGATTTCTGGAATGCCCACTTATGCCCTGCAAATTATGTACAGATAAATGCTGAGCCTAAAGCTGTCATCCACAGAAAGCATTAAGGAGTACTGCCTTCCTAATAATGTCCCCCAAAGATCCTTTAGGCACAGTAAGCTAGGTCATATGACAGTATCTAACCACTCTGAAATCTCCTTGGTGTGAAACACGGGTTTACTTCTTCTTCACACTCTCCCCAGTGTGGTTGGCAGAGAGAGTCTGCTCACCGTTGTGACTCAGACCCCTGACTGATGGCGGCTTTGCAATCTTGTGATGCCCTCGGTCATCTCAGCATGAGGCTTCGTAGTAGCAGATGCCTGAAGAGGCCAGCAAAGGTGATGCCATCAGCCCAGAAGCTATGTCCACCCATCACTTCCGCTTGTGTTTCATCATGAAAAGTCTGAAGTAGTCACGTGAGCAAGTCTACCTTCAAAGGCATGGCCTTTTCCCTCCATGTTCCCGGAAACAGAGGAGAAGCAGATACTGGAATATTTATAGTGCTTACCACCCGGGGCAAGGAGCACTGAGTATGCCTGTACCATGATGGTAAGCAAAACACGAGTGCCCTGAAGCCCCCTAGTTCATTTTTTTTAAAGACCATTCATGTATTTCTCTGAATTAATTCAACTCACTTGTAGAGAGAGATGCTGAACCGTACAAAATCGCCATGGCTGAATCTTGGCAATGCCGTACGGTTCGGCATAATAATATTTAGGGAATGGTGGAAATAGGTCTAAAGTCGACTTCATTATTTAAGTGATTCTGATCCTGCATTTTGGGAAAGCACTAGTGTGACAATGGCAACTTTACAAGGGAGACACTGGGAGAAAGTTGAGAATAATCATCCCCATTTTCCATCCCCTTCTCAAGAAACTGGACACTTATTTGTATTTGCTTTAAGGAAGTCACATTTTGTGACCAACCCCAGGAAAGTGAGAGGAGAGAGGAACAAAATCTAGATGCGTGTTGCAATCTAATTCTCTTACAATTTCCCATCTTTATCTTTGGTTTCATCTCCTTTCCCTCTACCTCACTTCACCTCTTGGAGAGCGGATACAGACTGCTTTGTTTCACACGGAAGTTCCATTCCAACAGGATGTTTTTCCTGCCCAGTTATGTGGAGACTGGCTATTGTGGTGACTGAACCAATTATGCTTTCAGGATGCAGACGCGGACAAGATCTCTCCAGGGGAAAATGGAGCTCAGTTGGACACAGATTACAGGGTCTGTTTCCAAAGGATAAATTGTGTGTTGACCATCTCATTCAATGTCATATAATCCTCTTTCAAAAGTACCACAGCATGAAACATTTCCAAAGTTTTTCAAATTATAATAGCAATTGTGTTATTTTTTTTACACCACTGTATCTCAACATTGTTACTGAAACCAAATATGTATCTCAAAAGAAAAGAGTAGCAAAAGATGTTAGGCGAGGTTTGCTTTTACTATACTCTAAATGTTAGTATTTTGAGATGAAAATGTTCACATTCAAAACACAGTCACTTTGCATGGATCATGACATTGTGACCAGATGATGCAAATTAGATCGTCCAGTTAATCCTGCAGGTAATTATAACCCTTTGGTCCAAAAGGCCAGCATCTTCTGGTGTGGTTATTGATGCTGAGGGTCCAAGGTGGTGTGCAGGGTTGATCTATTACAAGTTGACAGCTTGTAGCACAAATCCCCAAAGAAGCATCAATTCAAGGGCTTATTATGCAGGTTTTTCACATATGTAAGGGCATATGGCTAAGGTTACCAAGTGGATGCTTCTGGAGATATTAACAAGAAACAAAAATAAAATATGTGGAAGGAGAAAAAAGGCTACTATATTCATTTTAGTTGTCCATGTTCAGGAATGGCAGATACAAATGGGCCTTCCTCAGCTTGTAGACTAAAAGTTCATACTTGGCACATGGGTGGATTTAAATGTTTATTTCTAATTTATTAATATAGAGCTTCATTTGACTTAAGAAGTCATAAGAGGAGTCCAAACTCCTTGGATGTCATTCCTACCTGGAAACATAAAGGACATAGCTAACTTGAAAGGGTTAATGACATGCATTCATAAATTTGGCATGTTTTCCAATGCCTTTTAGGTAATGAATCTCTCAGTAATGACTGAGTCCATATCACATTTGCACGACCAGACCAATGTCCCCTAATGACTCAGTCTAGTGGGCTTTTCTATAATCATGTGCATTCCTGTCTTAGGGTTTCTGGCATCTCTTGTTTTGCAAAAGCTGAAGCCATGCACGCACATGCTCAGACAAGGAGAGGAATACTTATAACAAATACTTGTCACGGCAGCCTTCTTGAAATATTATTGTTTCAAAGACAGCAACTTTTGAAATATTTCTCCAACTCCCAGTCTCTTTTCAGTCAATATGTTCATGTCTTTCAGTCATTTTTTTTCTTAACTGCATGCATTTCTGAGTGTCTATGTTCGCTGATTGACCTCCTTGCAAAAAATTCTCTTTATGTGTATTTCTGAGTACATACGGTCAGTGATTGACCTTACCATAAAATATTCTTTTATAAGATTAAAAATGATCTTCCTGATAGACTATGCAAATCTAAAGTGACTCAATTAGCTTTTCTTAGTTCTTATCAATTTTATTGCCCAATTTAAGAAGTTTTTAATTTCCTCTCACAGCTTTTCAAGGGCTATGGCCATAGGATAAGTTCCTGCCTCTATTTGCAATGCAGTAGCTTTCAAGAAGTAAACCCATTTCTTGAAATGACTCAACATACTCAGTGGTGTGGATAAAAATCAGTTTTCCTAACTTCCCTCCTCTTTCCTGATGGAAAACAAATACAGAAAATATCTAGTATTCCCATAACATGTATACGCCCAATATTAAAGACGTATATTAACTGTCTAACAACTAATAATTATCAGCACTCAAGTGAGATGGGTTATTTGGGTTCAAAAAATAATCATGATATCTACACTACCAGATGTAAAATAGATAGCTAGTGGGAAGCAGCTGCATAGCACAGGGAGATCAGCTTGGTGCTTCGTGACCACCTAGAGGGGTGGGAAAGGGAGGGTGGGAGGGAGACGCAAGAGGGAGGAGATATGGGGATATATGTATACGTATAGCTGATTCACTTTGTTATAAAGCAGAAACTAATACAACATTGTAAAGCAATTATACTCCAATAAAGATGTTAAAAAAATAATGATGAAAAACAGGTTAGTAAGAATGGAACTCCTCACAAGATTGGTACACAATATTGCATGATTTCCACGAATGGCTGAATTCAATCTTGCCATCAGGGAAAAGGTGTAGAAAGTATTAGAAAGCAGGAGAGTATATATACGTCTTGTGATGGAATCTTGGAGCAGGGAGGGTGAAAAGTTTATGTTATTTTCTTCCCGAATTCACGATACCACCCGGACTCCATTCTACAAACCAACATAGCTCAGCTAACATACAATCAATATTTCTGAGTGCCTACTGTGTGCTAGGGACTGTTCTAGCTACTGGGAATATCAAACAAAGTCCTGCCCTCACGTATTCATATATTTAATATTCTAGTCAGGAAAGAGACAATAACACAGATACTGATATGGATATAGACATGATGAGAAGGGGTGTGATGAGAGCTGAGCTGGGGCGTAGGATGGCCATTTTGTATAAATTTTCAACATATATTGCCGTTTTATAAACTGGATGAAAGTCTCTGCAAGAAGGGGAGTTTTGAGAGAAGCACTGAAGCACAGAAAGAAGAACATGTCTCTCCATCCGCACAAAGGAAACAGTGCCATTGGCATACTTGAAGGTGTATGGGTGAGGAAAAGGTACAGTGTGGTCCTTTGGGCAGAACACACACAGAAATCAGGATGCTGGCAGTCTAGAAGGGAAATCTTAAAAAGGAGGTCTGTGGCTTGATCTGGAGGCTCAGAACGCAAAGGAAACATGGTACGCGATTGCATAAGGACGGTTGTTCAAGACTAAAAGGATGGACTTGAAATCAGCCCTAAAAAGTGGGTGGATGGTTGAGTGAAACAGAACACATGAGACCAGACTGAATGACAGCAAGTGCCTTGATTCCACCTGTACCCCCTCCCTTGCCTCTCCCCATCAGTTCCTGCAGCCTACATTCAGATGGGAGCTTCTCTATCGCTCAAAAAAGAAAAGAGAACATCTCTTTGCCGCGCTCCCTCAGATGTGTTCTTCCCCCTGTATCTGGCTCCTTATACCATCCCAACGGGAAGAAAAGCATATACACTCTCCGTGCCTGACTATGGTCACCACCCACTCCCTGCTTAACCCCTAGCCCTTGAGCCTTCTCTCTAGAGCTCTGACCAAATATATCTCAAAACTCACCCTTGACCTGCCCACTCGCACACCCAGCTGGCCTTCCCAACACTCTCCCTTTCTTCTGCTCACCTGTGCCTTCTGTATCCGTTTTTCCTCCCATGGATTCAGGCTCGGCACCTTTGGTGTCCTGGCTTGCTTCTTCCCTCTGAAGGATCTTTTTCTTTCTTTTCATCTTCTACTTGCTCCACTGAAATCATGTGTTTCCTTCTCCTTATTCAATATTTTATTTGCCTGTGTAGAGAACTCACTTCATCATGATCCCTGTACCTTCTGGGGCCTGCCACATTCGTTTTCTATTGCTGTTGTAACAGATAGGCCTGAAGTTAGGACCTGAGAGCATTTACTAGCTCATGGTTGTGTAGTTCAGAAGTCTGGGTAGGTTCAGATGGCCACGGTCAAGGCCGATAGAAAGGTATTGGCTGACCTGGGCTTTTATCCAGAGGCTCTAAGAAAGAATGGCTTCCAGGTTCACTGAGGTGGTTGGCAGAATCCAGCTCCTTGGGCTTCTAGGACTGAGGTCCCAGTTTCCTCGCTGGCTGTCCTCTGGGGTTGCTCTAAGTTTTTAGAGGCTGCCTGCATCTTCATCACATTGTCTGCTCCATCGTCACACCAGCAACAGCACCGTGTCCCCTTCTCACGCTTCAACTCCCTGAGGCTTCCCGTTCTGCCATATCTCTTTCTCTTCCAAATTCTCTGCTTCTAAGGGCTCCCGTGATTCCAGGGGACCCACCCTGCTAAACCAGGAGGATAATCACGCTACTGAAGGCTGGCTGATGAGTAACCTTAATTACATCCACAGAGCCCCTTTTTGCCACATAACATAATACAACCATGGGCATAATACCAAAGCTTGAAGGTCATGGGGGCCACCATTCTGCCTAGCACACACACAGACCACTTCCACCCGTGCATCTAAGTTGCTCCTCAAATTCAACATGTCCCCAAATGCCTTCTCTTTCAAAATTATCTGTCCTTCCTTTTTAAAAAATATTTGTGATGGCACCACTATTCATCACTTTTCCTCTCCCTCAACTTGTAAATTTCTCAGTATCAGAGCCATAACGTGGTGTGATCGTGTGCCTGTCCATCATTTTCTTGTCCGGCTCATTGAGAAAATGATCACATCTTTATGCCACATCGGTATCGATAAGCAGGGCTCCTCCTGGCCGGAAGTGGCCCAGGGCTACAGCCCTGCTCTACCATCCCCTTGGTAGACTGGGTCCACATCTCAGTATCACCTCTCTCCTTATGACAATGTTCTGATGATTCACAGACGACCAGCATCAGCACCACCTTGGAGCTTATTAGAAACACAAGAGTCTCAGGCCCATCCCTGACCTTCTGAATCCAAATCTAACATAATCCCCTGCTGATATTAAGACAGAGCTGTTGAAAGAGGCCTTATGCCTGAGGTCTGGGAAGCTCCTTCCTCACCTTCACTGTGCTGCAAGGAAGTTTTCATGCCGAAACTATAACTACCCATGCAGATTCCTGATGTCTCTTTTCTGGATTCTGACATGCTATCTCTTTATCTCCTTTAGATATGAGTATGCGGTGTTGCCATTCCTGACCCTCACAATCAATCCATTACTGAATTCTCACTCACTGATTGTGTGTCCATCACAAACACGATCTAAAGGTTGATCGTGAAGGTTCTTTGAATGCCACTGACAGTGAGCTTAATCTTGCTGGATGATCACAGATGTTTGGTGAATTTCTCATACATGCTCTTTCCCTAGACATGCTATGTTAGGTCTGATTAGCTGTCTACCTTATAGGAACAGCAAGTACACACAAATCATGCCAAATGATATATTTCTATGTGGTCTTGTATTCTTTTGTTTCCATAATTCATATTGTTCTTTATCAGTGTTCATACTCATTTTCCCAGATGAATGACTGCCTGCTTAACATAAATATTTGTTATTGCTATTTGTTGTTAAATGTCCAAGGTGCAATTGAGTTTGATTTCTTCTTCATTTTGGGGAGGCAAGGGAAGGACTGAATTTTAATCAGTGAGTTACATCTGTATAGGAACATGAATCTTAGAATTAAGTAGTTTATGGTGATGAATAATATAACACTGAACAGTCACCATCCTCTGTATTCCATTTTTCTTGTGTATTTAAAAAAATAGGATTTAATTGCAAATGCCTGGAATTATGACACAGATTGTTTTCTACTGATGTCCTTTAGTGATTAATATTTAATTTTAATATTAATGTTTTTTCTAGTCTCAGCAATTAGCATTATTAGCATTATTTCAAATCTTAAACTCCATGAATGATACACCTTCTTAAAACTGTTAATTAAATGTCATTTTTCAAGGTAAGAAATGTGTACTTTGGACTTCCCTGGTGGCGCAATGGTTAAGAATCCGCCTGCCAATGCAGGGGACACGGGTTCGAGCCCTGGTCCGGGAAGATCCCACATGCCGTGGAGCAACTAAGCCTGTGCACCACAACTACTGAGCCTGTGCTCTAGAGCCCGCGAGCCACAATTACTGAGCCCACGTGCCACAACTACTGAAGCCCACACACCTAGAGCCCGTGCTCCGCAACAAGAGAAGCCATTGCAATGAGAAGCCCGCGCACCACAACAAAGAGTAGCCCCCACTCGCTGCAACTAGAGAAAGCCCACGCACAGCAACAAAGATGCCTTGCAGCCAAAAATAAATAAATAAATAAATTTATATAAAAAAAAGAAATGTGTACTGTAATTCCATTGCTAAAATGTATAATCACGTTATCGTTTGCAAATATAGAAGCAACTATAGAAGGACAAAAAAAGAATGAATAAATACATGTATTAATTTTTTTTTTAATAAATGTATTCATTTATTCAGATTTCATTTTTATTCTAAGCCTCCCAAGCAGGTATGCTTCCCTTGGTTGGATACTATTATAATTCAGTCAACATTAACATTTTATTGGGTACTAGGAGGATTAAAAAATTAATAATTAAGACATGGAGGGACTTCCCTGGTGGCACAGTGGTTAAGAATCCGCCTGCCAATGCAAGGGACACGGGTTCGAGCCCTGGTCTGGGAAGATCCCACATGCCACGGAGCATCTAAGCCCGTGTGCCACAACTACTGAGCCTGTGCTCTAGAGCCTGTGAGCCACAAATACTGAGCTGATGCGCCACAACTACTGAAGCCCACGTGCTTTAGGGCCTGCATGCTGCAACTACTGAGCCCGTGTGCCACAACTACTGAAGGCCGCGTGCCTAGAGCCCGTGCTCCGCAACAAGAGAAGCCACCGCAATGAGAAACCCGCACACCACAACGAAGAGTAGCCCCTGCTTGCCACAACTAGAGAAAGCCCGCACACAGCAATGAAGACCCAACACACTCAAAAAACTAAAAATTAAAAAAAAGAAAAAAAATTTTGCCGTTAAACTATAAAATGCCTATAAATCAATGGCAAATAAACCCTGCATAATATATAACCTGCTGACATAAAACTGGAACATTATAAAGTTTAATGAAAAGATATTCATTAATTCCCATGGAATTTTCCCCCTTTCCTGCATTATTTAGTTTCTTGGAATTCCGATAAAAAAAAAACATGGAAAATTCGTATTCTGAAGTTTTAGTAATAGCAGAAGTTGGGTCGCAAGCAAAGGATGTGAACTCTCTGTTTTTAAGTGTTGTCGTAAGAATGAAACATTCTCTTAGATCCTGGGAAATCCACAATTAACACCAGCATGTAAATGTATCATGTTTTCTATCTCTTCCTTTTTATATCCCTGCAGAAACTGATGCCATGGGTCCATTTTCGAATCCTGCAGTGGCTAGGATGCCATGTGCTTTAGAGAGGAATGGGAAGGGATTTGATTGTGCGGACTTGAGGTATGCAACAGTCTTACTTTCTTCCCATTGGGCTTAGAGGCGATTTATTTCATGGCCTCTTGAGACATTTTTATAGTCAGAGTTGCTAATGTTTCTTGCCTTTTAGCCTTTTTCTATGGCCTTTCTTGACATCCGCATAGCGATGGTTGGGTTGTCCATCTTTGTACATTTCTGCCATTTTTCAGCACAGGGTCACCTTGCTGACGTCTTTCCTAATTCTGCATCACTTGCTGCCTTATCACAGCCTCTTGCACAAATGTGTACTGCTTGGAAAGGAGGTGAGAGAGATGGTGACAGAAATGACAACTCTGACCACAGAAGAGGAGGTATCAAAGGTGTCTAGGTAGAAATAGATCAAAGGCAATTGAAGGAACACACACTGTAGAACAAATAAATATTTTCAACCTCATTCTATATGCATCATGTACATACTCTCATCATTCCAAGTAACGGAATGTTTTAGGAAGCACCAAACAGGGAACAAAAACAGCATTCTGTCCACAGCATTTAAAAACTGTGGTTTTCAAGACCACTTCTGTTTTTTTTTGGGGGGGGCACAATGCGTGGCTTGTGGGATCTTAGTTCCCTGACCAGGGATTGAACCTGTGCGCCCTCAGCAGTGAAAGAGTGGAGTCCTAACCACTGGATCACCAGGGAACTCTCCTCAAGACGATTTCTGAGACCACGTTTATGTGGACATTTTCCAGTACCAGCAGTTTTATTCACCATATTTGAAGCCAAGGAGCCTTGCCCGATGGCTTAAAAAAAATGGGACATTAAGCTTTTGACAAGAGACTGAACTAGAAGAAATTTTTGCTCACAGTCTGGGACAGAAAGTATGAACACACAGACATGCACCTCTTAAGTATTAGAAGTGGGTTAAATAAAATAATTATTAGGTACAGGAGGGACCTTCTACCTAACTAAATATGTTACATTCTTTTCCTTTCCCTACGAATAATTATTTTCACTTGTGGTGCAACTATTTCCTTGAGCCTGTAACTCAAGGGTCTGAAAAGTGCATAACTGTAAGCCTTTCCCTGCATCGTTGATATTAAATGGACATTTGCAGGGAAGAAAAGTCTTAATACTTTCAGTCAGAAAACTGGTACTTTCAGACATTTCATAAGAAGGTCCTGCAAATGTGCATGTAACTTCATTCCAAGCTGGTGCTGAAGAAAACTTTTACCCTTGGGTAGAAACACAGGATTTATGAGAAAGAGTTTCCAAAAACAGTAATTTCATCACACTGTGCTTGGCTGTTCTAGCTTTCTCTCCTGTTAGTCTAACACTTTATGTCTTGGCTTAAACCACATTATTTAACAAAAACATGCACATGCCTGAATCTTCCCATGGTTCTCCTTATAAAGTTTTTACTGGGAAGTGAGGATGGTTGGAAGAAAGGCTAATTATTTTCTCCATGTGCTGGATTCGTCAGAATGACAGCAACATTTTGGTTTTGAATAGTTCTTCTTTGCTTCTAGAACGTATCTCTTTGGTCTTCCATCTGTTCTTCATCCTTACTTTCACTGGAACAAAACTGGATCTCTCCCTATCTCTAAGGCCCCTCCGACTAGCCCTTTTCGAAGCAAATTTCTAGTCCCTAGACTACTACAAAAATTCAATAAATAGTAACTTTTTATTAACAAATAGTATGCATTTGCTTTGTGAACGTACAAGTTACATGCTCTCCAAGGAAATGAGCACTCAAACAAGCTTTATACTCTATAACTAAGAAGAATCACGTCTGAAGTACAGCTACCTTTGAAACTCATATTTTACTCAACATCCACTTTTAGGGTTGAAGGGCAAAGGTACAGGGCAGTCAGTGCTTACAGAGCGAAGTATAGCAAGCATTCTCCCCCCAAAACAGGCTCGAAGAGACATAAGCTTAAAATACTGCTCTACTCAGCCAGAGAAAAGAATGAAATAATGCCATTTGCTGCAACATGGATGGACCTAGAGATTATCATACTAAGTGAAGTAAGTCAGAAAGAGAAAGACAAATACGGTATATCACTTACATGTGGAATCTAAAATATGAGACAATGAACTTATCTCTGAAACAGAAACAGACTCACAGACATAGAGAACAGACTTGTGGTTACCAAGGGGAAAGAGGGGTGAGGAGGGAAGGATTGGGAGTTTGGGTTTAGCAGATGCAAACTACTGTATATAGAGAATGGATAAACAACAAGGTCCTACTGTATAGCACAGGGAACTATATTCAATATCCTGGGATAAACCATGACGGAAAAGAACATAAAAAATAATGTCTATATATGTATAACTGCGTCACTTTGCTGTACAGCAGAAATTAACACAAAATTGTAAATCAACTATACTTCAATAAAAAAAATAATTTTGAAAAAAGGTCATTCTATTATCACACAATGTTTACAACATTTTATTCTGGACCATGTTTTTTTTTTTCATGGATTTTTCTGAAGCCATTGTGTCAAAGGTACTCTATCTCTGACCTCTGTAAACAGACATGACAAATTGCTTCTACTATTTCTTTGTCATCCACAGCCCAACAAGCTTCCCTAAAAATGTAACGATAGCTTTCCAAATTCTCCATGACTTCCTGTGATCACCAAACTTTGAGGATGAGGCATGATGGTTGGGAAGGGAAGAAGGACGATGGCTGTGTTCTCCTGTGTAGGTTTGATGGGCAGAAAAGTACTGCACATTCCCACGTCCTAAGATACTTTCACTAGGGCATTGCTGCATAATTATCTCTATTCAGCTTCCAACGTTTTCTTTCTTTGTCTGGGTACTGGTCTCCCTCTCATTTATTCTTGGAAGTTGAGAATAATTAAAAAGCCATTAGAGTTCTCTCTTTGCGATGACACTACATAAATTAAATCTCGGTGGTGTTGAAAAGCTACAACGTGACCTAGCCCTTCCAAAGTGTCACTTGATCTACAATTCAAATTTCATTTGTGTGAACAGGTCTCTTTCAAGTGTTGTTAATTCGAAACTCAAGGATTTGTATGTAAATAATGAAAACATATTACTTATTATGAATGTAACAGCTTTAGATTCTCTTCAGTCTGGAGAAGATATTATTATTAATATATTAATGGGTAAAGAATAGTATTTTGTAAAGGACCTTTGAGAGTAAGGGGAATCTTGATTGGTATTTTAGAAGTTGAGTAGATGATTTTCTTGCACTATTTGGTGGGAGGTAGGTTCTTTTTTTTGGCTGCTTTCGGTCTTCGTTGCTGTGTGCGGGCTTTCTCTAGTTGTGGTGAGCGGGGACTACTCTTCGTTGCGGTGCTTGGGCTTCTCATTGTGGTGGCTTCTCTTGTTGCGGAGCATGGGCTCTAGGTGTGCGGGCTTCAGTAGTTGTGGCACATGGGCTCAGTAGTTGTGGCTCACGGGCTCTAGAGCACAGGCTCAGTAGTTGTGGCACACGGGCTTAGTTGCTCCGCGGCATGTGGGATCTTCCCGGACCAGGGCTCGAACCCCTGTCCCCTGCACTGGCAGGCGGATTCTTAACCACTGTGTCACCAGAGAAGTCCGGGAGGTAGGTTCTTAATTGTTATACTTCCTGTAAGTGTTTATCTAGACAAAGAGGATTGCTTTTATTGGTTTTCAAGTAGAAAGAGTTGGGGGTCTGAATAAAATGAATTCAGCGTGATTATAGCAGCAGGCTATAAAGAGAGTCCAAGAGAGCTTTCTCATAAGCATGTACCCACTCTCCATCCCTCTCAGTTACCGTGCTGAGCAGCAAAGACTCAAGAGTTCAACAAGAAATCATTTCTGCTGGACTGAATCACGTGGCCTCATAGATACAGCAGCCCCACGGACAGAGCTGCAATATGAGATCAAGTATATAGGGGAATGGTAAGCCCAGGACGGCATGGGGACATGTGAGGAGACAAGTAACCAGCCCAGGAGAGGTTAAGAGTGAAGCCTCCCCAAAAGGCTAGGGCGAGGCTTTGAGGATGAGGAGGGATTAGCACAGGAAGAAAAGGCAGGGGAAATGTCTAAGTGAACACGGTCAGAGGTGGATAATCGTATAGAAATTGTATAGCAATCCATTGACAGGAGGAAGGTTCACCTGGGGCTTGAATCCCATGTTAAGGAGTTTGCAGCTTTATCTCAAAGGAAATTAGGAATGACTCCTGGATTTCAAGTAGAGGAATGACAAGGTTGATGGTTTCCAAAGATCCTTCTGGCTGCAGCACAGAGAGACAGACACACAGAAAGTGAAGAGAGAAAACTCTTGCTATAACGAACATACTTCCACTAAGAAGGTAGCAACGATGATGGAGAAAAGGGGGAGATTCAAGAGATGTTGATCATGGATGCTATCAATTGTGGTGTCTGCCTGGGCTGAGAAATAAAGACAGGGATGAGCTGAGATGATTCTGGGGTCCTGACTTAGGCAACCTGGGGCTGTGATCGGGGGGGGAGTGATGTTCTTTATCAAAACAGGAAATGAGAACTGAAAGAAAGAGACAGTTAATTTTATATACAAAAGTATCTAAGCAGAAGGGACTTCCCTGGGGGTCCAGTGGTTAAGACTCCTCACTTCCGCTGCAGGGGGCACGGGTTCGATCCCTGGGATCCCTAAGACCCCGCATGCTACACGGGGCAGCTGAAAAAAAAAGTATCTAAGCATAAAATAAGTAATGAGTCCATGGAAGAAATTCTAAGGAAATAGAAGATTAGTCTATTAAAGCCACATTGTAATACCAGATAAAATATTCAGGACATTAAAGAAATATATAACAAAAGTCATTAACTATTCATAAGGACACCATACCTTAATCCATTTTAAAAAATACTCTTTCTTATTTATATTGTGAATTAGCTGTAGCTTATTTAACCATCTATAAATTGCACAGTTCAAATGATTAACAATAATCGGGGGAAGAATATTTAACGGTAGAGTAGGAAGGAGATTTAGAGAAAGGTTTCAAGACATATTAAGAGAGGGAAGGGACTTCCCTGGTGGTCCAGTGGATGAGACTCCGTGCTCCCAATGCAGGGGGCCCGGGTTCGATCCCTGGTCAGGGCACTAGATCCCACATGCAGCGACTAAAGATCCTGCATGGAGCAACTAAGATCCCGCATGCCGCAACTGAGACCAGGCACAGCCAAATAAATAAATAAAAATTTTTTTTTTTTTCAAAAAAAGAGAGGGAAGAGTGTAAAAGTCACACACAAGTATCCAACTCAATGTGCTTTACATAGTTTGGACTGTTGGTGAAAAGAGTGGGCAATCAGCGGACTGAATGAGGGGCCCCATGAAAAATGAAAATGTGGGACCCCTTGTCCAAAATTATTAAGAATTTTCAACACAGTGGCAGAAGAACATTAAACCAAGCACAGGGTCCTTGTACAGAGGGATCCTTCTGCGCTCAGGTCACACCCCCAGTGAATCCAGTCCTGGACCCTCAGAGAGAAATGAGCTTGAAGCATGTCACACGGGCTGCAGTCCATCACTGGACCCCCTTGATGGGACTACAACAGAACCACAGAGATATGGAAAGTAAGTAGTCCCGAGGGACAGTTCTCTTGTAGGCAGCAGCAGAGGTTGATGTGGAAAATGAAAGGCTATGAAGGCTGTGAAACATCTGTGAAGAATGTCTAAATTGGAAAATAAAGAGAAAACAATTATATTTTAAGATGAGAATAGTACCAAAAGGTAAGAGGGATTTAGAAATTCATTTGATGAGAAAGGAAGGTAGATAGTAAGAGTTTCTTAAGAAATATGAAGAAGCGAGACTCAGGAATCAAAAGCAAATTCAAAGAATTAAGAAGAGCATAGCATTGGTGAACCTTTAATAGGAAATACATCTCCCACTTTCGGTTCTGAACATCACAGAGGATGTGCCTAGCCATGACAAGAGAGGGTGAAAGTGTAACCAAAACCTAGGACAAAATTTGTCTTGACACCTCCCACCTCCCACCTCATTATATTTTCAACACTGTTTTCCAGAAAAAGAGAGAAATATAGGATCTTCATTCAAAACTTCAAAAAAAAAAAGGGGGTGTACAAAATTTTTCCCAAATAGAATGTAGCTAAAATATTGGAAATATGATGGAGTAACATAATGGAGTCATGGTCTAGTAAAGGTATCCAGATAACTACTAATAATTATGATGTTGGGACTGTCAGGGTTTTAGTGAGAGGCTCTTCAAAACCAAAAGACATTGCAATTCAAAGAAAACAAATGCAAACTAAGCCAGGAGGAAGCTGCTAGGGATTGAACTTCATTTCACTCCATTTTTTTTTTTTTTTTTGGTTGCAGCATGTGGGATCTTAGTTCCCCGACCAGGGATCGAACCCATGTCCCCTGCATTGGAAGCACAGAGTCTGAACCACTGGACGACTAGGGAAGTCCCCCCCGTCCACTTTTTAAATTAAACTTTTTATTTAGAGATAATTATAGATTCACATGTAGTTGTAAGAAATAATACAGGGACTTCCTTTGTATCCTGCACCCCGTCTCTCCCAATGGGAACATCCAGGAAAATGATAGCACGCTATCACAACTAGGATATCAACATTGATACAATCAGAGCTTCCCTGGTGTCACAGCGGTTAAGAACCTGCCTGCCAATGCAGGGCACACGGGTTCGATCCCTGGTCCGGGAAGATCCCACGTGCTGCGGAGCAACTAAGCCCGTGCACCACAACTACTGAGCCTGTGCTCTAGAGCCCGAGAGCCACAACTACAGAGCCCACGTGCCACAACTACTGAAGCCTGCACACCTAGAGCCCGTGCTCCGCAACAAGAGAAGCCACTGCAATGAGAAGCCCGTGCACTGCAAGGAAGGGCAGCCCCCCCTCACTGCAACTACAGAAAGCCCTCGCCCAGCAATGACGACCCAACGCGGCCCCCCCCCCAAAAAAAATCAACAAAAAAACCACCTGTGTCCTCAGGAAGCTTCTTGGAGGAGGGAGGGCATCCAAGACTTAAAAATACAAGCAGAATTTCAAATTGTGAGCACGGTGAAGAAAAGTCAAGATGTTCTATGAGAATGATGAAAGAGAGCTCGTGGAGATCTGGGCATGAAAAAAGGACTCTGGAAAATGATATGTTATTGAAATTAGAGCCCCTCCTGGGTTTTAAACAGAATTGTAACGTGACTTAGTCTATTTTTTCAAATCACAATCCTTCATTTCTTCAATTTTCTAGAACCCTTTTTTTTTTTGGCTGCAACACGCGGCTTGTGGGATCTTAGTTCCCGAACCAGGGATTGAACCCAAGGCCACGGCAGTGAAAGCACCGAGTCCTAACCACTGGACCGCCAGGGAATTCACTAGAACATACATTCTTTTTTTAAAAAATATGTTTTATTTATTTTTAATTTTTAAAATTTATTTTTGGCTGCATTGGGTCTTTGTTGCTGTGCACGGACTTCCTCTAGTTGCAGCGGGCGGGGGCTACTCTTTGTTGCGGTGCGTGGGCTTCTCATTGCGGTGGCTTCTCTTGCTGCGGAGCACGGGCTCTAGGCATGCGGGCTTAAGTAGTTGTGACACGCAGGCTCAGTAGTTGTGGCTCACGGGCTTAGTTGCTCCGCGGCATGTGGGATCTTCCCGGACCAGGGCTCGAACCCCTGTCCCCTGTACTGGCAGACGGATTCTTAACCACTGCGCCACCAGGGAAGTCCCAGAACACACATTCTTTACCCAGTGAAATGTTTTGCTAAATTTCCTGCTGCCCACACCGGCTTCTCCTTCTTTTATGTTGTTACATGTTGTCTTGGTGTATCATTTGGTTCTTAAGGACTAAATCCTATTCTCTCTCTTTCATACCTTAATCAATCTTCTCAGAATTGTAGGTGAGAGAGCTGTCGTTATAGACTTCCTGACCTCTCAAATATCTGCTGACTTCCCAACCAGTCAAATGGGCCAATGGAAGAGTTAGAAAAAGCAACTTCTAAAGCAGGGTTTCTCAACAACAGCACTATTGACCTATGGGAGCTACACGATTCTTTGTTGTGGGGCTGTCCTGGCATTATGGGATGCTGAGAAACACCCTAGTCTCTACCCACTAAATGTCAGTAACGACCCCCTCCCAGTAACAACCCCCTCCCAGTCATGACAATGAAACATGCCTCCAGAAATTGCCAGATGTTCCTCTGATGGGGGACAGAGTTGACTGAGAACCATTGTTATAAATATGAATATGAATATAAGTACACACACACATATATATCACTCATAAAAGGGGAAAAAAACATTCAGGAATCAAGAAAATAATTTTCAGACATAAAGGAAAATTTGAATTGTGTAAGACCGTAATATATTAAAATGTAAAACTTCAGACCATATTACATTTTTCAGAAAATACTAAATGTTAGAAGATATATGAGTATTAGGAGAAAACATATAGAACAAGTGGTGAAATTATTGGTAATATACTGTCCTAAAATAATGTGAAAAAGAAGATGCAGATTAAACACAAAGCACTCTTGCTTCGTGTCCATTGCAGAAATAAAAACTCTTCACATTTCTTCCAGTTCTCAACGATCTAGCCATCGGTTAGGAGAGGATAACCTTCAAAGTTAATGGAGATCACTCCCCTAAAATTAAAGGCATGAGAAATCTAATCCTAGTCTACCATGAAATCAGTTTCACAAACATTGTCAGCCCTGGCCCTAGATCATAAATTCCTCCACCTCCTGTATCTTTCTTAAAGATTAATGTATTTTCTATCTAAAATGTTGCTGTGTTTTGCAAAAAAGGACATCTTTCTCTTTGAATCTGACATAATCACTGAAAACAAAACCAGGATTTTGTGATAATGGGATTTTCTATCCAGGTGTTTTTCCTGTACAGTCTAATTCCCCGACTTGCCTTAATTTATAGTCCGCTTCTCTGAAGTCTCCTTTGTTAAGAGATATTTGTATTCTGCAATGGCGGATATATGATACTCTGCATTTTCCAAAACAAATCAAGTTGTTATGAACATTAATGTACAAGTCTGTGTGGATATATATTGTGATCAATGGAACAGGATAGAAAGCCCAGAGATAAACCCACACACCTATGGTCAACTAATCTATGACAAAGGAGGCAAGGATATACAATGGAGAAAAGACAACCTCTTCAATAAGTGGTGCTGGGAAAACTGGACAGCTACATGTAAAAGAATGAAATTAGAACACTCCCTAACACCATACACAAAAATAAACTCAAAATGGATTAAAGACTGAAATGTAAGGCCAGATACTATGAAACTCTTAGAGGAAAACATAGGCAGAACACTCTCTGACATAAATCACAGCAAGATCTTTTTTGATCCACCTCCTAGAGTAATGGAAATAAAAACAAAAATAAACAAATGGGACCTAATGAAACTTCAAAGCTTTTGCATAGCAAAGGAAACCATAAAGAAGACGAAAAGACAACCCTCAAAATGGGAGAAAATATTTGCAAACAAATCAATGGACAAAGGATTAATCTCCAAAATATATAAACAGCTCATGCAGCTCAATATTAAAAAAACAAACAACCCAATCCAAAAATGGGCAGAAGACCTAAATAGACATTTCTCCAAAGAAGACATATAGATGGCCAAGAGGCACATGAAAAGCTGCTCAACATCACTAATTATTAGAGAAATGCAAATCAAAACTACAATGAGGTATCACCTCACTCCTGTTAGAATGGGCATCACCAGAAAATCTACAAACAACAAATGCTGGAGAGGGTGTGGAGAAAAGGGAACCCTCCTGTACTGTTGGTGGGAATGTAAATTGATACAGCCACTATGGAGAACAGTATGGAGGTTCCTCAAAAAACTAAAAATAGATTTACCATATGACCCAGCGATCCCACTACTGGGCATATACCCAGAGAAAACCGTAATTCAAAAAGACACATGCACCCCAATGTTCATTGCAGCACTATTTACAATAGCCAGGTCATGGAAGCAACCTAAATGTCCATCGACAGATGAATGGATAAAGAAGATGTGGTACATATACACAATGGAATATTACTCAGCCATAAAAAGGAATGAAATTGGGCCATTTGTAGACACGTGGATGGATCTAGAGATTGTCATACAGAGTGAAGTAAGTCAGAAAGAGAAAAACAAATATCGTATATTAATGTATATATGTGGAACCTAGAAAAATGGTACAGATGAATCGGTTTGCAGGGCAGAAATAGAGACACAGATGTAGAGAACAAACATATGGACACCAAGGGGTGAAAGCGGCGGGGGGGTGGTGGTGGTGGTGTGATGAATTGGGTGATTGGGATTGACATGGTTACACTGATGTGTATAAAATGGATGACTAATAAGAACCTGCTGTATAAAAATATAAATTAAATAAAGTTCAAAAAAAAATAGAAACAGATATTTGTATTCTGCAATGGTGGATATATATACTCTGCATTTTCCAAAACAAATCAAGTTGTTATGAACCTTAATGTACAAGTCTGTGTGGATCTATACTGTGCTTTTATTTCTCTTGGATAAATGTTCAGGCTTAGGATAGCTAGTTGTACACTTGACTTTATAAGAAATGGCCAAAATGTTCTCCAGAAGGATTAGTTCATATTGATCTGTGTATTCTGGTTATACAAGAGAAATGTTTTTATTTCCAACACCACCAACCTATGCTACAGTAAGGAAAATAAAGAACCCAAGTCACTGAAAGATATGCATCCCATATGACTCGTTGCTAGATAAACAAAGTATATGGTGAGAAAAACATAGCAAAGGCTTAAAATACATAAAGTAAAAATTGAAAGCACTAAAAGGAGTTATAGATAGGTCTGTAATTATCATGGAGAAATTTAATATATATTTTCCAGTAATTGATAAGAGCCAGCAGATAAAAATTTTAGTAAGAATAGAGGAGATCAGAATGACTCAATGAGTGAATTTGACTTAACAGACATATATAGATTATCACACTAAAAATTAAAATTATACTCTCTGCAAGCATACAGAAAACTTTCATATAAATTGATGCACCAAACCCAAGTCAATATATTTCAAAAGACTGAAAACACACAGTACAGATCTCTGACCACTATGAAATTAACTTTGAAAACTCCATATATTTGGAAATGTTTTAAAAGTCTGCATTATCCATAACTAAATGGGGAAAGTCTAATGGAAATTTAAAAACTTTGTTTTTTAAGTTCATTTATTTATTTATTTATTTTGTCTGTGTTGGGTCTTTGCTGCTGCGCACGGGCTTTCTCTAGTTGCAGTGAGTGGGGACTACTCTTCATTACGGTGCACGTGCTTCTCACTGCAGTGGCTTCTCTTGTTGCAGAGCACAGGCTCTAGGTGCGAGGGCTCAGTAGTTGTGGTGTGCGGGCTCAGTAGGTGTGGCTCGTGGCCCCTAGAGTGCAGGCTCAGTAGTTGCGGCGCATGGGCTTAGTTGCTCCGTGGCATGTGGGATCTTCCCGGACCAGGGCTCGAACCCACATCCCCTGCACTGGCAGGCGGACCCTCAACCACTGCGCCCCCAGGGAAGTCCCTAGAAGACATTTTTAAATGTATGATCTGAAGAATACATAGCAAATATTTTAGATGCAACTAGAGCAGTGCTGAGGGAAATAGTGTGTATTAGTAAAGAAGATGGACTGAAAACTCATAAACTCATCACCATCTTAAAAAGTTAAAAATTAGTAAGTAATCAGGAAGGAGGCAAAAGGAAGGACATACAGAGATAAGACCATGATTTACTTAAGTAGAAAACAAATATATAACATGTTCAACTGACAAAACCAGAAATTGGTTCTTCAAAACGTCTAATAAATAAGCAGATTAGCAAGTCTGATCAATAGTCAGGGAGAGAGGGAAGGTAGAAATAACCAATATTAGAAATGAAAAAGGGAACACCATAAGATCTTCCAGCATTAATGAGATAACAGGAAAAACGTTAAGATAATAAACCTCTAGAAAAAGGTAACTTAAAAACTGAGAGACTAAAAAGAATACTCAAGAGTTATACATGCATTAAGAAAACTGAATTCCCAGTCAAATATTTCCAGAAAGAAAATGCTAGTCCCACATGGGTTCCTCAATGAGTGTTATAAGGCACGCAAGGAACAAGTAATTGAAATTTTATTCAAACTCTTATGGAGAACAGAGAAGGGGACACTCAATAAATCATTTTATGATGCTAACATAATCTCATTCCAATACCTGACAAGGCAGCATGGGAAAGAAAACTTATGGGCCAATCTCCCTCAATGGATCGAAAACAAAACAAAACAAACAAAATAAAAACTTAAAGAAAATTTTAGAAAAATACATCTACCCGTGTATTAAAAAATGATATCTCATCATAACCAAGTGGTTTTATCCCAGGAATTCAAAGTGCTGGTTTAACTTACTAGTGTCATTCTGAAAACCTTTCCTTACTGACTCAGTTTGTATTCCATTTATTTGCATTTCAACATGAAATTAATATCTTTATCGGACTCCTTGAATCAAAAAGATGTGAAATAGAAGATACAGTTTGTTGGGAAGGATCTGACTGCTTGGAAAATAAGCCTGAAAGTAGGTCACGGGTGAATGAATTCTGGTTAATTGTTGCATCATACTCATACTATCCTTAAACAAGAATTCTAAAAGAAAAACATGTAGATGTATAGGTTCCATGTTACATTTTCCAATAAGCAATACTGTTAAGGTCCATGTCTTTCTCTGATAACATTCCTGACGGGGTGTTCTTATCTTATCAGTTGTGTATTGGGATTACCTGTATTGGGTTGACCAATAGTGCATCACACAGATTTGGGGGAAATGTGAAAGGTAGTTCAACCTCTATCTGCACAGCACCAAAACAATGGGCACTCTTTTTAAGGTTGAAGGTGGGGGAGATTTATTCCCTTTATTCCCAATTCCTTCTCACCTTGAGTGATCTCAACGTTGTAAAGCCAGGTGTTCTATCAGACCCTAGGAACCCGGGGCTTTCACCTCTGCTCCTGCACTCCATCTTCATCAAAGTTCAAGTTGTCATGGTTCCATGAATGTCTTTTTTCTTTTTCTTGGTGGGATCTTAGTTCTCAGATCAGGGATCGAACCCACGCCCCCTGCATTGGAAGCACAGAGTCTTAACCACTGGACTGCCAGGGAAGTCCCTCCATGAATGTCTCTATAGGAAGTGTCTTCAGCGTTCTGACTGCTTCTTGGTGTTTCCCAAAACGCTGAGATTTGACCAGATAACCTCTTACTATTTTGTCACCTGTTTAGTCCCATTGAGGAGACTTCTTTGTGATTATTTTACCTGTGCCCACTGAGATGGCTGTGCCAGATACAGCAGGCTGCCATATCACCTCTTCTTCCTTCTTAAGACTTCCATCAGTCAGTCTTGGCGTGATTACGCCTTAAGAGGTGACCTCCAACTTCTTTGTCCACCCACGCTTCACCTTCTTTATGGATGTTCCATCTGTCAGTTGCCCCTTAAATATCTAGGTAGTTATCCCTGAGATTCTCTGTCCCTCAATGGCTCTTATCATATTCAGGATAAAATTCAATCTCCTTAGCTTAGCATACAGAACCTGGCACGACCTGGCCCTCTCCTACTCTTTTTTTTTTTTTCTTAAATAAATACATTTATTTATTTTTGGCTGCATTGGGTCTTCGTTGCTGTGCGTGGGCTTTCTCTAGTTGCGGCGAGCGGGGGTTAGTCTTCGTTGCGGTGCGCGGGTTTCTTATTGTGGTGGCTTCTCTTGTTGCGGAGCATGGGCTCTAGGCGTGCGGGCTTCAGTAGTTGCAGCATGCGGGCTCAGTAGTTGTGGCGCACAGGCTTCATAGCTCCGCGGCATGTGGGATCTTCCCAGACCAGGGCTCGAACCCGTGTCCCCTGCATTGGCAGGCGGATTCTTAGCCACTGCACCACCAGGGAAGTTCCCTCTCCTACTCTTTAATGAATCATGCATTGTTTTTGCTAATCATATAGAAGTAACATTAATTCTTGAAACATTTCATAGCAGTTCACAACACTGTTTGCTTTGCCATGAAGAAATGTTCACATTTCTTTGCCTAGTCAATCACAAGTTACCCCGCATAGCAACAAGCTCATATTTCCTATGACTTCTCACTTTGTAGTTTGTCAGTTTCCTTATCAGACTAGCTCAAAGCTCTAAGCTCTTTGAGGGAAAAGGCAGGTCTAATTTGGCTTAGTGTCCCCAGACTTTGGCCCAGACACGGTACTTAGTATACATCAATCATACACACAATGATGTGTCTATTCACCAGAATGTGCTAAGGGGGACAGGGAAGAAGTGGAGAGTCAAGCTGGGAAGAAAAACAGCAAATACGGTTAACTGAGTTACAAAATTCCATACAGCCATCATTTTATACCTCGCTCTTCAAGACAAATATGATAGAAAGTGAAACTAGGGATAATTCCCAAACGAACCAAAGCTGTCCTTCTACTTGGCATTTTTCACCATTGTGTTCAGAGACTAAAGCATCCATGACCAGTTGACACAAAGCTTAACTGGCTAGTTTCCCACAAAACAGAGCTAAATCCTCCTGATTCTGAAATTCTTACCTAAGAAAATAGAAATTTTCAATCGACCCTCAGGCAGGACGGTGGACATGGCCACCTCAAAGTTTAGTCTCTGCCGCATCTGGGGCCTTGTCACTTTCGCGAAAACAATCATCTTCAAAGCAGGGGGATTACCTTACTCTAAAAGAAAACAAGCAAGGCATGTCCTCAGAACACAGGGCAGTGTAACTATTTGACTTGAAAGCAATCATAAAAGAGTTTTCTAGCGTTAGGAGGAAAAAAAGGAACAAGCTAAAAGCGCTGTAATTTCAGACTCCCCAGAAACCATGCAGCTGAACAGGTTTGCAGATCTGTGGTTCCAATTTCAAGGTTATCGCTCCAGGCAGTGACAGCCTGTTTGTAGAACTGACACAGAAGCACAGTTTGAAAAGAAATTCTCATCTCTTGGCTGCCACAGTGCTTTGAAGGTCATGAATGCAGGTGGGGTCTACCCACCCACAGCAAACGAGATGGAATCCTGGGACGGACGTATGGGCAACCTGCTTGATTTCTTCTACGTGTTGTCACCATTACGTTGGAAGCCAGAAGGAGGCGAGTCCAAGTCTGAATCTCTGCTCAGCAGTTGGCATCATTATGTTGGTGGTGGGACCCACGGAAACCCAAAGGCAGGAGAATGTAGGTACATCTTGGACACACCACTCAGGAGAAACGTTTCAGTCCATGCCGTCTTGCTAACCCGCGGTGAAACTTGGCCCATTCACTCATGTCGCTGGTCTTCACTATCTTCACTTTGGGAATTCATGAGTGACAGCGGACATCTGTGGAAGGCAGACTTCGGAGAAGTCTCCCCAGTGACCCCTGCCTCCTGCTATTCAAGTCCCTGTGTGACCCCCTTTCCTGGGGTCTGGACTGGGACCTGGAGACTCACTTCCAACAAACAGAATACTGCGAAGGCAATGGGTGTTGCTTCCGTGATTAGGTTACAGAAGACTGTGACTTCCATCTTGCCAGAAGACTCTCTTTCTGGCTTTGCTGGCACAAAGTGCCATGTTGGAGACCCTCAACTCCATGCTGGCCGTTGCACAGCGAGGAGCTGTGGGTGGCCTCCAGCCAACAGTGAGCAAACCCTCTGCCCGACAGCTCTTGAGAAACAGAATCTCACCAATACCCACTGCAGAGCTGGATAGCAGACCCTTCCCCAGTCAAACCCTGAGCTGAGAGCACAGCCCTAACCAACACCTTGCTTGCAGCCTTGCAAGAGATGCTGAGCTTCAGGGCCCAGCGAAGCCACGCCGGGACTCCTGACCCACAGACATGGTCAGATTACAAATGTGTGCTGTTTCGTACAGCAGAAATTAACAGAACACTGTAAATCACCTATACTTCAATTTTTAAAAAACGTGTGCCGTTTTAAGCCACTAAGGTTTTCAATCCTGAAAATCTAGACCGCCAAACCCAGTGTATTTATAGCAACCTACAAGGTCTGCTTCCCCTGCAATCCCAACAGATCTTTAAACTCCTGGAAATGAAGGTAGAAATAAGATCATGGTCTCAGAAAACGATCTATATATCAAAGTCAAGATCACATTACCCTGTAAAAAAGATAGCTAGTGGGAAGCAGCTGCATAGCACAGGGAGATCAGCTCGGTGCTTTGTGACCACCTAGAGGGGTGGGATAGGGAGGGTGGGAGGGAGACGCAAGAGGGAGGAGATATGGGGATATGGGGATATATGTATATGTATAGCTGATTCACTTTGTTATAAAGCAGAAAGTAACACACCATTGTAAAGCAATTATACTCCAATAAAGATGTTAAAAATAAATAAATAAATAAAATAAATTAAAAAAAAAAAGATCACATTACCCATTGCACCAACATCCTGGATAACAGATGGATTTAGTTCAGGATTTAGTACGGGTAATACACAGATTGGAACTGCAACATAATTTTGATGAAGTCCTTCTACTTCAAAACTTACAGATATGCCTTAAGGATGGGGAAAAATTAATTTTCTTTTTCCTTTATAGCAAATAATGAAATTGTCTTCAGGCTGCAAGATTTGTAAATGTGTGAGCCCTTCATATATCATCCAACGGTGATAATTCACAAGGTTAATATCATAACAGGCCAAGTCATTACCAAATATTCAGTGAAAACCTAACAAAGTAATTTGCAGTCATCTTTCCTTCCAGATGAGAAAATGGATTATAAAACTGAAATTTGCTTGATGGTTACTTTATAACTGTTCGCTGCTTATTTTTGTTCATTTGTGTTGTCTTTTCTACTCAAAGACGTGTTTTGGTTTTTGTTTTTTCATTTGATACTCTATCAACACTTTATGGTAGTTGGTGTGTATTATCACTAACGTGTAAACAATGATGAAAGTTATTATGAGAATTTCCCAAAGTCACGTGACTGGGGGGGAGTAGTCAGAAATGGAGGTCTCTATTCAAACATTCTCAACTCAAATCCACAAATATTACTTGTAACTCCTCTGCATGGCATGTTTTCATGACAGAGTCCTATGCTTTATATTATTCTGCCATTTTTTTCAACTAAAATCTGTCTTCCCCAATGTTAGTGCCAACAGCTAAGCAGTATTTTCTGATCATCCAAGGAGACCTCACCACTAAGTCTAGCTGAATTCCTTTCCACAATATATAGACCATGGGAAACTATTACTGTTTTTCCTTCGGTTTTGCTAAACCAACTGTTTATCAATTACGAGACAGAAAAGTTATGGCAATTCCTGTTTTCTAAATCTTGCCTTGATATATAACGTCTGCAATCATCAGAAAAAAAGTAACATTCAATTAAGGTAGTACTATTAGCTATTAAGTGGAAACTTTTAAACATTTTTTAAAATGTCAGAATGTTAAATACTATTTCCAACATCCTTGTGCAGTTTCTTCTGTAAAACTGATTCTTTTATTATACTAATGAGCAGAAAATTAGTGGCAGCCACTTCTCCACCTTTCAAAATGTTATGTCTTTTCAATTGAAACGTGTGGTTCTTAAAAATGTTTTAATTACTCAGTAGGTATGAGATGATTATGGGATGAGGTATATAATATAATATGGTTGGGGAGTCCATGAATGCAGATACCCTGAAAGGCAAATCAGACCCCTCTAAATATAACAAGAAATAATCCTTGATTAGATCTATTTTCTGAAATTACCTACTATATAGTGGTTGCCTCCAAATTGATAAGCAGAGACATTGCCATAGACTGAACTGTATCCCTCCAAAATTCAAACGGTAAAGCTGAAAGCCCCAATGTGCTGGTATTTAAAGATGGAGGACTTTGGGAGGTAATTAGGGTTACATGAGATCATGAGGGTGGGGCCCCATGATGAGATTAGTGTCCTTATAAGAAGAGACAACAGACAGCTTGCTCTCTCCCAGTTTCTCTCTCTCTCCACCATGCAAAGATACGGCGAGAAGGCCATCACCAGTCAGGGAGAGGCTCCCCGCCCTCTTTTTAGTTATGGCAAAGCTGCCAGACATCAATTAATGATGACTCACTTACTCTGTGTTTCATTTCCTCTCAAGCATTTGCAGGCAGTGCCAGAGCTCAGCTGAATGGGGAAGGGTGTCATTATTTCATCAGAGCTCTTTTCGTCAACTCTCTGAATACACTATTAATTTTTTCTTTACTCATTGATTTAATATGCTACACCCAAACTCTATAATTTTGCAAATATTGTTTTCTGCCCCCAGAAACTGGTGTGGTTTATAATATAAAGAGGAATGCACTCAAAGTCAGTAGGAAAGGGTTTAACTCCAGTTTTCCACCTAATACATGGTCTTTTTTTTAAAGCAGGGGACCCAAGGCTTCTTTTCCTTTTTTTTTTTTTTTTTTGGCTGCATTGGGTCTTCATTGCTGTGCGTGGGCTTTCTCTAGTTGCTGCGAGCGGGGGCTACTCTTCGTTGCGGTGCGCAGGCTTCTCATTGCGGTGGCTTGTCTTTGTTGTGGAGCACAGGCTCTAGGCGCACGGGCATCAGTAGTTGTGTCATGCGGGCTCAGTAGTTGTGGCTCGCAGGCTCTAGAGCACAGGCCCAGTAGTTGTGGCACACGGGCTTAGCTGCTCCACGGCATGTGGGATCCTCCCGGACCAGGGCTCGAACCCGTGTCCCCTGCACTGCCAGGCGGATTCTTAACCACTGTGGCGACACCAGGGAAGTCGGCATGGTCTTTTTATTTATTTTATTTACTTATTTTATTTATTTAGCTGTAGCGTGCAGCCTTCTTAGTTGCAGCATGCAAACTCTTAGCTGCGGCATGCATGTGGGATCTAGTTCCCCAACCAGGGATCGAACCCGGGTCCCCTGCATTGGGAGCGTGGAGTCTTACCCACTGGACCATCAGGAAAGTTCCTCCACCTAATACATGATCTTAAATCAGTTTTTCAACTGCTATGGGAAAAAAAAAGTGCATAACCTAGCTATGAAAGTCTGTGTGTGTGTGTGTGTGTGTGTGTGTGTGTGTGTGTGTATCCATGTGAAAATCCCTTGGCAACGGTAAAACCCTATACAAGTATAAAGTTTTGCTGGTGTGGGTATTAATACTATTGCTGTTATTATTAGAATCCATCACTAGAATCCCTTCTCATGATTTGCATCATCTCAATTAATAACAGTTTGCCCCTCCCAAGACAGTCCATTTATTATGCACATGGAATATAATTGCATTTTTGATGTTTGGATGATTTTGAAAATCATTAGAAGACCACTGTAGTCTTGAGCACTTTCTCTGCAGTGCACTTCATCAAGCACTTGATACGAGGCCTATGAACCGATCATTTATGTCCCTTTTGCGTGGGGGGGTAACCCCTCGTCAAGCTGATAGTGCAGTCCACCAAATGCATTAGCAATGACTAGTTATTAATCTTATAACCTTTTCTAATTAACAGAATAAACTGTAAAATGAAGACAAATTGAATGCATCCAAGGGTGAAATACATTCAAGCACTAAACGCATGCTTATGCGGAAAAAATAATCTATGAACACTTCACTAAGGAGGAAAGCTGGCCTGTGCTTATTTATAGACAGAACAGAAAGATGCAAACAAACTCCTTTGTCACTTGCTTCCCTGTGTCTTCTTTCATGATGCTCCTGAAATTGCAAGAATAAGAACTGTAAACATCGTCATTATTGTTATTTTACATAGCACACTCCTCAGAAGGATCCCAGAGTTGTGGGATAAATAGCAAAACACAGAGAAATAACGAACACCAACAAAAATTTGTAGCAGCAAAACACTTACCCACAGGAAAAAATCATAAACAAAGAGTTGAAAAGAACGAAGAGGCAAGAATCTCAGAAATGGAGTAGATTGAATGCTATGGCTGGCAGTGGTGAATATTAATGTCCTGGGAACAACTGCAAAATAGCAAAGGGGCAGTTTTTTTCTAAAAGCAGTGTCTGAGAAACAGAGTTCATTAAGTCAAAATGTAGTGCAGGGTTTCTCTGACGTTTAAGGCCAGATAATTCTGGGCTGTAGGGGGCTGTCCTGTGCATTGGGGGATGTTTCACATAGTTTCTGATCTCTACCCACTCCAGAACAGTAGTAGCCCTGCCCCTGAAGTGTGACAACCAAAAATGTCTCCAGACATTGCCACGTGTCACCTGGGATGAGCAGGGGAAGGGAGGTGGGAAAATCACCACTGGCTGAGAACCACTGATGGAGTATAAAATCAGAGGGAGGGACTTCCCTGGTGGCGTAGTGGTTAAGGACCCACCTGTCAATGCAGGGGACGTGGGTTCTATCCTTGGTATGGGAAGATCCCACATGCCATGGAGCAACTAAGCCCTTGTGCCACAACTACTGAGCCTGCGCTCTAAAGACCACGAGCCACAACTACTGAGCCCACATGTCACAACTACTGATTCCCGCGCACCTAGAGCCCGTGCTCCGCAACAGGAAAAGCCACTGCAACGAGAAGCCTGTGCACCACAACAAAGCCATAAATAAATAAATAAATAAATTTCTAAAAAAAGAAAAAATTCAGAGGGAAGAATTTGTTATCACATGGAGTATTTTTCAGACTTAATGAAAAGGCTTCCAGGAGTCCCAAAACCCCAGTTTGATAGCTCTGGTTCATGAGAGGTCATGAATGTTTAGGTCAAGCCTCTCTGGGTTTAAAACACCTCATCAGCTGTCTTGATCAGCTGCACGACTTTGAGGCATCGGTCAAATGAGAATACGAATGGATGAATTCTGAGGATCACTGTGACGCTGAGATAACCTACTGCCCGTGAAAGCTGGTCCATAAACATAAGAATCTCAGTGCTCAGTTGACGGCTGCAGGACACTTGCACATACCTGCTGATTCAGGACCAGCCAGGCCCATATCTCAGAATACGGAGAGAGGAAAAGCAAGTACCCATGCAATAATTATAGATTATGGGCTGAAGCAGAGGAAGGGGCAATGACTTTGAGTACCTTCTGATAGAAAGTCACTAACTCATTGGTTGGAAACCAGACCTTTTTTTGTTTCCTTGCTTATTATTCCATCTAAAGTCTGGTGGTCACTATGTCATGAGCTAGAAAAGTGAAGTGGCTATAATCTGGGCACAGCATGGACGGTGAATGTGGCAAAGGCTAACATACAGTTGAAAGACACCAGAATTGTCTAGAATGGAATCTCTTATTTTGTTGACCTTGGGAGGGAAGAAAGGTGGTGAGAAGCTCATTGCAAGAACCAGTATCTAGACAGGATTCTTCTTTAGTCAGGACACACTTAACACAACATTAATGGAAGATGCTACCACCATTTCCTCCATCTCCTTCCCAGACAGGAGAGCTTTTTGGAGAATTCCCCCTCCATGTGTATCTGGAGAGAGGTCTTAGGACAGTATTCATGGGAAAAACAAATATAAACCATGGACCTACACCTCACCAGGAAAACTCCAGAAATAGGCATGTGTATAGAATGTTGTACACCCCTCCAGAGCCTCCTGGATTTCATGAAGCCAGTCCATACACCTCGTTTAAAGACCTCGAAGCTCAGTACTATATGATCCAGCAATCCCACTCCTGGGCATATATCTGGAAAAACCATAATTCAAAAACATACTTGCACCCCAATGTCCACAGCAGCACTATTTACAATAGCCAGGACATGGAAGCAACCTAAGTGTTCGTCAACAGAGGAATGGATAAAGAAAATGTGGTACATATATACAATGGAGTATTATTCAGCCATAAAAAAGAATAAAATAATGCCATTTGCAGCAACATGGATGGATGTAGAGATTATCATACTAAGTGAAGTAAGACAGAGAAAGACAAATATCATGGGATATTGCTCATATGTGGAATCTAAAAAAAAGGGTACAAATGAACTTATCTACAAAACAGAAATAGAGTCACAGATGCAGAAAACAAACTTATGGTTACCAGGGGGTAGGGAAGAGGGATAGATTGGAAGACTGGGATTGACATATACACACTACCTTATAAAATATCAATAGATAACTAATAAGGACCTACTGTATAGAACAGGGAACAGTAAGAGGCACTGACTCATAGCCAAGCCTAAAGGCTAAAATTTGCACCGGGATGAAAAATGGCTTCATAAAGCGTGAAAACTTCTATGCTATGTTAATCATGATAGAAAGTGTGCGATCCCACCCCTTCTAAATACTTCAGAGAGCATTTACTACGGCCCTCAACCAAGAACCAAGGAGAGTGTGCAGTTCTGAGGACCTTGATTATCGAGACTTTGCTCGGATTATCCGTTGGTGAAATAGGAAAAGAACCACCCATAACATGAATTTAGGTGGAATTTATTCACACACAGCATGAAGAGGTAACCAAGCAGCTCATTACGCATACAGACTCCATGCCTCTGATGCCTTCTGCATTTAACATTTTCTGATAAAATCTCTTATAAAAGTTAAGGTGAATCTGTAATATGGAATCTATCCTTTATCTTAATATACGTGTTATGTGTAAATACAATGGAAGAATATCAGAACTGCTTTCTCGAAAGCATTTTTCATCCCCTGTGTAACCTCAAAAAATATTGACCACTCAAAAAATTACATATCCTGCTCTCAGATGCATCAAGCTTGGGGTGTAGGGGCAGTTTTATTGATTCCTGTTTCTACCTGTCAATTCATTTTCTGAAGTCAAATACATTTTCCCCAGTGCTCCCACTGGGTTTTGAATGTGCCTGATGTTAAGGAAACACATTTATAGCCAGAAATTGGTAAAGGGTTTAGGTAGGGGTAAATTCGGAATAAACTATTGTCCTCTACACATGCCCTGGGAAACACACTGCCTCAGACATAGTCCCGTGTCAAAGAGCTAGAGCTAAATGTTTGAGTTCCCTTAAAAGTCTGGTTTTATCAGGTTCTTTCTGGGCCAAGAGAGCAATTCTGAGGCATTTCAGAGGAGATCCCTGGATTGCTTTTCAATTCAGATACAGAAAGCAGTCCCTCTACTATCCCTTCCCCCACCCTAAAATAACTGGCCAATCATTCCAGCACTCAACCAGAAATCTAGCATCATGGGCTATTAGGAAATGATAAGAAGAAAATTTTAGGATTTCTATCTTAACCAGAAGGGCTAGAAGCAATGAGAGTCCTATATGATGGACAGAAACACAGTGGTTGAAAGGGGCTTTGAAAACCAGGGTGGTGTGATGAATTGGGAGATTGGGATTGACATATATACACTAATATGCATAAAATGGATAACTAGTAAGAACCTGCTGCATAAAAAAATAAAATAAAATTCAAAAATTCAAAACAAACAATAAAAGAAAACCAGGAAGAGAATGTACTAGGATTCCCTACAGCTGGGAGAGTTCCAAGAATCTCTTCCCCTATTTCATTCGTGTAACATTTTCAAAGTACAATTTCCAGACGTTTCTGAACCTAAACAACACATCTAAACAACAGAAGTAGTGTATTTGCTATATCTATGTGGCTGGGCTTACAAATGACCATCACAAGTTGCAATGAAGGGTAAAATTTCAGTGTGAGCAATCTAGGAAAATAAAAAAGCTATGTGTTCAAAATACTTACGTATACCCATGTGGCATTATGCCTGTGATCAGGCGTCTGGTGCAGGTTCATTTAATGCAAGTGGTTTCTGGCAATGCTTGAATCCAAAAGCCCACACCCACAGACCATGCCTCAATGTATCACCTTGCAACACACAGCTCAGGGAAATGATTTTATGGCCAGACCTTAACGTTTACCAGTGGTGTTATATGCCACAGCCTTTTAGACGAGTACATTTGATCCTGCAAGGCTGGCATCCGCAAGCCCACGTTCTGTGAGTAATCCATCACCTCCAAAGTGCGTCTCACTAGACAGCATAAGAGAATGAGAATGCTCTGAAGACAAACGGAGAGCATCTTCAAATTGGGATTATCTGTGGAAGGACCGTGTTCCTCTTCTCGCTGTTTTAATGAATGGTCTAATTAGAAATGTGTGCAGCGAAACCGCAAACCGTGCAAGGAGCTCAGAACGAACAGCAGTGGAGCTATGTCCACACCCGGGCGAGGGCAGAGCTCCCAACCTCTGGGGAGACACAGATGCGTCTGCAGCAGCCACTTGAGAAGCCAGCCAGCTTCTGCTGAGGGCCACTCCAGCCCCAGATGTCCTCACAGAGAGAGAGAAAGCCAGAGTGAGACGCACCCTCGCGCTCATTTTCCTCCCTCCCTCCCTCCGATTCGGTCAGACCATCCTAGAGCCAGAAACACAGCATCCGCAGACACTGTCCGCACCGGCCAGCCTCCCGGGGCCCAGAGCAAGAAGAAAATGGAGGAGATCTAGGGAGGCTAAACGGACGATCCAGCAGCGTGAGGAGACTTCCCCCGCCCCCGTCCGCACTGGACAGCAGTCGCATGACAGTCTACACTACGAGATTATCCCTCACCATCCACGGAGCGTGAGATTCAGAAGGGCCAGCTGTACCGTAAGCATTAGCATGACGCTGAGCGCCGGCTGAGCAGCTACTGCTAACGGCAGGCTCTGCGCACCAGCTGTGACCCACCCCCCTTCCATGCTCCCAACAATGCCATCAGAGAGGTACTGTTTCATCGGCCACGTTTTGTGGATGAGAGCCGTGAACCCTAGGAAAGAGCCCACAGACCTTTCCCGACTGCAGGGGTGATAAAGAGAAGAATTGGGATGCAAGTGTGGGCAGTCTGAGCCCAGAGCCCAGAGGCCACTCCCAAGGGTAGGCGGGCGTCAGCATCACCGGGAGTGGGAACTTTTCTGGGATGCTCAGTGCCGTTCCCAACCATGGTTCTTGGCCTTCCTTAGTCAACAGAGATTGATCAGAGGCCAGACAAGAAAATCGGGCAAGGCTTTACTGCGGTCCCTCCTGCAGCTGGGGGGAGGGAAGGGGGTGCGGAGGGGCGCAAGAACAAACACCAGGTTCCCTTGCTTGCTCGCTCCCCAAGGCGGGTGCAAGCTGGTTCCTTCTATGGGGTGAGGGTAGGGGTGTGTCCAGGGGTCGGGCAGGAGGGGCGGCTTAGGTGGTCTGCCCACCCCTTAGGTGGTGTTGCGTGCAGGGGGCATGCGCAGTGCCCTGCTTTTGCTCCAGGCTCTTCAAAAGTGGCAGTTGGGTGTTTTGGTCTCTTTGTATCTTTTGTCCAGAATTTGCCCTACCTGTGCACACATGCAGTTATTTTTAGCCCCACATAGTTTCTTTGTATTTTGTTGCCGGAGGAGAGGTGTGTCCAGGTGCAAGCATCACAGCACTGCAGCAAAGGGTCCCAGGTGCCAGCCGGTCTCAGTGCCAGACCAGCAGGAGAACCACAGATAGACCGCCACATGAAGAAGATGTACCTGCGCTCGTTTCTAGCTCATGATCGCAGCCGCTGCTGGACTTTGAGGGTGGGCTGGTGAGGGGAAGAGGCCACACAGTACATGGCTCCCAGCTGGGCCTCCTTGTTTTACGAGGAGAGAAGTGGAGAAAGCACAGGGGGTTCACGTTTTCTCTCTGGCAGGAGACACACCTTTCCAGCCAAGACGCAGCCTGGGGCATAGGTGGGGCACCCTCTCCAATGTCCCGGAGACCCTGCCCGAGGGTACACGCTGCTTCCTCCAGCCCCGCATATGCGGTGATTCTCCACTTTCACCCTGGCTTTCCCATCCAGGTCCCCTGGTTCTGTGTTGCCAACCCAGAACCCTCTGGATGTCAGCACGTAGATACTGATGTATCTTGTCTCCCATGGAGACACTCCCTTCTTAAACTCCCAAACTACGACATTTACAGAAAGACAGGGTACTGAAAACGAAAATCAGAACGAATCACATCATCTATTCAAAAACGGTTGGATACCGGATAAAAAACCATATCCCACTGTCTGCCTCTCTCTTCACAAAACATCATTGTGATTAGCAGAAAGATACTGAATCCTGCCCTCTGGGCTGCTTTACCCAAAATAGCTTTAGCTTCTCCTTACTTTTCTCTTATTGACAGACAAGTTCAATCTTCACACTTTTATTGTGGAATATGTCACCCTCAGACTTAATTTTTCCTTGGGTTTTCCCAGAAATGAATATTTCATCATGTGGACTTTATGGGCATTCTCTTGCCCAGAAGTTCCTGGCATCCACACTAAGATCTTATCCAGCACAAACAACCTTACCCATTCTGACTGTACCGTTGCAACGTGCACGACACCTATCAACCATCTAGGAAGGTATTGAACACACCGGGAAGGAGCGTACCTTCCTAACACCTTTCCTTTCAGGTTGGATGTCTGACATGCACTTGATACTCTTCTACTTTGTCCTTCTCTTGTCATTATTTGCTGTAGGTGGAATGTCCGTGTCCCTCCGAGATCCAAATGTTGAAGCCCTAACCCCCAAAGTAATGGTATCAGGAGGTGGGCCCTTTGGGAGGTGATGAGGTCATGAGGGTGGAGCCCCCATGAATGGGATTAGTGTCCTTATGAAAGAGATCCCAGAGAGCTCCCTCACCCCTTCCACCATGTGAGGACACATTGAGAAGGTGACCATCTATGAACCAGGAGGACAGGCGTCACCAGGAACCAAATCAGCCAGGACCTTGACCTCGGACTTCCAGCCTCCAAAATCACGAGAAAGAAATGTCTGTTATTTAAGTCCCCAGTCTATGATATTCTGTTATAGCAGCCTGAACAAACTAAGACATTATATAATCAAAGAATACAGGACACTTTTAGGACCAGTATTTTGGAAATTTCCTACAGTAGTTCAGGTTTTGGGTCTTTAAATCTTCAAATCTACATCTTAGAACGTTTGAACAAATGAAACGCAGGTGAACCAGGTTCATCATGTGGATACCCTGTGATGTTTTCGAACTAGGCACTTGTTTCCCACCCTCAACTGTCTTTGTGGACAATTACAAAAAGTGGGATCCCAGTCATGATCGCCTTTATTCATAGTCACACAAGCACGTGCACAAAATTTCTCTGTGGTCCTGGAAAACAGGAATTTCGTTAGATCAAAGCTCACTCATCTCTGCTGAGCTTTAAAGTGAGTTAAAGATAAGACTGTCTGGATTTGGGGGTTTGATTTATGCCTCAGGATCAAGAAGGTTGCATTGCAGTGATTGTGTGTCTACGATTTCTGTTCTATCACAAGTCCTAGTTCCAAATCAAGAACCAACTCCAATACGTCTTTGTGTCTGTGCTGCTTCACACAGGGTTGAAAAAAATCCTGACAACTTTTCATTAAATTTGGGACACAGTTGGATCTCTCTAGTTTCATAGAAGTCTAAAGAATCTGTGATGTTTTCCACAGTCAACCAAAGACCCTAACCATGTATATGTCATTTAAAAAAACAAAACTGCAGCACATAATGCATGTCTTCTGGTGAATCCTTGAAGGTTATGAGTTTGATGGTGGGTTTCTGTCCAATGCAGAAAATGTCATCATTATTGATGATGATCTAAAAGAGTCATTTTTCATCCTGGACATGGAAGAAAGATAAGAACATAGGTGCTGTCCAATTTGCTAATGTCTTTTATATTTTTGTAGAAGCAATTGATGAGTTTCCACGGGAAAATAGGAAAGTAAAGGTCAGCAAGCCAAAGGTTAACAGAATCAATGTTAAGAGCTGCTCATTTTCGACTGCATCTCCTTCCAAATATTTTGAAGACTCATCGAAATGATTTTCTGACATACCCACTTCTGTAAAAAAATATATATATAATAATAATAATAATGTGCACACCTGTATTCCTGGAATAAAGATGACAAGTGGCACATCTTTCTTGGAATATGTGAGCTGATGGTGTTTTGCCCTCAGGAAAAAAAAAGCATCTGAAGCATTTTATCTGGGAGCCATAGCACCAGCAGGCCAATGATCAAGAGAGGATTCAAGGGCTTCCCTGGTGGCGCAGTGGTTGAGAATCTGCCTGCCAATGCAGGGGACACGGGTTCGAGCCCTGGTCTGGGAGGATCCCACATGCCGCGGAGCAACTAAGCCCGTGCGCCACAACTACTGAGCCTGCACGTCTGGAGCCTGTGCTCCGCAACAAGAGAGGCCGCGATAGTGAGAAGCCCGCGCACCGCAATGAAGAGTGGCCCCCCGCTTGCCGCAACTAGAGAAAGCCCTCGCACAGAAACGAAGACCCAACACAGCCAAAAATAAATATAAAAATAAATAAATAAATAAATAAATACATAAATACATAAATACATAAAATGCAATAAAATTTAAAAAAAAAAAGAGAGGATTCAATTCAGAGGGTTGGGCTGCCCTGCCATATCTTACAACAGCTCAAGCTTAAACACAGCTCTTCCTGGATGTCCATATGAATCAGGACACTGCATTTAACACTCTGGAGCTACCAAGGTTGCTTTATTGTGCTGAACAGGGGACATGGCGGGGAAAAAAGGACATGAGAAGAGAAAAAGCATGCCTGTCTAAGAGCTTAGCCCACTGTACTCGATCCCCATGGCTGCTGTAGCAAATGGCCACACGTTTTGTGGCTTAACTTAACACACATGCAATATCTTGCTCCCCTGGAGGCCATTGTCTGAAATCCATTTCATTGCTTTTTCCTGCTTCTAGAGGCCACCCATGTTCCTTGACTCCTGGTCACATCATTTTGATCTCTGCTTCTGTCCTCACATCTTCTCTTCCTCTGACCCTCCTGCCTCTGTCTTACAAGGACCCTTGTGGGTGTAATCCAGGATAACCTCTACAGCGCAAGTTCCTTAACGCAATCACACCTGCCAAGTCCTGTTCACCATGCAAGGTAACACATTCACAAGTTCTGAGGATTAGGACATGGACAATTCTGGGGTGCAGGGAGAGGTCATTTTTCTGCCTATCATACTCATTCTAACAGGAATGCTCAAAGATTCTCTCAAATGGATTTTGAGGGGATGCTTCCTTACTTGGCTAATAGAATGAATTCTTACCATGGCCTGATCTTCACAAGGTCTTCCCTTGGTGAATTTCCAGCCATTTATAATCCACATGGAAATGCATTCTCTTTCTCTTTTACAAATCTTGGCTTCCTGACCCCCATTCTGGTCATATGAAAATATGCTCTCTTCCACTAGTCCTTTCTGGTCACCCACCTGTAAGCTATATTTTTCTCAAAGAACTCCCCTTTTATATGCCATTTGTATCTTCTATTGCTGCCGTTTAGGTGCAAGGTAGATTCCCAATATCAGACTTGAGGACAACATCCCTATTTGGGTCAACTTTGTCCCCCCGAGCCCTGTGACTAAATCACTCATTCACACATTCATTCACTCAACAAATATTTATTGAGCACATACTGCCTACCAGGCACAATTCTAGGTACTCCAAAAAGTTGATGAGTCAACAAGTGAATGAATGCATTAATTGCTTTATACGCTAATATAAATTGATTTTTTTATACACTGATATAAATTGATTGCCAGCATAAAATGTTCTTGGCTTAATTTGGAATCCTCTCTCTAGAAGCATTTATTATTTGAAAGAAATTAGTTCTATGGATAGCATAATCTGAAAAATAAGGAAAGCAATATTTTCTACCATTAGGAAGAGATTACATAGTCTATTAAATTGCTTTGTACATAGCTCATAACAAATATTCCAGGGACATTAGATGTCACTTATTACTACTTTCATAAGAGTTGTGTCAGAGGACGAGATTTGCAAGAGCAATTCCTGTTTGTCTCACCAGCAAGGTGTAAACTACCTGGTAGCACGTGATGTGGAGAGAATCCATTTCTTTCTGTAATACTTTGGAAAAATGGCAAAGCAATGCTAACATACTTCCTTAACAAAAATTGTGGATGAAATGTGTGTGTCTATGTCTGTATCTATGTATCTTCTCCGTTATAAGAAACATTTTCTTTTCTTTTGTTAGCATTTGGATTTATTTCATTTGTCAAGCTTTTAGTCAATTGAAGTTCCATTGAGAACTGTACTAATCTGTGCATTGCCTGTCCAAAACCTTTGGGAAGATGTGAGCAAACAAATCCCCGGCTGGCTTCCAGCACGCTTATTATATTTGTAAAGGGTGTTGATTTGTTCCAGAGTCTTACAAGAGGGCCTGGAAAAAAACTGCCTCTCTATTTTAAACTGAGAAAATGAATTTTGCATCGATTACAGCACAGACCTTTAATAAGTATCTCTAATAGATTTCACTGACTCTGTGCATGCCCCAGATAATAGAAGCATTAAATGCAAATAAATCATACATGAGAAATACATAAAGTATACAATAATGAATTCCTTGATCTATTCTTCCAACTACCATTTCGTTCCTTTCCTTTCCCTCTTCTTTCTTTTCTTCTTACCTCCTGATTTCTTATTAATGAAAGACAGAACCCCTATTCATAACAAGTAATTTCTCTCTTCCTAGATGTAGTCAACAGTCTCTCACTGATGCTGAAGGAATTTTCTCAGTATAATGCTTCTTATTTCATTTCAGAAAGGCTGCTGGATGCCCAACACAATGGGGCAAATGCTTGAAATTGACTAACACCCCCAAAATGCACTTTTTCGTTCCACTCCTCTGTCAACAATTCAGTCTCTCAGAAGAAGCTAGAAAATGTAGATTCCTATTTGCATGACTTAAAAAGGGAGTGAAAAGAAGTCAAAATTTCTTCTTTTTAATGAATGTCTTTCTTTAAAAATCAATGGTCAGGTTTAGGATTACCCAAAATTGGACAGAATGCGAAGAAGAGTAGGAAAAGGGGGATGAAGGCCCCCGAAAGATGGAGTTGCACAACAGAACTCTCCTCCTCCATCTCTGAATTACTATCCACAGAGAGGAGAAGATGCTCAAAGACCCCAAGTAGCTTCCTATGTCACACTGAGGAGTCACATTCAAGAAAAAATCTAGCTCAGCATAAGACTGCTTTTTCCTTCGACCTTATTTTATGTTTAAAATCAACTATGGCTCTCAGGCCAGTGTCCGAATCCCTGCCAGGTTACACCAAACAATAAAAATAATGCTCCACAATCTTCAGCATGAGAACAGGGATTAAAACTGCTAACAACAATGCAGAGCAGAGAGCAAAACCCTGCAGGTAAGTTAACGTGACCCTAAAATTGGCCAGATGTTTTTCATTTCCTTCCTTCCTTGCTTCCTTCCTTCCTTCCTCCCTCCCTCCTTCCTTCCTTCCTTCCTTCCTCCCTCCCTCCCTCCCTTCCTCCTTCCTTCCTGGGAACCCGAGTCTAAGAGTTCAGTGGACCAGGAGCTGTACCAGGAGAGGGCTGGAGTCTGATGGCATGGCCTTAGAGAAAGAAGACAGAGGGTCATTGGAAGCTATCTGAACTCACCCTTGCTCGGAAAGAAGAGTGAAAGCTGAACTTTGACAAGGACGTACACATTGGATAAATGCCAAGTAACGGGGCTTGCCTATGGCTTGACTGCCCAGGAATGACAAGTCAGCAAGATGTGATGGGAAGTGGTGCCGCCCTCCCACCTCCTTCTCACTCTCACAGCAGCCCTGACTCATAATGTCTGAGGGATCAATGCTATTTTATTCTGAGTCTGACTTTAAAAATACTCACTGTAATTCCACTCCTGGGTATATATCTGAAGAAAATAAAAGCACTTATTTGAAAAGATACATGCACCCCAATGTTCATCGCAGCACTATTTACAGTAGCCAAGACATGGAAACAACCCAAGTGCCCATCAACAGATGAACAGATAAAGAAGATGCGGTACATATATACAATGGAATATTATGCAGCCATAAAAAAGAATGAAAGTATGCCATTTGCAACAACGTGGATGGACTTAGAGGGCATTATGTTAAGTGAAGTAAGTCAGACAGAGAAAGACAAATACTCTATGTTATCACATATGTAGAATATAAAAAATACAACAAATGAATAAATATAACAAAACAGAAACAGACTCACAAATATAGAGAACAAACTAGTGGTTACCAGTGGGGTGAGGGAAGCGGGGAGGGGCAAGACAGGGGTAAGAGATTAAGAGATACAAATTACTATGTCTAAAATAAATAAGCCACAAGGATATATTGTACAGCACAGGAAATACAGCCAACATTTTAGAGTAACTAAATGGAATATACCCTTCAAAAATTGTGATTCACTATGCTGCACACCTGAAACTAATATAATATTGTAAATCAACTATACTTCAATAAAAAACCAAACACTCTGTGAGCCAGATACAGGCACCCAGTTAGGTGAGGGGAGGTAAGATGAAAAGCTGAATGAGAACAAGGTCCTCCCTGACACAAAAAGTGAAAGAGAAAATATCTCTAGTCAAAGAGACAGAGATACGGACAAATGACATTGATACAACATGCTTGGGTCTGTAACAGAGATTTTACAAGGACAGGTGTGATTAATTTTTCTTAAGTAGAGGATCAGAGAAGACAGTGAAATGATCACCCAAGTTGGCGTTGTTTGAGAATAGAAAGAAACCAGGCACAAGTAAGAGGGGACGGCAGGAAAAAGACACAGGAACACTCAATTAATAGAGAACATGAAAACCATGTTCTTTATTGAAGTACACTGAGAAACAATTCGTAATACATCTCCTGCTGGGATCTTCACAATGTATTTTCAAAAATAAAAAGGTCTAGGAAGTCCCACAGTAAAGAAACCTATTTATAGGAACCAGAATGTCCCAGATGAACTGGACATGAGACCCTTTGTTGGAAGGGTCTGATATTACCTGAATATTACCCCTTGGTATGAAACAGTAAGCAGGGTATCATGTTCCTTTAGAAGAAACTTAGTCTTGGGAGAGGGGGCTGGAGAGATCAGAGGGGCTTCTGTAGTTAGAGCAAAGCAATGAGAGCAGGCCAGCTTCTTGTGGGTACCCAGGCTGGAATCACTGTCCCCCACACACTGGGGACCTCCCTCCAAGCCAGGGAGTAGCTCAGGGGGGGATCCTCGTGTAGAGGACCAGTGTGTACAACAGAACATCAACATGTGTTTCGGAAATGAGAACTACAACTCCCACGCAGCCCGGCACGATTGGACGGCTGGTCAACCTAGTCTCTCTCTTCCCAAGCATCCTCATGAGAAACTTGAATCTGAGAAAAAAGTGGCTCGGTGAATGTGACTTAGTCTCTTCTGCTGCTGTAACAAATACCACATACCGAGCAGCTTATTAACAGCAGAAATTGATTTCTCACTGTTCTACAGGCTGGAAGTCCCAGACCAAGTCACCGGCGGGTCTGCTGTGTCTGGTGAGGGCCCTCTTCTTGGTTCACACACGGCCCTGTGTCTTCACATGTTGGAAATATCCCGTAGGCGGAAGAATCAAACCTGATTAGAACCACTCTTAGAGATTCTGAAGCTGATACATTCTATCAATGCTACCGATGTGATTTCTTTGCAATGCAAATATGAACTTCCTACTACACATCTCTTTCACAATGAGAAACAACTCCTTGGAATGTCCCTGTCCTCGCGGTGGGTCTCCAACCTCATTTTGTCTACTGATGCCTGGAGACACCTCATGCCTTTGTCCCTTGCTCAGGCCCCTGCCTGGACTACCCTCTCCACGTCTTGATCTGGCTGACTCATAGGCCTCCTTCAAGACATACTCAGGTTGCAAGAAAGACTCCCCTGATGACTTCTGTGTTCCTTGCCTGGCAGAAGCCACCCACTTTCTATCAAGCAACTCTGACACGCCCATCTCCACCTGCATGCATCTATGGTCCCTACCTTTCCTGCTACGCTACACTTCAGCACAGATGGTGCCTCAACAGCCACCTCTTGGCACATAGATATAAATGCCTGAAAAGTGTTTGTTGAATGAACGAAGGTATGATCACATCTATGCCTCAGCAGAATTAACTCTGTAGGCTTGACCGAGGCTCAGTGTGCAAGTCTGGAAGTGAGTGGAGAATACCCCTCCCCTTAGGGGACAAGCATTAATACAAGTTTAATGTCACACTTGGTGCATTCAAGGCAATATATCAGAGACCTGCGTGTCAGGAGAGGCAGCTAGGAAACATCGGGGTGATCATCAGAAGCGCTTACTGGCCAATGGCTCTGAGCCAGGTAGGTGAGTGGCCATGAGTGTCCTACAGAAATGTGAAGAAAGGTAGGGAGCTTGCAGAGGAGACCTCTGGAGGACACTCACCTACCCTACGGGTGAAGAGACGTTCAGATAACTGTCCTGAGGGTGCACAAGAGGCCACGAAAACACAAAAGGCTTGACACAAAAGGCTCTTGACAAAAGCCAAGAAGGCCGTGCGGAAATGTAGGAAGGAGCTGTGGGTTTCCCTTCAGCATAAAGCACGTGCGTATCAAGTGAGGACAGGTCTGCAGAGGGTCCAGAGGGCTAACTCAGGGGCACCTGTTGCAAGCCCCCCTGCAGGTGAATGAGCCAGGCTGTGGGATACTCTGCAATCCACAAGAAGGCTGTGTAACCCTCCATCCATTCAAGCGTAAGCAGGTGCTGCGCATGCATCTGGGTGCAGGCTTGCTGTCCCGCGTGGGGTTTGGCCGGAAGCTGGAGGAGCCACATGACCTTAAGTGGGGTGACTCAGCACCTTACCTCCGCTCCAGCCTCTTCCTGGGACCCCTCAGAGCGTGGGCTCAGCCGCGCCGTGGTGTTGGCAGGGAGAAAGAGGCAACGGAGGCACACAAATGCTTCCTTCAGCCTCTGCCTGAATCACGTCCCGCGGACACACGGACGGGTCCACTCTAAGGTGACATGGGAAAGGATGTGGGCACAGGGCGGGGGGAACACGGGGGCTTCGAACACTATAAATCTGTTCTCTGTCACGCAGGAGGGCTCGGAAGGAGCTTTCTCCAACCGTAGCTGCCAACGCATGTGTCAGATCTGGCTAGGAGAGGACAAACTGCTTTAGTTAGTCCAACACAGAGAATTTAATATTGCAAGTCAGTCTCAAAGGTGGTGGAGTACTCAAAAAGCAAAAGGGGTGACAGAGGAGGGGCAGAGGTGAAGGCTGCTGGAACAGCTTTCTTCCTTAGGCTCGGCACAGAGAGATGGTGTTAAGGAGACCCAGAAGCGCGGCAAGAGGGGACCTCAGGAACTGGCCTCGGACCTCCAAGGGAAGACTCTGCCTGGTCGGTGCCAGAACCTCTGAGGGCACAAGGATGCTGGTCTGGGAGGTCCAAAAAGATGGGACGGTAGCCAACAGCCAAGTTCAACCAAGAGCTGTGGCTGGAGTAGCAGGCAGAAATCTCTGCTCCCTCTTCCTGCCTTGCCATCTCTCTCTAGCAACCCCCCTACTGGAAGCCAGGAGGTCAAGGAGATCGTGTACTATCTTGGACGATGTGAACTTGCCCATATTCCACTGTTTCTGACCCATAGGGTCATCAGTTTCACTTGGGCTCAAACAAATATATTTCCCGAGGCCCAGCCCTAGCCTCACAAAGCGGAAGGATGCCCTGTGAATTAAAGAACCAGCCAGGCTCATCTGAAAAAATGGTTTCAGAGCGTTAGTCATTGGTCTCTGAGTTGGTTCAGGCCCCTCTGCATTTTCGTAGTGACCCGACTCAGCCTGGAGAATGAAGTACCACCTGAGGGAGGTCATACAGCCCGGGGCACCCATGGGATTCCGTGTGGATTCCCAAGACTGCAGCCCAGTTTTCTGCTGAAGCCACATCCTGGCTCCACTGGTGAGGACCTCAAAGGCTGGGGGTTTGTGAAGCATCCACAAAGATCCCAGGCACGTCTGGACAGGTAAGTGTCTAAGAGGAAGGAACGTGCAGCATCTTCAACTAGAGTACCCGTGCTCTGGTAGAAATCTGCCTGACTAAGAGGGGTGACGATTCAAGTGAAGAGAAACGGAGGGCATTAGTAAATGCCCTCACATGCCACGTCTGACCTGTACCACCGCGGCTGCTGTAGGAGGTGGACTGATGGAGTCTATCAAATGGAATAGTTTTCATGCACCGTGTGCAACATTTCAACAGAGCATGCTAAGAAACGAGACGTCTCCCCACATCTGTGAGAGGCTGGGACGATCAGAAAGATCTGAATGTCCTGAATGTAGCAAAGGAGTGACTTTGCTACAGAGTGTCTGGCGGCGACTGTAGCCTTTCTATGGCTTCTGGCCGAAATTGGGAAACTTCCAGGTGTGCAAAATAATGAAGAATTAAAAATTAGAAAATGGTTTTCAAGGTAAACCAGTGGTTTTGTGTCTGTGTCTTGGGCTGAGGGGAAAGCTCAGGGCTGGGCATACATGAGTTGACTCCATTTGTTTTCTGCCCATGTTTTTCTCTCTCTCCTACTCCCCCCGGCCCCTCAGCATTCTCTCTGACTTGTTCTCTTTACCCACCCATTGGATTATACCCTTTGAACTCTGACGCCTGGGTTTGACTGGAACACACAGACACATACACATAGACACACACACACAGACACAGACACACATACACATATATTTTTTTTTCCTGAGCTGAAAAACCAGTTCTACTAGCAGAAACTGCATTTTGTTCATAGTTACGAGCAGACCTGCCATAGCACTTAAAGACGGGTAGTGGATGGATTTTTCCACACAGGTAAAACTTTCCAATCACACGACTCTCATCACCATTCCTTTGGCCTGCTCGTACCAATTCCCCTTCGTGACTTCTCCCGCCCCTAAGCAGATACCAGCGATGAAGTGAAAAAACTTTCCTTCTAATCAACCACCCTCATATGAATCAACACGATTTTCCACTGACCTTGAAAGCCACGACTATGAAGGCTACTCCTCACAGTGAAATGCTCAATGTTCCCACATGGAAGGATTTTGCGTGCCTACCTCTGGCTCTAAGACCCTATATATTGCAAAAAGATGCTGAGATCTTAGGCGTGGAGTTGATATTGAGGGTCAACTTGGAGAGGGGACTAGACAGCTGACGAGAGACTGTCGTGGGTCTCCAGAAGGACAAGATAATCCGCATGGACTGAGGATGCCCCATGCCCCAGGCACTGTGCCACGCAGGTGGAAATCCTGATGTTGGCAGGTAGAAATTACTCCGGCTTGGCCGGGGAGGAAGGGAAGATTTGAAGAGGTGCAGCAACGTGCCCAGCGTCACACAGCTGGTATAAGACCAACCAGGAATGTGAACCAAAGGCTGTGAATGAAGCTCAGTCTCATTCAGGCAACATTTGGGGGACGGGTGTAAGGGACACAATGCACACGTGTCTTAGATCCCATGGCCGTGCTGGGGGCGGGGGCTGGGAGTGAGAGATGGAAGACCCCGTGGTGTGACACTGTCTACCTTCGCCCCTCCCCTCCTTGCCCCGTCCCCCCGCCCCGAAAACTCCAGATCACCTGCTTCCTAGTTCCTATCCTCTCAGGAAGGCAGAGAGGCAACGTGGCGATATTCTAGCCAAGCAGAAAGGCAGGGATGAGGATGAAAAGTGGGGACCTCAGCAACACCAGGGTCAGAGCAGAAGGGAAGGCTAGGGTCCCCCGAGCCTGAGGGCCCAGGTTGCCCCTCCCTCCACGAGGAATCGGGGTGGAGGTGGGCCTCATACCCCTTCAAGGCTGACAAACCTGGATGGCCAGATAACCTGACCCCAAGGGCAAAGAATTGGAAGCACATGGAGGAAAGCTCTGAATTTGGGGCGAGGACTGAGCCCACGACAAGCTATCGAGACGCTCTGCCAGTATACTAAATATTTTAATACAGTTATTTTAGAGGACAGAATCTCCTAATTGACCATAATGTCTTGAAATTCCCTCACTGTGTTATCTCATGAACACATTACTGCCCTGGTTATTTTATTTCCACAACTTCTTTGGATATGACTTTGCCATATCAGGAATTATATAAGTTGTATGCTGCAAAAAAAGTAAATAAATAAATAAAGACACTCTGCCCACTGTCTCCAAGGAAGAGACCGACAACTTCAGGTCTTTATGTTTTACTCACCCTCTCAAATCATTCTCCCCGCTGGAAGATTAGACTTGAAAGTTGCCACTTATCCTAACTATAAATATGTAAAACTGGCTTATTTTAATAACTAGCTGTAGATGGGGATTCAGTGATTGGATAGGAGACACACATATATTTGTATATAAAGCTAATAGTCTATTGGAAATACTAAAGCAAACTATTTTTCTCTTCCTTATAGTTCATGAGGGCCTGCCCACTGCATCCAGTAACCCAGTGGACCTGATTACTTCAGAAGACACACGGCCCCAGGACAAAGAATTCAGAGCTCGATTTGGGTTGCAAAGTGGATGTGTTTCAATCTTCAGAGATACTCTAGTTTTGCATACCAGGCATCGACAAGAATGAAAAAGGCTTCCTAACTTCAGAACGTTTTCTTGATAAACCAAGAGCAAAACTTGGAAGTCTCAGCCCATCATTTTGCTATAAACAATCTCAAAGAGGAGACCCAAAAGTTAAAATGTAAGGAAAGTCCGAACCAGACCACCAGACACGAATGTGAAATATAGGCTTGTTGGTGTCAGGAGGAGGAACTAAGGAGGAAAGGAGAGAGACAGAGAGCTGAGATGTGGGCGTGTTGAGCCCTCCAAGATCTTGAGGAGAAGGGGAGAGCCTCCTGAAAGCTGGGATAGATGTCCAAGGCAGAGGAAATCACAGTGGAGGGCGAGGGTGGCCTGGTTTGTCCACACAAAGAAACATCTCCTGAGAAATAGGTCCAGAGGAACCTCCCAAAACTCTCGGCCCTCATCCTTTGCTCTGGTGAGATTCAATCATTCCTACGTGGAAGAGAGCTGAATGGTGGCTGATCAGCTTGTCTTTTGGATGGGGAGAGAAAATTACTCCACACTGGAGCCCCACAGAATGGAACGCCCAAAACAAGGAACAAATGGAAACAGGCAGAATGTAGGGAGCAAGAGAGTTGGCCAAGGTGGAGGTTCCATGAGCAGCTCCATGGCGGGCCTGGGGGGCACCAAGAAGCATCGCTCTCATCCAGAGAACTCACCCCAGGCTACGCCAACTGCAAGTACATGGGCACGGCCGGAAGCGACACGAGAAGAGAGGAGAGATACCTCACTCCCCAGGTCTCTTTCCCACCCCCAAGAAGCTACAGAGGCTGCCCCCAAACCCCGACACCGTTTTGAGGATGGGAAACAGCCTTTCGGTCGCGGTGAAGGAGGATTCCAACGCGGTGGGGTGTTTCAATCCTGAGTTGATGGGATATTTACCCAAAGTATAAAACCAGAAGCGTCTGTGATCCTGAAAGGCAAGCTGAAGTTTGAGATTCTTCCCCTTCCCCCAGCACCACTGGACATGGGAGATTTGACAATAAGACGAGGCCACACAGAAAATAACGAAAGGTACTTTTTTCCCCGCACACACCTGAAAGGTAGTGTGAAATATTTTGACATACGTTTTGTTTTTGGCCCAGGAGTCTGCAGCGATTTCAAGAAGCTTTCCTTTAACTTTCGGGGGTTGGTCTGTGATTCATCCAACAGGCTGAATCCCAAGCCACACAGAGACAGACAACCCAGGTAACTGACAAGGCGGGCTAGATTCTCTCCTTTGCTTGGATTGTTTTTCTGAATTTCCCACAAGCCAATTTTGATGCAAATTCATCTGCCAACCTTACACAAATGCATAGCCCTAAATTCCTCAAGTCTAGTCAGATATATGTTTGATGACTTCATAGGCTGCAAAAAGATGGGTATGCCGCTGAGGTCCAGGCACAAAGAAACTTGAAGTATCCAGGTAGAGTCCAGCTTTCCCAAGAGATCAGGCTGTGCTTTCAGAGCTGGCAGTTAGTGACATCGTACGCGTGTGTGTCCATAGTCACCAGGAGTGTCTGCAAAAGCTATGCCCTTCCTGTGTATCAACCATGCATCCCTCAATAGGATACAAGAAACAGGTTAATAAGCACATAGATAACAATAATACATGGTATTCAGATATGATCATCCACACACAGATGATATATCTGGACTCAGTCAACATGAGTGCTTGATGTGCAAGACTGTTGCTTTCAGGACGGTTTTCTCGGTGCATAGCTTTTCCCTCGATATCCTTGGCCATCAACAGTTGGAACGTCGGGCAAAATAGAGTGGTTTGGTTTATATGAGAACACAATAGTACAGAACAGGAATCTGCTCCTGTCACACGTAACGCACCCCAGATTCCGCAGGGACAACGTCTGGATGACCACGGAGGGTATCCCACACGGTAAGAGTAACTCGTAGTACTTAGAAAATGCAGGGCGCTACACTAAGCACCTTGTATGTAGGAATCATGTGCGCTCTTTTCAAGGTCATTGCCTGCTCTGGGTTTTGTTCTGATACAGTCATACGTGCCTGTGCATAAGTCTTTTATGAACAGTAAGTTCTCAGAACATCCAGAGCCTGCCTGTCAGTTTTCTACGGCTGTGTTCACAGGAGTGCAGAATGCCAAGGTTAAAAAAGCCTCATCTACCACTTTTATTTATTTCAGACGTATTTATTCAGCGTCTATGGAATAATTACTGCATGTAGCAGCTGCCCGTTCGAGTGAAGGATTCGATTCCTCTTTGCCTCTGCTACTTTTGCGACATGATCAAATGGACACGCTCTTTTCCCATTTGCAGGCAGATCCTGAATCTTACCCTACTTCTGAGAGAGATCTGAGAAGCCGGGAATGTGAAAAAACACATTACCATTCAAAGGCACGGCCAAAGGGCCAACGTATAAGAAGGGAAAAACAGCCAGGCTTGTGCATATGAAATAGAGCGCCAGCATTCCATTAGAACTAGGTTACTGAATCGAACTATCTGACATATTCATCCCAATTAATTTCAAGGAGGAAAAGCAAGTGGAAGTGGATGTGTAGAAGCATTGCTACCAGGCAGCTTGTCTGAGATCATTAGACACGATATTCACACGCAACTATTAGTGTAACTAGTAGACAGTGAATCACTCCTTCCGACAATCAGTGCTATTGGGTAGACGTTATGGTGCAACAACCCTTAACTTAAATCTCCATTAAGGATTCTAATCAATCTCGACGTGCACATGGGTTTTTTCTTCTTTTTTTGGTGAAGAAAATTAATAATGCATAAGAATTACAGAAACCAACTCAAGCAGTCTCCTGTACATCCCTTTCATCTCCTTTTGGAATGCCGCGCAAAGGAAGGGCAGGGAGGGGCCTAGGCTTCTGCAGCAGACCTGAGTCATGAATATTCACAGCAGACTCCCAGCAGAATTGCCCGACGGTGGCACATTTATCTTGGAACTTGAGATCTCCCAGGAGCGGTGCAAATGAAGGAATTACAACCCTTTTCCTGAGGGCCGTGGAGAACTATCCAAAAGGGAACCGGACCTGCAGGGTCTTCTCCCAGGAAGAGTTTATTAAGAAGAAATGGCCATCACGACCTTCCCAGGCCTGGATGGAAGCACAGAGCAGATGAGGTCACGGTCAAGTTGTGTGGCGGGAGACATGAGAAGTCTCGGAGTGCCGCTAGTGATTGATGCAATTTCTTTGAGAATGTTATGTTGCAGGAAGGAGGTAAGTTACGGGGCGAATTGAATTTTTAAGAAAAAATATTTCTGGGCTTCCCTGGTGGCGCAGTGGTGGAGAGTCTGCCTGCCAATGCAGGGGACACGGGTTCGAGCCCTGGTCTGGGAAGATCCCACATGCCGCGGAGCGACTGGGCCCGTGAGCCACAACTACTGAGCCTGCGCGTCTGGAGCCTGTGCTCCGCAACAAGAGAGGCCGCAATAGTGAGAGGCCCGCGCACCGCGATGAAGAGTGGCCCCCGCTTGCCACAACTAGAGAAAGCCCTCGCACAGAAACGAAGACCCAACACAGCCATAAATGAATAAATAAATAAAATTAAAAAAAAAAAATGGCCTTACTTTAAAAAAAAAAAAAAAAAAAAATTTTTCTCAGAGAGCAATGAAAGGGGAAAACGGTTATGTGAGAATATAGCATGCGCCTCATACACACAACAGGTACACTTACTGAGAACTCAGTACGTGCAAAATGTCATACATAAATTTTTTCTAACATTTACAACACTCCTGAACAGTAATTTTTTTTACATATATTCATTCTTTTTCAGATTCTTTTCCCATACAGGGAATACTGAGTAGAGTTCCCTGTGCTACACAAGCAGGTCCTCGTTGGCTATCTATTTTATGTATAGCAGTGTGTGTATGTTAATCCCAAACTCCTAATTTATCCCTCCCCACCAAGTTTCCCCTTTGGTAACCGTAAGTTTGTTTTTGAAATCTGTGAGTCTGTTTCTGTTTTGTAAATAAGTTCATTTACATCATTTTAAAAATCAGATTACATAACACCTCATGCAGCTATATGTCCAAAAAAACAAACAACCCAATCAATAAATGGGCAGAAGACCTAAATAGACATTTCTCCAAAGAAGACATACAGATGGCCAAAAAGCACATGAAAAGATGCTCAACATCACTAATTATCAGAGAAATGCAAATCAAAACTACAATGAGGCATTGCCTCACACGAGTCAGAATGGCCATCATCAAAAAATCTGCAAATGATAAATGCTGGAGAGGGTGTGGAGAAAAGGGAACCCTCCTATGCTGTTGGTGGGAATGTAAATTGGTGCAGCCACTATGGAGAACATAATGCAGGTTCCTTAAAAAACTAAAAATAGAACTACTATATCATCCAGCAGTAAATGTTTTTATTCCCATTTCGCAGAAGAGGGAACTGAGGCTCTGAGAGATGTCAGGGGTTATCACCCCCATTATCACCACCACACCCTGGTTACTAGAACTCCAGAGGTCTCCCATCTCTGCCAGGGTGTCAGGTCGGTGCTTCATCACAGAAAAGCACCCCAGGGACCACTCGGCAAATTAGATCTTGGGCAGGCGTGGAGTGATAACACCCAGGATAGAAAACAGTCCATAATCAGGAATTTATACAAATCTCCAAACCCCATTATGCAAAACAAGCTTTAAAATGAGAATGCAGGGCTTCCCTCGTGGCGCAGTGGTTAGGAATCCACCTGCCATTGCAGGGGACACGGGTTCAAGCCCTGGTCTGGGAAGATCCCACATGCCATGGAGCAACTGGGCCCGTGCGCCACAACTACTGAAGCCCACACGCCTAGAGCCCATGCTCCGCAACAAGAGAAGCCACTGCAATGAGAAGCCCGCGCCCCTCAGTGAAGAGTAGCCCCCGCTCGCCACAACTAGAGAAAGTCTGCACACAGCAACAAAGACCCAACGCAGCCAAAAATAAATAACTTTATTTTTTAAAAATAAAATAAAATAAAATAAAATGGGAATACAGCTGGGCCATGAACATTTAGAAACACAACTATGTTTTAAGAGCGCTCCCTGATGCAAACTGGATTGATAAAAGGGCAACTATAAAGCACCTGTATGCTGTTATTCAGTCAATTTTCATTTTAAGATCTATTTATCTCTGTCCAGTACTGCTTTTATTTATAATTGCTAGTGTTGCCTGTGGTATATGTATCTTTATGAGCTTTTCAAGGTGTGTTTTAGGAGAACAGAATTAAAAGATTGCTTCCATTTGTTTCTCTTTCCAATTCACCCTTTTGTTATTACAAACTCAAGGACAGCTGCAACCTCCATGGGGTTTATGTGCTTAACTGTATTTTTGCTTTCTTTATAGTTTCATTAGATGGTACACATTTCCTGATCTTTATTTAACAAATACCGTATGCTAACACATATACATGGAATCTAAATACATAAATAAATAAATAAAATAAAAAAGGTTCTGAAGAACCTAGGGGCAGGACAGGAATAAAGACGCAGACGTAGAGAATGGACTTGAGGACACGGGGAGGAGGAAGGGTAAGCTGGGACGAAGTAAGAGGGTAGCACTGACATATATACACTACCAAATGTAAAACAGATAGCTAGTGGGAAGCAGCCGCATAGCACAGGGAGATCAGCTCGGTGCTTTGTGACCACCTAGAGGGGTGGGATAGGGAGGGTGGGAGGGAGATGCAAGAGGGAGGAGATATGGGGATATATGTATATGTATAGCTGATTCACTTTGTTATACAGGAGAAACTAACACACCATTGTAAAGCAATTATACTCCAATAAAGATGTTGAAAAAAACCCAAAAAACAAAGATCTTCACAGTGTTTGGTATTTCAACGTTTAGTGTAATATACTAGGAAAGGCACAAGGCTCCTCGAAGAGGTATTGAATCTAGTTGAACAGACAGATATTTGCAAAACAAGTAAAAGCATACACTGCTGACACATAAATATTATTATAAGTAAATGAATAAAAGCTACAAGCAAATGAATAAACTACAAGTAAATTAAAAACAATGGCAATAACACCACCACCCAAAACTCAGAAGGCTCTGAAGACCTGGGTTTGGCTAATAAGGAAGTAGCCAGTAAGTTGAGAAGTTTTGCTTTGTTTTCGTGTCCAGGGAAGTGATTGGAGAGAAAGGCAATGATGAGTTGAGTTTTCGCTTCAGTGCTGATGGGAGAGAGCACAGGAGTTCTGAGTCAAGTACATGTTAACTTTTGTGATCTCGTCAAGCATCACTCAAGAATGCTCCTTGCTATATTCCAGTATACAGTGGCTTTCAAAGTATGGACCTTGGACCCTGGTAGTCTGGGAGATGTTTCACAGGGTCCCTGAGAACATGTCCACCTTCATAATAATATGGAAATGTCATTTACCATTTTCACCTTGTTCACAATTGTACTGATGGTGCAAAAGTAGGGAAAACTGTTGGCTCCTTAGCACTGACCAAGGCACTGATCCCAAACTGTACTAATATTCATCACTACCATGCTCTGGAATAAAAGAATGCCAGTTTCATTTCAGAATGTTGTTGATGAAGCTGTAAACATTGCTGACTTTCTTAAATATCTTGAGTAAGTGTCTTCTTAACATTCTGCATGAAGAAATGGGATGTATACATAAAGCTCTTCTCCTGCACAATGAAGTCTGATGCTTGTCTCCAGGAAAAGAACAAAAAGTGTGCTGTTGTTTGAGAAGTGAGGTAAAATAGTAGCTCCCACGTTTACTTGATAGAATGACTGACAGACAATCTGTGGCCATTCAGACTTGGGTGTTTGGCAGACATTTTCTCAAAAATGAACAAAAGTGAGCATGTCACTTCACGGAGAACAAATGACAGTATCTGTTGCCAGTGACAAATTCAAGATTTCAGGGAAAATTTAGAAGTTTAGCAATCTTGCATCTGCCACCATGAACTTGATGGGCTCCCAAAACTTAAATTTGTTCCCAATAAACTCAGTGGTGATGTTAATAAATGTGAGTTTTTGATCTTATATAATGAAATGTGTATTTGAAAGTCCTGCATAACTTAGAGAACGGATATGTTTTAAATGACTAATGCATAATGTTACAAGTCATGTGTGGGTAAAAGATGCATGCAAAGTACTAGATGAAGAAAATGGATTTCATTGGTACAGTCACTATGGAGAATAGTATGGAGGTTCCCTCTAAAACTAAAAATAGAGCTATCACATGATCCAGCAATCCCACTTCTGGGCATGCACCCTGAGAAAACCATAATTTGAAAAGATACATGCACCCCAGTGTTCACAGCCACACTATTTACAACAGTCAAGACGTGGAAACAACCTAAACATCCATCGACGGATGGATAAAGGAGATGCGGTATATCTTTACAATGGAATATTACTCAGCCATAAAAAAGAGTGAAATAATGCCATTTGCAGCAACATGGACGGACCTAGAGATTATCATACTAAGTGAAGTAACCAGAAAAAGAAAGACAAATATCATATGATATCTCTTACATGTGGAATCTAAAAGAAATGATATAAATGAACTTATACATAAAACAGAAACAGACCCACAGACATAGAAAACAAACATAGGGTTACCAAAGGGGAAGGGGGAGGGAGGGATAAATTAGGAGGTTGGGATTAACAGATACCTACTACTATCTATAAAATAGACAACCAATGAGGACCTACTGTATAGCACAGGGAAATATATATATAAATCACTTTGCTGTACACCTGGACTTAACACAACATTGTAAAGCAGCTATACTTCAATTTTTAAAAATGAATTTTGATGTCACAAAGGAAAAAAAGTTTCTTGATATAGGTTCAGATCACATTTTTAATTAACCTGTAAGAATCTATCCATGACGAGTTTTGGTATAGTACTAAAGAAAAAATATCCACAATTATTTAATTATTTAAATATATTTAATTATTTTAATATATTTACTTATTTAATTATCCTATCTTTTCCAACAACATGACTGTGGGAGACCAGATTTTCTTCATAGCTACCAACCAAAACAATATATCGTTACAGATTGAATGCACCAGCAGCTATGAGTATCCAGCTATTATTAAAAACAGAGATTAAAAAAATTTGCAAAAATGTTTAACGAAAAGTAATCCTGCATTTAACAGTTTTATTTTGGAAACTATAGCTATTTTTTATAAACCTGTTTTTATGTTCCTGTGAAATAGGTTTACTATTATGGTTACTTTTATACGAATGTATAAATATTTTAAAGTGTCTCCACTATGACTTCTAATGTGGTAAATATAAATATATATAAGTCACGTGTATAAAACCTCTATGGGGTCCTATACCTAGCAGTGGGCAGGGAAGGTGGTTAACTGCTACGATATGTCTTGATCGTTTATGTGAAGACTATTAACTTTATAAATAAAGGACTTATAAATATATTCATTTATAGTCATATAATTTACACTTTTTATAAGTTACAATTACATAATCTTATTAAAAGCCTTTATAAATAAAGAACTCCATCCATCTTCTCTTCATTGACCAAATCACTTTCCTCAAAATATCAGCCCCTCCATCTACCTTATTCAAAACTGTCCCACTGAACTCTACAATCACCTGAATGACTTCAAGTGGTTAAGGACCCCTGTCTCTGTAAGGATGGATGGGGCAGGCAGACCCTCAGACACCCTCAATGACCCCGCCTCCTGGTTAATCCATTCCCTTGTATCGTTGCCTTCCCTTGCATGTGGGTTGCCTTGGTAATGTGCTTCTAACCAAAAGAACATAACAAAGGTGACAGGATGGCACTTCCATCATGATGTATGAAAGATTATAACTTCATCTTGCTTTCATGTTTTTTTAAAAAAATTTTTATTGGAGCATAGTTGCTTTATAATGTTATGTTGGTTTCTGCTGTACAGCAAAGTGAATCAGCTATACATATACATATATCCACTCTTTCTTGGATTTCCTTCCCACTTAGGTCACTACAGAGCACTGAGTAGAGTTCCCTGTGCTATACAGTAGGTTCTCATTAGTTATCTATTTTATACATAGTATTGTTTATATGTCAATCCCAATCTCCCAGTTTATCCCACCCCCCCTTTCCCCCTTGGTAACCATACGTTTGTTCTCTACATCTGTGACTCTATTTCTGCTTTGCAAATAAGTTCATCTGTACCATTTTTCTAGATTTCACATGTAAGTGATATTATATGATATATGTTTTTCTCTTTCTGACTTCTTCACTCTGACAATTTCTAGGTCGATCCATTTCTCTGCAAATGGCATTATTTCATTCTTTTCTATGGATGAGTAGTATTCCATTGTATATATGTACCACATCTTCTTTAACCGTTCATCTATTGATGGACAATTAGGTTGCTTCCATGTCCTGGCTATTGTAAATAGTGCTGCACTGGGGTGCATGTGTCTTTTGAATTAGAGTTTTCTCCAGATATATGCCCAGTAGTGGGATTGCTGGGTCACACGGTAGTTCTGTTTTTAGTTTTTGAAGGAACCTCCCTACTGTTCTCCATAGTGGCTGCACCAATTTACATTCCCACCAACAGTGCAGGAGGGTTCCCTTTTCTCCACACCCTCCCCAGCATTTACTGTTTGTAGATTGTTTGATGGTGGCCATTCTGACTGGCTGCTTTCGAGTTTTTAAAATTGTTTTTGCCGTCTCAGGTCACACACTGGGAAGAAGAAAACTGCCAGGCTGGAGCTGCCTGCTTGGAAAGGAACAAACAGCTGGGGAGGAACTTAATTTTCCAACAACTATGTCAGGTGACTCTTTCCCCAGTCAAACCTCCAGATAAGATCCCAGCCCTGACTGACACATGGATTGCAGCCTAGTGAGGAATCATGCAGTAAAGGACCCAATGCCTGGGTCCCTGATCCACACTGGCTGTGAGGCAATAAATGTGTGTCATTTCAAGCCATTTAGTTCGTGGTTTCTTGTCATGCAGCAATACACAACTATTACAATGAGTGTGTGGGGTATTTCTCCTTCCATATAAGTCAGAGTAGGTACTGATGTGAGTAACACTTAGGAAGAATTACCTATCATGGTTTGCATTAACTGATGTCTTTAATTGCTCACGACCTGGAGGTCAAAGTGCCTCAGATATAGCAAGTGTTTAAGAAAGCTTCATCAAATTACTGTAAAACATATTCAATTTATTTCACAAATGCATGTAAGGCTCTGTGCTAGATTCTGCATATGAATATCAAGGTGATCAGGGTGTTTTCTGAGCTGGTGTGATTTAGCATTAGTGGTAGGAGCAGACTTGTAAATAAGCGTCTGTAATTAAATATCGCACAAAGTGAGATACTGCATGAAGAGGACATTAATAAACACAATGTCACAATAATACTTTGAAGGAAGCAACAAAGCAAACATTGCTTTACAGAGACAGAGTTTGCATTTTGAAAAATGTTTGGGTTTTTGTGGTAAGTCAAATGCCCCCCACAGATGTCCACACCCTAATCCCTTGTACTCATGAACCTGTCAAGTTACAGGACAGTTACATCTGCAGATGTAATTAAGGTTACGGACCTTAAGATGTAGAGATAATCCTGAATTACACAGGTTGACCCAATCCAATCACATGAACCCTAAAAAGCAGAGAACTTTTTCTAGCTGAAGTGGGAGAGACATGGCAGAAGCCAGAGAGATGGGAAGCATGGCAAGGACTCAGTGTCCTGTTGTCAGTTTGAAGACAGAGGTGGCAACATGGCAAGGAACGCAGGGGTCCATAAGGAGCTCAGAATGGCATAGCCGCTGGCTGACAGCCAGCAAGGAAATGGGGAACTCAGTCCTACAGCCAGAAGGAGGCGAATTCTGCCAAGCACCGGAATGGCTTTGAAAGCAGATCCTCCCTCTGAGTCTCCAGATAAGATCTCGGGCCATCCGTCACCCTGAGTTTAGCCTTACGAAACCCACAGCACAGAAACAAAGCGACACCACCCTGTAAACTTCTGACCTATATACCTGGGAGATGATAAATGTGTGATGGTTGAAGCTGCTAAGTTTATAGCAGGATTAGAAAAACCGATACAGACTTCGGTGGTTGGGGGAAGGAGAAAAGACATTCCAAACAGTGGGGATCTGTTAGCATGAACCAAGATATATGGCCGCGGCCAAGGAGAGGAAATGGCAAGTTATCTGAACATAAGAAATATGGAGAGAAGAGGAAACAGAGCCAGGAAGATAAGGCTCGGGAATGAGTATCGAGAAAGAAAGTCCCAGCATTTGTCTGAAGAACAGATGAGAGTGGGCAAGAATCTGTAGGAAGGAAGGATGATGCATCAGAAATCATCTGGATAAGACACGACACGATAACCCTAAACTAAGAGAGCGGCGTTTGCAATCAATAAAAGTGTACCAGTTCAAGAGACATTTCTAAAGTGGAATTGACACGACTCGATAAAAATTCAATGAACTGTTGCGAGGGAGAAAAGACGACTCCCAAATTTTGACGCTAAAGGAATCAGAAGATGGTCACGCAATTAGCCACGAGGAAGAGGAGGGCTGCGTGTTTTTTGGTTTTTTTTTGTTTCCTTTCCTTCAGGGAAAGGGGAGGTTAATTCATTCTGTTCGGAATGGGTTGGGCTTAAAGTGTGTAGGGAGCAATTTGTAACACTGACTGCAGCTTTGGGTAAAAGTAAGAGCTAGTGTGTGTGGGGGGGTGGTTGGGAGGGTTGGGAGTCATTTCTAAGAGGAAGTAGTTATAGCCAGGAAGTGAATATAAAATAAGACATGAGAAACCTCAAGGGGAAAATTCCTGCACTTAACAGAAAGGCAGCGGTGGAGAAATGGGGGGAAACCAGAGAGCTCCTCAGAGGAAAATGAGGGATGTGATGAACTTAGAGGAGAACTCAGAAGGATGGTTTCCCAGACCCACAAGGAGGGTTTTAAAAAGGAAGAGCTGCCTGGCAGTGTCACGTGGCCTAGAGAACTCCACGAAGAAGAACATGCGAGAAGGCTACTCCTGTTGGCAACCGAGAGTGTGTCAGGGCCCTTTGAAAGGGGCGCTCTGAGCGCAGAGCGCGGAAGGCGCTGTGTTTCAATGCTGGAGGATGGTCCACGGAGGGTGAAACCAGCGCAGGCACACTTCTGCACGATGACATGGCGAGGTTTCACGAGGCAACCAGGAATGGGATGGCACGTTCGTGGACCAGGGAAGCTTGAGGACAGGGAAATCTGTGCGAAGGAAGAGGCTGGACTTCCAAAGGAAACATCCGGGTGGGTCAAGATCCTAGAGAGAGGGCAGTGAGTGCATTCCAACGCGGAAGAGCCCAGCAGAAGAGGGGAGCGTCTCGAAGGAGTCTGCCAAGACAGAAGGAAGATGCAAGGGCACAGAGAAGATGCGAGGTGAAGCGTGCAAAAGCTGAAGGAGAGTCATCCAACGGAGCTCCGTGTTCTCAGTTCGGTAAGAGTCAGAGAGGGGAAAGGGACCAAGGCCTGGAGACGTGAAAACTGTGGCCGCGGTGTAAACAGCTGCCGTGGTGGATGGGATAGACCCTGCAATAGGGATGCAGGGTCTCCCAGAGGGCAGGCCAAGGATGCGGGGTATTTGTGGACGCCAAAGAGTGTGGGGCTTACGGTCCAGATGCTGCAATCGCTTTGCTACACCGGTGTGTGTGTGTGTGTGTGTGTGTCTGCATCACATCACTGTGCAACCCTCCAAGGGGGCAGCCGTATGTACGTCCACCTGGCAGGAGGGCAACTGGGGACAGAGGCACACAACTAGTAGCCATGGACTTTTAAAAGCAGGTGTGGTATCCAGCAAGCCCTTGTTCTCTGCAACAGTGTGAGGCAACGAGGGAGAGAGGGGAAGAGAGAGAGAGAGATTGCCCAGGGAAGGATGACGACTGCAGAAGTATGGGGTAAGAAAATGAGTGAGGATTTTGTCCAGAGGGGACTGCTGGCTTCACCCAACTCAGGCAAAACCACGCCTTGGCCAAGGGACAGTCCAGAGAACAACTTTCCTCGGTTGGACACGTATTCCTGCTCCTGATTTTGCTGTAGCTGTTCCCCCACAGGTACAGTTTCCTTTCTTTTTCCTGTAGAGCTGCCCCCTCTCCAGCAATATCCAAAGGTGGTCAGCAACTGAATCGATGCAAACCCCTGGCTTGGTATCAATGCACGTCTTAATGTAAGTCCAACAGCTATTCTGGGGCTGTTGAGAATCTTACATCATAAATGGACCAATTAACACAAAAAGGACACCATGTATCAAACTCTTATTTCCTTCACCTTGACATACACCCTAATGGGTCTCTCTGGTCGGCAGCTAATACAGAGGCTAAGGGTGTGACATCTGAGTGACACTGCCACATGCAGACTGTGGCTCTAACCCTTATGTACGTGGAGGCTTGGGGCGAGGAACTGTCCTTTCCAACCCTCAATTTCCACATCTGGGAAATGGGATGAAATGCCTGGTAATGCTTTTTGAGAAATAACGGAGTCAATATACGTAATGCTTTTAGAATGTTGCCTGGTACCCAGTAAACAGGCAATAAGCATTAGCTAATTCTGATTGAAAGTGGGGCTCTTGTTTTTTGGTAACTATCAGATATCCTCTTGAGAAAACTCCAGTTGGGTAGTCAGGTCACATTATTGTGAGAGTTCATGGAAGTTTCATGCAATGCAAAGAAAGGAAACCAAGGAAAGCCAACCCCGGGGGTTCTAGAAATGGAGCTGTATATTTGCAGAAGAGACATCTTTTCCTCTCTCTCATTCTCTCCGCCTCCTGTTCAGCTTTTCTGCTTCTCCACTGCTCTCTCATCTGTTCCCCTCCATCCTCTCTCCCCACTGTCTCCCTCTGTCTACCCAGCTTCTCTCTCTCTCCTAACTTCAGCATCGGGTGGCTGCCAGTGTCACCCGAAGACAAGACTCTCCACGATGTCCCAGCTGGCACTCTTCCAGCCACATGCCTCAGAATCTCGGGTCCTGTGAGGTTCAGATTCCTGGCGAGAAACTGGACTGGCTCAGCTGCTGCCTTCATACCCAGCCCGACAGATGGTCCATTTCTCATCAGCCTGTAGATATATCCTTCACCTATTCCTATTCCTAGCTGCTTGTATGTGCAGTTAGGGGGCGTCGAGCGGAAGCAAGAAGGTGGTTACCAATGCAGCCATGGGTGTGGCCTCTGGATAGGGGCTCTGGGCAGGGGTCGCTCTAGGAAAGAGTTCTAGGTAGAGTGGTTCCCCTGAAATCCATCCAGTACACGCTGTCACACGTGGGATTTATAATCACTTCCACTCCCCATCGTGCCATCCTTTATTTGATCGTCGAGCGTTATATATGGTGCCTCAGCATCAATACGGAGAAGGAAGGAACAGCCGTCTTTCCTCCAAGATATATGGCTGGCACAGATGTCATATCTCAAGACAGAAACCCTTTTGTTGCATGTGCTATGGCTTGAATTCATTTACAATCCTAATGTGATTGAAATTTGCCTTGTGACATGATACTCCAGCCTCTTGCAAAGACGTTGAGCGCAGAGGGGAGTGGGAGAGGGGCAGGGATGACATGGGAGCTGGCCACCTTGGGAGAAGGGTCATTTCCTCCTGCTTCCCAGGAGAAAAATGAGCCTTTTGTAAAAACGATGCTTTCAATCCTGGAAGGGAGATTCCAAGTACATGCTTTTCTTTTCTTCTCTGAAGCACAAAAAAGTGTAACTCTCTGAAACATGAGAAGCATTTCTGCATCTTACAGAACAGTGTATAGAAGGGGGTATTTTATCCCTTCCAAGAAAATAGGTTTGAGCATCCTTTGTGTATACAGTGACATACTGACTGACTTACTTTAAGGACAAAACCTTTTACTTTTCTGCCCGTCATCCTTTCACTCAACTGAACCACGTAGGCTCTGAAGGCACCAAGGGGGTGCAACACAGAGTTTGTTGTTGCTATAGTTTAATTTCTGAGAAGCATTTCAGCCCCTTTCTTAAAACCTTTCAAGGGCTTCCCTGGTGGCACAGTGGTTGAGAATCTGCCTGCCAATGCAGGGGACACGGGTTCCAGCCCTGGTCTGGGAAGATCCCACATGCCGCGGAGCAACTGGGCCCGTGAGCCACAACTACTGAGCCTGCGCGTCTGGAGCCTGTGCCCTGCAATAAGAGAGGCCACGACAGTGAAAGGTCCGCGCACCGTGATGAAGAGTGGCCCCTGCTTGCTGCAACTAGAGAAAGCCCTCGCACAGAAACGAAGACCCAACACAGCCAAAAATAAATAATTAAAAAAAAAAAACAAAAACCTTTCAAGGCTTGCCTCCTCACACTCCAATTTTCAGCCTTCATAAGCAACACACAAAAAAGCATCCTTAAACACATACAGACACACACACACACACGTGCATGGATTCAGACACACACACAGGGGTACACACATACATCAGCATGTAGGCATGAGAACATTAAAGGGCTTGCAATTGCTAGGCTCCTCTCCAACCTTCTGCCTACAGTTCCATCACTGCTTTATCCACCTGATGAAAACTACCTCCCTCAAGTGAAGTACTTTTTTTCTCACCTGTAAATAGAGACAATAATTACTCCCTCATGTATGAAACTAAAATGACAATGGAAACGAGGCTGATGACAGGCTGGAATGTAGGTCATTAGGGAGGGTAGCAGAGGCGGCCAGTGGCACCAATATCTATTCTGCTCCCCCTTCATAATTATAGAATTATTATCTGCGCACAGAGCTGCCCTGATAAAGACTACATTTCCCAGACTACTTTGTGGCTTAGTTTGGTCATGTGACTGTATTCTAGCCAGTGAGCAATGAAAGTGAAGGGACCTCCCTGGTGGTCCAGTGGTTAAGACTTTGCCTCCCCATGTAGGGGGTGCAGGTTTGAACTAAGATTCTGTATGCCTCACGACCAAAAAACCAAAACATAAAACAGAAGCAGTATTGTAACAAATTCAATAAAGACTTTAAAAATGGTCCACATCAAAAAAATCTTAAAAAAAAAAAGAAATGAAAGTGAAACACGGTCCAAATTCCAAAACATGCTCATGAATCGTCTCAGAAAACGGCATCTGAAGGATGACAAAAAACAGGATGGGAGGAGTTTGAACCCCTGAGAAAGTCTTAACAGAAAGCCAGTCCTAAACCGGCCACATTCAATATTGTGTAAGTCACATTTCATTTGGGTCTCTGTTACTATTGCCAAAACCTGTATCTCAACCGACACCTGCAGCAGTCAACGCTCAGACAAACGGGAAGGCCGCCAGGTCATTCTGAGTCTTTGTCTCCCTTCTCCATCCTCCTGGTTCCTCTCTCTTCCCGGTCCCTAACCCCATGTCCCAGCATCTCAGGCTGCCCTCTGTCCGTCCTGGAGTCAACGGCTGCCAGTCTATCATCCCCAGCTCCTCTGGAGCGGGCACAGAAAGTCACGGGAGGCCTTGAGCCCTTCAGAAGATCAGCCAACCTAAGAGAGAGCTTGTCCTTTTCCCTGGGCTGTTTCTTGACGTCTCTTCCTCATCTCCCTCTCCGCCCAGGAGGTCCTCAACCGTCACCTTCCCTGGAGTTCTGTCTGCACCCCTGCAATCGCTCTCCTCATTGTTAGCCGCCTCCTCTGGGCTAATCTCTGAGAAGAGAAGAGAGACCCCATCAGGGACGGTTCTGATCCCTGGGTGGGATGGAGAAGCAGAGTTGGTGTCCGTGTCTGTGACCTCAGTTCTAGTCTGAGGCAGTCCCCCCTCACCCCTCTCTCTCACAGAATCTGTCCTTTAGACCCTGGAGAGGGCCGTGGGGGTCCCAGCCACACACCCTGCACATTCCTACTCCAGGTCTCATTCTTCTGTTTTATTCATTCATGGATTGATTTTATGTTAACTAGTAACATATGTCTTCCACAGCCTCATTGACTGCCTTCTAGGTGCCCGTCTCTGCACTTGGCACTGGGGATACAGCTGTGGCCACAACACATGATGCGTTGACTTGCATGGAACTTACATTCCAGCTGGGTGCAGGAGGGACCACGAAGCACCACCACCAACTGGGTGGTGCTAAGTGCTATGAAGAAGAGTAACTCAGGGTGAGGAGGAAAACCAGTGGAGTCAGGGCAGGCGACACTGGAATAGAAACCTGGAGAGACCGCACCATGACCTGCTTCCACCAACCACACACACTCGGAGGGGGCTCTGGAAGCGCTTATGCACCTCAACTTACAAGGAGTGTGTGTATGCTGGGAAGGGCAGATGGATTTGGTTCCAGGGCTCAGTCCCTGGTCTTGTAGATATCAAGAAGTGGAGATCAATCCGTGCGGAGCAACATTTTCTCTAGAAGAATTCGGTGTATCTGCTACACGGATCCTTCCCGGCTGCACTGACCCTTGCTATGTAGCCTCTAAGCCATATTCTGTGGCCTTCTGAGACGTTTCGGGAAACAATGTCTTTTAATATAGACACTGTACGTATTATTGCAACCTAAGACTCCTCCTTGCTCCTGACATCGATTTCTGAAATACAGATGTTCTGAATTTGCGATCACTGCGGAGCTGGTGGTGACTCCTTTCTCTCAGAACTTTTTCTATTGAATTATGTACTATCAAACCTTTCTTCCAACAGCTCACTGGGACATGACATGGTCCCCAGAGGACACTAATGTAATTGTTCATGCAAATTCAAATGGAGTCTCTGAAATAAGATAACAGAACTCAGTCATGGGGTCATTGGCCAGATCACCCAGAATGTTCAGGTCATTTCTAAAAAAAATATTTCCCCTGTACTATCAATAAAATGAGAATGTGGGAATTCCTTGCCGGTCCAGTAGTTAGGACTCCACGCTTTCACTGCTGGCGGTGCAGGTTCGATCCCTGGTCAGGGAACTAAGATCCTGCAAGCTGGGTGGCGCAGCCAAAAATTATTTTTTTAAATAAATAAATAAAAGCATAGAGCTGATAGCAACCTTATTACAAAAATGAGAATGCAATATAAAAAATTCTGTAGAGAACTCACAGACACCCTGACAATCTGTAGATTACAACTGAGAAGCAGTGCCCCAGGGTATATGCAAAATCTTTACAACTGTCCTGGGTCCCACAATATGAAGCATCTTTGCTTTTCCCTCATCTTCTACATCTAGTCAACCACCAAGTCCTATCCACTTCATCTCCTAAAGAAGTTTTGAATCTGTCTACTTTTCATATTCTCCAGTGCTACACCAAAGACTCTGTTCTCCTCTGCACTGCACTAAGAATGGTCTTTCAAACGGGATCAGACTTCCGCCCTTATTATAATCCTCTGATGGTTTCCCAATGACTTTAGACGCCAGGACAAGCCCTTCAGTAAGACTCCCCACACCGTGGTCCTTGCCTCTCCTCCGTCTCCAGCCCCACTTCCCCCTACTTGTTTCAACTATGCTCATGAACTTGACATGCTCTGTGATGGTTAATTTTATGTATCAACTTGGCTGGGCTAATTAGCTACACGTTATTTTCAGGGTGCATCTGTGAGGTGTTTCTGGATGAGATTCACGTTTGAATCAGTACTCTGAGTAAAGCAGATTGCTCTCCCACTGTGGGTGGGCTTCATCCAATCAGTTGAGGGACTGAGTGGAACAAAAAGCAGAGAAGGACTTGACCTGCAATTGCTGGTTTAAAAATGGAGGAACTGGGACTTCTCTGGTGGCACAGTGGTTAAGAATCCACCTGCCAATGCAACGGACACAGGTTCGATCCCTGGTCTGGGAAGATCCCACGTGCCACGGAGCAACTAAGCCTGCGAGCCACAACTACTGAGCCTGTGTGCCACAACCACTGAAGCCTGCACGCCTAGAGCCCGTGCTTCGCAACGAGAAGCCACCGCAATGAGAACCCGGCGCACCGCAATGAAGAGTAGCCCCCGCTCGCCAAAACTAGAGAAAAGCCCATGCGCAGCAACAAAGACCCAACACAGCCAAAACTAAATAAATTAGTTATTTTTTAAAAATGGAGGAACCCACGTGTAAAGTATGAGAAGGAAATTAATTCTGCAAGTAACCACCGAGCTTGGAAGACAATCTCAAGCCACAGGTTAGAACTACAGTCAGTCCCAGATGATACACTGATTCCACGCTGTGAGATGTATGGCAGAAAACCCAGCTGAACTGTGCTGGACTTTAGGTTACAGAACTGTGTATCAGTGCATGGGTACTGGTTTTGGCTGCTAAGTTGGTGGTGATTCATTGCACAGCCATGGAAAATTACCTATGGGAGATGTAGACTTTCTTGCCACCTGCTTCAGTTGAAGAAATGTGAACAGAAATGACTGTTACAGGGACAGATCTGAAGAGCAGCATGTGTTTCTACTTGCCCCTCTGGGTGCTTCTGTCCTCTGCCCTTTGAGCCTGGATCCTGGGTGCAACACATGGAGCAGAGCCACACTGGATGACCCACAAACCAATGAGCAGGAGAACAAATGTGTATTTTTATGCCACTGAGTAGAGCTGGTTGTTATGCAGCATTATTATGGAAATAACTGACTAATACATAGCCATTGCCAAGCCAAAGTCTGCAGGTCTTGGGCCAGAGTTGATGTATTTATCTGAAGGTCTAATCCTGTGGTTTTCTGACACATGGAATTAAACAGAACAAGCCACTTGCATCAAAGAGCAGAAGACCAAAGACTGCCAACAAATGGCCTCAAAACCAAGAATCTGACAAGAGTATGAAAATAAAGCCATTCAAGTAAAGGTCTGTCCTGAACCAGAACCACTGAATGCCACATGCTCAAGGTATGTCGGTATTTACACAAAGTAACCACATCATAAGTGCCTAAGAAATGTTACCTTTCTAAGTCACCAAATTTCTGAAGCTCATTCATTAGCAATCTATATAAAATTGAGTCCTTCTGTGATATTTCTAGCAGTTCAATAAGTGATTAAAAGCCAGGCATTCAATTCTGGATGCCAGAGTGAGGACATTAGCTCAGACCGGTTCTACTTGGAAAACCTACACCTTCTTCAAAACAACAAGCCTTAGCAAAATTGTTTCATGTCTTTTATCCCCTAAATGCAAAAACAGCTCAGACAATACAGGAAGAATTAAACAATCAATTTGATTGAAGGGGTAGGACAAACGCATACAGATTTGGTTTTTGCCAGTTTTTAAGGCTTTAATTCTACAGCTAAAGTTTAATTATCATTCACAAACACCCAATTCTGTGATCTTTGAGATAACTGAAAGTTGAATATATGTTATGTAGCTTTTGGAATGATTTTAATTAGGCCAAGGCCTTGTTCCTATTATTATCTTCTAACCCAACATGAGTTTAGCTATTTTAAGCCTGTGTTATCTGCAAAAAAAGCACTTTTTGCTTTGTTGCTCCACTATTTTTATTCCCAGAGCTAGTTAAGTTTGCATTTCGATTTTTTATTGCTAAAAATCTAACTTTCCAAATACACCAATATATCATTTGGGATCTAGAACCCAGGGAAAGACCAGAATCTGCTATTATTGGATATTCCATGAGATATTTATTTCAAAGTAGCACAAAGAAAAATTAGATACTGTCCACTAAAGGAAGAAGTGGATACAAATGTACACGACACAGTTATTTCATTGAGATTTTTAGGTTAATGAGAAATTAAATACATACTTTGCATACATAACTTTAGATCAGCATGATTCTTATGGAACAATTCTTTCTTAGAGAGCCATTTTTACATGTGTAGTTTGGACCACTCTGAATGGTAGCTGAGCTGCTAGAGGTCTCTCAAGAGGAGAGTGTCCAAAAATGTGTCCTTCTTTGAAAGATCATATTTTCACCTTGACTTATTAAGAATTTTTTCAGATTGCAGAAATCATTGGATTGTATAAAGGAGGCATAAAGAGGTTTGATAAAGACTCATGGAGGGATGGGGGGGTGGCAAAGAGAGAATCATAGCAGCTAGTGAGCATGACTTGAGGAGGGGCCACAAATTTTCATTCAAAGGGAACAAACATAATTATGTGCAGTGGGGAAAATCCCACAGCAGAGGTGAGACCACTGAACCAAACTGGAGGACTGAAGGAAAGCTGAGGATGAAAGTCGGGAGCCGGGTTAAATATTTAGAGCCAGATCAAGAAGAGTGGCCAGAATCTGTGCACCTGAAGCTGTCAGGTGGAGCCCCCAAGAAGCTGGACAGTAGGACAGAGATGCCCAGAGATCTGGAGAAGAGGAATGGATTAGAGCTGGGTATGGCCATAGTGCACACCTCCTGGGGGCACTGCTCACACTGGACTCTCTGCTGGGCTCCAAAGGGGAGTCTTGTTCACAGAGGCAAAGTGAGACACACTCCCTGGAGTAGGAATGGCTCTTCCTTGGGGTTGAATATCCTATAATAGCAGATTCTGAACTTTCCCTGGGTCCTAGACTCAAGTCAGGAACAGAAAACACGCTCTGGACAGAAGACTTCACTCCGTCCCTCGGGATCCAGGAGAAGCTGAAAGGGTCAGGTTTCAGCCCGATGATCACCACTCTGTGTGCATGTGTATGTTGAAGACTTTATTTTTTAGAGAAGTTTTAGGTTCAAAGCAAAATTGAGCAGAAGATATAGAGATTTCCTACACCCCCTGCCTTCACGCCTGCACAGCCTCCTCTATCATCTACACCCCCCTCCAGACGGTACATTTGTTACAACTGATAAACCTATGTGGACACATCACCATCACCCCAAGTCCATAGTTTACATTAGGGTTCACTCCTGGTCTTGTACCTTCTATGGGTTTGGACAAATGTATAATGACACAAGTATCCACCATTATAGTATCTATTCTGTATGAATACAGTTTCCATTATAGTATCTATTCTGTATGAGTACAGTTTCACCACCCTAAAAAATCCTCTGTGCTCTACTGATTCACCCCTCCCTTCCATCCCCTGGCACCCACTGATCTTTTTACTCTCTCCATGGCTTTATGTTTTCCAGAATGTCACAGTGTTGCAATCATACCGTATGTAGTGTTCTCAGATTGGCTCCTTCCACTTAATAATAAGCATTTAAGGTCCCTCCATGTCTTTCCATGCCTTGATAGCTCATTTCTTTTCAGCACTGAATGATATCCCATCGTCTGGATGGACCACAGTTTATTTCTCCATTCACCCACTGAAGGACACCTTGCTTGCATCCATGTTTTGGCAATTATGAATACAGCTGCTGCAAGCATCCCTGTTCAGGCTTTTGTGTGGATGTAAGTTTCCCACTCCTTTGGGACCACTCTGTTTTTTTTAAGCTGGTTGGGCAATGTGTGCAGAGAGGTGGGAGAATGGACAGGGTAGACTGGCCTCGGGTTCGATGCTCCAGACGTGGTGGCAGGTACAACCTTCCCAGTGTCCAGAGAAGATGAAAAATTCCTGTGAAGGTTTCAGGCATCATTCTGTTCACGTGAGATGTAAAGATGAATAAAAATCGGTTCCTCCCTCAAGGGGCTGGAAGTCTAAAACCCATCTCGCTGAATCCACATCTTACAGAAGACACAATAGCAGTGGTTATGCATTAACATGGGGACACAGTATGTTTCCTAGAGAGGAGATAACTGAACTGAGAATTCTAAGATAAATCATGGCTCCTCAATTTGGGGAGACGAGTCAGTGGGTAGAGAAGGGGGCATTCAAGGCATGAAGAGTAGCTGGAACATAGCTGGGGTTTGTTCATCAAGGCAAATGAAAAACAAACAAACAGAAAGTGCCATCAAAAGCCCAGGACTCCATCCTAAAGATGGTGTAAAAGTTAAACAATTTTGCCATAAAGTACATGTAGAGAGTCAACTTTGAATCACTGAAGGCTAAAAGAGAGCTACTTTACTTTTTGTTTCTTAAGTTATTGAAATAATGGACTTCATTTTTTTTATTACGATACAATTTGCATCTCATAATAGTTAGCATTTTATTTAATTTTTTTTTTAAACTTTTTTTTTGTCACACCATGCGGCCTGTGGGATCTTAGTTCACCGACCAGGGATCAAACCTGTGCCCCCTGTACTGGAAGCACGGAGTCTTAACCAATGGACTGCCAGGGAAGTCCCAGTTAGCATGTTAACATTGACAATTTGGTGGCTTTTAGGACAGTCACAAAGTTATGTGACCATCACCGCTACCTAATTTCAGAACATTTTCATCAGGACACAGAGAAACCCTGCACCCATTAGAGGCCACTTCCCAGCCACTCTCAGCCTCTGTCTTAATCCTTTTGAGCTGTTATAAGAAAAATACTGTAGACTGAGTAGCTTCAATAAAAATTTATTTTTCACCATTTTGGAGACTGGGAAGTCCAAGATCAAGGTGCCGGCAGAATCCGGTGCCTGGTGAGGGCCCTCTTCCTGGTTCACAGACAGTGTCTTCTTGCTGTGTCCTCACATAGTAGCAGGAGGGAGAGAGAAGTCTTCGGGGTCTCTTTTAGAAGGGCACTACTTCCGTTCATAAGGGCTCCACCCTTAGGACCTAATCACCTCCCAAAAGCCCCATCTCCCAATGCCATCCGACAGGGGGTTAGAATTTCAACAGAAGAAGTTTGGGGAGTCATAAATATTCAGTCTGTTGAACCCTGGCAACCTCTAATCTACTTTCTCTCACTATGGATTTGCATATTCTTGAAATGTCTTCACAGGATCATAGAATATATGGTTTCTTGTCTGTGATATTTTTCTCTTACCACAATGTTTTCAATGTTCATCCTCAATGTTGCACTTTATTCTCTCCAGGTAAAGAAAGGCTCTTGGCACTAGGCAAGCTCCAAGTCAGGGCAAAAACAGACAAATAAACCATCCCTTAGGAATGAGGGTTTGCTAGAGCCCAGGCTGTTCCTTCCCTCTGCTGCCTGCTAGACAAGCCGGGGGATGTTGTTTTTCAAGGCTGGAGAATGATGGATCGCACTTGGCAAGTTAAAACACCACCAAGCCTACTGTTTTTTTACTGAGATTCAACTATTTTCCTCGAATAACTGCTGCCCGGATTGCTGCAAGCCTTTGGTTAATTTCCAGATTCCTGTAAAAGTTATCTCTGACAACTTTTTCTAGCTGTCTCACTGATTTTATGGAGAAGGGAAATTTTGGAGGTGCTTACTCTGCCATTTTCACTGCTGTCCATGTCATTTCCTTTTGCTTTCATTGATAAAACTTTATGAAGTAGATTGTAATGCTAGCCACAGATTTCCCCTCCCTTGTGTGCACGTCCTGTTGCAATGTGAATTTGCAATTACGCCCTGTAAGTGCGGAGGTCTACTTATCAACGTTTTGCATCTGGGTTTGGCCACGGAACCTGTTTGCAATGGAAAGCGGCAAACACACACCAGCAGACGCTTGCAAACTCTCTGCACCTGGGCTTGCCCTTGCCTGCTGATGTTGAAACCACCAGAATGGCAGCCTTGAGGACAAGCCTGGACCAGCCTGCTGGAGAATGAGGGAGCCACATGGAGAGGGGCCCTGGATGTTGCCCACCTTCACGGATGAAGCCATAATAAACCAGTCACCCCAGCTGTTCATCCACCAATTACAGATGCTGGAGCCAAGATCCACGGAGATAATCCTAGACAGGAAAGAGCCACCCCACTGAGCCCCACCTAAATGTCAACCTACAAAATCAGGAGCTAAGTAAGTGGGTATTGTATGAAGCCACTAAGTTTCGAGATGGTGTGACACACAGAGAACCCTGATACCATCTATGTCTATTCATCATCTTTACTCTTTACTCTTATGAAAATACAGACACTCTGGAGAAAAATGTAGCCATTTCCGTAGTCTATCTTGCAACATTAAAATGGTTATGTTCTGATCAGGGAGGACTAGGCAAACTTTTTTGTTTATTTATTTATTTATTGTTAAAACATTTATTTATTTGGCTGCACGCGGGTCTTAGTTGCGGCACGTGGGATCTTTAGTTGCAGCATGCGAAGTCCTAGTTGCGGCATGTGGGATCTAGTTCCCTGACCAGGGATCGAACCCAGGCCCCCTGCATTGGGAATGCGGAGTCTCAGCCACTGGACCACCAGGGAATATTGTGACTGCAACTGTGTTTGAAGATGAGCACGATGGTGATGGTGTTTGAAGTTTGGGGATGAGGTCACGGAGGGTTCAATACTGCAGTCTTTCTACTTTTGTGTTTGTTTGCCGTTTTCCACAATATAGTGCTTTAAACAAATTATGGTTAGCAATTGTCATGCAGTCTTTCTATCCTGTCTTTCCATTTGGAATAACACTGATGAGAATGAATTTTACAATGTAAATTTTCATCTGTGCCTCTCTCAGGAAACATACTACATTATTTCATTCCAAGCTTTCATTTCAAAGTGCTGAGGCTTCCGAGGGCAGAGTGGAAGCATCTTCCTGTCAGCACAACCACAATGCAACCCCATGCGAATTATACATAAATGATCTTTACTAATATCACATTTAATGTAAAAAATCAAAAGGCATAGTCTGCTCTATGTCCACGTCCGTGATGAAAATGTCTTGCTTTTCTAACACCTAAGTAATTGGCAACTACAATGGACCACGCAGTAATCAGAGAGCTGAGTTCCATGCTGGAAAGAACTCTGTACTTATCTGCCAAGAGAGAAGAAACTCTAGGGCAATGTGATTAACTCCCTACATTGGCAAATCCATATTTTATGGTTCAGGAATATTCATCGACCAACTAGGAAATGGTTTAGGGTACTATCGCAGTTTGCATTTGTCCTTACACACTACAATTAAAACAGTAGGAAAGATACATCAGAATGGATCTTAATATGGTACTGCCGAAAACACTTTCTAATTGGGTAATCCTCTCTTGCTAGGAGAATTAAATGTGTTCTATTAAATAATCGTGTTTAATCATAACGGTGCCTTACAATTCAGCCGCCTTTGTCACCATCCTCCCTTCTCAGGCACTGGCGTGACTTACATTACAGAGGTTGAATTCTTTTATGTTGAAATTCAATCCTCAAAATTAGTGATTCAGAGTCCCATTCATTCACTCAGTCAAATTCTTTTCTTTCCAGAGCGTGCAAATTTCTGTGGTTATGTTCCAAAGAGGAGAAATGAGAAGCCCGGCCAAGGTGGTTAGTCTAGATGAACTCCAGAAGGAGAGAGGACAGGGCTTGCTCCGTGCTACTGCTGAATGTTTCAAATCGGATGAGCGGTGCTCAGTACGTAGGCCATTCACTGAGAACACGTTAACATAGTCTCCGGGGCTGCTGCAGAATCAGTTTTGTCACGGCCATTAATTTCTAGAAAGGGCAGCATGCCATCTAACTGTTAGGGACCCTGCTCGTGGCCAGATCTCATCGAAAGATAATCCAAGAGCATTGTCGTTGCCTAGAATAAATCTCCACATCTTCGGAAGGGATTTCTTGTACTTCTAGAAAACTTCCTTGGAGCAGAGAAGCACAGAGGCCATCTTTTGCAGGGAAATATGTATTTTTAAAGCATGGTAAGTGATGAGTTGACACTGGACTCCTGCACGTTTTAGACATACAAGACAGTGAGAGGTGAAGGTCTGAAATTCTGGCTCTTCTGTCTGTGCCGGAGCTAAACCGTTGTTTGGACAGAAGCATTCATCAAGTGCTTTCTCATGCCTTATCTAGAATCACTGAAGATGGACTATTATGGGATAATTGCCACACTGCGACCCACGGCAACTTCAGTCCTCTGACCTATACTTTTTCATCTTTTAAGAGAAATGCACCATAAACAGAAGTGGGGATGATTAAGGCTTGCTTCTGTATTGAACACCAATCTTCCTCTCGCCTCCAACCCCTGCTCCCACTATAATGCCTAAGTCACCGTCTCATTTCTGCTTGGTTGTTCTCTTCTAATTGTCATCACTGTTGAATCTAAACAACTATACATGAGCAGAACCATTTATAGCCCTGGAAAGTCTTTAACACTGCCTTGCTGTGATGGAAATTACACAATATGGCTTTAAATATTTCCCTAACACAAGTCGCCCTTTAAAACATTGTCATGGGAAAACAAGAGCACCATATAATTTTTTTTTTTTGGCACCAGAATTCACTAAACATTATTGGGTTGAAAATAAAAAGGGCAAACAATTCAAAGGATGAAAGGTCAGAAGACGGTTTACTGGCATTTAAAATATATCACTGTTCCTACTATATATTCTTTTTACTTTCAATATAGTGTCAAAAATTTTAAACATACAATTAAACAAGATGAAACATTTTCAACATATTTAACATGGCATTAAATGCAGGCTTTGTTGTTATTGTTAAAGCAGAAACATTTAACTTGCACAGTCGTTGATAAATTTCCATTTCCTGTAAGATGTCACCCAGTGAAGTGATTATTTACCTCCCTGAAGCCCACTCAGGAAAGGTTAGGAGATGTGTACATTTCTGAAGCTTCAGTCAACCTAAATGTTAATTTTTGTGTTTTGTTTGTTTGTTTTTCATCCTGGCCCAAAGCCATCCTCAGTTTTCCTCTCCTCCAACTACCTAAAATATCTTTCTAAGCCTGCCTAAGCCTCAACCATTCCAGTGTTCAAAATGCCCCAGGATTCCTTAGCAGATGTTCGAATGTAAGGGAAAAAAATGAGTGATGAAGTATCTGGCAAACTTTAATCATTATTCCTTTGCAGAAACAGAGTGGTGACATGAGTTAGTCAAGAAGAAGGTACTTAAGGGTGCAGTGACAACATCTAAGCCCTTGGTCACTTAAGAACAAAGGATTATTCCTTGCTCACCCTATATGGTCATCGAGGGTCATCTGGGGCTCTGTTTGGTGTCATCCTCACCCTGAGACCAGTCTGGGGGACCAGCCTCTATGTGAGATGTGGAAAGAGTGCTGGGAAATTGTGATACTGGCAACTGATGCTGCAGCCCTGAAGTGACAGGTGACATTTCCTCCAAAACACAATCTTAAAATGTGCCTGGACCGTGGAACAAGCCACAGACCTTCAGCAAACACCACAGTGAGGGCTGTAAACAGTAAATGAACAAACACAGAACCACATGCCTGTTTCTTTAAATGCAGTAAACCAACTCCACTAATCTGAACTCCATTTTAATGGTCAGTAGCCTCAGATCGCTTCTTTCCTCTGGAAGTGTCTCAAGTCTGTAGGCCAGCTCAAAGATTCAATGTGTGGGTTGAATTCACGCAGCACCCCCCTGTGTTCCTTGGCAGGCCAATCAAAATAATGAGTTCTATCAATGACTTACATAGCCAGCTCTTTGTACAATGTCACCATCTAACCAAGCCTGCTACGTATGGTGGCCCAGGTTGCACACTGGACAAATTTAGGAAGCACTCTTCCTACGGTGGTGTGTTCATGTCACCCCTGGAGTTGTGCAGTAGACAGCACACACAGTCATACATGGAGACCATGAAAATCTATCCATTTACTTTTTTTAACCAAAACATCACGGCATAAATCTGAGCATAAAGCAGTCTATTTACATCCTGTTTTCTATATCTGTTTCCTCATCTGTAACGAGACAATCATAACATCTATCTGATAGAGATGGAGTGAAGATTAAGTCAATGAACGCACAGACGCACTTGGAATCAAGCCTGGGATGCATGAGTCTAACCAAACATCATCCCATAAGCCAGCCTATCACAGCAACGCATGGGCCCTGGGACCGTTTCCCACCTCACCTTCAGGATGATGAAACGTGTTGCAGAAACTCACTTTAGCTCTGCTTCTGATGCTACAGCTGGGAATACGTCTCCCTGATACAAGCTCTAATGGATGCGCTGTCTCATACCTCTCTCTCGTAGCAGTTACTGACCCGATACATTTGCCTCGCCTGGTAAAATGCCACGAGTGCCCTTTTCTGAATTATCTGAAACTCTTAACTTCTCCCAACCTTTTCATATGGCACTTGTCACCTTCGCTGAGAGGCACTAGACAGCGCTGCTTTCAAACCTTGCTGCAGAAATGCCCCTCAGATTTTAACATGAAACTGATGCTCTGCATTAACTGAATGTTTTCAATGTTGACTTTTAAAGAAAAGCACAGGAAATAAGCATCTCATGGATTAATTGGAAATACTAAACATTTAGTTACACGGCATTATTTCAATGGTTGCTGAAAGAAGTTGGCATAAAAACATTACATCATCTTTTGATCTTTTTCTAAGACTAAAATCTGATCAACAAAACTAAAATATCGCATTCACAGGAGTCTTTTACATATTCACAGGAAATATTTTTGAAAGTATTTCAAAAGTGATAAAGTTTGCAGGGAATTAAAAAAACATTCCTTGCAGGAGGATATTTGGTCCTGTCCAAAACTTTTGTAAGACATTTGGTGCATCAGACATTTGGTCCATGCCAAAAGGTCCTTGAAATTTGGTCCTATCTAAAATGTCCATGAGATATTTGGTCCATGCCACACAATTTTGAATAGGACCAAATATCAAGGACCTTTTGGTGTGGACCAAGATGTCTCCTTGGGCGTTTTGGACAGGACCAAATATCTGCTAGCCAGAATATTTTATAAAAAGGTAATCATGAGAAGATTTTACTATTAGAAATACCATCATTCCTAGGCATATATATTTTGAAATCTGCTATTTTCCTATAATCCATGATGCAAAATGTAGTATTCCACTTTGAGAAAGGATCTCAATATTTAAGTAATGAAAAAATTGCTGGTTGTATAAAGCAAGCAACTCTGTTTCTCACTCACTCACACTGTAGTTGCAGAATCACTTCTCCACAATTCTGGGCTGTGGGCAGGTGGTGGTAGTGTCCAGTATACTTCTATCTTTAAGTTTCTCTGTTTCCCACCTTCATATGGTTGACGGTCTTTAAAGAATTAAGGCATATACCACATTTCCTTGCCCATTCATCGGTTAGTGACATTTAGGATTCTGTCCACATACCGGCTATTATGAATAATGTTGCAATGATCATGGTTGTGCAGATATCTCTTTGAGATCCAGATTTCAATTTTTTGGATAAATACCCAGAAGTGAGGTGGCTGGATCCTATGGTAGTTCTATCTTTAATTTCTTGAGGAATCTCCATACTGTTTTTCACAGCTGCTACACCATTTTGCATTCCCGCCAACGATGTAGAGGGTTCCAATTTCTCCACATCCTCACCAAGACTTGCTGCCTTTTGTTTTGTTTTGTTTTTTAATAATAGACACCCTTGAACTTTAAAAATGAGGGCAATCTTTCAGTAAACAACATGGATGAATGTTAGGTACAAGACACTAAGTGAAATAAGCCAGTCACAGAAGGACAAATACTGCATGATTCCACTTATATGAGGAAACTCATAGAGGCAGAGAGCAGAACGGTGGTTGCCAGGGGTTGGGCGGGGGGGCGGGGTAAGGAAAATGGGGAGTTCCTATCAACAAGTATAAAGTTTCAGTTATGCAAGATGAATACATTCTAGAGATCCGTTGTACAATTCTGTGCCTGTAGTTAAAAATATTGTACACTGAAGAATCTGGTAAGAGGGCAGATCTCATGTTAAGGGTTCTTCCCAACATAAAATCAAAATTAAAAATTAGTGCATAGGCTTCTATTCAAAGCAACACCAGCAGATCGGAAAAAATCTTTTTGCAATCCAAAAAATGATCACAGAATGTCAAGCTTGCATAATGCGGCCAAGCTTAGTGTTATTAGTCAAGCTAAGTAACCCTAGCTGCTGTTGCACTAACAGCCTCCAAATCTCGGTGGCTTAGAAAAAAGATTAGATCCTGTTCAGGTCACAGCCACCTGTTGATGAGGGGAGGGGGGTTTCTCTGCAGCTGCCCCAGGTGGTGACTCAGGGATCCAGGCTATTTCATTACCATCATGGCATCACCATTCCTTAGGACCATCTCAGAGTCCTTACCTGGATATTCTGCATTCTGCAGCTACAAACAGAGGATGGTGCGGGGAACTTCCGGCCAGGCCTGAGTGTCTTTATGGTCCCAAAGATAAAAGAAGTGGGATATGTCTTCTTGCCCGATACCCATTGCAATGAAACCGTACGTAAGAGCTATGAGACAGTTTCTGCCTCACATGCAGTTACTGAGGGGCCCTGCCCTCTAGCGAATATGTCATATCTTTGTGTGTGACTTAGTTTTGCACCCTGTGTTAAATTTAGACAACATAAATTTTGACAGGCAATTCACAGTTCATATTTATAATAATATATTCATCGGAAATTGGGCCTTCAGAAAAACACCACCATCCCTCAGCACAGGTAATACAGTTTGAAACCTGAGATCCTCATATAACCAGGGAGGCCAATTTTATATCCCAGACCACCATATGAAAGTCATTATGTTTGCTCATTGGGTAAACCATACAATCTGCCTTTTTTAAAAAAATTGCAGTGTAGCTGATCTACAATATTGTGTATTTCAGGTGTACAACAAAGTAACTCATATATATATATATATATATTCAGATTATTTTCCATTATAGGTTATTACAATATATTGAATATCGTTTCCTGTGGTATATAGTAAATGCTTGTTTTTTATCTGTTTTGTATATAGTGGTGTGTATCTGTTAATCCCAAACTCCTAATTGAATCCTACCCCTCCCTTTCCCCTTTGGTAACCATAAATTTGTTTTCTATGTCTGTGAGTCTATTTCTGTTTTGAATATATTATACATTCATTTGACAATCAGCTTCTTTGAAGATGGGTAAGATAAACAGCAGTACCCTGAGAGGTCATTTAGAGGATCTGAACTTCATGAGGAGAACCGCCTTTAGGGCAAACATTTGAGGCTCTCCTAGATGTAAGGTCCACTGAGTTCTCAGAAAACTGAGAAACTGCTTCATGACAATATTTCCTTTGCATGAACACACGGGTCGTTTTCAAGTTGCTTGTGTTCTAATTAGGTAAGTGGACGTTTCCTTAATTGAAAAGGCTCCTCTAACATAATATTTGACACTCTTAAATACTGGTAAGTTACGATCACTTAGCTCGGAGCCCATCACACAAAGAGATGGTAGGAAGTGATGTCAGCTAGAGGCAAGTGTAGCAACACAGACCCGGTGCGTGGCATCGGAACACCAAGGATGGCCAGGGCACCCACGCTGTCCTGACTGAGGCCAGGACAGCCCAGATGGGTGGGAGGTGAGAGGAGACAGGCAGCTATAGTTTACGGGGCACTTGGTCATTGCCATCACACCTGACGTCCTCTGAGGGCCAAAGAGGAGGTGACGAAGCTTGGCGTGTATTGCACAGGAGCCCGTGCAAAGCAACATCCTTCATCCACGCACACCTCTCCCTACTATGACCCACGGGTCAGCCCGCCTCCCGACGGGCGTGGTTTAGCTTTTATGCAGGATGGCTGGGTCAGTGAGAGCTCATCTGAGCCCCGGCACCACTGCATTCCTTCCTTGTTCTCATGGCTTCAGCGGTTTAGTCTGACTCCACTTCTGCCTTCCCAGGGAACCCAGTGGAAAGGTAGAGAAGAGAGGGCAAGGTTTGTCGTATCAAAATTTAGACTCTTCTCTGCCCCAAACATCTGTTGAGCAAAGAAGCTGCTTCATCTGGGTCCAGGACCGGTTAAGACTTCCAAGGCCCAGGAAGGAAACATATGCATAAGATTCAAGATAACGACAGGTTACATAAAAACATAAACCATATTAAAACACACAAGAATTCCATTTTACGACTGCGTTGGTACCTGTGTGTCTATGATCTTCAACCCCAAATGTTCAGTTTTTTGTTTCTGATGTTAAAAGACATTAGACATTTTTTTGTGAGCCCCTGAAAAGAGGCCGTGTGCGTGATGGATAACTTGGCCCTTGCCCTGCCCTCTAATCATGAAAGTCAGGGGCTATTTATTTCTTACCCATCTCTATACTTCCTACCCCTCCCCGGAGCCTCAGACATTCCATAAATATTTGCTGAACTAAACCCATATTCCCCATCAATTACCATCATGCCCCAAACATAGGAAACACTCCGCACGCTTGCTGAATTGAGTCCTGTGGGAAAGCATGGCACGAGAGCACAGAATGTTGAATTGCCAAGGAAAATTTTATTTTAATTTTGCATTAACATCAGGACAAGGTTCTGAGAAACCCGCACAGAGGCAATCACTTCACAGGTCGCATTGTTCAGACAGATGCCAAATACTTTTCCAGTTTCTTTACCCTTCACTGGATGTCCTTCAGGGCTACCTGAAATCTGTTTCCTGTCTTTAATCCTTAATTACCTCGATGTGTAGGTTGTGATTTTGCTTTTCATGCAGTGATACTGACATCGTCAAATAATGCCCTGTCTATAGGTTAGTGTTTGCTTAGCCTTTAACATCTACGAAATGCTAGAAATACAAAGATTTTTTAAAAAGAATTTGTTTAAAGCTTCAAAACCCACTAAGGTTTGCACATACAACTCAAGAGGTCACACCGATGGGAATTCCAATTTCCTGCTGTACATTCCAAGCAAAACTTTCAGATGGTAAGCGGTCTGAAGTCTATGGTAATGATGATTATGACAAATAAACCTGATTTTCAAATACCGTGACACATAAGGGTGATCCAAGTTATTTTGAGGCAAATACTTTAAAGCTCACTGTAGCTCCAGAGGTATAGGTATTCTTCATTGGCTGTTACCATTGTACAGATTAAACAATTAATTCTATACAAAGCTATGTATTCACATCATCTATAAAACTCCTTCAAGTTATTTCACCCTCAAACACATGTTCTTACATCATAAAATGTTTTGTAAAAGTCCATCTGCATTGAGTATGTTCAACTCTGAGTAAACATGATCATCTCCAAACGTAAGTTCCTAACAGTGGCTTTATATAGTTTTTGTATGATAATAGCAATAATCCTAACACGTTACTAACATGCTGGTGCATTCTTTCATGAGACTATTTCCTAAAACAATGTGACAGATTTTTGGCAATTTCTGGAATGAGAAATCCGCATTAAAAGAAAGAATCCTGTTTGTTTTCCAACTTTAAACCATTCCCAGGCAGTGGGCGGGGGGTGGGGGGTGGGGGCGGGAATCATTTCTCTTTTTTAAGAAAAAGAAAGATTAAAATCTGAAACAGTAGACCTTAAAGAGGAGCTGGGGACATGCTGCTGGATCTTAGAAATTCTTCAGTGGAGACACACAGAGGAAATCAGAGTCCCCTGTCAGAAAGCCTGAGCCACCCTGTACACATTCTCTCCAAAGTGCCCGGAGGGGTCAGGGTACCGGTGGGGTGGGGTATTCCATTGACCTGCACTCTTGTGGGATCGAGAAAACCCTGAGCCAAGAGCAGATGTTCAGACGTGTTCCCGAAAGAGATGAATGGGAGGCAGATGGACCACAGCTGAGGACGGATCAGTAAAGGCATCCGCATGATATTGTTGGACCATGTTCAGCGCCTGAAGGTGACCTAAGTGCTCCCTGCACAGGTGAATCCTTTCCTCAGGAGGGGCTGGTGGCTCAGACGTTGGAACTCTCTCCAGCTGTGCCCCTAACCCCCAGTCTCCGACGTGACCTGGTTACGCCTCGTCCTGCGTTACTGAGGTTGCAGGAAATGGAATTCAAACAAAATTGTGCATCTCATGGTGGAGGCATAGATATTTCTTAGCCACAGGATCAGACCACCCAAAACACAAGTACGGACATGAACCACCTTCTCTCTTCATTAAATTCTGCAGGCACTCAAGATGTCACGGTCATGGGTTTGGGTCGTGGATGGACTGCTTGTGTCTCTCTCCCCCCATTGCGAAATATCGCAATTTTACATGCCAAAAATTCTGAATTCTGTTAGAAAGGATTCCAGGGACTGCAGCATCACTGAAGTGGCCTTTGAGTTCAGAACCTCCGTTCACCAAAGAAACAGCAGAACCCAAGTAGAATGCTGCAAATTATGGGATGCAAATCCGTACAGGAGAGATTTGTCTTGGCATTACTGTTGCTGAGGGATTTCACCGAAAGGCTGTAGCACAAACAGAGCTGTGAGCCTCTATTGCTTTTACTTAAATAGTGATAAGCTTCTAAATACTGTAAACTTCTTGAAGAAACTGTATATATATAAACATATATATCATGAATAGTATTTCATATTATTGCAAATAATACTGACAGTAATTGCCTTCCAATAACCAAATTGGAACTTACCATCATCCATGATGGGTCAAGATGGTCTTTTACTCATTATAACGTTGCACGTGTTAGGTTTAGTAAACACTCTTTAAATTTTATTCTCTTTTTCGTGATGCGCTGTAAGGGGAATCCCAGTTGCCACAGCGTCACATCAGCTTGTGGAGTAAGTGATGCCTTACGTCGTGGATCACACGCATTGGCTGAGAGATGAACAGGTTACCTGTGCAACTTCCTGCTCTCCGTCTGCACTGGTGTTGGCCAGACTCATTGAAATCCCGCCGACCGCATTCATATAACGTTGGCCTTGGAAGACACAACTAACGTATATGCCACTGTTTACCGCAAACCCTGATTTTTCCCCAGGGCGTAAATGTGGGGTTTTGATGGAGCCTCCAGGTGAGAAGACAGAGAGAAGGGATCTGAGTCCCGGGGTGGGAGCTGCCAGCGCTGGCTTCACCCAGTGCCGCCCCCCACGCTCGTCTGTGATGCAGCAGGTGGGGTGGCCCCGGGCGCCCCCAGACGCACGTGGCTAACGGCTCCCTCTCCCATCCTGCTTCTCCCGGTCGCACTGGCAAGACAGGCCTGACGATGAGCAACACATCTGAAGCCACGGCTTCCAGACAAGGTTGCCCAGCGACAGCTGATTGGGGACGTCCCTCAGGGTCTCCGTGTGCCGGGCTGCTGCTTCCTGCATGGTCCCCAGGATCTCCTGGAACCGGGGCTCTGACGTCGGAGTTAACGGGTTTCTCTCCCTGGGGTCTTGGGAGATGTCAAAGAGCAGAGGCGGGTCGTGGTAGGTGACGTATTGCCCGTGACAGAAACACACGTGGGTGGCAAAGCATCCGTTGGCGCCCTCGGGGAAGAACTTGGGTGTGAAGAAAAAGGCTTTCCAGATGGACGTGCCTGTGGTTGACAAGGACAGAAGTGGGTTTCGTGCGGACAGGGTCATCAGAGTCACCTCCAAAGAGAACATGCACAGAAAGCACCCTGCCGTGCGCTGCAAGAAGGCGGAGACCTACCACTCGATTATGCATGGAATGGATTTCTCATGCTTAAGGCTCAAAAGGGTAAGAGACATAGCTTAAAAAAAAAAAACCATGCAGTGCTGTTTAACTGCGACAGAACAAGAGACGAAGCTGATTATGCAATAGCTGTTAGGATGCAAATTTAACCATATTAAAACTTTGGCATTTCCTCCTTAATCCATCTCTCTCTCCCTCTTTCTCTCTCTCTCTCCCGCCCCGCCCCTCTTCCTCTCTCTCCCTCTTCCATCTTTTTCCCAACCCCTAATTTCTTGGGAGAAGCTGGTGAGAAAGGAAAACAGCTTACTAATTGATTGAGCAGAGAACTCTAAGAGGACCGTCACAGTTCAGTCTCATAAACTTTACAGCTTGCAGCTGCAGTGGGGTAGGCACTCAGCAAATACACACTGACTAACAGATTCTAAGCTCCGAGCTCTGACCCTTTTTGTTCTCCAACTTCAAGATGATAAGCTTCACAGCCTGTGTTTCTGTTTAAAACAAAGTAGAGGGAAGAGAGAGGCTCGACGCTAATATGTACGTGAGATGGTAAAACGTGACACACACACATACACATATACACACGTGTACACATACATACAGCCATCAGGAACCATCTGAAACACGCTAGGACCTCAGCTAACATTTGATTTCCTCCCTTTTAAGAAAGCCCAGACGCATCCCATCCAGCATTTAGTGAGGCTGGGCGTGAGGATGGGGAGAAATTGCAGCTGGGTTACAGAAATGATCTTTTGGGGATGAAGAAAATGTTCTGATATTAGATTTGACTATAGTTGTAGAACTCTAAACATTTACTAAAAATGGTTGAATTGGAATTCTATGCTCTATATGTGATACCTTAATAAAGGTGCTAAAAATTCCAAATTGACCCCAGAGTAGGATGGTTACATAGTTTTTAAAATGTAACTTCTGTGTTCCATTAAACACCCAATATTGACATTTTTAGAAAAAAATTAATTTACAAACAAATAATTGTGAAATGTTTGATTTCCTGTTTATCCTACAATGTTATGACTTTCTGAAAGCTGACTACTAATCACACATGCTCTGACAGAGGTCTAAAAACTGTTTCCTGGGTAGAAAAAGGTGGCAGATCAAAACAGAGTTAACACGTATGAACCAAGCAGAATTAGGTGCAGACCGAAAAAGTCCTTCTTTGCTTTATCCTTTCAGCTTTTTAATATAAAACCATAGAGACTGTCCCACTAGAAAGCATCACACACCTATTTAATTCACTTTGATCATTTGTTTGCCATGGAGATGGTGATTTTGTAGTTATAGGTATCGAGTGGCCCATGGATCCAAATGCAAAAGAAATTAATGGAATTAACAGAAAACAATTGCCATGGGTCCCACGTTCTCCCCAAACAGCCCCTGACCTCAGACAAGCATATTCAAAGGTGAGTAAGCCTCTCTGGTTTGGGGAAGACCCAGTCAGCACAGACAAGCAATGTGCACATGGCCTAGATGAATATACTAAAGAGATCCACAACGGGGAACCTGCCGTCCGCCGCGTAGTTGATGCTGGGAGAGATGGCACTTACTGGCTGTGTTGCTTTACACAACTTACAGGTCAAAACCTGCCTTCTAAAGATGAATTCAGGCTGCGAGGCTGCAGGAAGAATTCCAGGGCCTGCTTTCCCTCTCCAGCAGAAGATAAAGAGGAAGCGGGTTACCTTCAGATTCTTTCCGTTCCCCCCCTTCACTCCCCTTGACCCCTAGATCTCCTTCAGAAGCCTTATCGGCAGCGAGAAGCTGCAGCCACTTAGAATCTGTCCTTCATCAGGGTCAGCAGGGCCGAGGCTGTTACAGACAGAGGCGTGGAGAAGCAAGCCTCTTCTGCTCTGGCCCAAAAGCTGCAAATCTGCTGGCTGTTTTGAACTTGACATTCGAGTCCAGTCTTGGTGTGCTTAAAACCCCAAGAGAGTACAGGCTCCCGGAACAAATTCATTTAAGGGCCTGCCCTACCCGCTTGCTTTTGAAAGTCGTGCAAGCAGATTCCGTCACTAGCCACCTGTGCTCTGTCCTGCCCAGGTGTGAACAGACAGGCGGGCAGGTTTAAGGACCAGTCAGTAAATAAACCTCAAGCATCCTCACAGGGAGCAGCCGTGGTATGGCAATGTAGCTCGGACAAGTGCAGAATGAAGAATTAATTTTTCTGAAGATTTGTTGGGTAAGCTATAGGGGTCTTTGACTTTTTATAGCGCAATTTGGACTTTTTAAACTTTTTATAAAAAGATACATTGAGTATTCTCTGTATTATTTCTTTAGACCACTTCGGAGTTGCTCAAATGAGAGAAACTGGGCTGCATTTTATTGCATGTAGGTGTATAAGATACGAAGCCTTACTTCAGGGTCTGTTCCGTTGCTCACCAAGAACCCAGGAATCGACATTGTCAAAGGTGTCATTTCAAGAGAAAAAAAGTAAATCAGTAGATCATGTGATAAAACAGGCGGCACCTGGTGTCACCTTATATTTCTAATAGGTATATTTATTCCTGTTTACCAAAATTATTTTAATAATGTATTTCATCCTGGATTTCTCCATATACTACTAAAAAAATGTTGAGTTAAAAAAGTGTTTTTCTCTAGTGTTAAAATTCCAGTCCATTCTGAACAAAGGTTGCTTCTGTCTCATCTCTGTCACAGATAAATATTTTGACCACCACGGGATCTTAATCTTTCTTACAATTGAGGCCCACTGACCAGAGGAAGCAATTATTACATTTTCTAGGGAGAATGCAGGAAAATTAAATGGAACATTTTTTCAAAAAAATAGTCTAAGTAGTGATGGGAACAATAATTCGACTTAGGTTTAAAATACGCTCCAAAAATTTAAGAGAAATAATTGTGACTATTAGAGGACAAAGATGTCAGTGACATACAGTTAGAGGGCTGCTTTGTCAAGGTCATAGAAAATGCTGTGGAGATCACTACCTACCTATGAAACCCATTTTTATGCAAAACCACCACTGGAAAAAAACTGAGTGGATTCATGAGAAAAGAAAGTTTACAGTCCTTTGACAAAAAGGCAAATAGAGTTTAAGTGAGAAAAACTTGACTCCTAAGCTAGACCCTGAACTCAGCACCTTCCAAGTGTAATCCTAAAACAGCTATTTCATCCAAATTAAAATAAGCAGTGGGTTCCTGGGATTTCTTGGGGATGTGAGGGGCGTGAGAGCCCCGGACAGGAATAGCTGTTGTGATTTTGATCACTTCCAGGGACTCAGCCACCAGAAAAGGTTCAGCGGTCCGTGGACAGAGAAACCCCAAGCCTGAGCACACAGGGTCCCCAGGAACAGAAACAGAGAGAATGGCAAAGCCCGTTTTTTCTGTCCATGCGGCTCTGGAACCACCTTCTACAGATATGAGATGCTTAGCTCTGCCTAACAGATACGAGTCCGCTTTGCAAAGTGCTTTTCCCTTCATGCGAGGATTCTTGTCTGTCTGGAGCCATGACCAGCATCAAAGGGAGACATCCTTTGTCTCTGAGCTCAGAAGTGTTTCCTGTCTTGGTGGCTAGTTGACTTCGATCTGCTTGAACTCTCCTCCCCTTTCTGACGGCTCTGACAGTGTGGGTTCCAATCCCAGCTCTGCGATTTCCTAGCTGTGGGATGCGGGGCGTGGCTGTTAAGCTCTCAGGGCTGCAGCTCCTTTTCTGATAAGTGAGGATAATAATAGTACCGGCCTTGGGGCTTTGCTTTGGGGGTTAACAATCCATCCCCTCGTGTAAAGCTCTCAGAACAATGCCAGGTGCATAGTAATAACCACCTTTGCGTTAGCTTTGAATATAAAGCTGCCGTCAATCTAAGACAAAAACACTAGTTTCTTTATGCTCTTAAACCCGTTGCCACTGTAATACAAGTCTTAAGACACCTTTCCCCCCCCTCCTAAGGATTCTTAAAGAATATGGACAACAAAATTTAAATGGCTTCAACACACTGGCTCCTAATTTATCACTCAGATTCAGACATCCTTTGATGAGTGCTGTTGGAACAGCTAGTCTTGGCAAGATTTATTTTGGATGCTTGCAGGATTCCGCGTACATACAGAAGCCACCCAGAGTCGTTTGGGGTTTCCGGTCTTAGCAGTGTTTCCCACCACATAGCGCCATCTTGGAGTCCTTCAAGAAGTATTTCAAAGACTATTGTGTTTTCCCACTGTGAGCGGCCCATACCACCCGCCTGGGACCCTCAGCTTGCCCCCTTAGTAATGCTGATCTCATCTCCTGGACGGACGTCTGAAAATCCACCCCAAGGTCCCCACGGCTCATGGCGACCTCCTTGCTTCCACGATACCCCCCAACCATGTCCCCCTGTCCTGAGCCAGCCACCCGACATCAATGCCGCATTCTTGTCTTAGACCCAAAGATCCTAGGATGTGGGCTCACGTGGAGGAGGCAGCTAGGGGACCAGTGTGTTCACACACGCTCCCAGAGAAGTGCAGACCCAAGGGCTCTTGTTCTTGACCCCTGAGACTCGTGTCTACCCATTCTCTGTACCCCAGACCCTCAATGACCCAGCACTGGGCTCATGGATGATAGACCCAGTCCTGCCGGCTTCCTGCGCTGGTTGCACTGAGACTCAAGATACAAAAACACTGAGAAGGAAGAGGAAGCAGTGAAGGGCTGCGACCCAGAGCACCTGCTTTTAAATTCAGATTTAGAGGAACCCTAGCTCCACGAGTGATGCCTGAGTGCCCGAAAGCAAAACACTCCCTTTGACTAGGCGTTTGTTTTTGCATTTTGGGGGACGGAAATATGAATCCTGTACTAAGTGGGTACACAAGGCGTGCTGAAGTCTCCCACTTCCCCTCACTGTCTCTGTGTGTTGAAATCCTATCCACTGTTCAAGGTCCGACAACTCCTCCTCCGTGAGCCTGTCCAGGTCTCCAGCTGGAAGTTACCCCTGTTTCCTGGCGCCTCTCAGCACTTTCTACTGCGCATTCAGCCCTGAAGGGCTACCACCGTCTGTGGACTCCATTTCTTTCTAGGTTACTCGCTCTCTGAACACAAGAACTGTATCTCCCACGTGTGTTAAATGCCCAGTACCTAGAGCCTTACATAGAAGAGTGAATGTATCTGTGAATTGCCAGCGTCCAGGGCCTTACGTAGAACAGATGCTCAATAAAAATGTGCTGGGTAAATTAATGATGAATGAGCTGACAGGATGAGCAGGAAGACACCGAAAAAGAGGGAAGAAGCCAGCTGCCACCACGAAAGCTGGCATGGGGGCAGACAGGAAGCCCAGTACGTTCTGTGTGTCTCTCCTCCAGAGCCACTGGGGGCGTCCTGCCTAAAATCACTCAGTGCCAACACAGCCTCCAGCCAGCCAGAGATCCAGGCTGCTTGGTGACATTTGGTCACGGCAGATAAATGAGCCAGGAAGTCAGAGATTTCTTGGGCTGTCTCCACGTCACCTTTGCCTTCAAGAAAGTGTGTGCACAGAGGCATGTGCAGGGTGGACGTGGTGGCAGTGGGAGGGTGTAGATCAGGGTCAGAGTTCGTCCAGGGAAGACCAGAGCTGAGGTCCCCAAGGATGGGTGGACTTAGGGAATGAGAGAACACGAATGAATTCCAGAAACAGTCCATGGGCCTGTGGAGATGGCCAGAGAGACAACAGGGAGGAATAAGAATCATCTTTGTGAGTGTGAATAGAAGAGCTTACTGTCTTGGGGGAAGAAGTTCCGATTCACCACAGGGCAGACTCTCAAAGTAGCCAGTGTTGGTTTAGCATCCAACTTTGACGTCAACTCTTGTTACTGCACGCCTGTTCTGTGACCTCTGACACCTCTTCGTCCTCATATCTGTAAATAACTTTGGTAGAGACTGACAACTATCCTCAGGCTTCCACAGTTGTGGGGTGTTACCAGGGCACACAGACACCCATAATGAAGGCTGCACTGTCCAGTCTCCCCTGATACCAGGTGTGCACAGGTGACCAACTTCTCGCCTGGGGAACATCTTCCTTGGGAGATATCGGACGTGCACCCTTTTCCTCTCATCCTTTCCATCCATTGCTCCCTCCTGCTGCCCGTAGGTGAACACCGTCACCCGTCTCCACGCAGAAGAAGCTGCTACATCCTCCAGGTGGTGGGACGGAGCTTGGAGTCTGCATCCCTGAAACTCTGTGGACCGCCTACCGCTAGACGTCACTCACTAGATGAAGACAGAAACCTCCCTCTGATATAAGCTACTGTGACTTTTTGTTTCTGTTACGGCCAAATCTAATACGAATATAATCAAAATCACTTTTAATCAGGAGGATTAAAAGAGGCATCATATGCAAAGAGCGTAGCAGAGCATCTACTAGACAGGAGATATAGAATAAACGTAAGGGTGCAGTGTATTGTTATCAAGCGTGTCTTCAAAAGACATGCAGTGGTCACATAAAAAAGATGACGTGTTTCAAGAAAAAGAGATTAACAGAGGGAAAAGCCTAAAACCACCTACAAAACATTTGTGGATAGAAGATCCAAAGGTGAGGAAGACACAAATATTTAATATAAATATGAATACCTAATATAAATACTTAATACAAATATTCACTACAACATGCCTTGGTTAGAACTAAAATGTACCCATAGAAAACGCCCAGGTCTGCTAGCAGATGGAAGCAAATCAGGACAGAGTTAGAAACAAACAGGAATACTGTGAGAACTGACAGATGCCCCACGCTGACATCGAAGAAGAGAGATGTGCAAAACATTGTAGAAAATCAGGAGGAGCGAGTACGTCAGGGGGAAAAGGGCAGAAGAAGTGGCCTATGGTAGTTGCGAATAAGCTGGGTGCTGAGCTAACACTGGAGGACTCGTTCAGAAACACTGTGCTTTTGGCATTCGAGAAAGAAACTCCCATTTTGATGTATTTTGTCTCTGTAAGGAAGCAAGGTTGCATTGTGACAAATGAACAGAAGTCATGGCTGGCACGTTTTTCATCCAAGAACTAATGTAATCTTAGGTCAGACATGCAAAAACTTTAGCCGAAAAGTATTAGATGTCTGTAGAGAACAGACTTGTGGTTGCCAAGGGGGAGGGATTTGGGGGAGGGATGGATTGGGAGTTTGGGATTAGCAGATACAAACTATTATATACAGAATGGATAAACAACAAGGTCCTACTGTAGAGCACAGGGAACTATATTCAATATCCTGTGATAAACCATAATGGAAAAGAATATGAAAAAGAATGTATATACGAATAACTGAGTCACTTTGCGGTACAGCCGAAATTAACACAACATTGTAAATCAACTATACTCCAATAAAAAAAAAAAGTAGATGTATGTTTCAAAAATGGTCTAATATTATTTGTAAGGTAATAGGAAGTGCCACATAAAAATACATGTTTGATAGACCAAGTGGGAGAAAACAAAAGAAATCCATCTATGACGGTTTTTTTCCATGAAAGGAAATGAATGGTTGGGACGATAAGCCCGTTACTGAAGAGTCTGAGTGATAAAGAGATAAAACAAATTGAATAAACATTGAACACAATTTCCGGGAAACCTTCTCCATCCTCCTATATCACCATCACACCTTCTCTTAGGTTGTGGGCAAAGCAGATTCCATCCATCCTGGGACACATCACCCTGCGTTCCTACAATTACACGCACGCACGTCCCGCGATACCGGGCTGAGAAGGCAAGTGAAGGAATTAGTGGGTGAATATCGCAAACGTCAAGAGCTGTTGGGAATGCAGCCTTTGGTCGAGATTTTCAACCAAAAGGAAAAGGAAATCCTAAGACCTGAAATATATCCTTGAAGTGATTTACGTATATGCGCTTTTTCTTAATTGCAACAAAAGTTCTGGTTGGGCGAGGGCTTCTCCTTCTTAAGGTAAGCTGGAGTATAGGAAAGTTCTCTGCAGCTTTCATTTGAAAATGCCACAGCCCCCGTGAGTTCAGCTTCAGCCCTCTATTTGTTGTTTCTGACCCTTCAGGTTTAACTTCCGATAATCAGACAAAGGAGAATCAGACCACCAACACAAACTGAAGTCATTAATAAAGACAAAAGCTAAGCATAGCCTTTCTTACACCAATCAACTCCTGAGACACAGGCAGCTGTAATTAGAATCTTCTCTCTTTTCTTAGGTGCATTTTAGAGGCAAAATTAATTTTTTAACTGGGTGAAAATCTTAGTGAACAAAGCAACCATTTTTCCTCAATTACTATTGTAATGCTGTTGCAATTTTAAACCTCACTTATCTCCTATTTTCAAAAAAGGCACCTTTAAAAGAGCTAGATATAAACAAATTTCTTTAGAATGAATTCTATTTTCCTACTGCTTTTTGTTGTGATTTAAGATTAAAAAAATATTTTTTGAAGTCTTAAAAGTCAAAATTGTTTATCGTTTTTCTATAAACAATGTATGGGCTTCCCTGGTGGCGCAGTGGTTGAGAATCTGCCTGCCAATGCAGGGGACACGGGTTTGAGCCCTGGTCTGGGAAGATCCCACATGCCGTGGAGCAACTAGGCCCGTGAGCCACAATTGCTGAGCCTGCGCATCTGGAGCCTGTGCTCCGCAACAAGAGAGGCCACGATAGTGAGAGGCCCGCGCACCGCGATGAAGAGTGGCCCCCACTTGCCACAACTAGAGAAAGCCCTCGCACAGAAACGAAGACCCAACACAGCCAAAAAAATAAAATTAATTAATAAAAAAAAAAAAAAAAAGGGTGGAAACAGCATTCCAGCTCTAAGTTTTTGGAAAAATGAGCAACAAGTTGGGAACTGTAATATGTAGGCGTCCAACTAATCAAGACAAACGGGAACTGGATCTTAACCACACCACCACTCAATTCTAGTTTACGGGTACCAGTGTACTTACTGCTGGCAAGCTTGTGCTTTCTGAGCGAGGAACAGGGAGTGCATTCGCTGTGTCTGCCAGTTGCCGGGGTGTCAATGCTCGCCGCCTGGCTGACTTCCAGGTAGCAATGCTTTCCCAACAAGCTGGCAAGATTCCTGAGCCATCCGGAGGTGGCTCCAGCTCACTGCTGCCCTGACGCTACATTTCTAAACCCTGATCCTAAATGGCTCTCTTCTTTTCTAGCAAAGTATTTGGAGGTCAGGAGGCAGCCCTCTTACCACTGACAATTATGGGAAGTGTCTCCCGTGTAGTGATTACCATAAACTCCTACCAGCACAGATCCGAGATGATGTCGGTCATCTCCTCTAACTAGTACTAGTTGACTTTCTGTATTCTCTAGTTGACAGGTAACTCCACACACACGAGTGACACTTCCTTACACACCTGTGCACTCCCAGCTGTTTGCACAGCCTGCAGCCCATCCTGAGCTAAGAGGTAAGCAACTCCCTGGCAGAGAATTTGGTCTATTTTGCTCCCTGACAGGTGTGCAGCCTAGCCTAGAAGGTGCCACATAGTAGGTGCTCAATAAATACGTGTAGAACAAAATGAACAGATGAAATCCTGAGCAAACAGCCATGGAGCCATGTGTGACAGCCAAGGCAGCAACCATTGTTACTGAGTTTCAGGCATAATCTGAAAAGCAGATGAGACGATTCATAAAACCCATGGTTTCCTGAGACCCTTTAGCTAGATGGATGATTCCGGTGTGGAAACACCGTCATTTTTCCTCGTTTGCTGCTGCTTCAAGACAGAAGATAGTAAGGAACTGCATAAGAGAAAATGTCACGTGTGTGTGTGTCTTAGAAGCAAGTTTTATCCCCAGGCCAGCTGCCCATCAGAATCTGGGGCTTGTTTTTCTCACTTACTCCTATTTTCTGCCTCTTCCTGTCCCTTTTCTGTTTACTCCTCCACATAATGCGCTTCTCCAGCCCCTGATCCAATATGTTTCTTCCGGCTCCTCTAACTCGAGGGGGTTGGCTTTATTTAAATGCAATTCTGCAAGGCTCAGGACGTGATATCATCCTTCTTTAAACAGCCAAGAGTCCCCGAGACTGTGTTCTTTATGCTTCTCGCAGGCTCCGTATAAGAGGAAGTGGCGAGGACCACATCTCTCATTTACGATGAGATGGCTCAGATCTAAATGCTGCCAATAATCCTAAAAAGAGACAGCATTCCTATGGGTGTTAGGAATGATGGACACATTGATGAGATAGGTAAATAGGATCCCTCCGGGCCTAGAATCGTGCGCCCATGGTTTTGCCATATTGGTCTTCCAGAAGCTACCTCAAGGAAGCCGTCCAGATTTAAAGTATAAACGTTGAAGGGTAGACCTGGTGTGATTTCTTTGGGTAACGGAGGGTTATAATTTTCCACTCTAAGAATAATGGAGCAGCTGCTCTTTAAATGATGTCTTTGGTAAACTGACTGGGTGAGCAGGATGGGGTGAGGGGTACCTTGAAATCCAGCATCAGAGTCACCTGAGTTTTTACAAAGTCATCAGCTGCAGGGGATAAACAAGCTGCTCTGAGAATCTCACCTCTGGGAGCAGAATCCCAAAACACACTAGAGAAGTGGGGAGTTTCATTTTCCTACTGAAGAGGAACCTCAAAGTCCAATATCAGCATTTACCTCTGGGATATACAGCAGGGGTATAATAGTTGCTGGATTCCCATAGACTCCTAGGCATCTTAGCGATGTGAGCCTTACTGTAATTCTAAGTTTAAATACATGAAAACCAGATGTGAACCTGTCACTACACCGACGATTCTCACTTGGTTCCACTTGGTCCTTTATGCTTGTTAGAAATGCACCCCTGTATCCGCTGTTGGAAAATCCAAAGAAGGTCCCATCACTGATACAGTGCACGATTTAAAACACACCTGGGTTTGGGAACCATGATAACATCAAAGCGTTTGAACTCTGTCTTAAATATCTACCTCTAGCAAATACACACGATCCGTGACCAAACACAGATCGATGAGTCATGACCCCTACCTTCGAGGCTCGGGAGAGAAGGTCGGGTAAACATCTCAAAGGCACTCGGTGCCAGTGCAAAAGCTACAGGACAGCAAGCAGAAAAGACGGCTTTCAGGGGGGTTGGGGTGGATGGATAAGCATTAACCAGGAAGGGAAAAGAAAGGAAGTCCTCCCAGGTTGAGGGAGCTGCAAGCACATGTCACGGCAACGCGTGACGCCCTACCTGGACAACCAGGGGACCGGGAGGCGTAAGAGAAGAAGGGACGAGGAGGAGGCCGGAGAAAAGCAAAACTAAGCATCTTTCAGGCATCTCATGAGAGCAACGCCCTCTTGCAATTTCTTCTGTTCCCATGGCCGTGACTGCATGTAGCCGTACAAGCATGGAAAGAAAGATGCGTCTACTCACTGTTCTGTGGGTGCCAGCGCACGGCGTTCAGGTAGAAGTTGCAGTAGTGGAAGAGAAACTCGTGATCCGAACGATGGCTTCTCCCTTGAAGCAGGGGCATCAGGTCACGTCCATCGATGATCCTGGGGGATAAAGCAGGTGGGCGTCAGGGGGCCACATGAGCCTTGGGCTAAAACATCCCGACGTCTGCACTGTCCTTCCAGCAAATGGGGGCATGATAGAGCTACAACATGGTAATGAAGTAACGAACCCAGGACACTAACTGACCCACGTTGGGCGCCATATGCAATGTAGGGAGGCCAGCTCTGCTCGTGCATGAACTCATTTCATCCTCCAAGCAGCGCCGTGAGTTGTGACCAGTATCATTCCAAGATGATGGGATGAAGAAATGGAGTGATTCACCCAACGCCACGTGTGTCGTAAGAGCCAATGGGATTGAAACCCAGCTGACTGGGCGTCCGTGCTTTCCACTGCTTTCCCCTGCTACTGCTCCTATACCGAGTTTTCTGCCTATTGCCTTGGCAAACAGTGTATTCATAAACTACGGATCTACTGAAAATAAGAATTTCTGACAATCTGAGTCTTAAAAAAAGATAATATACAGCACAGGGCAACTTAGATTGGATGGACTTCAATGCAAATGAAGTTCTAAGTCCCAGTGACGTGATTTGTAAATAATAATGATGATGATATTAAATACCCCGAAGATATAAATGTACTCACGTGTATTTACATATCACATATACACATTACATATATGTTTACGTTCTCAAAGGTAAATATATCTCTTCTATAACTATGCCAAGAAGGGGAACTTTCCAGATGGTAGGCAATAACTGTATACGACTGCTGATGAGCAAAATTAAGACTATTTGGATGTTACATAAAGGAAAAAAGCCTATAATTTTGTTTTGAGTGAAACATACATTAACAGCCACTAGAGAAATTGAAGTCGTCGATTACCATTAGGCCACTGCCACCTAAACCTGGGGCAGAAAGCTACTTGGAAAGAGGTAGATTGTTGAACTTGAGGGTTTTCTTTCTCTGATTAAACACATTCCAAGACAAATATCATATGATATCGCTTATATGTGGAATCTAAAAAAAGGGTACAAATGAACTTATCTACAAAATAGAAATAGAGTCACAGATGTAGAAAACAAACTTGGTTATGGTTACCAGGGGTAAAGGCGTGGGCAGAGGGATAAATTGGGAGATCGGGACTGATATATACACACTACTATATATATAATAGATAACTAATAAGGACCTACTGTAGAGCACAGGAAACTCTACTGAATACTCTGTAATGGCCTAGGTGGGGAAAGCATCTTAAAAAGAGTGGGGGGCTTCCCTGGTGGCGCAGTGGTTGAGAATCCGCCTGCCAATGCAGGGGACACGGGTTCGAGCCCTGCTCTGGGAAGATCCCACATGCCGCGGAGCAACTAGGCCCGTGAGCCACAACTACTGAGCCTGCGCGTCTGGAGCCTGTGCTCCGCAACAAGAGAGGCCGCGACAGTGAGAGGCCTGCGCACCGCGATGAAGAGTGGCCCCCGCTTGCCACAGCTAGAGAAAGCCCTCGCACAAAAACGAAGACCCAGGGCTTCCCTGGTGGCGCAGTGGTTGAGAATCTGCCTGCTAATGCAGGGGACACGGGTTCGAGCCCTGGTCTGGGAAGATCCCACATGCCACGGAGCAGCTGGGCCCGTGAGCCACCACTACTGAGCCTGCGCATCTGGAGCCTGTGCCCCGCAATGGGAGGGGCCGCAATAGTGAAAGGCCCGCGCACCGCGATGAAGAGCGGTCCCCGCACCGCGATGAAGAGTGGCCCCCGCTTGCCGCAACTAGAGAAAGCCCTCGCACGAACTGAAGACCCAACACAGCCAAAAATAAATAAATAAATAAAGTAGCTATAAAATTAAAAAAAAAAAAATTAAAAAAAAAAAAAAACGAAGATCCAATACAGCAAAAATAAACAAATAAACTTGAAAAAAGGCCACAAGCAAAATTAAAAAAAAAAAAAAAAAGAGTGGATATGTGTATATGTATAACTGAATCACTTTGCTGTACACCTGGAACTAACACAACATTGTAAATCAACTATACTCCAACAAAAAATTTTAAAAAAAACAACAAAACACTCCATCCCTGGCCCTTCCTACTATGAGGAATTGAGAAACCGGAACTTTAACTTGGTTATGTAATGTGGGTAAGCACTCTTGAGGGGTCCTACATTCCCTTGAGTTTTGTTTTTTTTTTTTCTTTTTTCTTTGTGGTTTATTTTGGTGTCACTAAAAACCCCATCATGTAATTATTGCTGACTGCTTCTCTGGTCCCCACCTTAGTTATTAATCACGCGCTCCGTACAATTCCACAGAACTGAAAATATTCTATTATTGTAAGTTAAAAATAAGAACAAAAGACAGAATTGGCTCACTTTCCAAGCCTGATTCTCATTTGCCACGAGAGGAACAAGGTAGACAGGTGATTCTATCCAGAAGCAGTGTGTTCTCTGAATACCAGTTCTATCCTGAAATGGCCGATATTGTGAATTTCAAGAAAAACTCAGTCCTTAAGATTAGGAGAGCCTAAGTAGGTGGAAAGGAAGCAAGGGATGAGGGGAGAGGAGCAGAGAGGAGGACCTGAGCATAAAAAGCCCCCAGTGCTGAAAATCCTGAAGGTGAGAGATGGACAGATGGGCCCAACCCCTCTCCACTGCCTTTAGCTCCACGTGGAGAGAAGGCCTTTCCACGATGGCTCAAGGGTGAGAATGAATCTCCGTTTCTCTGACTCAATGTCTAGCTCATTTCTCGAAGCTGTTTTTCATCATAAACCCACAAAACTCAGCACTTAAGAACCCAGGAGACAGAACCGCTTTCTTAAGATTGGTATTTCATAACTGAACTGGGCCTGATCCTACAAAGCGGGATTTAATGACAAAAAGAAGACTGCAAGTCTCATAGACTTTTTTTCTGACTTCCAAGCAAAAGATTTGTCTCTTTTTTTAAGGAGGGAAGCAAAGTCTGTTCTGCAAACTTCTTTTTTCTTGCACTGCAGAGGCAGATCTCATTTATTTTTTACATCCTATACCTAACGCACTCTTTCCTGGAAGCCGGCAATAGATCACGCTGCGATGGAAACCACTGTTGAACAGTGCTGGAGAAATATGGCTTGTCAAAAAGAGGCTCATTTCTGCCATGAAAAATGGAAAGTGACTCTATTAAGCTAAACTTTTAAACGGTGTCTGAGCTATCAAAATACTTGGGGTGGCTGGGATGGAAATGTCTGCACAACATCACGATTCGTGGCAGAAGGGCCCATACACTTTCAAAGTGATGCGAAGCACCGCCGCTTCCCTATGGGAATTGTCTGATTGGCCTTTTCTGTAAACAAATTCAACTTTTCATGGCAAGTTTGCAGGACAGCCACGGCTACAAAATTGGATGCTTTTTTTTCCCTGGTGTCTGCATGATTCTGTGAAAAATGTGCTCATTTGAGATTGTCTTTAACTTGGAAAGTGAGATGATTCTCTTTGGGTTCCTGACTCATGACAACCATGGGGATAGTAACAATTCAGTGTCAAGGAGAGTCATGTCTGAATTTCAGGTCAAATTCAATAGCATGGGGATGACTTTCACGTAACTGAAAAGAACATGTTTGGGGAACTTCTTGGGGGGACAGTGACCTCATCCCCCCACGAATGTGCTGTCTCTCTCTCAGCTGAGTCAGTGACCCACGTACTTGGGGACGTCCCTCTGACCCACCTGTGCCTGGTCCACTCTGGGGAGGATTTGGGGATCACAGCAGAAGGGGAAGGCTTGGGGGACTGAAAAAGAGGTTAACTTGGAGCACAAGGTGAGTTACCTGTTGCCATATTCAAAATAAGGTGATTCATGGAAGCAACCTAAGTGTCCATCGACAGAAGAATGGATAAAGGAGATGTGGCACATATATACAATGGAATATTACTCAGCCATGAAAAAGAAATGGAATTGAGTTATTTGCAGTGAGGTGGATGGACCTAGAGTCTGTTGTGCAGAGTGAACTGGGTCGGAAAGAGAAAAACAAATACCATATGCTAGCACATATATATGGAATCTAAAAAACAAATGGTTCTGATGAACCTAGGGGCAGGACAGGAGTAAAGATGCAGACGTAGAGAACGGACTTGAGGACACGGGGTCAGGGTGAAGGGTAAGCTGGGACAAAGTGAGAGAGTAGCACTGACATATATACACTACCAAAGGTAAAACAGATAGCTAGTGGGACGCAGCCACATAGCACAGGGAGATCAGCTTGGTGCTTTGTGACCACCTAGAGGGGTGGGATAGGGAGGGTGGGAGGGAGACGCAAGAGGGAGGGGATACAGGAATATATGTATATGTATAGCTGATTCACTTTGTTATAAAGCAGAAACTAACACAACATTGTAAAGCAATTATACTCCAAAAAAGATGTAAAACAAACAAACAAAAAAATGTGATTTTTTTCACTGTAGAGTAGGAAAGGAAACATTTTTAGAAGAAAGCACATAGATCTTTGATAAACTAAAGGGAATCCCAAGTACCCAGAAAGTCTCTTTCATAATTAAAAGTGTTTCCACCTGTAAACATCAAACATTCTGCCATATGTGAATAGAAAGCAAGATCAAGTATACGTAATCACACGTACGTGAAGAGTTTCGACTTTTATTCTGCAAAGTGGAGCTGAACTGGGTACAGCTTGCTGTTTTATCTGTAGGGCTCTATGGAAGAAGTCTTTTGTGGTCACCCAGCTAGATGTCAGCAAAATTTAGTGGGAGAACCAAGTCCCTCCCCTTGCCTTCATCAGACATAAGTGATACCAAGCATTTGGATTTCTTTCCCAAACTTGGAAAAAAAAAATGAAATTGAATTTTCATTATGGAATAGGAGAACTGGGCATGCCAATCTTTATTATGAGGGAGCGTGCTCATAGACTCACTATGGTAATACTCTATCTGCTTGCAAAGACGAGGCTGACAGGTTTTCACTTCAATGAATTAATGTATTTAGGTACTATACTTTTGTTGCCTCTGTTTTATATCACAGAGAAAGACTGCCCTCCATTCATGTCCAAATCAGCTTATTTGGAGACGCAGGGGGAATGATTTTTCCGCATATCCTGGGGTGATGGCCACGGTAGGTATGAAGGAAAGATTCACTGCTAAGAGGAATCTCATATAGGCACACCACGGGGTTGAATTAGAGAATTCTCAGGGCAGCGCTGAGACTCTGCAAAGTGAAAATCTCTACGTGTAACCCTGGGACTGCCACTCTTTTTACCTAAGCAGAAACCCTGCATCGAAGGGCTTTTCATTTCTCACCAAGCTAGGATTGATCAGGAACGGCACTTGCTTCTTGAGAAGTACAAGGCTGTACTTGAAGGAGAGGGGTCTTCTGAACAAAACTCCTCTCGTTCAATGAAAAATGTGCAAAAATGTGAGGGAACCTCATTAAGTGACTGTCATATAGCCTGGGTCCAACTCTCTGAATGTGTTTATTCACCTGAGAAACGTAAATTTAATATTGCTCAAGCAAGAAATCAGGGAAGCTCATTTCCACCAATCTTAGTGGGAGAGAGTTAGGCTGTTTTCTAAAGAGTAGATACCTATGTATCAGATTTATAGATGGATACGGATAAATATGAGGATATTACCCAGATGCTCTTATTGAAAAGTTCTGATGAGGTTTTCATTATGTAGGTAACGACATTTTCCGTAAAAGAGCAATAATAAGCTTTTGAGCAGAATTCTCACCCTCAGCGCTGCCAACATATTGGGCTGCATCACTCCTTGCTGGAGGGTGGCATCCTGTGCATCGTAGGATGTTTAGCAGCAGCCCGGGCCTCTATCCACTAGATGCCAGCAACATCCCGAGTCAAAACAATCAAAAATGTCTCTAGACATTGATAAATGGCCCCTGGGAGGGACAGTCACCCCAGCTGAGAACCATCCCTTTAGACGGTCAACGTCTCCAGGGCAGACACACAAAGATGTCTTCTAGATCTGGCTGGTAACATGATCTAAATAGTATATTGTGAGATCATTTTATTCCCATGAGCAACCTGGAAGCAGACTGCTGTTTTCTTATCTGTGCTGTCTCTTGGAGGACAATGACATCTTATAGAGCCTTGGACCAAAACCCAGACATAATATCATTGGGTTGAGCTGGACCATCAACAGGTGAGATCCATTGAAAGAACCTTCAATACTCAGAATGGGTTCCACTGAAGACACTGGCTCATGCACAAAATGTTTGGGTCAGCTTAGGAGGGAGGCTGCTTCCTTCTTCAATGGGCACGTGCGAGAAAAACGGGATGACCCCCATTAACCTCAGATTGGGGTGGGTGCGAGGTGCCGGCAGCAAGATCTCCCTTTAGGGATCTTCCTCTTTGCCTCTGAACTTTTCCCTTCCCTCGGCTCTTCCCAGTGAGGTGGAAAACCAGTTAAAGATAGTGTGAAAGCAGGGACTTCCCTGGTGGTCCAGTGGTTAACGCTCTGAGCTCCCAATGCAGGGGGCCCGGGTGCGATCCCTGGTCAGGGAACTAGATCCCACATGCATGCCGCAACTAAGAGTTCATGTGTCACAACTAAGAAGTCTGCATACCGTGACTAAAGACCTGGCACAGCCAAATAGATAAATAAATACATATTTTAAAACTAATAAAAATATAAAGATACTGTGAAAGCAGAGAGTACCGACGAATTTAATATCATGAACCATGAGAGAAAAATGTACTTAATGAAACTATCTGAACACTCAGTGTGCACTGGTCACGGAACTATTCAGATTTATTCCAAGGGAAAGAACCAGGGCCAAAGAGTAAATAAAATAAGGAGTGAGAGTTTTAGTTTTCTGTAAGAAAAGACTTTTGATGAGTTACTCCTGCCAAGTTTTCTGTCATTAGAGGGGAAGAAGAATAGTTTGACTGGAACAGAAGCTCTTAGAAGCCCCTTCAGCCCTCATCGTGATGATTCTCTGAGCCCAGATGGACATGAAACGTGTAAGCGGAAACAACTCTACTTCCCTACCTGTTACCTCTCAATATGGCGGGTGAAACAAAAATGGCAAGTATTCATGCATCTCTACTCTGCACTTGACATGCTCTAGTGCTTTCCATCCTGTGCAAGTGTGAACCCACTTGCAGGAGAAGAAATCAAGGCCCAGGAAGTTCAACGCTTCGGCAGCAGTGAAGCCGCAGCAGTACAGCTCCGGGAATCTCTGCTCTTCTCTGGAGCGCCAGCTACCCTGACGGTGTGGTCCAGAGACCCACGGGGATGCCTGAGACCCTTCAGGAGGTCTATGAGCTCAAACTGTCTTTGCAGTAATTCAAAATGTTATTTGCCTTTTGTACCACCACTCTTTCATGAGCTTACAGTGGGTTTCCCCAGGGGCTCCATTATCACTCTGTCAGCCGGTGCAATGTGTGCTTGGGCCCTCTTGCGTTTAAAAACTTTTATTTCCAGGTTTAACTGCTCATATGACAAACACTGATAGATATCACCCACAGAAACACAACATCTTTGGGCTCCTGGATCTGGGAGGAGTGTACATGGATCTCGAGACCACAAAGTTTGAGAAGGGCTGAACTCTACAATTCTGCCTTTCCCATCTGTGTGTGTGTGTGTGTGTGTGTGTGTGTGTGTGTGTGTGTGTGTGTGTGCGCGCGTGTGTGTGTGTGCATGCACTTTGAGAGGAAGGTATACCTAATGCAGAAATTTGAAAAAAAAAAAAAAATGAAGAGTGAACCAAGGTTGCGCACAATGGGAGGTGAGCAAACCTCTCCACGGACTCAGCTCTGGCTGAGCTGTAGTTTTCGTCTCTGGTTTCCAGTTTCCTCTTGGTTCCGTCGGCAGCTGAATTTGAACAAGATTTGCAGCCCGTGTGCCTGCCGTCACCCTGGACTGCCACCCAACTAATGAAAACAATGAATCAGTGTGCCTCACTTAGAACTCTTCAGATCGGTAATAACACTTAAGGAGAAACCACTGGCGATGCCATCGGAAGTTGCATTTACATTTAAGAGAAAGACATTTCATTTAGAACTTGCTAAATGAAGACGTGCTGGGAAAAAAGGGGCCTGACTGGGGACCCAACTGCCTTTCTCGCTGCTGCAGCAAAGAGCCGGTGAGCAGGGCCAGGAGGAGAGGCGTGGGACGAAACAAGGGAGGTTAGAGGGCATCTGCCCAGCTGCCCTTCTGCAAGATGATGATGGGCACAGACGAGAGAGAGAGAGAGAGAGAGAGAGAGAGAGAGAGAGAGAGAGAGAGAGAGAGAGGAAGGGGGAGAGGTTCCACGGAATGCCAAAAGAGGGAGGCTCAGTTAAAGACCGTCCATCCCATAGGATTTCCCTGGTGGCACAGTGGATAAGACTCCACACTCTCAATGCAGGGGGCCCGGGTTCAATCCCTGGTCAGGGAACTAGATCCCACATGCATGTTACAACTAAGAGTTCACATGCCACAACTAAGGAGCCCGTCTGCCACAACTAAGGAGCCCACGTGCTGCAACTTAGAAGCCAGCAAGCCCCAACTAAGGAGCCCGCCTGCCGCAACTAAGGAGCCCACCTGCCGCAACTAAGGAGCCCGCCTGCTGCAACTAAGACCTGGTGCAACCAAATAAATGAATAAATAAACAAATATTTTTAAAAAAAAGACTGTCCATCCCCTTCAGGCTTTGGACTTTATTTCCCACTGGGCTAACAGGATGGAAAGAGCGGTGTTTACATTGCTGGACCCACCAGTAAGTCCCATAACTGGGCGTGGATAACGGGTCCAGCCGGAAGTAGCATACACCACCGTGCAGGCGAATCAGAACGCCCTTGCCCACAAAATCTGAAGGAGACTGTCCCGAGCACCTGGGAGTCACAGTACCTGTCTTCCGGCAGAGGGGACCCCGCAAGTTTGGCCACCGTGGGGAAGATGTCCATGTTGCTTGTTGGCTCATCGATCTCCAGCCCAGCCTGGATCACTCCCGGCCATCGGAGGATGCCTGGAACCCGGATGCCTCCTTCCCAGTTGTTGGCTTTTCCCCCTAAAACGCCGAAGGAGAGGCATCAAGGAGAGTTATACGTCTTTGCAACACGTACCTCAATGCACTCTTCAACGCTCAACGTGGGGTGGCCGATTTGGAAGAACCTAGTGATTTAATGACATGGATTCAATGAGAATTTCACAAGCAATACAGTATCTCTCGTGGTGAAAAAAATATATTGGGTTGGCCAAGAAGTTCGTTTGGGTTTTTCCATAAAATGTTACGGAAAAACCCAAACGAACTTCTTGGCCAACCCAATATATATATATGTCATGGTCACTACATGCATGACACACGGCCAGCATTGTCTGGTGGACACAAGTGCTGACTCTGTAATCAGGGAGACTCAAATCTCGCAGCAACAAAGACTTATAACAATGTTTCTGGAGTCATGGGGTTCAAATTCCATTTCTACTTTTTACCACTGGTAGGAGGCAAAATAATGGCACCCCCAAATGTCCACTTGCAACCCCTGGAATCTGGGGATATGGTACCTTATCCGACAAAAGGAGAGATTATTCTGGATTATGTGAGTAGGTCGAATAGAATCACGAGCGTCTTTATAAGGGAAAGAGGGAAGCAGGAAAATTGGCATCAGAGCAGCTGAGGCTGTAGTCAGAGAGATTGGAAGGTGCTACGTCACTGGCTTTGAACAGAGAGAAAGGTGCCCCAAGCCAACGGACGCAGGCGGCCTCTCGCCACTGGTAAAGGCAAGGAAACAGGTGTTCCCCGAGAGCCTTCATAAAGAAACACGGTTCTGCCGACACCTTGACTTTAGCCCACGTGAACCCATTTTGGACGTCGGACCTGCAGAACTGTAAGATCATCCATTTGCGTTGCGTTGAGCCACCAAATCGGTGGTGATTTCTTGCAGCAGCCCTAGGCAATGAAAACACCAGTTCTGTGCCCTTGGGGCCATGGATCAACCGGCTGTGCCACACATTCCAGACACGTAAGATGTGAGTATTCCACAGGATTATGATCCCCAGCCTGAAAGACAGGGGGCCACTGACCATAGCCATTTTCATGATTGCTATTATTTTATTACTGGCATAGCTCTTACTGTTTAGTTGGGAAAACGAGCTTTGCACGTATGAGGCAATTCAAAAATAACTAAATAGAGCATGAAAGGGGTATCAGGAGGGGCTGGAGGGGTGAGCTGGGAGTGGGTCACAATGTCAACAGAAGATGCTCCCCAAGGTCTCTCACTAATGGTCCTCGGGGAAGGGAGACAGCAGCACGGCGGCCTTGGGCTCAAAGAGGCCAGAGATGCTGGATCCCTCCAGCAGGGAACATGCGGATGGATGGAAAAACACACACGCTGCTTCCCCAGGAGTAGTTCCCCATGACTTTATAACAAGCTGTGCGTAACTCTGATTGCAGCCCAACAAAAAGCACAGAGGATGCCTCTTCCCTGGGAACACGGGCCCTGAAGCGACAGACTTTGAGTTGCTTTGCGAAGGAGAAATAGGGTTAGCAGAGAAGGACAGGGGGTTGCAAGGGAGATACAAGAAAAACAGGTGAAGGAGTGTGGATTCTTTCTGAAAATGTCTGAACAGAGAAAAGAGCATGGTCTAAATTTAAAATTTGGTCGAGTAATTGTCAAATTCACGCATTTAACGTCCCGGTGGCACTCGGCCGTGACAGGAAGTCACAGACAGATGATGGCTGAGTTAATCTCTCCAGGAAGGTGCAGAGAAAATTCTTCTACCATTCACTCCGAGACTCTTGTCAGGAACAGCTGTCTCTAAACCACACTTCTATTTTTGTTTTTACGCATGCTGCCATCCGGCAGGTCAAATGCCTGTGAATGGCAAGAGCATATGCTTGTCATTCTTTTGCTTGATGTGGGCACAGAGTTTTATGAAATATTCTGTCATTTTTTGTCCTCTTGGGCATCTCCCCACCCGATAACACTGGTTCCCTGGATTAATGGGAACCACAAGGAAGCACGTGACGAATCTCATTCACACTAAAGTCTTTCTCACCCAAGATGCTATAGTTTACACTCTCCTCGATGTATTCAGTCCAGGGACTAAATCGCCACCAATTATAGATGGGAGATGTGACAAAACTGCCCAGGTTCTATCAAACTATCATCCACCTGTTATCAGGGCAAAAATAAACAGCAGCTATCTGCTCATGTCACTGCTTGAAGGAGAGGTAAAGAACTGAAGAACACCCTTAAAATAACTGACCCGGTTTCAAAAGCTAAAGGTGACTATTTAAGCAAGACATCAAACGGCTAAATCATCTGAGCCAGGAGGTGGCTTTTCTTTGAAAAGCCAGGGAATAACTATTTTAGGTGGTTTGGGTGGCTTGCCCAACTCCTCAGAAGCTCAGAAGCAGGAGGGCCAGACACCAACAAATCAACATGGCTGTGTTTCAGGAAAACCTGATCTACAGAATCAGGCATCAGGCTGGATCTGGCCCAAATGCCATAGTTTATTGAGCCCTGCTCTTTTTCTTTTTTCTTTTTTTTTTTATTGGAGTATAGTTGATTTACAATGTTGTGTTAGTTTCTGCTGTACAGCAAAGCAAATCTGTTATACATATACATATATCCACTCTTTTTTTAGATTCTTTTCCCCCATAGGTCATTACAGAGTATTGAGTAGAGTTCCCTGTGCTATACAGTAGGTCCTTATTAGTTATCTATTTTATATATAGTAGTGTGTATGCGTCAATCCCAATCTCCCAATTTATCCCCCGCCCTTACCCCCTGGTAACCATAAGTTTCTTTCCTACATCTGTGACTCTATTTCTGATATGTAGGTAAGTTCATTTGTAGCCCTTTTTTTTTTGATTGATAGATTCCACATATAGAGCCCTGCTCTTAAAGTTACTGAATTTAGATTTGGGGAGAAGGGTGAGTGCATCAGCCCTGACCATACTCCGTAATATTAACTCCTTCAGTGTTAGGGGGGAAATGTCACTGCAACTTCCATTGATGATTTATTTTCTCACTTAATTGGACTCCTTCATATCTTCTGCAAGAACGAAATACTAAAGAATCTCTCCTTCAGCCTGAAATGTAAAGTAATCACATCCTGGCTCTGGGCCAGCCTTTCAATACCATTCCTTAGTTGAGCGGAGTCTCACCTAAGTGCCCCAGCAATCAACTCACCCCATTCCGCCTTCTGCAAAGTTCTGCTGCTGTTTTCTCTGCCAGGATTTTCCCCCAACCCCCAATCATTTCTACAAACCCTCGAAAGCCCGCATAACACGCTCTTCCTATCTAATCAAGGCTTCTACAACCACTACCACACGTGATGTCTTCCTACTCTCCATTTCCTGAGCACTTTTCAAGGTTCTCGTTTATGGGAGGTGTGATAATCAATGCGATGCCCATCTCATCATCCCAGCGGGACCAAGAGTACTTGAGAAGAAACTCTAATCTACTGTTGAATCAACTGCGGTCCACAGCGTAATACCTTCCAAATAGAGAAGGTCCAATATATGCAGTGAATGAACGAAATAATGGATGAACTGATGCAGAGTATTCCTGGGGGGGGGGAAAAAAGAGAACCTTACAGATGGGAGTGGTTATAAACTCTTGTTTCCAACCTGTTTTGGTCCCTTAACTTTGCTAGGCTTTTTCATTCCCCTAACCTGTTGCATTCCAAAAGTTCTCTCCTCCAGAGTCTTACCCAACAAGCTCATCTTCTTAGTCTCATTGTGCATTCCATCCAGGAAAATGAGCTCAATTAGCACGAAATACACCAACTCCCTGCCCTCCCAGACCTCAGATTATCCACCGATGTCACATCCCCAACCATGTCCCCCGCTCCAGGCAACCTTGGCCTCCGTCACCCACAGACCACATCACTCCCACCTGCTCCGTCTCAAAAGTGAGTGATCTCAACATTCTATTATCTAAATACACACCTCTGCCTTCCAATACAGCTTTCTCAACCTTGGGCCCAAACTCTGCAATATTGAACCCTGTCGTACCACGGTCACACGTTTTGTCAGATAAAACCCAATGCAGTCAACTCGTCTAAGACTGCGATCATTCAGTAGTTCAGTTTTCTACTTAAGTGGACAGTCCCAGTTGTTCCAAATGACACTTCAATTTTCGGGATGTTTGCTAACTTTATCCTATGTGGTCCCGATGACCAGCTCAGATCATGCCATATACCATTTCCATCACATTCTTGCTAAAAGACTGGATCCCAGAGAACCTCTGACACATATTCATGCCTTCCCAGTACGATACCAGCCCTCAAGGAAAATATCTATCTGTTCTCTGCAAATCGAGATCTTCTCAACTTTGCGCATCTGGTTAAAGTGCCCAAATGGGGTCCCTTCCTGTTCCTGGAATCCAGTGTTCCCCACGTGCAGCTGGCACGTCAACCCTCCCCCAGAATACTACGTGTCACCCCCATGCCCCGCCCTACCCCGCCTTCAGTAGGTAACTGTTTCCTTCTGCAGAGAGGAAACAGAGGGCTTCATTTGGGAACACCTTCAAATTCCAGCCACTATCCCTTCTCAATGCACCAGCACCTGCTCTCCGCATTCCCTCCCAGACTAGACAAGGTCCCTCCTCCTTGCAAAGATCAATCCTCCTACAGGTTGGGTCTCATTTCCCACAGTCTTCTCAGAAATCTGACATTCTCAGCTGTCCCCTGTACCTTCATGATCCATCTACTGAAGTTGACTTGAGAGAATGAAATACACTTCCCCATGACAAAGCCCCCCTTTCACAGCCCGTCTCCCTGCACAGACACATTTCTGAAAAGAATCTGAGACACTGCTCACCTTCCGCCCCACTTCTATCCAGCCAGCCTCTGCCCCTCGCTCTCCACTGAAAATACTCTTAGGAGCGTCACATGTATAATATACACAATGGACCCTTGGGGTCTACATCCTACTTGACTGTTTATCAGCATCCATTTCTACGAACCATATTCTTCCCTGGATCTTCCCTTCCCTCCCAGTTTTCTTCTTATTTCCCTGTCACTCTCTCCGTATCTCCTTTGTTGGATCATCATCTCCCGTATCACCTTTTATGTTCGGCTTGGTCCCTGACCCTCTTCTCTTCTTACACTAAATGATCCCATACACCAACCCAATATAGGTCTCTGCCCAGGAGTCCTAATTCCTAAAGGGAACCTCTGTCTAGCGAATCACACCAGCCAAACATGTTACAGACAGCTTTGACGTCTTCCTTTCCCTCAAACCCAATATCTAATCAATCACCAATACCAGTGGGTTTACCAATACAACCACGTTGATTCATTGCCCTCTTCATTGAGTTAAACCACTGATCCTTCAAACCTAAGCTCAAGTGGTTTTCCATTTACATATTCACTCAAAAATAATTTCTTACAATATGTCAGGCACTATTCTAGTTTCTGAGGATACAGATGTGAGTAGAATACATCTGGATCGTAGTTCTTGCACTCTGGCAGACAACAGTATTCCTTGCCCTCACTAAGGGCACTTAGGACACACTGTGCATGTACTGACTTCTTAATCATCTCGACAGTCTTCTACGATGTTCCTATAATAACAATCCTATTATTCAAATTCTAAAGACAAGGGAACCAAGTCTCTGCCTGGGAGTCCTAATTCCTCAAAGAACTTCTATCTACCCAATCACACCAGCCAAAAACATGAGACATCTTATGTTACCCCTCAATTCATCCCTATGTTCACTCCTTTATCCTCTCCTTATAGTGGATTTGGGTGATATTCTTGACCTCCAATTTTAACTACTACCCAAATGGCAATAACTATATATATACACACACACACACACACACACACACACACACACACACACACATACATATATATATACACACAATATATATACACACATTTCTTTCTATGTATCTATCTATCTACCTATGTCTGTTCATCTATCTCTATCTATCTATCTACCTACCTACCTACGTCTGTCTATCTATCTATCCATCCATCCCTATCTGTCTATCTATCCATCCATCATATCTATCTATCTATCTATCTATCTATCTATCTATCTATCCATCATATCTATCTATCCCTATCTATCTATCTATCTATCCCTATCTGTCTATCTATCTGCTTCATTCTATCGGACATACTAACGTGGACGTAGGGTCCCTTTCATCGGCTACATCACCCAGTATCCCTTGTTTACACCTTCATCTCTAGCAACCTTGAGCTGCTGTTTTGCTCCCTGTAAGCATCTCACTCCTGCCTGGAATGAACTCTCCACCTCTCCTCTCCCAGCCAACACTTCCAAACATCAGCCTGCAAAAGGTCCGTGTCTCCTGGGAAGTTCTCTGAATTCCCAGGTTGGGGGAACAACGTCTAATCGTCCCTTCTCAGAGCTGCCTTTCTAGTTTGTTATTCTGAAACCATCTCCTTAGATGTCCATCTCAACCAAAGAATGTGAGCTACTAGAGGCTGGGGACCCTGTATTCGCTGTCATTATGTCCTAGAAGCTAGCCCCGAGCCTGGCATACTATGAAGGCTCAATATATGCGTGCTTGTCAGTGGAATTTAACTGAAGGAATGCACTGCTAGGTGAGGATAACATGTGAGCTTCTTTCAAAGAGGAAAAGCCTGGGGAAGCCTGGGGTATGCCTCCTGGCACACAAGTCCTGATACTAGCAAGACCAGCCAGCTTTGCCCTCTCTTGGGGAGCTGATGAAAATGTTTGCTAAAATCTGAAGAATGAACCTGAATGTAACCACCTCCTAATAAACTACCAGAGCCTCTTGCTGGTTTTTTTTTTTCCCAACGAAAGCATCCGTTGCTCTGAAAGCTGTGTGACTGCATGAGGCAAAGAGCCACCAAACTCAGTGACTGTAAGAAGCAACTCCTAAGCCATATGGGCTCCAGCCAATCAGTGGCTTTTGGAATTTGCACTTCAAGGAGAACTGCCAGAAGCTGCAGTGCCTTTCTTGCAGGCATCAGGCAATTCAGAAAGCATTTCTCTGCACCTGGAGAAAGTCTACTTTCATGAACACTCAGGAAGATACGATTTTCAGCCCTCACACCCACCAACCAATGCTTCTGCAGAAGCCACCTATGGAGTTAATTTATCCACTCCATTGACATTTATTACTTGCCTTTAGGCAGAGTAAAAGGGAGGCGGGGGTTGAGGGGGGAAGCCTCCTGCTGGGTGACCTTGACTTGGGAGAGGGATGAAAAGGAAGCCAGAGCTAGGAGTATGATGTTCTCATCCGAGACTTCGGGGAATTTTCAGCTGTGAGGATGAGGAAGGAAACTCTAAACTCTAAGAAAATCTTAGGGAAGTTATTCTGGTCCCAGCTAAGGGAGGATATTTTAGGGAAAAGGTGAAAATAAGTTTACAAATATTACATGCTAGGGAGGGTGTGGAGAAAAGGGAATCCTCCTACACTGTTGGTGAGAATGTACATTGGTGCAGCCACTACGGCGAACAGTCTGGAGGTTCCTTAAAAAACTAAAAATAGAGCTACCATATGATCCAGCAATCCCACTCCTGGGCATATATCCGGACAAAACTCTAATTCGAAAAGATACATGCACCCCAATGTTCATAGCGTTACTATTCACAATAGCCAAGACATGGAAAACAACCTAATGTCCATCGACAGGTGAATGATAAAAGAAAATGTGATGTATACGTACAATGAAATAGTACTCAGCCATAAAAAAGAATAAAATAATGCCATTTGCAGCAACATGCGTGGACCTAAAGATTATCATACTAAGTGAAGCCAGACAGAGAAAGACAAATACCATATGATATCGCTCATATATGGAATTTAAAACATGACACAAATGAACTTATCTGTGAAACAGAAACAGACTCACAGATATAGAAAACAAACTTACGGTTACCAAAGGGGAAAGTGGGGGAGAGATAAATTAGGAGTTTGGGATTAACAGATACACACTACTTTATATAAAATAGATAAACAGGGCTTCCCTGGTGGCACAGTGGTTAAGAATCTGCCTGCCAATGCAGGGGACATGGATTCGAGCCCTGATCTGGGAAGATCCCACATGCCGCGGAGCAACTGGGCCTATCCACCACGGCTACTGAGCCTGTGCTCTAGAGCCCGCAAGCCACAGCTACTGAGCCCACATGCCACAACTACTGGAGCCCATGCTCTGCAACAAGAGAAGCCACCGCAATGAGAAGCCCCTGCACCGCAATGAAGAGTAGCCCCCGCTCGCCACAACTAGAGAAAACCTGCGCGCAGCAACGAAGACCCAACGCAGCCAAAAATAAATAAATAAAATAAATTTTTTTTAAAAGTTAAAAAAAAATAGATAATCAACAAGGTCCTACTGCATAGCACAGGGAACTATACTCAATATTGTGTAATAACCTGTAAGGGAAAAGAATCTGAAAAAAATAGATATATATGTGTGTATAAATGAATCACTTTGCTGTACATCTGAAACTAACACAACATTGTAAATCAACTATATTTCAATTAAAAAAAAAAGGAGAGAGAAAAAACTAGTAGTGTCACTATCCCCTCAACCCCACACAATTAAATTAATTTTTTGAAATGCAGACTACAGCAGAATCTAATGTTTCTCTGATTAAAAGCGATTAGCTGTTGAACTCTGTGTAGTGATTTAATCACAGCCATTCTACCAAGGTGGTCCATAGGTTTCATTAGTGAAACAGGCTTGAGGAATACAGAGGGATCACTGAGCTCAAATAGTACAGATTTTTTTTGAGCGGCAGACTGAATAATGGCCCCTAAAGATGTCCATTTTGGAATCCTTGGAACCTTTGCATTTTACCTTGTTTTCTGAAAAAGAGACTTTGTAGATATGATTACATTATGGATCGTGCGATGGGGAGATTATCCTGGATTATCTCGGGGGGCCCTAAGTGACAGTAGGAGTGCCCTTATTAGAGTGAGGCAGGATGGGATGTGACTAGAGAAGAGAAGGCAATGTGAGGAAGTATAGATCTTTTGGAGCAGTGCTGATGAAGACTGCAAGTCAGGATTGTTCCGAAAGGATGCTCTTTTGATCAATGAGTTCAAATGGTGTGATTCCTGTGTTTGCATAAATCATAGGAGTGCAACTTCACAGCTTTAGAAAACAAGGCGTCTTGACACTGAGAAGTCTTTGGTCATTCCCCATAGCTAGAAGGAAGCCGCATCTTTTTTTTTTTTTTTTTTGAGCATCATACCATAACAATGTTTCACTGTGAACTTGATTTCAACTAAACTTGACAAAGGGATAATGTTTCGCAATAGAGTAGTGGCTGAGATATTAATACAGTGTCAGACACCGATGGTAGTTCTAGCGTTCAAACAGAGCATTTCTAACACATCCAATATGTTTCTTAAAAAAACAAAAAAAACCAGGGAGCAGCTGTGAGCATGCTTTTCAGATTGTATGAGAACCCCAGTTCCAAGGCGTCACTCAGACCTTTGACACTCTCTCTCTGACCCATCCTCACCATCCACTTATGTCTCTGAAGAGTCAGCCATCGACGCAAAATGCCAATACATCTCCTTCTTTGGCTCATGAGGCTCCCTCAGATTCATCAGCTGGTGGTCATCTGGTCATCTGTCCCCGAACCAAGGCTCCATCGCACCACATACGTGACTTTCTTAAATAACGTATTACTTGCTAACCACTTCTATTATTGTGATTTATGTACACGTCTCGGCAGCAGCCACTAAGCAACTTTGGAACCTAACAGACCTTCACCAGGGGAATGAATGGACGGGGGAGCCAGTCACGAAATGCAGTCTGTGACTCCATCTCGAGAGACACTATCACGTATAAAATAACATAAAAACAACTCTCCACACACAGTCCATAACCTCAAGGAAATACGACAAAAGCACCTCATCTTACTATACAGGAATACATATTTTCACTTCCTGCTCCTCGAAAATAAGACTGAATAGAGGAGGGCTGGATGAAAGAGTGGGTTAATCCTGTTCCGAGTAGAGACACCTGTTCAGTCATTTCACCCGTGCTGAGTATCAGTCATGTGTCCTGCACTGGGGAGGGAACGATGACAAGCAAAGGAACTGGTATGAACATCCAGCGAGGTTTTCCAGACCCACACTGAACAGGAATCCTTCCCTCCTGGGTTCCAGGTAACTGAGGGTGTAAACAAAGGTCCCCGTCCCCCGGTGCTCAGAATTTGAAAGGGCTCAGATGTGCATGTCGAGGATGTAAATAGAAGTGTAAGGTTTCACAGGCTACGTGCTGCCATTGGGATGGGTGACAGACTACCTTTTCGCTGTCTGTCTGGCTCAGGACTGGTGGATCCGGCGTTACCCCGTTACTGCCAGTTTGCAGAGTAAGCCATGTGCTTCTCTCCTCATCCCAGCTCTACTGAGGAGGGTGTGTGTGGTTGGGAGAGTGGAAAGAGCTCGAGGCAGAAGGACAAGAGCTCAAGCACACCCTGGCTACCTCCTTCCCAGCCTGGTCTCCTCTGGGAGCATTTCTTGGGCCCTGTTGGCCAAGTGAGGCTCTCCTTGCTGTATGCACCACTGGCATCTTGTGCCAAGAATGTCGACACCCTTGTTAAATCGCATGGGCCTCCTTAGGCTTCCTCCCACCACCCCCAACCCAACCACACACCCAAACAACCAACCACCCAACCAACCAGCCACTTACCCAACCAATCATCCAACCATCTACCCAACCAACCACCCACCCACCCAAACAACCATCCACCCACCTACCCACCCATCCAACCACCCACCCACTCAACCACCCAGCCAACCACCCAACCATCCACCCACTCAACCAACCACCCACTTACCCAACCAATCATCCAACCATCTACCCAACCAACCACACACCCAACCATCCACCCACCGAAACAACCATCTACCCACCTACCCACCCAACCGACCACCCACCCAATCAACCACTTAACCACCCACCCACACAACCAACCACCCAACTATCCACCCACTCAACCAACCACCCACCCAACCAACCATCCACCCACTCAACCACCCACCCACCCAACCAACCAGCCATTTACCCAACCAACCATCCAACCAGCCACCCAACCAACCAGCCACCCACCTACCCAACCCGTTGACCATGGGCTCCTTTAGGGCAGGGACTGTATTGTTGCCTCTAACCCAGTGCCAGATACACAGCTCAATCAGGGTTTTGTAAACTAATGGATGAAAGCACTCCATAGATTAGCATTTCATATCTTTGTAGGTATACTCTGATTTCCTGAGTCCCTGGCAATCTGTGAAACATCCATGTGAGAGAATAATGAAAGGGCAATAAAGCACCTCATGGCTTTAGGGAGCAAAATTCAATGGTCCTGCACTTTCCTACGTGTCACGCATGTTGCTTTATTCAGCAGCCCCTACTGTCTGGGACACCTTGCTTTGCCTCTTTGCATGGTCACTTCTAATCATCCTCCCCCATGTTACATCCAACCCACATCCACTGCAGATTCAGGTGGTGTCCTAACCCTCAGCACAGATATGGCCTTTGAGGTACCTCACCTAAGTCTTTGTGAAATGGGCCACATGTTATTATAACCAGGTATCTAAGTCTCATATTCGCAGAGTGTATGTTGTACAAGCAACTTGGGGTCAGCAGATGGGTCTTATCTAATATCCCCAATGACAGGTAGCTTGATCCGTCTTGGTGGTGGCTTAGCTAATGCTGTGTCAGGAAGGAAGCATCAGCCCACAATGCTGTAGCCTTTGGAGACAGGCAGAATAATGACCTCCCAAAGATGTCAACATCCTCATGCCCAGACACTGTGACCAGGTTACCTTCCATGACAAAAGGGACTCTGCAGATGTGATTAAGGGTCTAGAAATAGGAAACATTACTCTGGATTATGTGGGTGAGCCTGACATAATCACAAGGGTCCTTAAAATTGCAGGCAAGAAAGAGTAAGTAAAGGAGATGGAATTATGGAAGCAGAGGTCAGAGAGAGAGAGAGAGGAAGGTTTGAAGACACTGCATTGGTGACTTTAAAGGGAAGAAAGGGTCCATGAGCCAAGGAGAGTGGGCACCTCCAGAAGCTGGAGAAGGCAAGGAAATGGATTCTCCCCTGGAGCCTCCAGAAAGATGCAGTCCTGCTACCATCTTGATTTTAGACCAGTGAGACCCATTTCAAACTTCTGATGCCTACAACTACAAGTTAATAGTTTTTTATTGTTGCTGTAACAAATTAACACAAACTTCCAGGCTTAAAGCAATTGTAGTTGTAGAGGTCACGGGGGGAGGATGTAAGGGGTCTTGTTTGAACCAACTACACATATGGGGCTGAATTTACATTTAGGGGGAAAACACCCTCATTTTAATGTCTGGACACAGAATGCGTGCTTTTAAGTTCTGGGGAGACCATACCGGAAATGGTCACTTTGGCCATCTGAGTTTTCAATGCCTGTGACCCAATAAAGCCCTGTATGTTTCAAGTGGCAGAAGAACAGCACCACAGCTCCAAGGTCCAGGAGGAGGTGATGAGGGGGTAAGCTGAGGGGGCTGGGCAGAGCACAGAGCTGACACCGTGGCATCTCCCACCTGGATAGATTTCTCACCTTTATAGATTCCGTTACTGCCTCCGTGACCTTCCCCTTTGACAGTCACCTCTTCTATATGTGCTCCTTGGTCCGAGGAGAAGTAGACCAGGGTGTTATTAGCCAGTTTCAACTCATCTAGAACATCCAAGATCTGCCCTGAAGGGGAGAAAACACTCCATGTTAAGACAGTGCAATCTTTAGAAAAGAAAGGGAGGTGATTTGCCCTCATCGACTTGTCTGTTAATTTCTGACGGTGAGGAGGAGATGGTCTTATACACTGAGCTCTCCTGTGCTGATCCCAACAGGGGATGCAGCATAATCAGAAGGAACCACAGTGGCCGGGCTCTTGGCAGAGACAATGAGAAGATTCAGTCGCTGAATTAAGTATCATCTACAAGCATCATCTGAACCTCTAGGCATCATGGGGTGACCCTGTAGCGAGACCTGATAAACAGTTCTAGATGAATCAGGCTCACAGATCATGAGCCCCTTGGAGGAAGATGCCAGAAGAAAGAAGCCAAATTGCTGCAATCACCAGCCGGCCTGAGGCTGTAAAGAAGTCTACTAGTTTTCCTTATTGACTGGAGAAAACTAAATCATCACGGTTCCTCTTATACAAACAAACATCTCTAAAACTATTTTATGATGAATGACCTTTTTCATACTTACCATAGATACACAGGTCTAAAACAGTCCATCATGAAAATAAATATTCCTCACACTCTCCTTTTTCTTCTCCTCACCTTCTTTCCCCAAACTTCACATGGTATACTAATCCCCATATAGCAACCCTTCAAAATAATAATGATACCATGGTCAACAATGAGAGTAAAGGGTACCATTTGTTGAACACTCTGCCTGCAAAGGACTTTATTCCATGTTCTCTTGATTACATCATACTGAACCCTACGAGTAAAGAGCACTGGCTCCATTGCACAGGTGAGGGCAACAGTGCTCCAAAAAGATACATGACCTGTTCAAAGTCACACGGTTAGGAAGTGAGGGACCCAGACAGGAAGAGTTAAGTCTGACCGCAAAACCCAAACTCTCAAACCCTGCAGAGTTAAGTGGATGAACTCAATGAAAATCACAGAGGAGTAAAAAAAAAAAAAAAAAAAGACACGAAGGAAAAAAAGTTAAGAGTTACATCCTGAAACACCCATGGATGACATGATATGATGGCTGCTGTCTTCTTCAAATTAATCCAGGAAGAAAGGAAGTGAGTACGGAGCATGGATTAATAAAATCAGGCATGACTTCATTAACTGTTAAATGTGGATCCAGGGCATATGACAGTTCACCGCACTTTTCTCTCTGCTTCTATGAATGCCTCAAATTTTCCATAAGAATAAACAAAACAAAACAAAACAGAAACCAGCTGAAGACTGAAGAATGGGCTGAAACACGGATTCTCTGATTAGAAAGCTACCACCTGCTCTCAGATCAGAAGAAAATGATGGTCAGACTAGAGGTATATAATTTACAATTTTCACGGAGATTGCTACACTCACATGCTGCTACTTTAATTTAGTCCCTGCACGCAGTTATTGTTTGAGGTATTAAAGGGTCTGACTTGGTTTTTTGATGTTTGACAGCTAAGAGCTTTTAAGTCTCACCTCTGCCTCTTCCACTTGCGCCCAACGAGCTAATAAGAAAGCCTGGGGGCTCCCTCCCCCAGTGCCCGTGGAAGGTTCAGACTATGCCAGCTCCTACCTCCATGTGGGAACCCACATCCAAGCCCCAGCTCCTACCCACCATGAAAGCTGAATCTGTCTCCTTTCCCATCTCCCTCAAGCCATCTTCAGACCAGCTTAGGCGCTGTCCCGCTTTCCCCAGAAAGCCTCGTTATATGTGAGTTACAACCTTTTCCACACCCTCTTGGTGTGGCTACAGCATCACTCGTCTCGACAGGGGACCATCTCTTCACTGTAGGACAATCACAACAACTGGAATTCTAAAAGGACACCAGGTATCCTTTGCAGCAGAAATAATAACTGAATATGGGTAATCCTATCCAGCAGGGAGCTCATGCCCCCCGTGGAGACAGGCCCTGCACTCCAGGGCTGCACCTTCACCAACTTGGTCCAGAAAAGGGGTAGAAGGCCGCAGAGACAACCCTCCACGGAGGTGGCAGAGATGATTTCTGATGTGAAAGCCAGACCCCAGTCATCTGCTACCAGACATATTCTTGCTATTTGATTGCAGTGCCACAGGCTAGAGTACATTCAATCTTTTTCAGTGTTTTAACGCATATAATAAACATTCCTAGAAGCCACACCATATACATAAATGTCATCCTCAGGACCAAAAATAATATGCACGGGGCCATTCTAGTGATTTGTCACCCATGATAAATCATCGTCAGCCAGACATTTATCGTGCTGTGATTTGGTTCAGCTAAGCAAACCACGTGTGCACTCGGGCTTGGGGGAGTTTGACTCTGACACTAATTTAAGGCTTATCACTTTGAAAATGGTAATTAGTTTAATGAGTTCACAGAGGAAGAAGCAACAAGGCGATGTAACCCCCTCTTAACGCTTTGAAGGAAAAGTGCCCCTTTTGGTGCATATAATAATTTCTAAATAAAATAACACAGATTAGGCAGAGAGCAGAGGATTCAGGCTTTTACTTCCTTGTGTTTTAATTGGTATTTTGCAAAAGGGCATACAACCACGCACCTCCACTTCCAATGAAATTCACCTTTCATATATTATATAGAAGTATCTTAGCACGAAGAAAACGCTGTGAAGAAACGCCTTTTTAAAAAATGTGGCTTCCGTGATCACTTCCATGGACACAATGTAAATATTTAGAGCCCGTTTATTTACAGTCGCCAAAACCTTGGAAGCAAGCAAGGTGTCCTTCAGCAGGTGAATGAATATACTAACTGTGGTCCATCCAGACAGTGTGATATTATCCAGTGATACAAAGAAATGAGCTGTCAAGCCATGAAGAGACACGGAAGAACCTTAAATGCGTATGGCTAAGTGAAAGAAGCCCAGCTGAAGAGGTTACGTACTGCATGATTCAACTCTATGACATGCTGGAAAAGGCAAAACTAGGCAGACAGTAAAAAGATCAGTGCTTGTCAGAGGCTGGAGGGGAGGGAGGGAAGAACAGGCAGAGCACAGAGGAGTTTTAGGGCAGGGAGAGTATTATGGATGATGTTGTAATCATTACGCATTTGTCCCAACCCACAGGAGGCGCAATTCCAATGGTGAACTCTAATGTAAACCACGTATTTTAATTGATAATAATGTATCCATATTGGCTCATCAAAAGCAACACACGTACCCCGCTAATACAAGAGATAACATGGCAAATTGCGTGCAGAAGAAATGAATATAGGAAAACTCTCTGTACTTTCTACTCTGTTTTTCTATAAACCTAAAACTGCTAAAAAAAAAAAGTCTACTGGGAATTCCCTGGCGGTCCACAGTGGTTAGGAGACTGCACGTTCACTGCTGAGGGCCCGGGTTCGGTCCCTGGTCAGGGAACTAAGATACTGCAAGCCACACGGCACAGCCAAAAATATTAAAAAAAATTTTTTTTAGTTTTAAAAAAATTTTAAAAGAAGCATTATTAAAATAAATACATATTAAAAAATAGTCCACTAATTTTTAAAAGATGCCTTTTAAATGCACTGTTAGCTCCTAGACCTCCTCATCCATGCATTCAACACGTGTTCGCAAAAGCCTAGTAAACACAGGCTAAAGACCAGGGCACACAGAGGGTCATGGATGGCGTTTGTTCCCAAGGCCTCCTGGTGACCCTTGCCTTTGCTCAAGCCAGCTACATCTCCTAGGTACAGATTCCCCTCTAGGCTATTTTCATATCCAGACGAACCTGCAGCTGCATTTACGATATATTTTAGTAGCTCCTTCTACTAAAATGTATCTTGCATCCTTCCCCATTTTCACACTCCTCCCTAGATATTTCCTCCAAATTCCAATATTTCAAATGACCATGATACTTGCTACATGATACATGATATTTTCTTTGTCCCCATCAATTTTTCTGATTCATTGCCTAGAGTGATAACTTCATCCCTTTCATCAAAATCACCGCACACCACTGGGCTGGGATTAATGCAAGAGAATCTAGCTGAGGCCACCATGCATTTACACACGGAAAACCGTCAGATTTCTGATTTCCTTTTTGTTCTTTTTCTCCTGCAAGAGGCACCCTTGTATCTCATAACTATTTGGGTCTTACGCCAGAATCTCATTCAGAAAGCCCGGAGCCCGTTAACCATTAAATTTTTCATGAGATTGATCCTATAAAGGTCTAACATATTTCTCTTCTAAAAATTGTGCCCGGAAATCTCCTGTGGGAACAAATACTGCTGTATTATTCTTGCTTTCAGACCCATACATTGGAAGTCAGAGGTCCACAAATATTATCTTTCAGAAGGTTCTCCAGGTATAATGATACCAATTTATGTAGGATGATAGTTTTGAATTACCGATGGTGGGCTGCAGGATAGCTTATAAATGAAATGCTTTATTTCCAAAGCTTTCTCACATTCTTCCTGGAACGAAACAAATACAGGAAACAAGCCACTTCGAGAGCACTTTGTTATTTAACCAGAGGAGACAACAAGAGCTAGCACACTGGAAAAGATGAGAACTCGTCATCCTAAAGGAGAAAACTTGGTGCTGTGAAAATCAGGGTCCTTCCTCCCTCAGGTGTGAAGCCTGGGTCCTGGAGAGTTTGTTCATTCCACTGATTCACACCACGAACAGGTGCCAAACCACTCTTTGGAGTCAGGACTGTGGCGTGCCACGTAGGAGAGAAGGGTTTCTGGCGCTTGGTTAGAATCCTAGCTCTGACGTGAAAGGGAAGTGCTATAATGTAGAATTAACTGCTCAGGCTCTGGCTTCTGGGTCCTGACAGAAGCCGACCTGGTTTGAGTCCTGGGTCCCTGGTTTGCTCACTGGGGTTCTTTGCCTCTAAGTCAGAGGCGATAACATGTAATAGTAGAGGGTTGCCATAAGGGATGAAAGAGAATTGCATCCCAAACTCTTAGCCCAGGGCTAGGAGTGCTCAAATGCAGCTCAGGTCTTACAATGGAGTTAAAAATCGGAGTTAAACAATCAGTTTGCCTAAAATCCAAACTACAGTGAGGTATCATCTCATACTCGTCAGAACAGCCATCATCAAAAAGTCTACAAATAAATGCTGGAGAGGGCGTGGAGAAAAGGGAACCCTCCTACACTGTTGGTGGGAATGTAAATTGGTGCAGCATCTATGGAGAACAGTATGGAGGTTCCTTCAAAAACTAAAAATAGAGCTACCATAGGATCCAGCAATCCCACTACTGGGCATATAGCTGGAGAAAACTCTAATTTGAAAAGATACATGCACCCCAAGATTCAGAGCAGCACTATTTACAACAGGCAAGACATGGAAACAACCAAATGTCCATCAACAGGTGGATGGATAAAGAAGATGTGATATATATATCTATACACACACACAATGGAATATTACTCAGCCATAAAAAAGAATGAAAAAATGCCATTTGCAGCAACATGGATGGACCTAGAGATGATCATGCTACGTGAAGTCAGAAAGAGAAAGACAAATATCATACGATATTGCTTACATGTGGAATCTAAAAAAAATAATACAAATGAATTTATTTACAAAACAGAAACAGACTCACAGACATAGAAAACAAACTAATGGTTACCAAAGGGGAAGAGGTGGGGAGGGATAAATTAGGAATTTGAGATGAAAAGATACACACTACTATATATAAAATAGATAAAGAACAAGGACCTACTGTATAGCACAGGGAACTATATTCAATATCTCGGAATAACCTGTAATGGAAAAGAATCTGAAAACGTGTATATATATATATGTATATATATATATATACACACACACACATTGTAAATCAACTATACTTCAATAAAAAATTTTTAAAAATCAGCTTGCCTAATGGAAGCCTTGCTATTTCAGCAGATCTGTCTTTTTTCTTCTACAAGGTAGGTCGACTCAGGCAAAACATGGAAGCAAAATGCTGTGATGTCCCTATTCACCCTTTTGGAAACATCGAGCTCATTAAGGAAAGAAAATATCTCCTGAAGCAGCCACCCACCATGAATAATTAAGGAAGAACGTCCACCTACTCAATGTAATTCCAGGGAACGCAGGAAACCCTAAAAAGTTCCCTTAAAACTACTTTAGTTAAGTCCTTCCTGTGATCAACAGGTGAATGGTGGAAGTCAAATATTCCCATGGAGGCTAGGATTTTAAGATAAATGAGAGTTTCTAATTGCAGCAGTTGGTGGTGGCTATGACTCTCCCTGGGGCGTGGGAAATGCTACGCGTTGCTCCAGAAAGCGAGCCCTATGTTCCGAGGCGCTCCTGAATCAGTTACTGAGTGGGATAGAGAAATTCTGCCATCATTGGCCCTGGAAAGGCAATTCTTTGTTTAGCTTACGTGGGATTAGAAGCATAACCAACGTGCCAAACATCAGGGCATATCTGTCAACAAGCACATAGATTTATTGTCTCCAGCTGGAAGCGACGTCCGTGGAATGTAGGTAAACTCGATCTTGTACTTCTTCCCAAAATAAATGGTCAAGATTTCCAAAACTCCAGTCCTGATCCTTTCCATCACATGGAGCTCAAGGGATCCCACAGATGGGACATTTGAAAGCATATGGGTTACCTATAGTATAAAATCAAGTTCAAAAGCTTACACATCAAAGGGAAAAATAATATGTGACCAAAAAAGATTGGATTATTTATTTGCAATGCATAAGATACAAAAATGATGTGCTGGCTTTTGGGGGATACGTGGGGGAGAGCTGGTGGTGTTTGTTCAGAAGCTTTGCATTTGTTATTTGATTCGAGGGTATTTTCAGACAGTAGCAAGTGAAATATTGTAATAAATAAACAAAAGATGAGGTTTTGCCCTACCGTACTCAGATCTAATGCAAAGGTTGCACAAAATATAGTCTGAGACTCACTCAGATGCCGCCCAGACAGGAGGTCCAAGGAAGCACTGAAAATGAAACTCTTGCAGGATGGTTTTAGGAACTAGGAATTGGGAGCAAGAGGGGCTGCTACACGCACTGCATTTCCACATCCTGAGTGATGAGACCAGGGTGGCCTCCACTGCCACTAAAAACCGAGCAAGAGGGACTTCCCTGGTGGCGCAGTGGTTAAGACTCTCTGCTCCCAATGCAGGGGGCCTGGGTTCAATCTCTGGTCAGGGAACTAGATCCCACATGCATGCTGCAACATGCACGCTGCAAGAGTTCACATGCCATAACTAAGGAGCCCGCGTGCTGCAACTAAGGAGCCCGCGTGCTGCAACTAAGGAACCCACCTGCCACAACTAAGGAGTTGGCGAGGCAGAACTAAGGAGCCTGCCTGCTGCAACTAAGACCCAGTGCAACCAAATAAATAAATAAATAAATATTAAAAAAAAAAACAAAAAACAACATGCAGGAGAGAAGAGGCTCCGACCGTGTCAGGAGCCCTTTCTGCTGCACGCAGGCACACCTGCCACAAGCTTGTGATGCAGGAGTCCTGGAACCTTCCTGTCCGAAGGCCCTCGATAAAAGGCTAAATCCTTCCCTGGCAGCCACGGTGAAATAGACATCAACACACCCATCGCCACATCCTGTGTGTTTCCTCTTCAATCAGATTCACCCACGTCCATTGATTTTGGGATCATCCTCTTACCACGTCACTCGCTTTCCCATCTCCTAAGTGCATACAGAAGAACTTCATTAGAAACACGTTTAGAAGCTACCCCTAATCATTTTCCAAATAGTGACAGAAAAGTAAGCAAATGTGATAGTAAGGAACTGGTTAGGCTACTTTATGCATTTTTTCATTCTTCTGGGTGACCAAAGTAATAATCAAGAACTTGTATGTAGAATATAGGTTCCGTAGCATGTTCTTATTATATATCAGCGTCCTTCAAATTTTGACAAGCTTATTTGTCACCTTGGGAACCATGCTAAAATAAAGATTCTTTTTTTTTTAAATGATTTGATCAACATTTGTTTAGTGCTTTATTTATTTTTTTAAATTAAAGTATACTTAATTTACAACATTGTGTTAGTTTCAAGTGTACAGCAAGTGATTGAGTTTTATATATATATATATTTTAAGATTATTTTCCATTCTAGGTTATTACAAGATATTGAGTAGAGTTCCCTTGTCTCTACAGTAGGTCCTTGTTTATCTATTTTATATATAGTAGTGTGTATATGTTAATCCCAAACTCCTAATTTATCTCCCCTGCCCCACCTAAAATGAAGATGCTGATTCAGTAAATTTGGGGTGAGGTCTGAGAACCTGAGTTTCTTAAAAGCTCCTAAATGATGCCTATCTGAGGGGCATACTTTTAGAGGAGAGTTTCCCTGTGACGACATGTTTAATACCTGCTGACATATAATAAAAGGAGATGGTTGGCATTTTACAGATTTCAAGGATTATACCAGGAATGAGATTTGAGTTGCAGACCACTGAACACATAACTTTTATACATGGTAACTGAACACAATAATAGAGAATTAGGATGATTAGGGTAACTAAGAAACAGGAAACTGCAAGACGGAAATGTTGCCTTTGTATGCATGACCCTTCCTTGACTTGGCTTCACTTCCTTCTTGGGTCAGTTCCTGTGTGAGTTCATACTGTTTCCAGCAAACGCATCCTTATTTGGTGCTGTACCTGGTTGTTGATAATGTTGTGATTTCCTGCATAAAGCCCATCTTTGACCTCGTCGCATCACAGCTGTAAAGTGTGACGGATTCCCCTGCTCCGGCATCTGTTCTCAACCATCTGGGATGCTTTCATGGCTCTGCTCAGCTATCTTCTCCAATTAACACTAAACTGTATGTGGTTTTTTTTCCAGGGTGTTGCATTTGCTGGAGAGAATCTGAATAACTCTAACTAGTCCTCATTCTTACCAAGCACACCGGTGCTTTCCTGCACATACACAAGTGCCACCGTGTCCGTGCAGTGGCATTGCACACATGCGTCTGGGGGACCACCAAAGCCGGTGTGCCTGTGAGTCAGAGGAAGGCTCCGTGGTCAGCGTGTGTGGTCAGTGCTTCCCCGGGGTCATAAGCATCACAACGGGCTGGCTGACCCGAGCAGCGGATAATCAGACCAGCAGGAAATCGTCTGACAGGACAGTGCTAGGAGTGAACACAGGTCTCCCCACTCTTGATGCAGCTGTGCCACTCTACTTGCTGGACTTCACTGTCTTGCAGAAAAGACAGCTTGCAGCTCGTTTGCTCTCTGGAATGACCACCGGTTGAACTTGCCGTGGGAGGTTATCCGGGCTTTGTGATGGAGAACGACATTGCCTGCACGCCCATGGGGCCATTTCTGTGATCGCCCATGGGGCCATTTCTGTGATCGAAGCCAGAGAAAAGCTCTAGAAAGAGATCGGCCAGAACTTCTCCAGCAATGAGAGGGATCACCTTACACTTGCCGCCTGAGCTGGGTTGTGAGCACAGAATGTCCAGAGACGACGGACGCTGAATGATCCAGGAAACCAAGCCCTTCAGAGCGCTCTTATTTTATGACGCTCTCCTACACCATCCATACCCATTTTCAGCTTTAGGACTAGATTTTTTTTTTTTTTTTTTTTTTTTTGCATTGGATTTGATCATCTATAAAGCTGAAGATACAAAATGGAAAATTATGCTTTCCTTTGCAGAAACCTTGTGCATTAATCCCAGACTCAAGGCCTCCTCGCCACTCAAATTCAAACCCGGACACACTGACTAACCCCCTACCAAGCTCCTCTCTTACGTTTGGTTCCGAATCCAAGGGACCTGCAGTCCGCCAGCCTGCAGCTCCCCTGAAACGTCCGAATAGCTCTGGGGTGATGCGTTGACTTTATGGGGAAAGCTCAAGCTCTTAGAAGCAGTTTAGGCCTGCCCACAAGATCCTAAATACCAAAGCTACGGACAGAAGGGCTCTTTCATAAGTGTGAAGTCCAAAGGGAACATTTCAAATAGAAGGTGAACTACTACTAATGATATAAAAACCCACAAGATGGTCCAAATAGATGTCTCCTTTTCCATCGTAGACTTTTTTTCTCATCTATGATTTTTCTATTCAGTGTAATGGCCTCATATGCACATCTTAAGCAAAGACGCTTTAACCATCTGTGAAAGGGAGAGTAATAGTAACAGTAACAGTAATAATAATAACAATAGCAGCTAGCATTTATTGAGCACTTCTTGCATGCCAGACACCATGCTGATTACTGTAAATACATGGCTTCATTTCATCTGATTGGTTAATTCCACTAATTCCAGCAGGTGCAATCCATCTATTCAGGGGGATTGTTGCATCTGACATTCTGACGAGCCCTCCCTGGGTCATGACTCAAAAGCAACAGGTATTCAAACTACTTCTGACCCACATTTTGACCTCACCTTTCAAATATATATATTGGTCCTCAGTGGAATATTACTTGAACATTGCTTTAACCCCATCTCCCAAATCCTAATTTACCTTTTCTCGCTCTGCCTAGAAATATTTAACTAGCAAATTAAATGTGCTAATTGGAAGAGGCTGAAGGTGGCAGAAGTAGTATCCAAAACACCCCTGTGATACCCACGTCTACATCCTCCTGTTCCCTGCACCCGCTGTTTAATTTCGAAGGCAGACGTGTCTAAAGTGTACAAGGCAAACTCAAGAACACAGGAACGCAGGGACTCCTAGGATACAGGAGCTGCATGAAAACCGTTGAAGGCCATTGGTCCAAACAGGCTTGTCTTTTTTTTCTTTTCTTTTTTTAAATTATTATTTATTTACTTATTTATTTTGGGCTGCGTTGGGACTTCGTTGCTGCACATGGGCTTTCTCTAGTTGTGGTGAGCGGGGGCTAGTCTTCGTTGCGGTGCGCGGGCTTCCCATCGCGGTGGCTTCTCTTGTTGCGGAGCACGGGCTCTAGGCGCGTGGGCTTCAGTAGTTGTGGCACATGGGGTCAGTAGTTGTGGCTCGTGGGCTCTAGATCGCAGGCTCAGTAGTTGTGGCGCATGGGCTTAGTTGCTCCGCGGCATGTGGGATCTTCCTGGACCAGGGCTCGAACCCGTGTCCCCTGCATTGGCAGGCGGATTCTTAACCACTGTGCCCCCAGGGAAGCCCCAAACAGGCTTGTCTTATAGACAACCTGCAGCTGGAGAAGAGACAAACCTACTGTCTCAATTAATCCAACAAACCAGAAATCCTTCCAGGCTCCTGAGAAGCAGTGTAGCCTAGTGGTGGCTGGGCAAATCTTACACAAGTCGCTTACCTTTCTCAGACTTCACTTTCTCACCTGCAATGGTGAAGAAAATCTCCCATAGCACAGCTGTGGGGAGTCAACTAAACAACCCGTGGCAGATGTTAAATAAGTGACTAGGATATACCAAAGGCTTTTAGAGTTTAGCTATTGTGAGTCAATAAATGTTTACTGTTGTTGTTGTTTTGTAACCAGAAATTTTATTAATCTTGTTTGAATTAATTACACAACTTCATTCCTCAATAATTTAGAGTACTATCTTCTTTAGGGAAATGATTTACGAAAGAGTGTTAAAAACTACTCGCTTTAATTTGAGAGGTAAATTCAAGGTAAAATAATATACATCCCAGGCCCGAGAACATGAAACTAAGCTTCGGGGTCTGCAAAAATGGTAACATGGTTATAGAGTTTATGAAACCCAGAGGTTAATGATTTATAAGATAAATTAATTTAGAGAATGAAAATCAATATTCTATACAATGAATTTCCAACTAAATCTTACAGCCAAATTCTGGATCACCAGACCTGCATTGGTTCTGTTCCAGCGCCCTCTCCCCATGCTAACTGCCCTCCTCTTCATGCTTGCATCTCTAAGCTGAGGTTGCAAAAACTTCTTTGTGCAGAAAATTTACTATTTTGTCACAAATACAGATTTACTGGAAACTCACACAGGAAGGGACGAGAACTTCCCTTATATAGAAACTTCCCTTTCTATATATAGAAAACATATATTATATACATTTCCTTTATTCTTGCTGCCCTATCATTGGATTTTCTGATACCCTGATTTACGTTAGGCTCTCCAGATGTGCGTACCTGATGCACACATATAAAATAAAGAATAGGTTAATGGAGAAAAAAATTGTACTTTGGAAGATAAAGATTCATCTGCAAGAGCAAAGCATTGAAAATTAATGCAGTTGACACAGATGGCGAACAGGCAGATGAAAAGATGCTCAACATTGTTAATTATTAGAGAAATGCAAATCAAAACTACAATGAGGTATCACCTCACACTGGCCAGGATGGCCATCTTTAAAAAGTCTACAAATAACAAATGCTGGAGAGGGTGAGGAGAGAAGGGAACCCTCTTGCACTGTTGGAGGGAAGGTAAATTGATACAGCCACTATGGAGAACAATATGGAGGTTCCTTATAAACAGAGTTGCCATATGATCCTGAAATCCCACTCCTGGGCATATATCCAGACAAAACTATAATTCAAAAAGATACATGCACCCCCGTGTTCACTGCAGCACTATTTACAATAGCCAAGACATGGAAGCAACCTAAGTGTCCACTGACAGAGGAATGGATAAAGGAGATGTGGCACGTATATTCAATGGAATATTAGCCATAGAAAAGAATGAAGTAATGCCATTCGCAGCAACATGGATGGACCTAGAGACTGTCATACCAAGTGAAGTAAGTCAGAAAGAGAAAGACAAATGTATATCACTTATTTGTGGAATCTACAAAAATGACACAAATGAACATATCCACAAAAACGGAAACAGACTCACATAGAGAACAGACTTGTGGTTGCCAAAGGGGAGGGTGGGTGTGGGAGGGAAGGATTGGGAGTTTGGGATTAGCAAATGCAAACTAGTATATATAGGATGGATAGACAACAAGGTCCTACTGTAGAGCACAGGGAACTATATCCAATCTCCTGGGATAAACCATCATGGAAAAGAATACAAAAAAGAATATATATATATATGAATCACTTTGCAGTACAGCAGAAATTAACACAACATTGTAAATCAACTATACTTCAATAAAAATTAAATAAATAAGTAAATACATAAAATGGATGCAGTAGAGAGCAGAGCCCAGGACTCACTACAGCAAGTGAGGGATGTGTCACCTTGGTGGACAATGGATGGGGCAGGGGTCACGGAGGAATAGAGCAGAAAAGAACTTCAACACCGCCACCTATACAAGCGCGGTGAAGGGGGCCGATTAAATGGCTCTACTCTCTATGTCCCCTGTGGCCATAATGTGCCTTTGTCTTAACCACACTTTCTTACATCGCCTCTAGGTTAGGATTCCATTTCTCTCCTCTTTAAAAAGATCCATGTAAAGAAGCCCAATAAACATGTTGGAGGGGTTCATGGTCAGTGGGCACGGAGTTCAAGCATCAGACTTCAGGAGGCAGCCCAGGTGTGCAGACGTCCGATTCTGCAGTGTAGACAGCATCGGAGACTTAATGGGGTTTGCAGAGTTGATCTCCAGTGGTTAAGCGGCCGTCGACCCGGAGATCATTCTTCTCCCTCCTAAAACAAGGGCAAGCCCTCCAGCCTCTCCCTAGGCTGCTTTAAGAGCAGAATGAGAAACTGGTGGCAAACAGCAGACGGGTGACCCTTTAGACAGCGTGCACGGGAAGATCAGACCCTGAGCAGTGAGCTCACCTCCAGCACCACCCAGACCTGCCAAGCAGCAAATGAAGAAGAGCCGTCCTTTGGATTAGGAAATGCTCCACGTGGGACTCTAGGGAGACCCTGAGCAGAGGGGTTAAAGCCTTTCTGCCGTGAGAATAAAGACCCCACCCCAGGCGATGGCCGTTCTGAGGATGGGCATCCCGGCGCGTGGCATGACATGCCAAACAAGGTCACGCACAACAGAGCTGCGGGTGACGGCAAGTGGAGGCCCCCTGCGTGGCCACAATGAGCTAAGGGACTTCCTGGCTTGTGCGGGGCGAGGAGGGGAAGGACACGTGTAGCACACGATTTGTGCTCACGCACACACACATGCAGGTGGGTGTGTATTCTACCCTGGGTGCCCTCAGCACTCACAACACCTGTGCTTGTCCGAAGTCTGTTTATACTGTCCTGGTCACAGGTTCCCTTTCTTTTTAAAACAATCTTTAAAATTTATTTAATTTTTAAGTGAACTTTTTCTTTTGAGATAATTATAAATTCACAGGCGATTGTAAGAAATGATACAAAGAGATCCACGGTAAAGTATTTAGTTTCCCCCAATGGTAACATCTTGCAAAACTCTAGCAGAGTATCACAATTAGGATACTGACATTGATACAGTCAATGTCAATGGAAAAGGTTTCCATCAGCAAGGATCTATGGTTGCACTTTCATAGCTACATTCACTTCCCTCTGGCCCCTACCCTTTCCTTAATCTTTGGCATCCACTAATCTGTCGTCCTTTTTTTTTTTTTTTTTTAAACTTTGGGTTTGTTTATTTATTTATTTATTTATTTATTTATTTACGGCTGTATTGGGTCTTCGTTTCTGTGCAAGGGCTTTCTCTAGTTGCGGCAAGTGGGGGCCACTCTTCATCGCGGTGCGCGGGCCTCTCATTATCGCGGCCTCTCCCGTTGCGGAGCACAGGCTCCAGACGCGCAGGCTCAGTAATTGTGGCTCACGGCCCTAGTTGTTCCGTGGCATGTAGAATCTTCCCGGACCAGGGCTCGAACCCATGTCCCCTGCATTGGCAGGCAGACTCTCAACCACTGTGCCACCAGGGAAGCCCTCTCGTCCATTTTTATAATTTTGTCATTTCAAGAATGTTACCTAAATGTAATCACGCAGTAGGTAATCTTTTTAGACTTTTTTTTTTTTCATTCAGCATAATCCCCTTGAGATTCATCCAGGTTGTGGGTATCACAAGTTCATTCCTTTTTTCAGGCTGGTATGGATGTACCATTGTTTGTTTATGGGTTGTTTCCAGTTCAGGGCTGTTATAGGCAAAAATGCTATAAGCATTTATGTAAAGATTTTTGTCTAAACATATATTTTCGTTTCTCTGGGATAATGGCTCAAGAGTGCAATTGCTGGGTTAATGGTTGATATATGTTTAGAATTTTTTAAAAAAGATACCACACTGTTTTTCAGAGTGGACAGTTTCCCTTTCTTTCACCCCAGTTGAACGGACTGCTTCCTCCTCAGCCAATGATGTCTGAGCCAGCCTCGCTCCTGTGTAGAACAGCTGTTTTGTACAGAAGCAGCCCTGAATGGGGATGAGGTGTCAAAGAATGGAAGCACCTACGCTACTGGCATCTATGGTCATTCCTTCTATTTCAAAATAAACAGCAATGCCCTTTCCTTTCTCTTCTTCCCCTTGGCTTAACTGCAAAGCAGCACCAAGCAAAACCCAAATGCCAAGTTGTAGAGACAAAGCAAAATGACTTTTCTCAGAGTCAGTGCTCAAAGCTTCCAAGATTGTCAAAGACGCTTATTTCTTGTAGGTTTCCCTCTTCCTAATGCATGGCATGTTTACTTGCTAAAAATCAGATGCATAAATGCATTTATAAGATGGCTGTTACCGATGAAATCTGGCAGGCAGGCAACGGGGATGTCGACAGAGTTATCTGACGGGCAATTCTACCTTCAAATGATCAAAATTAAAAGGCTTAAAATGTTGTAATTTTGTCACTTTTGCTCTCTCCTGGCTATTGTCTTACTTCAGAATGAAAAAATACTGTGACAACACTGCTCCTTCTCTAACAATTTTCTATGAACTGGGAATGAGAACGCGTTGCCGAAGTCACATTTTGCCAGCAGATCATGGAGCTGAATGTCACTGAGTGTTGGTTTTAAAAGTTAAGTAATTGATAAACATGCACATTTTTCTGTAAATTAGAGTCGATGGGTGCATCTGCTGTCAGTGACCTTAATAAATGAAATTTTCTGTTCAGTGCAGCAAGCACCCAGCAAACTCCAGAAACGACAGAGCTTTGTTCTGTTTTAGTTTTTTGCATCAGTGTTATCTGGGGTACCCAATGGACAAGGATCCATTTTGGTTGGAGAAAGAGTTTGTTTAGGGATATATGCTACTTGATGACCTGGCTTCGCTTTTTCTCTACTGGTTGGGAGCAAATCAAATGACTTATAGAGTCCTCTGTAAAGAGACTTTCCTTCCCAAATGCTTCCATCCTAAGGTAACTGAAGAGCATAAAGTCATAACTGTCCCCAACCCAAGGCTACGGCCGCCATATTGAGAGATGCAGCCAAGTGGGTCAGCCCAGAAACCACCTGCAAACACACACAGTTATCTCCCCGCAGACTCAGTCAGCGACCCTGCATTCCCGATCCACAGGGTTTCTTGGAGATGCAGCTCCTACAGCCTGTACGCAGAGAGTCATGTTCCAGTGATCTCAGATGGCAAAGACTATGGAAAGATGCTATTGATGTTAATAGGGAAGAACCTCTCTATTGTATCACAAGTTCATCACTAAAGGGATGGTGCCTATATACCTAATGGCCCATCTCTGGGGACCCTGCCTTCCAGGTCATGAGCATGAAGCTAAAATATGTTTGCTTAGCTCACAGGAAACATTCCAACCAGGTCCCCCTGTGAACGACTGCGGGAAGGAAGCAATGAACACATCCCCTCCAGAGGCTGACCAGCACCAGAAAATGTTTGACTTTACTCCCTCCCCTTTTGGTGTCAAAGAAGCCTTAACTCTAACCTGGGGAAGATGGGTCTTTGGGACACTAGCCCACCACCTTCTCGGTCTGCTGGCTTTCCGAATAAAGTCGCTACCCCTTGCCCCACTAACTTGTCTCTCTATTTATCGGCGTGCTGTGCAGGGAGCGGTACGAGCTTGAACTCGGTCACGTTTACTCCATTTTCTCACGGCTACACATCAAACCAACAGGATGTCACAAGACTCTAACACATGAAACTGGCACCCGCGACATCAGAGGCCATTTGCTCCCCTTTCCCACCAAAAAAGACTAAGAAAGTATAGTTCGAGGAGAGATGGTGAAGTGAAGACACACAATGGAAGTTGTGTGTGTAGCTGTCATAATCCTGATGGACATCTATAGAGTTCTTAACACATCCTGGACAGCTTCCAAGATGGCCCAGCAAGAGAGGCAGTGCTGTTGTTTGTTTTTTTTTTTTTTTGCAAAGCTTTTCTTTTTTATTTTTTATTGAAGTATAGTTGAATTACAATGTTGTGTTGATTACTGGTGTACAGCAAAGTGTCTCAGTTATACATATTCATAGTCTTTTCCATTATGGTTTATGTTAAGTTTTCCACATGTACATATATATACCAGTTTGCAACTGGATAGGCAATGTTAGAATCCCATTTTACAGATGAGGAAATAGAGGTCCAACCAGAGAGGTAACCTGCCCCGGTTTACCCAGGTGTGGAGGAGGTGGGGTGGAACCTCGGGCCTCTGGTCCCAAAGTCTACGCCCTTCCCTGACAGCCCCACTGCCGTCAAGATGCAGAAGCCACGTCTCACGACGACATCTGTCACAAGTAACACTATGCGGGGTGTCACAGCATGGACCTGCACCAAAATTCTGCCTCTGCCACTCGCCAGCTGTGAGAGCTTGCTGAGACAAGCCGGTTCCACCTGTGTGCCTTGGTGTGCACATCTGTAAAATGGGGTAATGCAGCCCCCAGCTCACAGGACTACATGGGGATTGCTACCGGGGCACGGCACCTGGAGAGAGTAAGTGGCAGGCGAGGGAAGATGCACACGCTTACTATCGGGAGCATCAGCATTGCTAAGGAGCCAGGTGGTGGCGGTGTGACAACAGGACAAAGTCTGAAGACGCAGTGAAAACCACAAGGGCCAGGACCAGAGGCAAGAACACGACACCAAACCTCTCACTGAACACAGCCAAGAGCAACTCCATCCCTAACAGCCTTTTTTAAAAAAATTTAACTTAATTTTTTTTTAATTGGGGTATAGTGGTTTTACAGTGTTGTATTAGTTTTTACTGTACAGTGGAGTTCCCTGTGCTACACAGCAGGTTCTCATTAGTTATCTATTTTATACATAGTAGTGTATATATGTCAATCCCAATCTCCCAATTCATCCCACCCCCGCTTTCCCCCGCTTTGGTGTCTACATGTTTGTTCTTTACGTCTGTGTCTCTATTTCTGCCTTGCAAACCGGTTCATCTGTACCATTTTTCCAGATACCACAAATATGCGTTAACGTACGATATTTGTTTTTCTCTTTCTGACTTACTTCACTCTGTAGGACAGTCTCTAGGTCCATCCAAGTCTCTACAAATGACCCAGTTTCGTTCCTTTTTATGGCTGAGTAATATTCCATTGTATATATGTGCCACATCTTCTTTATCCATTCATCTGTCGATGGACCTTTAGGTTGTTTCCATGTTCTGGCTATTGTAAATAGTGCTGTAATGAACATTGGGGTGCATGTGTCTTTTTGAATTATGGTTTTCTCTGGGTATATCCTAACAGCCTTTTGAGAACTGTCTTACCTGGAAGAAAGGGCTCAGCTCATGAATTGCCTGCCTTTGTTGAAACCACACACTCAGAAACGCGGTTATAAATGTCTTCCAACAATCCCGTATTTTTTTCCATCTTCTAAAAGTAAAAATCGATATAGCTTTCACTCTGTTTTTTGAGGATTCTAGAAACAGGGTGAATGTGCGTCCTAACTCTCTTTGCAAAGGTGACTCATCTAGAAGGAACAAGACCAATTCCGGACCATCAGGGGAAGGCAGAGCAGGATCCCAGGCGTGCACCTTGAGCTCTGGATGCAGGTGGGATCTGCACAGGTGAGGGCAGCTGGGAACACGGCACCTGCCAAACTGCTCCCTCCTCACTGCCCACAGAGACATTTAGGAGCAGAGCAGGGACCTCCCTTTGGGGGTATTTGGGGATAGCCTCTCCCCTGCATGATCTGAAGGCTTTGTGTCCCCGGCCAGGTGGGACAGTAACACCAAAGAGAAACAGGTAGTGGAAGGGGTGTGGCTGCCATCTCTGTCTGCCCTAAGATGCTTGACACCAACCTCCGGGGGTGTCAGGACAGGTGTGAGCCGATCCCCATGTCCACTCACAGGGAAGACCTTCCTTGTCAATCGTCCCGTGCTGGTCCCCATGGGAGGAGACCCCCGGACTACAGACACCTGATATACAGTGGCTGTAAGGACTCCACTGTTGTGAAATCCACAGAGACCTGAAGAAAGGGCCTGACCTGATGCCTGCTGCCCAGAGGCAAGGTACAGCATCGGGCCACAAACACCCGTCTTACTCAAGTTCTGCGAGGTCCCACACCAGCCAGGCGGGCTACCCAACCAAGACCAATACCTATAATAATGGGCAAATGACAATTCATGGGGACACACACACACACACACACACACACACACACACACACACACACTCACACACACACATTCATCTCCACAGATTAAACACCTAACTGTAATGCATGAGACCATAAACATAATGGGAGGAAATATAAGACAAATGCTATATAATTTGGTGGGTAAAGAAAGCCCTTTTTAGCCAGTTATCAATCCCCAAAGTCATGAAAGAAAGGCAGTCAAATCTGACCATGGGAATTCATCACAAAAGACTCTATAAATAAAATGAAACTGCAAACAAAAAAGCAGGAAAAATATTTGCAACATACAAGTAAAATATTCATGTCCTTAATATGTAAAAAGCCCATACAAATCAACAAGAAGAAGACCCACAATCCAATAGAAAAGTGGCCAAAAAATATGAACAGGGGATTCTTAGGAGAAAAAAATACAACCCTGGACTAAAATGTAGTCTCAACTTCACATGCAGCAGAAAGAGAAACTTAGGTAGTGCAAGAGTATTTTCCACCTGACAAATTTACAAGTAAAAAATAAGATGTTATGGAAAAACCTGAGCGAACTTTCTGGCCAACCCAATACTTTCACAATCACGCTGTTAGAATCATAATTCCAGAGTTGGTAAGATTATGAGGAAATTAGCATTCTCATAGATCCTCAGTGGGTGTCCCACTGTTGCGGGAAAAACAAGGGTAAGACATTTTACTCGGTCTCTACTAAAACTCAATTTTTAAACCCTCCTTGATCCAGCATTTTAATTTTGGGAATTTTTTCTTTAAAAAAATGCTCCAACAAGTTCATATAGACATACAGAGAAGAATACTCATGATAGCATTGCTTGAAATAGAAAAACAAAAAGTTGGTGGGAACTCAGATGTCCCTCCCAGGGGACTGATTCAGTAAACCATAGTCTAAGAGCGAGGACATGAAGATTGAAATGCTGATATTGCAAAATGCCTAAGGATATAGGTAAGTGGAAAATGAAAATTGCAAAAGAGTGTATACAGTTTGTATAAAACACTCTCAATAATAAGGATTGCATCTTAGTCTTCTTATATAGTATTGGCAACATATAAGACAGGAAAGCTATGAAGTGATCCATGAACGAGGTTACCTAATAGGGGTGGGGTCACATGGGGCGATCCCTTTCTCTTGCTTGTGTCTGCATTCCTTGGTTTTGCATAATATGGATGACTTTGGACGTCAGAAAAAGAATGACACCTAGTGAGGAAAACGTTCAACTTAAAATAAAAAATACAGATGACACTGACAACAATTAAAAAACTTTTTTTCTCTTACAAAAGGGTACACGAGATGCAGGTAGACAGGGCCCTCAGAACTCTGCTCTTGAATTCTGTGGAGCCCAGAACTCAAGGGTGACCTCGTCCTGATACACGACAGCCCCTGCAGGAATAGAAAACTGCCCCAAAGTAGCGGCACAGAAGAAAGCATGATTCCAGGCTGGTCAGTGATCTTTCACACCCACTGTGTCCGCCAACCCATGCCTTGTCATTCACAAAGAACTCCTGAAACATACACTTCAGAAGTTGTCAATAATGGGAAATCTTGGCATAGGTGATTTGATTTTCATGTATCATAAATTCATTTCCTTCAAGGCCGCAAGGAGTATGAACCTCAATAAATATATTCCATATTACTCAGCCATCAAAAAGAATGAAATAATGCCATTTGCAGCAACATGGCTAGACCTAGAGATGATCATACTAAGTGAAATAAGTCAGACAGAGAAAGACAAATACCATATGATATCACTTACATGTGGAATCTAAAATATGACACAGATGAACTTATCTGCAAAACAGAAACAGACTCACAGACATACAGACTTGTGGTTGCCAAGGGGGAGTGGGGTGGGGGACGGATGGATTGGGAGGTGGGGATTAGCAGGTGCAAACTATTATATATAGGATGGATAGACAACAAGGACCTACTATAGAGCACAGAACAGGGAACTATATTCAATATCCTACGATAAACCATCATGGAAAAGAATATGAAATAGAATATATATATATATATATATATGCATAACTGAGTCACTTTGCTGTACAGCAGAAATTAACACAGCATTGTAAATCAACTATACTTCAATAAAATTTAAAAAATAAACCTATATTCCAGTAACAATACCCCATACACTATTTGCAGAAGCCCTGCATTTTGAAAGTTCACAGTAAGCTCTCCCAAACAGCCTAACAGCACATTTTCTTAATTCTTTGGTACATGTCCTGAAACTTAGTGTCTATCTTTGTTAATTGAGAATAGTAGTTCTTTTTTTTTTTTTATCCTGTGTTTTTATTAAATAGATTTGACAATCGTGGAAAGAGAATGATATGTAGGTGGGTCTGTATTAGTCATTCCTTTACAACGTACAGGTTGTCGTCATTTCCTGTTCAATGTTTCCTTCAAATTTCAAAACCTCATTATGTATCTTGCACTCAGGTAAACAGTGGTCTGTAATGGAAAGGATTTCGTTTCTCTCCTGTCTAGATGTGCTTGAATGAGAAGCCCGTTCATTAGGCAGGGGTTTTTGTAACGCCAGAGCCTGTCAAAAGTCCCAGGGATGGTGTCGTCTGCGGGCTCTGTTTCCTGATTATCTCGGTAACCAGGGATCATGATGATAGCACTAGAGGTCATGGTTTATCTGATTCAGAGCTAAGCTGCCGTCCCAAGCATACAGCTAAGATTTGATTGCCCGGAATAAACTGGTGCATTTCCTTTTTAAAAAATTCAATTTCCACTCTGGGGAATTAGCATCCCACGGAAGTTATTGAATTAAGCGAATTTTACAAACTCATGCATTTTTTAAGGTGTGTTATTAAGGATGCAGCTGAAGAGAAAATGCAAAAGGACAAGTGTAAACACACACATACACACACACACTCGCTCTCTCTCCCAGACGACTTAAAATTTTTTCAAAATTCCCAAAGGGAATTTTCAATGAAGGAAAGCCCCAGTGAGAAAATAAGATCCAATTTGTTGCTTGAGTTGAGTTTTAATAATTGTGCCATTGATGGCTTGGGATTCAGAAGAAGTGTTGGCTGAATATTTAAAATACACTTTGTAAGCTAAACTCAGAGGTATGGTTAGCAGAGGCAACCTCGTGAAAAATTCAGCTGCTGGAGCTCCTTACCATATCATCCTTGGAGGATGGGGCTTGTGAAAATGTACTGACCCCACTTGATAAATGACAACAGTATTTTTGTTGTTTAATTAAAAAAAGAAAGAAAACTGACCTCTTTAGGAATCCATATGGTACGGCATATGTAACTTTCAAAAAAGTTGCCCTTTTGGTACAAACTATTAGGCATAAAATAAGCTACAAGAATGTACAACACAGGAAATATAGCCAATATTTTATAATAACTATAAGTGGAGTATAACATTTAAAATGGTGAATCACTATACTGTACACCTGTAACATAATATTTTACTTCAACTGTACTTCAATAAAAAAATTTAAAAAATAAAAAATATAATAAGATGCCCTCTTTCACTCATTAACAAAGTTTTTTTGGGGGTGTTTTTTTTTTTTAGAAATCATAATGCTAGCAATTTGTGGTGAGCTGATACTGCAAATGGGTACAACTCATTTTTTCTGATACTTATCTTTCTATCAATTTCTTTGTATGAGCTCTTTCTGTATCACATAGATTTTCTTTTCATTTTACATAGATGTCGCAAAAGCTTTTTAACTGATTTTGGTCTGGTTAGCTTCTTCTTTTGACATCAGGAAATAATAGATTTTGTCATTAAATCTAGCAATCTTTTCTTTTACGTTTGTTCTAGTTTATCCTTCCCCCAACCCTTTCCCCTTTGATAACCATAGTTTGTCTTCTACATCTGTGAGTCTGTTTCTCTTTTGTACATAGATTCATTTGTATTAGTTTTTAGATTCCACATATAAGTGGTACCATATAATACCTGTCTTTCTCTGTATGACTTACTTCACTTAGTGTGGTAATCTCTAGGTCCATCCATGTTCCTGCAAATGGCATTACTTCATTCTTTTTTATGGCTGAGTAATATTCCATTGTATATATGTACCACATGTTCTTTATCCATTCATCTGTCGATGGACATTTAGGTTGTTTCCACGTCCTGGCTATTGTAAATAGTGCTGCAATGAACATAGGGGTACATGTGTCTTTTCGAACTACAATTTTCTCTGGATGTATAACCAGGAGTGGGATTGCTGGATCATATGGCAACTATTTTTAGTTTTTTAAGGAACATCCATACTCTTCTCCACAGTGGCTGCACTCATTTACATTCCCACCAACAGTATAGGAGGGTTCCCTTTTCTGCATACCCTCTCCAGCATTTATAGACTTTTTGACGATGGCTAGATGGCCATTCTGACTCATTGCAGTTTTTATTTGAATTTCTCTAATAATTAGCTACGTTGAGCATCCCTTCATGCAGAGCATATTTTTAAACAAAAATGCAAATTAAAAAAAAAAAAAAACACATTTAAGAATTCCCACCACCTCCAACCTCCGCTGCAGAAGACTGGGCAAATACACGTGCTTTCCTTCAGAAGCTTAAGAGTTTTATGATGGAACTCTTCACGTTCTGGTTCCTATGACCTCAAAGTGCACCCCCAGCTCTGCTCGCGACCTCGGGCTCAATGGCTACAAAGTGACAACGATCCACGTGTTACGAGCACCCAGCTCTTAATACCGCCTCTGCGTCCCTGCGTTGACAGATGGGGCTTTGCTGCACAGGGCTGGGAGCTTTTAGAGCACATGGACCTGTTCCTCCCTGAAACCTCTGAAAAACTGGGACCTTCCACTGGTGACCCACCCCTGCAATAATTTCCAAGCCTCGATTGTGACTGTCTAACTGACGAAACTGGAAGTTCAGCTCCTGAGCACGTGGTCCCTAATGACTCTGCATTTCTCCCTGTGAAGTCCACCGTTAGCCCTCCAGCCCCCCGCCCAGCCGTAAACCGCCACTCTGAAAGGGAATGAAGCTCCTCAGCCCTAACAATCACAGGACGGCCAAGGTCCCCATCTCTGGTGCACCCCTGTCACCCCAAAGGTGCCTGCTGAACACCCTGGCTTCCCAGTTACTTCATCTCTTGACGTGAGAAGAGTGTATCCTAGTCTTTCACTCATCATCCTAAATACATGCCGCAGGGACCTCCCTGGTGGTCCAGTGGTCAAGACTCCGCGTTTCCACTGCAGGGGGCACGGGTTCCATCCCTGGTCGGGGAACTAAGATCCCGAATGCCATGCTGCGCGGCCCAAAAAAAAAAAAAAAAACCAAAAAGTAAATACATGCCATGGATGTGGGAACAGCTGGAATTGTTCTACTCCTGAAATGTAAACACTTTCACCTTGTCCTAGCCTGCCGACACCTTTCCTACCATCCGATTTGGACCTCCGGCCTGTCACCTCCTAAGCCACCAGTCCCCTTCCTTCTTCCTTCCCCTCCCCTACTCTGCCAGTCCAGTTGGCTCTCCTGATGACCACCCAACTCTCACGTCCAGTCGCGTTTTGTGGCGTACCCCAGCAAAATCTCAATCGTCCGTCAACTCCATGATCCTTCTCTCTGCCCCTGCACTGGACTGAAAATCACTCAGGCCCCCCATATGGATGCCGACACTCAAATCACAGTCTCCAAACAGAGCTGAGCTCGACACAGTCTGATAAGTCCTCCCTGTGTTCGAGTTCCTCTGTGCTTCTTAAAAAGGAATATCCGTGAAACTAACACAACATTGTAAATCAACTATACTTCAATGAAAAAAAAAGGGACATCCAACCTCATTGACCACCAGCTCCTCAGATTTCTCTTGCTTTGCAATCTGATGCAACCCTAAAGTTCACGGTCGCTGAATGCACTGTGCTTCCTTTTCACCTCTTCCTTACACGATGTCTCAGAAGTCCTGGTTGGTGCTAATCCTCCTTCCCTGAGATGCTCTTCACCCCTGAGGGCCATGACCCTACTTCCCCTCGTCTTTATTCTCATCCTCTGGCTGTTCTTTCATTTTTCTTTTGGGGATTCCTCCTGTTTTGCCCTTCCTTTGAATGCCTACCTGCCCTTCCATTTTCAGGATGCCTCAGAAGCAAGCACATGATTTTCACTTTTTTTTAAATTGGAGTATAGTTGTTTTACAATGTTGTGTTAGTTTCTACTGTACAGCAAAGTGAATCAGCTATACGTGTACATATAATCCCCTCTTTTTTGGATTTCCTTCCCATTTAGGTCACCTCAGAGCACTGAGAAAGTTCCCTGAGCTATACAGTAGGTTCTCATTAGTTATCTATTTTATACACAGTAGTGTATATATGTCAATCCCAATCTCCCAAGTCATCCCACCCCACCCTTCCCCCCTTGGTGTCCGTACATTTGTTCTCTACGTCTGCGTCTCTATTCTTGCCCTGCAAATAGGTTCATCTGTACCACTTTTCTAGATTCCACATATATGCATTAATATATGATATTTGTTTTTCTCTTTCTGACTTACTTCACTCTGTATGACCGTCTCTAGGTCCATCCACGTCTCTACAAATGGCCTGATTCTGTTCCTTTTTACGGCTGAGTACCGATTTTCTCGTTGTAAAGAAGGTCTCGCTTATCAAGAATAAGAGCATTTTAAAACTTCAAGATGGAAAATTGATGTATTGAATCCCAGGCGAAACACACAACCCTACAGCTCAGATGACACTCTCCACGGAACAGAAGAAGGACAAAGAACATCGACGTTGCAATCTTAGTTCTCGAGAACTAGAAACAGGGAGGTGGATTTCGAAACTTTTATCCTGGATTAAGATGGAGATAAATCTTGAGTCACAAGGTGCTCGACCGCTTTTAATATTCTTGCAAAGCCATCGAATCCACTCCCACATGTTTTGGACCAGTATCCACATGTGTAAGAAAAAGCCATGCTTTCCTAGCAATTCCAGCACCACAATCAGGGCCTTACGACTAACAGGCACCTGCTCCCCGTGACTTGACCTTGAAAAATTACTTACTGGGTACCTACTATGGGCCTGGTCTATAGCATTCTAAAGAGGATGTCTTCTACAGAAACTCAACCAGAGCACTTTTGCCTGAGTAAATGCACCTGTCACTGAGGGGTTATTCACCGTACGCTGCATTTCAGACTCCAACAACTATTTTAATCCAAGAGTTTTAGAAACAGTCCGTTTTTAAACGGATCATTCCTTAGACCTACGTCCAATAAGCCAAACCCTGGTGAGAATTATGCTGTATGTTTGAGGGTCTTGGACCAATCCCTAAGCCTTCTTATTTTCAGAGTTTCCTTGGGTTTCTTGAGGTCCTTGGGACCATCCTGACCTCCTGCTAAATGAGGCTTTCCAATGTATTCTCCATTTGTCAAGACAGATTTGACGTGTGGCCAAAAGCTCTGTGGCACAAGGCTGACTACACGGCAGGTAGGAAAAGGATTCATTCTGTACCATCCCCCCAGCTCGCCTTTCATGAATTCAGCCATTATTTTTCCTTCCGCCGGGTTCGCTGTTCCATTCCTGTACCCACAGACGGTGGCACTGCCCAGAGCCCCAACGGGAAAATCACCAGGAGAAGAAACTGAGGTTGCCTTATCAGACACGGCCCGAAGGGGTGCCAGATCTCAGACCCCAAGCAATTGACAACCAAACTCCTCAAGACTTCCGGGGTCCCACTAAGAAGGTCGGTGTTGCTTCCACGTAAGAAAAAGACTTAGTGTTTCTGTTTGAAAGAAAGAATCTCACGGAAGCCACTGGGTCCCAACCCTTAGAAGTGGCAGGGATTTTTTCTTTAATTGAAAGGTTTGCTTTGAAGTCAGAGATTTATTTTTACGTTCACCTCACTGTTCTCGACCTGCATTCTCTTTGTAGGTTACAGAATTTGCTATTCTCATCGTGAGCGAAACAAAAGCCCATTGCAGGCAAATTCCACCCGACCCCCTGAAGCTGTGAGTACTGTAACGGGGACACGTCACAGATAACAAGCCACTGGCGGGAACCACTTCCATCCCTCCACCGGCTCCCTCTGCCCCCCCACCCATTCACAGGTCTCTGGTAGATGTCATTACAACAGCTAGAATGACACACACCCACCCCCTCCCCAAAGAAAAAATACTTGGAGTGCATTGGAAAACACTGTGATTTTACCCATTTGTTCCTCCCCCAAGGCTCTGCTGCTTGAGAAGCGGAAAATCAGACTCAGCAATAGAGCCACGACTGCCCAAAGGCTTCACCCGTAAGTGTGCCCTGCTGAAGTGGTGAGGCCGGCCACTGGTCACATACGGAGACCCTTCCCCTGCGAAACCACTCGAGCGTTATCTGCACCTCCCTCGGGACATTCATTCATTCCTTTCTGCTCTGGGATATTACAACATCACCTGGAAGAATCTTAAATCCCTTAGGAGCCCCTAAATTCTCTTAAGCCAAGGTCTCATCATCATTGCATTCTCCCTCAAAAAAAATGTTAGGCACACAAATGGCATCTCCTAGAGGTGATGAATGAAGGAACCAGCTCTTTCCCTGTGACTTACTGTCGACTGTATACCACTCTTGGGGCTTCCCTGGTGGCGCAGCGGTTGAGAGTCTGCCTGCCAATGCAGGGGACACGGGTTCGAGCCCTGGTCTGGGAGGATCCCACATGCCGCGGAGCAACTGGGCCCGTGAGCCACAATTACTGAGCCTGCGCGTCTGGAGCCTGTGCTCCGCAACAAGAGTGGCCGCGATAATGAGAAGCCCGCGCACCGCGATGAAGAGTGGCCCCCGCTTGCCGCAACGGGAGAAAGCCCTCGCACAGAAACGAAGACCCAACACAGCCAAAAATAAATATAAATAAATAAAAATTAGAACATTGCCCACCCCTCGAACTGCATGGCAGTATTCGATCGAGTTCCAGGATTTCAGCTACCCCTGCCAGCTTTTACCGCGAGCTCCATGGCGTAGACCTTACACCACATCTGTGCCGTCAGTCCTTCCTGCGTCATGATACCAGTACAAGCTACAGCGATCACACAGGTAAGAATAAGGCCATCCAGCACCATGATAGGGGGTGAGATTGGCCATGGCGGACAGTTAAATAAGAAAGGTTCTTTTTATGAATTTGCCTTCACAGGTACAGGGAAACCCACAGTGGGGAAAGTTATGCTGCATATAACAATGTTGCCTCCCAACATTTAGAAAGAAAATGCTCTAAAGGACAGAGACGTGCCCTCTCTGGGTAACATCTTGTAGCTCAGCTGCCCAGGGTACTAGCAGCGATTCTTTTTAAGCCAATACTCTCATGTTATTTTATTACATAATTATCCAGAGTGCTACCGTCCCCTTCTGTGTGACAATAAAAGGCTCTCTTTGGAAAGAAGGAATATTCCTCCAAATGCTCAGAGGTATTTGTAAAACAACAGAAACATCCTGTGAAATGAATGTAATGGCTTAAGGGAAGGATTTTTATTTTTTGGCAAAAAAAGAACACAATCATCAATTAATATGATATCAGGGCCTAACGCAGATCTCGAAGACTAAAAAACATTCTCTGTCTTATTCAAGAGGGACCAGTAGCAAGAAAACATTGGAAGTTAGACTTTTTTAATGAGTCAGGGTAGGCATATGTCCTGCTCTAATTAAATAAAAATTAATCAGTAAGTGTGATGACACCAGCATTAGTTTGCTTGCTAGCCAACAAACGTCAGAGAGCTGTACACGAAACCTGTTACACTAACATATAACGCTCATTAAAGAGATAAAATATTCTACTGACTCACACTACGAATTACTCTACTGATTTACACTACCACAGTGTGGAAAATGTAAACTAATTTACATGCAACGTTTTAAGAATGAAAAGTGAAAGAAGGCAGGCTTGTATGGGTGTATGTCAAAGCCCTAAGTATAATGAATTCTTCTTACGAATCTCATTAGGCAGGTTGTTCTGGTTTTGTTTTTCCTAGTACGTATTCATCATCTGTACTCACTTCTGTTATCTGACAGCATCACAGAGAAGGTTAGAAAGGAAAGAAACTTGGAAGTTACCTCGTCTGAATTCATCAGGCCCACAGGTTTAAGACATCTCTCAAGTTCACGGAGATAGTAACAGAAAGAGCTAGAAGCTAGAATAAGGGTACAGTCATCTTGTCCAAAAGACGGTGCTCCTTAGAAGATTTAAATGAAACAAAACTTGTTCTTGTCATTCCCAAAGTTGGTGACCAAATCATGCTCAGTTTGCTTTTAATACAAACCAACCAAGAAACTCTGCGGTCATGTTCAAACATCTCCAAAACATCTCGATGAAAAAACTATCAATCCAGGGCATAAAAAGAAAAGGAAGGAAGAACGAGAGGAGTTGGGGGGGGAAGGAAAAGAAAGGAAATATGCAAAAATCTTAAGCAACCTGTTCACGGGTGCCATTTGCTCAATTTTGTCCAATTTTGTCCAGATGGAGCGAGCAACGTCACCGTAAGAGACATCTCTGGGATAGACAGGAATTGAACGCGAAGTTCAGAACCCACTGATTTTCCATCCCTTTGCTTAACCCACATACTCTGGCTTCCCCTACACTCTGTGGGATAGACCCGAGACTGCGTAGCTGTGCAGAAGAAAGCACGGTCACCATGATCTCGCGTCAATGTGCAAGACACTGTTTAAAAAGGAAACCTCAGAAGGAAGTCTTCCCAGTACCTCTGAAAAATATGCTACGTTTCTCAGAAATAGGGTAATCTGCTTAGGGAGAAGGGACACAGAGAGGAAGGCAATCCCTGCCGTCCTCACAGACGCAGCAAGAAGAACACAAGCTGGAGAAGAAGGAAACACAGTGGGGCTCACAGCATCCAGGGAAGACCCCAGGGCTACTGCATCGAGACTCACCAAGGCCATAGCCCATGGCGCGTCCTCTGTCTCCCGAATCTACCCTGTGCCTAACTTTGCTACAGACAAGGGGTTGTTCACATTGAATTGCTAAAAGAATAAGTGGTGATAAGGATTGATGCTGTGATTCCTTTCCTTCGTGCATCTCTTTGATCACCAGCCCACAGACCCAGACTCCTCCTGGTGCTGTATCCATTGGTAACCACAAGCATGGACTCGGGGCTGAGATGCTTTTTATATTCTGCTTACCTTTCACACTTAGTGTTTGTTTGGCTTCCTTTTTTTTGAAACACAAAAACAAAAAGCACGTGCTGTCTCTAAAGGCATCGGGGACGTAGGTGGAAACTGAGAGGAAATAAGATAGAAGCAGGAAAAGCCTCAGTCGCATCTGAAGGACAGACTGAAGATAAAGGTACACATACCAACGCTCCAGTCCATTTCCTCGGCAGCGTCTCCATAAGCGCCGTGTTTACTTTTGCCGGCAAAGTCCTTCGAAGAGAAGAGAGCCGTGTGCATGTGTAGGAAAGCCAGGACAAGCAAGAAAGGGGTCTTAGCATTCCTGGAAAAAAAAAAAACAAAATCCAAGAGCAAAATAAGCATGTTGGCCACCATTGTTTTTTTTTTGTTTTTTTGTTTTATTCTGAAAGTGAAAATGTTTATTCCCTTGGTAAAAAAAGATGGCATTTATAATTTTTCAGTCTCAAACGATAATATCAGATTCAGCATACTAACTAAGGAAAATTAAATCAGCTCCGACTTAATGGCAGTGAATTTTAAAAAAATTTTTATTTTATATCGGAATATAGTTGATTAACAATGTTGTGTTAGTTTTGAGCATACAGCAAAGCGATTCAGTTATCCATATACCTGTATCTTTTGTTTTTCAAATTCTTTTCCCATTTAGGTTATTACAGGATATTGAGCAGAGTTCTCTGTGCTATACAGAAGGTCCTTGTTGGTTATCTATTTTAAATATGGCAGTGTGTACGTGTCAGTCCCAAACTCCCAATCTGTCTCTCCCTGCTACCCTTCCCCACTGGTAACCATAAGTTTGTTGTCTAAGTCTGTGAGTCTGCTTCTGTTTTGTAAAAAAGTTCATTTGTATCAGTTTTTTAAGATTTCATGTATAAGCAGTATCATATAATATTTGTCTTTTTCTGACTTACTTCACTTAGTATGATAATCTCCAGGTCCATCCATGTTGCTGCAAATGGCATTATTTCATTCTTTTTAGTGGCTGAGTAATATTCCATTGTATAGATGTACCACACCTTCCTCATCCATTCCCCTATGTTCACAGCAGCACTATTCACAAGAGCCAACACATGGAAGCAACCTAAGTGTCCATCAACGAATGAGTGGATATAGAAGATATGGCCACCATTCTGATTAGGATCAACCTATGATTACACGATGCAGTTTGAACATTCAGAAAACACCACTGAATGATGCCGAATACTGAATCTCTTATTTGGGGGATGGCAAGTCTCTCTCCATAGGTAACTCACTGTACCCTCTACAGACCAGCAGACTGATGTGTTATGTCCTTGAGATATTCTCCAAAGAGGCAACTCAGAAAAACAAAATGTATTGGAGAATGACCTACTTTCTTCTTGAATTCTATTCTTTCCTCTCTCTCTGAAATGTATATGAATTGAAGCACCTACAAAACTGTATTCTTTCTGGAAAACACACACACACACACACACACACACACACACACACACACACACACACACACATGCATGTGTGCGCGCTCCTACCTAGTAAAGACAGTATCTTGAGTTGTCAACTACTTAGATCCACAGTTGAAAGCCAGTTCAACTCTGCGTGCCGCCATGTTGCCCATCTTCTACTATAGAACAAGTCTCCTCGCCGGAACACTCCATTGTCAATACTGAATTTTGGAAGTCAAATGGAACATCCTCTGAACGGGCCTCAGTCTGTACTTTAGTCGAGAGAGATGGATGGTACTGCAAGAGCTTTTTGTAGTTCAGAGTACACCTAAACCCACTCTGGTGGAATTGTTGAGAAAGCACAGATGCTGGAGCATTATAAGTCCCTGGAGAGTTAAAAGTCACTGTGCACATGTGGTCCTTGGGACAACTGCCGGGCAGCATGGTTACTGTGGGGAGGTCTGGGGGTTCACACCCAAGTCTGCTCAAAGGGATCAATAAGTCACATCGCTTCCTCTTGACATCTAGTGGACCTCTGAGAAATGCACTCAATTGCTGTGTTTCAATTTCATGTAATAGCTTCCTCCTTTACCTTGCTCCAGGCGACCATCAGCAATTCCTTTCTGGCTAAAAGGGAATACTGAGTGAGTGCCCTTTTGAAGGCTATCAGGGCACAAATGAAGAAGGGAATGAATGCATTAATGGGTGAATGAATGTAATTTCTAATAAAGCATTTGCTGGTCTACCCAAGGATCATTTATATGCCCTCCTTCTCCCACTAGACCACAGGCTGGGGCATGTCATCTACATCTGTGGATTCCTGGCACCAGCACGATGACGGGCAGGTAGCATCGGTTCCGTAAACCTCTGTTATTCAATGAAATATTGCATTAGCTCTTTCAGCTTCAAAAGTACCACCCAGAACTTTAGTGAACTACTTGGGACTCATGAATGCAACGTGGTTCATGTAAAAGTTGCTCTACAGCAGATATTATTATATATATAAAATATATATGAGTGTATATATATTTTATATATACAAAATAATATATATACACATATATGTATAAATATTTTATATATATATCTCCAAACTTCTAACCTAAGTCAAAAGTCTCTGGCTGTGTTGGAGGAATCACACCCTGTGTTCGACATCTTTGCCACTGAGCAAAAGTTCTAAAGGAAGAATCTATTTAATTCAAGCAACGTTGCTTGTATATGTTTACTTACTAACCTAACCCCTCATGATAACCAAAACCACTTCAAATTTACAACTGGGTCTCACAAATGTCATAACTTTACCTCTAATAAATAAATGGATGACACTCCTCTAAATTCATTTTCAATTTCCTAATGTGAATACAACTTGGGTTCCTTCAGCTCCTACTGCACTTGTGGGTCAACTGCTCACACCTACTGATTATCACACTTTCAAGGTCGCTCGCTTTTGGGAACAGAAAATAAACACAGAAGACCACACTATGAGTGAGTCAGGCACTTCCTGTTCTCTGAAAACAGCAAATTCAGCAACTTGTTGTTGATTACTTGAATAGTGTTTTATATTTCCAGCACTGGGAGATGAATTCTGTCACATTTTGTTTCTTTTACAAGAGTATAAAATGAAGAAATACTGTTATTATTTCACAACTAAGAAAGCAAAAAAAAAAAGGTTATAACTGGCTTGCCCCACTTCTCTCAGTAACTAGAGTTTGAAGGCAGGAGAATTAGAACCCACAACCTCTGTTGTATAAATCTCACTGTTACCTCTCAGAAAGAAAAGAAGAGATATTCATGTGCACACAGACACACAGGAGCCGTCATCCGAGCTGATGACCTTCGCATGAGCATGTGTACCAAAGGCATCCCTTGGCTACCTCAAAGGGTACATACCCTTGAAGACCCTGAAAGAAGTGAGACTAAGCCACGGTACACCATGGACTTTGGCCACACAGGTGGCCTGTTCAATTTCCACCCTAGTCATTCTGGGCGCACGTTTCTTCACACCTGGATACACTGTACCTCCTTCTCAAGAAGCAGATTAGGGCCCTAAAAACTGGCGTGGATTTCCCAAAATGAGCATAAAATCTCACTCTTCATACTCGTGCCAAAATAGACAGTTACCTTACGAATGGGCACAATTTCACTGCCACCTGAGGCTCATCTGCTCTCCCATTTATCTTTAGACTTAGCGTTAAGGAAAATAGACAAGGATGCTTAAAAACTCCACTTTCCAAGCATGTACACGGTCATAACTTAAAATGCAGGATGTGACTGGCAGAGAAGGATGAGCTACGGCACGCCCAACAGCTTGGAGAAAAAAGAAAGAAAACTGAGGAAAGAGGCAGCCATCGACATTATCGGCATTTTATAATCACTGGGATCACAAGATGAAGGCATTTGAACACGTGGGGTGAGAATGAAAAAGCAAAGGATGAAGTGGGTGCAACAAGCAAACAAGGGAGCCCAAGACAAACGTCCTTCATAAAGAGGGCAGGAAGAACAGCTGAGTCCAAGAGGTACCACTTTGGGGCTCAATCAATGACCACGGGATGTGATTTTTGTCTTGTAATGTAGGGGGACCCTGGGTGGAAGGGGAGAGGGCCATTCATGCGTTGATTACAAATATGCACCTACGTACAGAATTATTTTCCTATAATCTCTTTGGCATCCAGTAGACTGCCCATGACAGATACCAGCCAAGGTGCTAGGTGTCCAAGAAGACTGATGAGATTTTACACACAAAAACCAACCCTGGAACATTTAGGGAAGCGTCCCCAGCTGCAAAAACTCCGAACCACGAAGATTTACCCTCCGGGAACAGAGGTGTGATCAGTGGAGCACGGGCGTGTGGGCTGGACAGACATCCATCATCACTGCCCTGCACACACCCTGGGGTGTGAGTGCACACACCCTGAGGCGTGACTGACAGCTTGCTCTTTGGTGGGGGCGAGGAACCCTTGCTCAGCCTTATCCTTCAAGAGAGCAGGAAAGGCTATCCTCCCTCGTTCAGAAGGCCCAGGTCTTTCTTCCTCTCTACGACCTTGAAAACTAAATGACACTGGAGCAAGTTGGCAGGAGTAAAATCTCTCCATAACTGCTTAGCTCCTTTTTTATTAGCTGGAGCACTTCAGTAAACAACTCTCTTGAAAATTTATTGCCACTGCCTCCCACGCTGTGTGAAAAGATACAACTTTCAGCTGCTACATGCCTTCCCTCTATTTGTTACAAATACAGGAGGCAGCTCTGCGCCTTCCCGGCAACCTTCAATCACTCCCATCTCAGAATCAAAAAGATTTACATCCCGTCCACGCCTGAGTGAAACCTAGGCAAGAAGATGGCTATAGCGTTATTATTTTTTTTTTTTCTGTCTGCCACGGTCTTCCATATCATGTTCCTCTTCTCAAAGTTTGACCTTGATGATTCACCGAGTGTCCCCATTTGAGTCAGCGTAGGGAATGATAGGAATGCAAATAGGGACGTCTGTGGATTCCTTCTGAGATCCTTCAGATGCCGGTGATTAGACTAAGGCATAAACCAGGTAGCGGTGTCAACAGTCACCCAGCCGGAGTCCGTGTGACCACCACTCTGCACGCACAGAGATGGACACGCCTTGCTGTTCACTTCATCCATCCAGGCCTTTCACATCTATTCTGCCCACGTGACTCCAGGCACTAAAATATAAAGCTAAGCTGGACCGGCTCCTGCCATCAGCAACCCACAGTTCAGACAAGACCATTAATAATTGGTCTCAGCTGCTTTAAGTTCCACGATGGAGCACATCAGAGGATGGATACAGAGAAGGAGAGTGAATCTCAACCTGGTAGGGGTCAGAACTCACTCCTGGAGAGAGAGAGAGATTCCACAAGTTCCTGCCGTGCGCCAGTGTATGTGAACGCTTTCCATAAATGCATCGGTGTCTGAGCCATTGTCCCCTGGCTGCTATTCAGATACAGGAGTGGACAATGGCAGAGACGTAACCTGTGTACTTACCTGGTGAGCTTTTACAAGCACACTTTCTATGGCACGTGGTCCCAAACGATTCACTGAACACTTCAGAATACATTTTTTAAAACAAAAACCCCGCTATATGGATTTTTACCACTAACTGAAAGATACCACTAATAGGATGACAATTAGTTGGGAGGGGGAAAAAACTGGGAACAATTTTAACTTTTCACTTCTTTATATTTTTATACTGCTTTGATTTTTTAAAGTAGCACATGCTATTTTCAAAACCACAGAAAAACGAAGATATATCTTAAATATAAAAACGAAGACAGGAAGGACACCTCTTCCCCACAAAAACAGAGGGAAAAGAAATAGATACCCAGGTCTGAAAGTGGGTTTGTGGAATGAGATTTAAGATGCTGCCCTGACTTTAGTCACGCTGGCGCCCCTCCAGCTATGACCAGCACCCCTGCTTCTTCCCCACAATGGCCTCATCTGGGAAGCTTCACGACGGGCTCTCTTTGTGAGACGACCCTTCACAGACAGCCTTGCCTGTGACTCTGTGTGACTCCTATAGATTATACGGCTTTGTAGCCACAGTGGGGTACGGTGAGGACGCCCGACTAGAGACACCATCCATAATCGGGCTCAACCCTCCACGCACGGCTGAACTTCAATCAAAGAGTTTGAGGCCAGCCACACGCCCCACTCCGGAACAGGTGGTGGCAAGATTCTTTGATGCTTCCGGTTTTAAATTACCTGGCGTTCATTCGTCAAGTATCCTAACCCAGAGGTACTGAACATCCGTAGGAAAAAATGTCAAATTTCTTTATGCTTCAGGTAGGAGGAAAGAAGTAACAATTGAAATAGTTGTAATAGGAGACTGGACACTAGGGAAGAAGATGGATTTCCAAACTACTTCTGTTTCTGCTTCTGCTGCTTCTTCAGTTTCTGCTGCTTCTTCTGTTTTTGCTTCCACTTCTGTTTCTGCTTCTTCTTCTCTTTCTGCTTCTGTTTCTGTTTCTTGTCTTCTTCCTCCTCATCGTCCCCCTCCTTCAAGTCTATGCATGCCCCCTCTGGTCCCCGGCAAAGATGACAGGCTCACGACAAACTGATGAGAGGCACTGTCTACTCTCAGCTTTCTAGACAGAGCCCCTTCCTCTCTGGAGAAGGCCCCCCGCCCAGTTAAGGGGACACAAGGATCCTCATAGACTATCTCTGGGGACGATGCAGGTGGGCGATGAGTGGGGACTGCCTCGCTGAAGGGTTCATCGTGACTTGTCCTGGAAGCAGGTCAAGGAAGTATGGCTGAGTAATCATGCCAAGTGCTCAGGAGTGCCCTAAAAGGGTGGGGGTACAACAGCATGGGGGTGTGCCCCCCTGAATGGACCCTCCAAGGGAAACAAACAAGACTGCCTGTGTTACCCCATCCCAGGAAATCTGCCCTGTCTGGGATACCTCTGTTAGTAGGTGGACGCCCGATATAAAGATAGGTCATCCATTCTACAGGTTCCCTCCCAGCCTGGACCCACGAAAGAAGCACATGCAGGATGTGAGCAGACCACCCTCACGCTTCGCCAGAGGGAACCAAGAAGTGAGTATAATGGGGATCCCTTCTAAGACGTGGAGCACACAGCAATTCACTCAACATCAGGACCCAATACTAAAAAACCAGGCCAATATTTTTAAAACTCGAGAAATTTCCAACTTAAAAAATCCCCCAAAATAGTCCCCCGCACACACGCATATCGGTATTCCTGATTTCTCTGGAACGTTGGGATGTTGGGAGTACCACCCACACTCCTTCAGGACAGCAGTTAGTGGGAGCCCTCAGGAGTCAGCCATCCGAATGGGCTGCACCAAATCCAGCTCCCTCGGGCCCCAAGCCTCATCCCGCCCACCACGCATTTCCTTGCCAGCCTGGGCCTCCGCATATCTGCGCCTTAACGCCTGATGTACCAAAGCTCAAACCTCCTGATTCCCGTGTGGGTCATAATCCTGGGGCACCAAAGAGATCTGGGGGCTTGATGAAAAAGGGAAGGTCCGAGCGCGCTTTATCCGGACCCCATTCAGGTGGGAATGCCGTGGGCCTGGACCCAGGATGGCTAAAGACAAGCATCCTCCAGAACTGCCTTCCGCTTGCAGCTTGCTCAGCCTGGAAGGAGGGGCGCATCCAAAGAACCACTCCCCGTTCCTAAATTCATGTCCTGTTGCCCGATGAAAGTTAGAAAACGAGCCAAGGGACTTCCCTGGTGGTCCAGGGGTTAAAACTCCGTGCTCCCAATGCAGGGGGCCCAGGTTTGATCCCTGGTCACGGCACTAGATCCCACATACATGCCGCAACTAAGAGCCCACATGCTGCAACTAAGACCTGGTGCAGCCTAATAAATAAATAAATATTTTTTTAAAAAAGGAAACCAATCAAGTAGCATCTACCCTTATTGAACAAGACAATTCTTTGATTATTTAACCTTTCCACTTTTGAACGTGTCTGTACGCGTGTGTCTCCCTGTGTGTTGCCCTTAATCTTTCATCTGATTTACTTTTCTCACCATGAACTAAAGTCCAGGTCACCCCTATTCTTTTCTGGCTTAAACTCTTATTTAAACTAATAAAATGATCCCTTTGCTCCAAAGAAGCTTTGTGTCCAGTCACGGCTATTCATCACGGCCACGGAGACCACAGCCCAGCTGGCAAGGTGAAAGGCTAGGCTGGAGGTGCCCTGTAAATGCATCTCGGGACCCTGAGTGTGCGAAACGCTGACGGCACCAGGACAGGATAAAAGGTCAGATCTTCCGATGATACATTTATCAACTGTCACAGGTCTGAGGGCGTTACCATGACACAAGTGATGCTTGTACAAAGGCGTACTTATTTACCGTAAAACTGCAGACTACAGAAAAGGTTTGGGGGGGGCTCTTCCCCATGACTCCCCACCAAGGGCAGGACATTTCCCTGTGGATGTCATTGCCCGCAGTCACTCACACTCCCCATAATTCTGAGGTCACGTGGCTTCCCTGTGGGGAGAGGTCAGGGATCAGGGTTTGGTAAAGTTAGAAAAAGGGGATCTTACAACTCTGGGGAATCCGATGAAAAGTAGAACTCTATGTGATTTCCAGCTTTTGGACTTGTTTTCTGGTAGACCCTAAAGGACACTTTCATGAAGCACAAGAAATATCTGAAAATGAGCTTACCTGAAAATGGTTAGCATTGATTTCACTTTTGATTATAGGCTTTAAAGCTACAAACACACACACACACGTGTGTGTCTGTGTGTGTCTGTGTGTAATGTCAATGCAACTTCCATAAACCAGGACCTGGAGAACAGAACATTCCTGGCAGATTTCATATGCATTTATGAATCCAGTAACTGGATACCCTAAACTATACAAATTATGTGGGTTTGTATAAAGTCATCATTTTGGAATATTTCTTCAGAGTGAGGGTGTCTTTACTGGCAGAGAAACACACAGTGGTTCCTTTCAACTGAAATGCTTTTTCTAGCAACGAAACACCGGTTTCAGTGACTTTAGGGAGGAAAGGGGCCAACAAATCTGGCTCTTGCCGTGGCAGAAATGACCCAGGTTCGCCTCTCTCTATGAAGCACGTTTGGAAGCGTGAATCTCTTTCCACCCACTGGCATCGCACCTTTTTCAATGCAGTTCAACTTGAACTAAAAAACTACCTTGGGAACAAAATTAACTTGCTAAATTCACCCGTCACCACGTAGCCTGTATCTTTTTGGAATACTCAGCCACTTCTCCCTCGCCACGGTAAGGATTGTACTACGAATGTGAGTTTATCTAAGAATTCCCAGGTGTGTTCTCCTTTGGGGGCATGGGACCTGGACGCTTCCATTTGGAGAAGGCGTATTGAATTTCCTAGTCTTCTTCCAAATAATCCACACTCGAACCTTGCTGGTAAGTCTGCAGAGTAGATGTGGAAGCAAAGAAGGCAGCAAGCTCGTTATGGTCCACTCAGGAGAGCCCTCACAGAGAGTTAGATACGGGCTCTAACCCGCTATCTACTATTCCCTGCGGGGCTTTTCCTCTCACTCCAAAGTTCTGAGCCTCAAATTCCTCCACAAGAAGACATCTCTTGACCCATCTTCCAGGGTCCTTTTGTAGCACATAAGAGGTGAGGTGTATGAAACGTGACCCAGAATACGTGTATATCCACAGTGCCTGCCGTATATCTAACCAGTATCTGTTAAAACTTGAACATACCCCTAGCTGGGCACCCAAGCTGGATCTGTTTTACAAAGCATGGATGAGAGTCATGACCAGGGAGAAAGTTGGAATGACTGAAGGGCCCTTCATTCAGGGCATATAAGGAGGACTGAGTATCTCTAAGAAATCTACAGGTCATTCCTTCCTGTCAGAGCAACAAGGATTTCTTGCTAATTAAAGTGTGTTTAGGATGACCTGTCTCGAATTACTGTACAGCTTAGAACATATGTTGAGTTAATTATCTACGTCTCTAATGGTAGAAGCATCTTCCCAAGATAAGTTCTATCCCTAAAAGAGTAAATTACGGTGAGGGATCGTGGAGTGCACAGTTATGTATTCCACACCGTCACTCTCCTCAACTTGGAAACACCTGCTTGTAATCCCGGGGCACGTACCTAAATTTGGCTAAGCAGACTTCATTTGAGACAATCACAAACCAATAAAGCATCATCCCCTTATGCCCTTGTCATCTGTATCTTCACATCACAAGTTAGTATCTCTAGAACAAACGTCTGAGTATAAATCATTTCATCCACAAGGCTCAGAGAGAGAATATAAATTTTAGAAAAGAGAGTTTAAATCATTTTCCTCATCACCTTTGACAAATGAACCCAGGGAGAGCCGTGTACCCAAAAACTGGTTTTTATATCAATACATTGAAATAAGGCACTGGTTTCAATCGGAAAATTTTGATTCAAGAGCATTTGAATAAATTTCACAAACACCGTTATTGCCTGGATGAGGTTTTCCTTCTTCTGCTTCTGAGTAGCCCTGAATCCATGTCTCACAGAGGTGGTAAGGCCTGCCTAAATTACTCAGGATCTTGTGGTCAAAGAGATACACATTTAAATGTCTTCAGATCCTTGAAAAAAAATTTTATAAATATGATAGTGTCACAATCTGTTCTGATTCTTTGGTACCATATTAAGGCAATTCTCTCTAGATTCTTGAAAATAAAAATTCAGCAAATCAGATATCTCCTGTAACACAGGAAGACAATGGTACCCAAGGATGATTTTACCTAGATGTTTAAAATCTTTGAATCTTCAGATAATGTATATGAGAAGTTTTTTTTGTGAATGACATCATGGTACATACCTGGTAGTACTGCCACTAATACTGACCAATTTATGCATTGCTCCAATGTGGGCAATAGTCGTTTACATTAGAACCACCTATTTAAAGACTAAACCCTTTTCAAATAATTCAATAAGCATAACCTCCCACTATGGTGTTGCTAGAGCATCCTAAGTCTCTAGTTCTGGAAGAAAACTGCAGAAACCCCAATATAATCCAGATAAACTGGTTGGACCGCTAAGTATTGGAGAAATGCAAATCAAAACTACAATGATATCACCTCACACCGGTCAGAATGGTCATCATCAAAAAGTCTACGAACAATAGGGGCTTCCCTGGTGGCACAGTGGTTGAGAATCTGCCTGCCAATGCAGGGGACACGGGTTCGAGCCCTGGTCTGGGAGGATCCCACATGCTGCGGAGCAACTAGGCCCGTGAGCCACAGCTACTGAGCCTGCGCGTCTGGAGCCTGTGCTCCGCAACAAGAGAGGCCGCGATAGTGAGAGGCCCGCGCACCGCGATGAAGAGTGGCCCCCGCTCGCCGCCACTAGAGAAAGCCCTCACACAGAAACGAAGACCCAACACAGCCAAAAATAAATAAATAAATAAATAAATTTTTAAAAAAAAGAAAAAAGAAAAAAAAAAGTCTACAAACAATAAACACTGGAGAGGATGTGGAGAAAAGGGAACCCTCCTGCACTGTTGGTAGTAGTGCAAGTTGATGCAGCCACTGTGGAAAACAGTATGGAGGTTCATTAAAAAGCTAAAAATAGAGTTACCATATGACCCAGCAATCACACTCCTGGGCATATATCCAGAAAAAACGAAACCTCTAATTTGAAAAGAAACATGCACCCCAATGTTCATTGCAGCACTATTTACAACAGCCAAGACATGGAAGCAACCTAAGTGTCCATCAATAGATGAATGGATGAAGAAGATGTGGTATAAATATACAATGGAATATTACTCAGCCATAAAAAAGAATGAAATAATGCTACTTGCAGCAACATGGATGGACCTAGAGATGATCATACTAAGTGAAGTGAGTCAGACAGAGTAAGACAAATACCATATGATGTCACTTCTATGTGGAATCTAAACAAAGTGATACAAATGCACTTATTTGCAAAACAGAAATAGACTCACAGACATAGAAGACTTACGGTTACCAAAGGGGAAAGGGGGGGAGGAGGGATAAATTAGGAGTTTGCAATTAACAGATACACACTACTATACATAAAACAAATAAACAACAAGGACCTACTGTAGAGCACAGGGAACTCTACTCAATATTTTGTGATAACTTATAATGGAAAAGAATCTGAAAAAGAATTTATATATCATCTACATAGTATATCTATAGTATATGTAACAGAATCACTTTGCTGTACACCTGAAAGTAACACAACATTGTAAATAAACTATACTTCAATAAAAAATCAATGAAATTAAAGTTAAACAAAGATAAACTGGTTGAGGTTCAATACCCTTAGGCTAATCAAATTTGTTTCGATCCTGTCCCAAAGTCATACACCAAGGAACCCATTAAAATTCCTCCTAATCAGATGAATGAATTTCATATATCCTATAGATTCAATTATCTGTGTCCAAATACCACATGCTGTCAAAATGTGACTCACCCTGGAAGTTGAGGACCACTCCTGAAGCCCGTCATTTTATAAGGAGCATTGTATTATTCACCTCCTCCCCGTAGGTTTCTGAGGGATTGCTAGTCAATGGACAGGAACAGGAGAGGGTTCCGCTGCTTCAGCAAGTTTGCCAAACAGCAAACGGTTGTATTCTGGCTTAAATGGGTAGGTCTGCCATCCACAGAACACCACTGTACCTCGGAATGGCCGTTCTCTTACTTGTAAAATACTGTAAGGCTAACCCATGAGGTAAAAGCTTTGTCTACCATGCAGACTGGGACCCACTGTTGAGTCATGACATTAATTTTGTGTCACAACCAGATAATTTTTTAAAAAATAAAACAGAAGGGAATCAGGTAGGAAGTATCCGAAGTGATCACTCTATGAAGAAATAAATCCTTTCTGGAAACTTTTGCTTCAGTTAAACATCTGTGTATGACATCTTATTGGATGATGGTGTAAAATGTATGTCTTACGAAGTTCGAAAGCTTCTGCATTAGATCATGTTAGCATTACCTTCTAGAAAAATCTAGGCAGCTTAGTGATGTTGCCGTTCTCTAACAGCAAAAACCCACAGATGCTCTAGGATTTCTCAGAGTGTTCTACAGGAGTTTAGAACGCTAGGGGAGCTTGTTAACAGGGAGATGCAAAGCCTTACCTTAGAACTACTCAGTAGGAATTTCTCAAGGTAAGACTGGCAATCTTCAGTTTCAGCCAGCACACCAGCACCTCCCTACACAAAGTCTGAGGACTCACACTTCTCCACCTACGGTCAAGAGCTTTTCCCCTCTTCCCTTCTTGGTCTACCTGTGGGAAGTTCCAACGATCCAATTTTCTATGCCACCACGTACTGAGCTATCAAAGGCAATCCCACAAGGGACAGATCTGCACCAAGCGCCACGCCCACGATGCGGGTGTCCGTTCCAGTGAGGCCCGCCCCTGGCTGTGCGGGCCAATGGGTAGGCTGGTCGTGAGCACTGATGTCTCAACAGTATCTCCATGTTCAAATTCACGGACACAGATGTTCACCAGCGTGATGGCCAGCTGAACATCTTCCCCTTTCTCTTAAGAATCGAATTATCAGTATGTCCTTCATCAGGCCATGTTGCCAGTTTCCTCCGCTCTCTGGTGCCTGAACAGATCTGCTCTCATGGGCAGGGCAAGTAACCACCAAGGCCAAACATCTGATTTTCACACCGAGTTCCCACCTTTCTCTATAGGACTATCCTCTAAACTTTCAGAGGCAACAAAACAATTTTGTTCATTTTTAATAGCAAGTGTTCCTGAGACAGACTGTTGTCAAGCCCTCCGTGGATGGCTACCCCCTTTGCTGACTGCAAACACCAAAACTACAAACTCAAGAGGCCCCAACAGACTCACAAGAGATCATCTGCTTCACCCAGTTGACTCACAGAGTTGCTCTGCTCGGAAACGTGCCCAGAATATTTTAGATCTCCTCACGTTGTTCATATCATATAACATCTACAGTAAACAATACACATGACCTTTCCTCTCTTAATCACACACCTGAAGAGTAAAGACCGTGGGGATGCCTTAAGGTCCCTGTTGTCACCCAGACATTTTTCGGACATGGCCTCATAAGCAGAGGACGTGCGGGAAACTGGCAAAGCATCTCTGGGGGGAGCCCAGGTCATCGTAATTCCCGACCCACTCCCCGCCCCAACAATACATGCCCAGCTGGAGAAATCCCCCAACCACAGAAGGGGAAACATGGCTCAAAGGACCACCCCGGTTCCTCCACCTCCATGGAAACACCTGAAATAGCATATTACATGTGGCCCAGGCAGCATCAGGCTGGGAGGCGATACCAACCGTTGTATGAACTGGGCCGCGTCCGCCGTGAGCCTCTGCGTGAGGTTGTCATAGGACATGGGCTGCTGGGTGATGTCACGGTTCCTCATGAGGAAGCAGTTCAGGGGCCGGAAGTAATGCAGGAAGCACAGCAGGGCGCCGAGGACCAGGGCAGCCAGGAAGAAGAGGCAGAAGAAGACGCAGAGGGGCACCTGGACGAACCCCAGACACATGAGCACGGCCAGGGTCAGCAGTGTAATGGCGATGACCTGCAGGGGGACGAAGACCAGCAGCCTTAAGGCCCTGGTGAACACGCTGCCTTCGCCCGGCTTGCAGTCCCGCAGGTTGGTCATGGGCAGCCCGTGGAAATAGTCGAAGCCATGGCTCAAGGGGTGGTGACAGAGGTCCGTTCTGTTGTGACAGCTGGTGCCAAGGTGCCACTTCCCTGAGCAGATAAACAAACAGGCGGCACGTTTAGTCCCAATGAACACCCCGACACGAAGGTCAGCTTCTGAGTCGCGCATGCTGGAAAGTGGCCTCTTTCTGCATATTCATCAGCCAAAACGATTCTACCGCTTCCACCTCCGTTTCCACAAACGGTAGGGTAGGAACCACTCTCTCCACCAGAAAACAAGAGGGGATTTAGTGACTGGAAAAAATACAAATAAAATAAAAGACACACACCTCACATACTTCATAGGCAGGAGACAAAACTACATAGATGAACACCAATGTTTTTTGGGGACATGTGGGTTTTTTTGTTTGTTTGTTTGTTTTTAAAATTTTATTTATTTATTTATTTATTTATGACTGTGTTGGGTCTTCGTTTCTGTGCGAGGGCTTTCTCTAGTTGTGGCAAGCGGGGGCCACTCTTCATCGCAGTGCGCGGGCCTCTCACTATCGCGGCCTCTCTTGTTGCGGAGCACAGGCTCCAGATGCGCAGGCTCAGTAGTTGTGGCTCACGGGCCTAGTTGCTCCGCGGCATGTGGGATCTTCCCAGACCAGGGCTCGAACCCGTGTCCCCTGCATTAGCAGGCAGATTCTCAACCACTGCGCCACCAGGGAAGCCCACACGTGTTTTTTTTAAAGACATATCCTTAAAAGGAAAGTCTTAAAACCAACTTGATTTTGTCCCTGAAATGTTAGAAGTGGAAATGAATCCTTATGTAAAAACTACCCCTGAGGCATGAGGAAATCATACTCATAACTCAGCAATTATTTTAAACACCTATAAACATTTCTTATAAAATGTGAACTGTACGGAACTTTCCTGGAGATCCAGTGGTTAAGACTCTGCGCTCCCACTTGCAGGGGACACGGGTTCGAGCCCTGGTCGGGGAACTAAGATCCCGCATGCCACGCATTGTGGCCAAATAATAAAATAGAATAAAAATGAAATGTGACTGTATCACTAAATTAGGGAGTGTCTCACACAAGAGAAAAAGTGATGGTGGTTTGACAAAATGTGGGAGGAAAAAGACCGGTCATTTTGCTCCCATGAGATTTTCTAGGAATCCTCTGATGACCTGCATAGACCCAAGTTTATCAAGTGAAAGGGGAGAAGGATTTGTTCCTATCAAGGGGATAAAATCAGTGGGAATGTCAACTGAGAAAAATTCAGACGCAATTTTAGTACTGAAACGTAAAATGAAAACCTTTATCAATAGTATGGTGTGTGTGTTTGTGTGTGTGTGTGTGTGTGAGTGTGTGTGTGTAGTTTTGTATGCTGTGTATGTGCATAACTAGTTATCCATTTCTCTATCTGTTTTCTATCATCTGTCTCATCTCTCTATCTCATCCATCCACCATCCACTCATTCACCAGCCATTCACCATCCGTCATCCACCCACCATCCAACATCCAACCACCACCCATCATCCATCCACCATCCATCCACCCACCCATCCAAGCATCCACCCATCCATCCATCTGTCCATCCACCATCCATCCATCACCCATCCACCATCCACCCATCCATCCATCCATCCATCCATCCATCCATCCATCCATCCATCCCTCCATCCATCCATCCATCCACACACATACACATACATACATAAATAAGGACACACATCTACACATTCAAATAGTACATATAGACACATGGTGTTTGACTTGAGAATTGAAATAATTTCTTCCCTATTTACAGTTGTGCAAACTCTATCAGTCAGTTCATCTTCAAGAAGGCTGCTCTCATGCCCTCCCCACTTTCCCACTCACCCAGGTCCTCGCCTCCCCCCACCAGCCGCCCATACCTATCAGAGCTGTGGAATAGCCTTGATTCTTCAGGAGCTTGGCGAACGTAATCTCACTGTGGGGAAGTCCTCCGGAAGAGGCCGAGAAGACGAAAACTCCCACTTGGGACCGAGACGCCATTCCTAAGCCAGGAGAAACCCACCGTTAAGACAGGGGAAGCATTAGGACTGGGAGGTGGACCAGGGCCGCGGCGACGGAACCAGGAGGTCGGTTACCTGAGCGGATGGGATACCGGCCCGTCATGAAGGCCGCCCTGCTGGGTGTGCACAGGGGCGACGCTGCCAGGTGCTGCGTGAGCTTCACTCCCCCTCTGGCCAAGCGGTCGATGTTGGGAGTCCTGGAACAAAGACTCAGGTCATTCATCGCGACCCTGAACAGAAAGCTTTCTCTCTGGCTTTGTACAGTGAGTCACTTGTCACTTATCCAGGGAAACTGCGACGGGACAGGGGGAACGAAGGGGACACAGCACCAAGACTCAGAGTGACAACGGAACCACACTGAGGATGAAATCATCCAGGTCTGCCCTCTCCAGGGGCCCACCCATGCCCCCCTGGGGGCTCTGAGCTGCTGATTTAGGAGAGAAGCCAAGTCCTGACAATGGGCTGCTGTGAGGAGCGGGAGGGGCGTGGGTCAAGGTCTCAGTCCTCCGTCACCTGTGCCCCCCACCAGTTACCTCCGTGCCCCAAACGAGAAAGCTCTGGGAGCAGCCTGACTCTTCTCTTCCCAGCCACAGCCAAAGAGAAGCTCCTAACCACTTCTCACCAGGCTCTGCCGAATTTCCACGTGGCCCCAGGGAGAACGGGGTGACGGCACCGTCCGGGGAAAGGGACGACGGGCTCCCGGTGCATTTACCAGGGATCAGTAACAAAGGGGTCACAGACTCCAGGGAAAAGGGACACAGCAACGTGGAAACACGACACGCCGTGAGACACTCACACCCTCTGAGTGTCTTTTTTTTTACGCCAAAGAAACACTCATTTATGGGCTGACTTCTAGGATGATGCCTTATGCAGGACAAGCCATCCTGCCACCTTTTATCCAGGACTGGTGTGGCCCATCCCCTTAGATCATGCCAGACTTCCTAGGCATTCAGAGGGGAAGGCCCTTCAGGTCTGGGTCCACGCTGAGTGACGATCCCTTATCCTCCAGTGGGAACCGCAGCGCCTGCCTCTCTGCCAGGCTGCTCATCTTCTATACTTCAGTTCTGAGCATAGGTGGGACTCCCCGACCCTACCATGGCCTCCTTGCCCTGTGGGAGGGGCCTGTTCCATCTGTAGGATGTCAGTCCCTAGCCCCCACCACGGCAGCTTCCTCCCTGTAAAGGGACGGCGTGGCTAACGGCACACCCCTCCAAGACTTCTGCCTGTGGCGTGGGGCACGGATCTTGTTCCATCGTGACGCCACTGCTTCCCTGGTCCAGCGCCCACAGGCTAGTCCTGTAACGATGCATAGCTCGAAGCGGAAGATCACGGCATTGCACTGTAACGTCAAGCTGCTCTCTCATCTATTAGTTTAACTCATGCCTTTAATTGTCAACATTTCCACTTTGCTTTGGCCTTACATTACAAGATGCTGACAACACGGAGATTGTCTGTATGTTTGACTTAATCCCCTGAGATTGTCTGTATATTTGACTTAATCCCCCTACTGCCTAGATTGGCCACTGACAAATGTGACTATTTTGGGGTGTGATATTATAAAATGTAAAATGAAAAATGTCCTTCAGAAAGAACTGGGGAGGAAGGGATAAGTTAGGAGTTTGGGATTAGCAGAGACAGACTAGTACGTATAAAACAGATAAACAACAAGGATTTAGTGTAGAGCACAGGGAACTATATTCATTACCTTGTAATAAACTATAATGGAAAATGGAAAAGAATCGGAAAGAAGAATATCTACATATACAAATGTATGTATAAATATATACGTATAAGTATATATATATAAATATATACATATATATTGATATAAAACTGAATCACTGTGCTGTACACCTGAAACTAACACAACATTGTAAATCAACTATACTTCAATTAAAAAAAAAAAAAAAGAACTGGATGCTAATATGGAGGAAAAGGCAGATTTAGGGTATTATTGATATGAATTCTTACTTAGGATTTTATAGCCCTTTTTTCCCTTTGGATAATTGGCAGACACTGAACCTTAAAGGCTTGATGATGATTTTTTAATTAAGACGCCTTAGTAGGAACAGTTATCTATTATCTCACTAAAGTTTAGGAATATCATATCTAAAATTATATCTAATACTAATATCCTATGGTATTTTAAAATGATACTTAAAATGAAAAAAAAAATAAACTGTGACCTCGATAAGAAAAATTAAATTACTAACAAGGTTCGTGTCCGAAACGTCTAACAGTGTGATCTAAACTTTTCACAAGATGAAGCAAAAGGTGGGGAAGGAAACATACGTGGCCAATTAAAATTTTAAGAGAACGCTGAGTGCAGATCTTATCCTTACACGTGCTTTAAACAAAATCTAACAAACATCATAGGTCAGCGTACATTTTAAAAGTAACACGCGACATCTGACGCACAGAATCAGGTTGGAAGTGACGTAACATTTGGCTGCATCTTGCAGGCCGGCTCATCCTCAAAAGTGTAATTTACTTCACTTTTGTTTGCTGTGCCACATAACGATGAAACAGACGTCCTGAGACGCACGGTCATGTTGTACAGAAGAGGAGGACCTACAGCGAGTGGTGTGAACACAAATCAGACCCCGTGGCACTCAGCGGCAGGTCCCTCCGAGCTTCAGATAATTATCTGTAGCTCTTACGAGAAAATTCTGGCGAATCCCACCCTCTCCTTTCATTTTGTTTGCGCTGACCATGTGTGAGATGAAGCTCTCCACAGAACCACAGTTATGTCAACATTTCCCCGTGATCATATAGAGAAAGTGCCTCCCTAAGGCCAATATTCCACTGCGCCCTGACCGACTAATTCTAAGCCCAAGAGCCCTACACCGGGGGCTGGGGAACAAAACACTTCCTCTGTCCGAGTCTGGTTCCCACTGTGTTTTCTGACCACCGTAGTCACCCCTAGCCCTTGAAAAGTTCTGACATCATCAAACGTGACACGTGTCCCCAGGACGTCTGTCCCCGGCCGGTGTGTCTGCCGGAGAATCCAGCACAGCCTGGCCCAGAGGCGGAAGGAAGGTGCAGAGGTGACAGCGAGTGGTTGACAAGGGGGGATGGACTGGGTCCCAGTGGGAACGGAGCCAGAGGCCGAAAACAGAAGACAAAACAGAAGAGGCGAAGCAAAGGGAGGGAAACATGATGATGGAAAAAAGCCACAGAGTAGGGGCGAGGAAGAAAGAATTGTGATGAATACCTTCCCAGGGAGCCGTCTGAGTTCATCCAACAGTGATTCGAACAGATAAGTCCTCATGCCTGCCTACGAACGCCTGTGTGTGCCTACGTAAAGTCGCACAGGAAAGTGTGCCGTTGGGGGGCTTTGAACGTTTCCCCGTGGCCTGTGCTCTGTGAACGTGCGCTGCCCGTCACGGGACGGCAGCCTGTGAAGGGAGCCCTGTGTTTACATGTCACCCAACCTGAGGGTCTTGTTTCCATAGCAGCCAGGATCGCCAATGCCAAGGTCGTCGGCCATCAGCAGGACGAAGTTGGGCGTTGACACCGCGTGGCTCCGGGCCTCGTAGATGAACAGCAGCAGAAGCCAAAGCGTCCTCATCTTCCTGCAAAGGGCAAGGGGAAGAGAGACATGAAGGGTGCTGGCCCGAGGCGGACCGTCCTCCTTCTCTGCGACCCTCCCCCTCCTCCCAGCAGAGGACGTTCTGTCGACCCGGCCACCCCAGACGACATGGGCTGCAAAGCACCTAAGACATCACGTGGTGAAGAACTGTATCCTCTTTGTCCTGTGTGTCTGTTTCGAAAACAAACACTTCTTTCTCCCTGGATAGCAGTGACCTCTCCTTTCTACCCCAAACCAAAACATAGGCTCTGTCTAGAAAAATGAAAACACAATCATCTCTTTATGGAAGGCGGGCTCTGTGTCATCAGCTGAAAGTTCTCTGCACTGAAAAAAAAACCCAGGCATTTCAGGACAATCCAATTGTCAATGTCAAATCCTTTCTAAAACTAGCCATGAGTGTCGGCGTAGCGGCTTTTCAAAGGGAAACACGCAGACTTGGGCGTGATGCAAACCTTTCCAAGCTCAAGGAAGACAAGGCTCACAGCCTGGGGCGGCTCTGGGTGCTAGGAGGTGGCAGCAAACGCAGTGGAGCGGCGGGAAATCCATCCACCTTCTCTGGCTGTCATCCCAACGCACACTCACCCCCCTGCCCCGGCACGTCACCCCTTTCAAGAACAACGGGCTGGAGGACTCTGGGGGTGGATACACACCTGAAACTCCCGCTCCGATGCCCATAGGAACTGCCAAGTGGACGCTCAGGAGGGGGACAGAACCTGCCCGCATCTGAGCAGCTGCGGGCAGAAGCATCCTCAGGCCTATCCCCGTGGGTGGGGTTAAACGTCCGCGGGGCCAGAACAAGGGGTCAGACCGAGGGATGCACATACCTGAGCTTTCGCTCACCTCGAGAGAACTCAGCACTTAGGGAAACGAGAGGAAACCTTAGCAGAACCTATGGCATCAGGAACGCATCGGGGGAGCTTCCCTGGTGGCGCAGTGGTTGAGGGTCCGCCTGCCAATGCAGGGGACACGGGTTCGGGCCCTGGTCTGGGAAGATCCCACATGCCGCGGAGCAACTGGGCCCGTGAGCCACAACTGCTGAGCCTGCGCGTCTGGAGCCTGTGCTCCGCAACAAGAGAGGCCGCGATAGTGAGAGGCCCGCGCACCGCGATGAAGAGTGGCCCCCGCTTGCCGCAACTAGAGAAAGTCCTAGCACAGAAACGAAGACCCAAAACAGCCAAAAATAAATAAATAAATAAATAAATAAACTCCAATCTCTTTAAAAAAAAAAAGGAACGCATCGGGGGCGGGAAGGGGTCTGGGACATGCAGACCCCACAGGAGCTGTGGGGTTGCACAGGAGGCATGATGGCCACATGGAGCAGGAATCCCATGAGAGTTTCGTCGGATCAAACAACACGGGTGCTGCTTCCAGAGGACACCTGGACGCCAACCCAGCCACCCTCACGCGGTCCTCTTCTTTCACTGTACCTCCTTGTTCTCCGTAACACTGACCCTCGCCTAGAGTGGGATGTGGAAGGACAGCCCAGCCCCCAAAGATGTCCAGGCCCTCATCCCTGGAACCCACTTGGAACGGGACGGTTCTCTGTCATGGGAGCCGTGCTGTGCCAGGACCCCTGGACCCACCCACTCGATGCCTGCAGCGCACCCTCCCACCCTGACCTGTGACACCAAAAAGTCTCCCGACGCTGCCTCACGTCCCCTGGGGCATAAAGTCACCCTCAGTGCAGAACCACCGAGTCACCGCCGGCCCATCACCCTCTTCATCATCTGCAAAATCATCGGCGAAACCTTCGCTCCTGTATGTACACAGGGATGACTCACTCCCTTTGCTGTCGTAGGCGGGCAGCTCGGCTTCTGTGGAGGGATTCGGAAGCTCCAGCCCATCTGAGCAACAGACTTTCTCCTTTGCACCCACGAGTACATCTTCAATGCTAACAGATCACATTCCTCGGCCATCACGTGCCCCCGCGGGTCACAGAAGCCCTTGCATTCCTGGGCATGTGGGCAACAAGCTCAAAGAGGCTCTTCAAAGAGGACCTTAGGCTCCGAGCATTCCTTCTCGTCTTGCCTCACCTGTGACTTATCTGTCTCTGGTCCATGTGGAACATCTCTCCCCACCGCGCCTTTTCGTCAGATGTTCTGCTCTCCGAACAGTCATCTTGCCAGTTGCCTTTCTGAGTCCAGATCAAAGGATCCTCACCCCCAATGCGTGGATAACTTGGAGCCATACCTTTCTCTCCTGACCTACTTTCAGTCTCCCCTCTCACCTCTCTGCCTCAAGGATCTTTTCACAAAGGCAAACTCGGCGCCCTTTGTCTAAAGATAACGAACCAGGGAAATGTGACCATTCAATGTGCTCTTATAGTACTCACTCTCTCATTCCTAACCGTCTCCCCCGTGCTCTCTTTGGTGGCCTGTCTTTGTCGGGGAGTAGAGGCATGAGGGCAGAATGAAGAGTCAAGGGTCTCGTATCAGCTCAGGCCAGCTGCTACGAGGCCTGGGTCGTGAGCATCACCTCCTTGTGTGGATGACTCATCCACATTTCACCAAGATGCCATCTCTGCCGTCGGGCAGTCAACTAAATGCCTGCTTTTTTTTTCAGTGCAGACAACTTTCAGTTGATGACACAGAGCCCGCCTCCCATAAAGAGATGGAAAGAAAGGGTCTCCATGAAATCAAGATCTCCGCACTCCCATGTTCGTTGCAGCATTATTCACAATAGTCAACATACAGAGACAACCTTAGTGTCCACGCACGGATGAAGGGATAAAGACAATGTGACATAATGGAAAGTTACTCAGCCTTGAAAAGAAAGAAATCCTGCCACTTGTGACAATAAGGATGAACCTGGAGGACGTTATCCTAAGGGAAATAAGCCAATAACAGAAGCACACATACCGCGTCATCTCACTCATACGTAGAATCTAAAAAAAGAAAGCTGAACTCATAGAAACAGACAGTATAACTGTGGTTGCCCTGGGCAGACGGGGGGCAGTGGCACAGAAGAAATGGGGAGGTATTGCTCAAAGGGTATAAGCTTCCAGTTATAAGATGAATAAGTTCTGGGAAGTAATGTGCAGCGAGGTAACTATAATTAATAACACTGTATTGTATACTTGAAATCTGCTTAAACAGTAGATCTTAAGCACTCTATCCATAAAAAAAAGTCTTAAATGTGTGAGGTGACGAATGTGTTAACTAACTTGACAGTGGTAATCACTTCATAACGTATATGTATATCAATTCACCATATTTAAATATACGCAATTTTATTTGTCAACTATACTTCAACTGAGCTGGGAAAAAAATATCCCCTTCCCCTCCTTCCAAGAAAAAGAAAAAGAAATAAAGGGTTTCCAAAATGATAAAGTACTAGACAAATGTAACTTGCTAGGAGTATTTTTGTCTTTCGATACCATTGCAGCTAAAAGCCATCCACTGACAATTCAACCAAATCTGTTTCAACAAACGCTTATGAGGTAGAAATTGGCTGAAAGACCATGATGGTCTTGTGATGGTTTCATGGTTGAATGAGCCACAGAATCATCCTGCAAGGCTCCAAGTGGCCAAATGAGGTATTCCATGAGTACAGAACCCACGAAAATAAGTGACAGATGTGGTTTCTGCAGATGAGTTTCAGTTCTGGTTCCCCTGCTTCATAGTGGTGAAACCACAGGACATTTACTTAGCCTCTTTGCCATCATTTTCTTCTGTAAAATGGGGATTATTGTGAGGATAACATGATATACTTAGCACTATGATTCAGTAAGGGACTCATAGGTGCCAGTACTTGTTAGCTGCAGTTATCAGCAGCGTTATTATAATTTTGTGTAGACTCTAATAAGTACAGTCACACAGCTTTAAATGAAGATGTGGGAGGCCAACTAAAAGATGGCCTGGTGATACCCCTCCTGGTACTCACATCTTGCATAATCCCCTCCCCATGAGTGTGGCTGGACTTTGCAACTTGGTTCTGACTAACAGAAGATGAAGACAGTGATGTGACATCACTTCTGTGATGAGGCTGCAAACAACTATGACCTCTGTCTTTCCAGCAGACTCTACTTCTTGCTGGATTTTGATCAGCTGAGTTGCCACATTGGAGAGAACCCCATGACGAGGAACTGAGGAAGGCCTCCAGCCAAGAGCCAGCAAGGACATGAGACTCTCAGGCCACCAGCCTACGAGGAACTGAACCCTACTCACAAGGATCTGAGTGAGCCTGGAAACAGAGCTTGCCTCTGTTGAACCAGTGGATGAGACCACCATCCAGGCTGGTACCCTGATCCAAGGAGAGGAGCCAGCTAAGCTGTGCCTGGAATCCTGACCCATTGAGACGGTGAGATAACAAATGTGTGTCACTTTAAGCTGCCAAGCTTGGGGATTGTTTGTTACACAGCAGTAGACAACTAATACAAAGTGCAGTAGCTTAAGATGGGAAGTTCAGCTGTGCTGATGAGGACCTGAAAAAAGCTTTCCATGCTGGTGGCTCAGAAGGTCATGCTGAATGTATTTTAAGAAGATGTTTCGGGCTTCCCTGGTGGCGCAGTGGTCGAGAATCTGCCTGCCAATGCAGGGGACACAGGTTTGAGCCCTGGTCTGGGAAGATCCCACATGCCACGGAGCAAATAGGCCCGTGAGCCACAATTACTGAGCCTGCGCGTCTGGAGCCTGTGCTCCGCAACAAGAGAGGCTGCGATAGTGAGAGGCCCGCGCACCACGATGAAGAGTGGCCCCCACTTGCCGCAACTAGAGAAACCCCTCGCACAGAAACAAAGACCCAACACAGCCATAAATAAATAAATAAATTAATTAATTAATTAATTAAAAAAAGAAGATGTTTCATTATTAATGAGTAGGAGGAATTTATACAAGTAATTTAAAGATACATTGCTCAACTTTTATTTAACATAGTTTTGGAAGTCCTAGCCATGGCAATCAGAGAAGAAAAAGGAATAAAGGGAATCCAAATTGGAACAGAAGACGTACAACTGTCACTGTGTGCAGATGACATGATGCTCGACATAGAAAATCCTAAAGATGCCACCAGAAAACTACTAGAGCTCATCAAAGAATCTGGTAAAGTTGCAGGACACAAAATTAATACACAGAAATCTCTTGCATTCCTATACACTTACAATGAAAGATCAGAAAGAGAGATTAAGGAAACAATCCCATTCACCATCTCATCAAAAAGAATAAAATACCTAGGAATAAACCTACCTAAGGAGGCAAAAGACCTGTACTCAGAAAACTATAAGATACTGATGAAAGAAATGAAAGATGACACAACAGATGGAGAGATATACCATGCTCCTGGATTGGAAGAATCAATATTGTGAAAATGACTATACTACCCAAAGCAATCTACAGATTCAATGCAATCCCTATCAAACTACCAATGGCATCTTTCACAGAACTAGAACAAAAAATTTTACAATTTGTATGGAAACACAAAAGACCCTGAATAGCCAAAGCAATCTTGAGAAAGAAGAATGGAGCTGGAAGAATCAGGCTCCCTGACTTCAGGCTATACTACAAAGCTACACAGTCATCAAGACAGTATGGTACTGGCACAAAATCAGAAATATAGATCAATGGAACAGGAGAGAAAGCCCAGAGATAAACACACGCACATATGGTCACCTTATCTTTGATAAAGGAGGCAAGAATATAGAGTGGAGAAAAGACAGCCTCTTCAATAAGTGGTGCTGGGAAAACTGGACAGCTACATGTAAGAGAATGAAATTAGAACACTCCCTAACACCATACACAAAAATAAACTCAAAATGGATTAAAGACTTAAATGTAAGGCCAGATACTATGAAACTCTTAGAGGAAAACATAGGCAGAATACTCTTTGACATAAATCACAGCAAGATCTTTTTTGATCCATCTCCTAGAGTAATGAAAATAAAAACAAAAATAAACAGATGGGACCTAATGAAACTTTAAAGCTTTTGCACAGTAAAGGAGACCATAAATAAAACAAAACGACAACCCTCAGAATGGGAGAAAATATTTGCAAACAAAGCAACTGACAAGGGATCAATCTCCAAAATATACAAACAGCTCATGCAGCTCAATATCAAACAAACAAACAAACAAACAACCCAATCAAACAATGGGCGGAAGACCTAAATAGATATTTCTCCGAAGAAGACATATGGATGGTCAAGAGGCACATGAAAAGATGCTCAACATCACTAATTATTAGAGAAATGCAAATCAAAACTACAATGAGGTATCACCTCACACGGGTCAGATTGGCCATCATCAAAAAATCTACAAACAATAAGTGCTGGAGATGGTGTGGAGAAAAGGGAACCCTCCTACACTGTTGGTGGGAATGTAAACTGGTACAGCCACTATGGAGAACTGTATGGAGGTTCCTTAAAAAACTAAAAATAGAGCTACCATATGACCCAGCAATCCCACTCCTGGGCATATATCTGGAGAAAACCATATTTCAAAAGGATGCATGCACCCTAATGTTCACTGCAGCACTATCTACAATAGCCAGGACATGGAAGCAGCCTAAATGTCCACTGACAGAGGAATGGATAAAGAAGATGTGGTACACATATAGAATGGAATATTACTCAGCCATAAAAAGGAACGAAATAATGCCATTTGCAGTGACATGGATGGACCTAGAGACTGTCATACAGTGTGAAGTAAGTCAAAAAGATAAAGACAAATACTGTATAATATCACTTATAGGTGGAGTCTAGAAAAATGGTACCGATGAACTCATTTGCAAAGCAGAAATAGATCACAGATGTAGAAAACAAATGCATGGATACCAAGGGGGAAAGGGGGTGGGGTGGGATGAATTGGGAGATTGGGATTGACATATATACACTACTATATATAAAACAGATAACTAATAAGGACCTACTGTATAGCACAGGGAACTCCACTCGATACTCTGTCATGGGCTCTATGGGAAAAGAATCTAAAAAAAGAGGGGCTATAGGTGTATGTATGACTGATTCACTTTGCTGTATAGCAGAAAGTAACACAACTCTGTAAAGCAACTATACTCCAATGAAAGTTAATGAAAAAAAGACCAAGCTCACTCCCAAAGCAAAAATAAATGAAATAAAAAGTAAAGACATATGGCTCAGCTCACCCACCATGTGAAAAATGAATTTTTGTTTTACAATTGAAAGTTGAAGATACCAGAAGAGAAATAAATGTTCTTATGGCAGACACGTGTGAAAGAGATTAAATGGTGTGAAACTCAGACTCTGTGTGAATCTTAAGTAAGTTTCAGCCCAAAATCCAGCTACTCAGAGACCTACTTTGGGCTACTATGCTTTTACTGTACACAAAAATCAAATATGATTTATTTTCTAATAAATTTTGCTTCATTCTGTATTTACTTATATTCTAAGTGTACATAAGAAAAAACATACAAACCAACTATTCAGAGAACCACTCAGGTCCTGTGTTTCTCTCCAGGTTTTTCTTATTTCTATGCTTGTGTCAACAGCTGAATGCACAGCACTCCTATGACTGTGTGCCCTGGAATCTGTTTTTGTTTTTCCACGCAGATCTCTCACTATAGGGTGGAGAAAAGTGTAAGAAAGAGCAGGGGTCAGACATGGAAGACACTGTCAGCACACGAAAGACGTTCATTTTTATCCAGAAGTGATGGAGAGACAGTAAAGGTTTTAATTAGGGGGTGACAGGCAGGTTTGATTTCCACTGAGATGGTCATTCTGCTATTCCGTGGTGGATGGATTGGCACAGGCTGGAGTGGACGTGAAGATAAAGGCCACGACCCTACAAAGATGCCGGTACCCAGAGTAGGTCAGGCACAGGCAGCAGAGGAGAACAGAACTGCACTGAGATGCAATCAGTAGACCTCGGTAACTAACGGAACAGGAAGTGTCAGAAAGAGAGGGCAGTGAATGGTACTTCAACTTTGCTCTCTGGACACAGACAGGGGCCGTTAGCTGTCAAAGAGCACAGTAAAGGAGAAAACATTTGGGGTTTAAGAGTTTGAATTCTCTCCATGCCAGGATGTTGCTGTAGTAAGGACCCATTGTACATATGTGTGCTCTTTGGAGAAAAAAAAAAAGCATTCCAATTTTCTGTGTTGTTCAGTGAGAGGGTTAGTTTACGTGTAAAACTTTTAAATTGAAATCCAATAGGGCAAAAGTCCACTAATAATTATTAATATCTATATTAATTTCTGAATTGCCAAATGGTTTTGGTTCGCTCACTGGGACCGTGTATCATTAGTTACAGGTCCAAAATGTGTCTGGGGTAGATATTATTAAGGCTAATGTGAGAAATATAACCTAGTCCAATAAAGAATGTTTCAAATTTTATGTTTCTCAATAGCCACTTACAATCCCACTGCATTTGAATTATTATTGTCTGAAGTAACCAGAATTTATTTTTTCCCCACAAACATGGATTAGTACAAAGTGTTTCTAAAGATGTTTCAAACTGTTAAAAGAGTTAGTTGATAAAAGTACTTAAAAGTTAAATAAAAGTGCTCCAAGATATTAAGAGTATAGCACATTAACTTCTGAAAAACAGCGTAATGTCCCCCCTGAAAAAACTAAATTATTTTTCTGAACAACCTTAATTTGGCAAAAAAGCAAGAAAAAAAACTTTTTTGAGAATGCAGCTATTCCTAAAACAGAATTATTATGAAGCAGAGAGACAAAAGAACATTTTCATAGCTAAAGATGTAATTACATTAAATTTGTTCATTAAAAGAAAATTAACACTGCACGTACATGACGGAAACTTTACCACAGCAACCAAAATGTCCCCGATCTATTTGCTTGATGCGGAAAAGGCTTATTGGAAACAGAGAAAAAACCTACATTGCAAACCACACTTTGTTTAGAAGAAATGCCATTTTTGTTCAACCCAAGCTATGTATATCATCAATGAAATGTGGTTAACAAAGTGCTACCTAATAAATGTCCTATTTTAATGAAGAAAATAGTCTGACATGAGGGCAGCAAAAACCCCAAATGAATATGTGTTTAAACAGCTGTTTCTATAGATTTAAATACCTATTCAGATTGCTTTTGTTTTTTCTAATATAAATATTCAAATATAAATATTCATTTTTTCTAATATAAATATTCATAAATAAATACTCTAATATAAATATTCACTATAAATAGTCTGACATTAGGGCAGCAAAAACCCCAACTGAATATGTGTTTCAACAGCTGTTTCTATAGATTTAAATACCTATTCAGATTGCTTTTGTTTTTTCTAATATAAATATTCAAATATAAATATTCATTTTTTCTAATATAAATATTCATAAATAAATATTCTAATATAAATATTCACTATAAATAGTCTGACATTAGGGCAGCAAAAACCCCAACTGAATATGTGTTTAAACAGCTGTTTCTATAGATTTAAATACCTATTCAGATTGCTTGTGTTTTTTCTAATATAAGTATTCATGTCTTATTTATTTAGCGAACCCCGGTTTTTATTGACTGCGCAACCCTGGGTGGTACTCTGGTCTGTGACTTTTTCAGGATGCTCAGGTACACCCAGTACAGTTAAAGGAACTGTACTGAGTATAAATAAAGAAAGGTATCTTTAAAAAAGTAAGTCTCGCCCAGCCTCTCTGTTGACATTTGAAATCTTCAGAACGGTTGGGGAGATAGTCAGTTCTGGATGTTTGAAGACTCTCATGGCTCTCACTCACTTCTTCCCTTGCTCCTTAGTCCAGCTGATGCAGCAAGACACAGGAGGGAGGGCAGCAAGCAAGGAACCCAGATGGGACCCCGCCCCCGCCATGCCCATGCTGTCGCCCTGTCTGTGTAGGTCTCCGTTCCCATACCATAAGAGGGCTCCCGGCATGTCTAAAACCCCACCCTGTTTCTGTGCCCACACCTGATGGCTCTTCTCTACGTCTGCCTGGAAATGTCTCTGCATTGCTTTCCAATTAGATACAAGAGGGACAGACTCTGAGAGCATCGGCACAAAGCAAAATGGTCCACGAAAACTGTAAAAACCAGAGTCTGAAAAGCATGTGACAGCCCATCCTGTTTGAGTTCCTGAAAAGCATTTCCCCCGCCGCTGACCGTCAGGGTCAATCTCTGGCTGCCTCAACCTGCACTGGGTACCTCGGCAAAGGCATAGTGTTCACCTTGAGATACAGAAACAGAAAAGGCAGGTGCCCTGGCTGGGCTCCGGCTGATTTAACGGCACAGATGTGACTGCGTCTGTCATGAGATGAGACCCCTGCCAGCCCAGTCCAGAAGCTGGGGAATTTCTCAAGCAAAGGTACCAACGGTCCTGCCATGGCTTAAAGACCCAACCAGGCAAGGCAGCTGAAAGGGAGCCTGCTGCTGGAGTTCAGAGCAGCAGAAAAATACAAATTCAACCCCAGTTGGACCAGCAAGAGCGGAAGACTTCAGAATGAGGCAGCAACGGCAAAAAGCAGCAAAATCAACTCACACCCCTCACACGGCATCAAACTGTTAGCCTGGAGGTGCCCGTTTTATACAGCTTGCTACCTACTTCTAACAACCAACATCGCAGGCTGTTACCGTGCCCATTTTACAGATGAGCAAAGTGAGGCTGAGAGGTGACATTATCTGCTGGAGGACATGCAGCCAGTGAATGATGGGGCGGGGGTCACAGCCCAGCTCTGCGGGGCGCCAAATCCATTCCGAGACAAAGGTGAGGAGAACTGTCCAGCTAACAGCAGGCTGTAGAGACCGCCTAGGAAGGGGGCTGGGGCCACGTGTGCAGGCAGGGAGGATTCTATTTCATTTTATACGCGGTGGCGTTATTTGAATATTCATGACGCACTGGGTAAGCTGAAAATTATTTTTGACTGTGATAAAATCCACATAACGAAATTCACCGTCTTCACCATTTTTAAGGGTACATTTCAGGGGCATTAAGTACATTCATCTTGTTGAAAACGATCGCCCCCCTCCCCATCTCCAGAACTCTTCATCTTGCAAAACGGAAATTCTGTCCCTGTTTAACAACCCCTCATTTTCTTCTCCCCCAGCCCCTGGCACCCAGCATTCTCCTTTCTGTCTCTAGGAATCTGACGACTGTGGGTGCCTCTCACAAGTGGAATCACGCAGTATTTGCCCTTCTGCATCTGACTTATGTCACTGACACAATGTCAAGGTTCATCTGTGTCGTAGTGTGTGTCACGCTGTCCTTGCTTTTTAAGGCTGAATCATACTCTGTTGCATGGATAGAGCACACTTTGTTTATCCATTTGTCTGTTGATGGTAATTAGTTTTAAAAGACCAAATATAGAAAACGAAACACCAAACCATTAACCACTATTAACTCTCGTCCTGGTCTTCTGACCACTGTTAGAAAGCTCTCTTTTTTGGCTGTCTGCAGGGTTAAAATTTGTGAACACCTAGAGATTTTGAAATTATATAATACACCTGTTCATAACATGTTTGATCACTCTGAGCTGTATACTGCTATCTTTGCCCTGATTATAAGATTCTTCATTTATGAACAACTGAAAGGTACACTTTTCTTCATCATATAATAACTTCTCACTGAATTCTGAAATAACTGAAAAACAAAAATGCACTTTCGGTACACTAAATACATAAATGCACACACTATATACACTATATACCATATACATACCTATATAGGATGACAAATACATACATATAGTGACCAGCAGTATTGCAAAATACGTATCTCAGTTCATAAATAGGTTACACACATACGCATACACATCACCTTGTATTCATATGTTGAAATGTCTATGACTATCAATGTTTTATAAAAGTTAACATTTTAGTGTTTTCCCAAATTTACAAAAGAAATTTTTGTTGCTGCTGATGTATTAGTTTCAGTCTAAGTAGCTGAATATCTCGTAGCCAGATGTCTACAACTAAAGGTTCGCTTCTAAGACAAAGGAAGATTAGCAATTCACATACTCTGCACGTAATAATTCGTAATTATCGTGAGCAAATATTGAATCATGTTCTCATGCTACCCGGAAGATATATGATATCATGGAGCTTTGATAAAATGTCATTTTAAAAAAAAAATTTTATTGGAGTATAGTTGATTTACAATGTTGTGTTAGTTTCAGGTATACAGCACAGTAAAATGTCATTTTGTAATGAGTGGATTGCCTTTTAAGATAAGAGGTTGTCTTAACCCTCAACTGCATTTTTTTCCAAAGCAAAGAAAAAATGCATTCTGAGATGGAGCTGTGCTAAATCCAGCACATTCACAAATGTGAACAACCAACACAGTGAATCCCTGCTAGAGCTTAATTCCCTTTCACTTTCTTACACTTTGGAAGACTAAGCGTTTTTAAAACAGTGTTCTTTATGCAGTTTCAAAGTTCTGTAATTAAGAGATGCCTCCTGGGGCTTCCCTGGTGGTCCAGTGGTTAGGACTCCGCGCTTCCACTGCCGTAGGCCCGGGTTCAATCCCTGGTTGGGGAACTAAGATCCCACATGCAAGCCCACCCCACCACACCCCCCAAAAAATCAAATAGGTACACTGAAAAAAAAAAAGAGAGAGGGAGAGAGAGGCCTCCCATAGATAAAGCCGGCTGGAATTAATGGTAACAGCGTTTGTTATGACCACGCACGCCCCTCCTGTAGACTTCCACTTGGAATGCATCTGAGTGAGTTCGTAAACGGGATTCTCCCTTTGCTGCTCCAGTTCTAACTACTCTAGCGAGATCCCGAAGGCCCAGGCTCTGTGGCATGTCTGTGCACAGGGCGCTTATCGTAAGACAACTGTGTGGGACGAAGCCATTTCTCTCTTGCTCTGCCTAATAATCTGCTCAACCTCCAATCCTAAGGGCTGTGCCATTATCCACCACGCATCAGGGCTCACCTCAGGTTTTCATTCATTTACAACTGGCTGAATTCTACAAAGAAGACTGTGTAACCGGAGTGGTCCTCAAAATTCTGGGGAATGTCAAGATCCTAAAACCTTCCTTCCTGGTATGTTGAGAGTCACCGTTGCTGGAGAGTTCTCAGTCCTGGAGAATACTGAGCAGATACATCATTACACTGGGATATGGAAGGAAGGGTGAGAAAGCCAGGTTTGGATGACCTCTCTAACGCTCAGAGTGATTTAGAGAAGGCTCCTGTAAGGAAAACATATATAGAAACGGCTAAGATCAGGAGGTCTGCATGCTCCCCAAATTCATATGTGGAAGTGCTAACTCCCAATGCGATGCTATTTGGAGGTGGAGCCTTTGGGAGGTGATGAGGTCATGATGAGGGTGGAGCCCTCACGAATGGGATTAGTGTCCTTATACTAGAGGCCCCAGAGAGCTCCCTCGCCCCTTCCGCCAGGTGAGGAAGTGACGGCGGGCCGTCTGGCTTACGCAGAGTCCATTCCCTCCTGCTAGAGTTCTTTGGGGTTCAGGGCTGGAGCCGACAGTGTTGCTGTGTCCACAGAGGTCCCGTCTGCACACAGAGTTTTCTCAGGGCCCTCGCGGGGAGGGACAGAGCCTGCGTCAAGACAGATTTGGGATATCTGCATATTCCTGCATCGCCTGGCCAAAACACAGTACCCCAATCTCACCTGAATTTCTTTTTTTTCAAATTTTAATTTTAGTGGAAGTATAATTGATTTACAAAGTTGTGTGAGTTTCAGGTGTACGGCAAAGTGATTCGGTGATACATATACGTATATTCATTCTTTTTTAGATTCTTTTCTCATATAGGTTATCGCAGAGTACTGAGTAGAGTTCCCTGTGCTAGACACACCACAGGGATATATTGCTGGTTATATATCTTATCTATAGTAGTGTGTGTGTGTGTTCATCCCAACCTCCTGATCTATCCCTCCCCCCATCAGCAGCAACATGGTTGGACCTAGAGATGATCACACTAAGTGAAGTCAGACAGTGAAAGACAAATACCATATGATATCACTTATATGTGGAATCTAATTTTTAAAAAAAGATATAAATTAACTTATTCACCCAAATTTCTAACATTCAGTATGAAAGAATGGGCCTACATTATAGGCAATCGGACAGAATGAAAATGCATGAGGAGAAAGAACAGAATACGAAGTAGTGTGGCGCAGAAGAGAAAGTGACGGCTTTGGAAAAGACATGAACTGCGTCTTTACATCCTGATATTGTCACCTGTGCTGTAAATATCAGAACGCCTCTGGGGTTGTTCCCCCTGCGATACTAAAGCTTTCGTGACGGGGGTGAGAACCGCTCAGGAGGGCCATAACTTGAGACGAGAAAGAAGACATTATTTTAGCTACTAGGATCTGGGCCAAGCTTGACCAATTTAACAACCAGATTAGGGCACAAGACGAAGATGGCTCAAAACAAGTAGGACACCCCCACTAACGGGGTGGTCAGCTGTTACTCCGAAGCTCACACTTCAGCAAGCTAGTTAACCCTCTGCACTGAAGGAATTTCATAGAAATGATGATCAGCCTGGCCATCTTTCCAGGGAGGATGGGGTACTCTCTCCCCAGCACTCACAGAACCACTGATGTCCTTTTAGAGATTATAAATAAGGGCATAGGGCACTGACTATAAGCAGAATGCAAAGGCATTTTTCTAAAAAATTGCTTCGGTAGTTAAGACGGTGCACAGCTGAAATGCATGGCCTCATCACCACCAGAACGTTCTCCCAGCTATGAAATCCAGCCAGAGGAAGATGCAGGGTTAAATTTGTCCAAAGTGAGGGACTGACCATGTCCTTGGCTGTGAGTCTGCAGGGAACTCGCCCCAAGGCCTCAGGGAACTGTGAGGTGGCCTGACATGTACAATGAGGGGACAATGGGACCCTCCAGCAAAGAGCCCTGTGTGCTTGGGTGTCGGCAGGGCTTACAGCCTGGTCCCCTGACCGGCGCCAGACCCTGCCCTCCATCCTTCCCCCCAAGGAGTCAGCCTTCCCAGGGCCGGGGTCTGGGGAAGCAGGCACAGCCCCCTCATTCCCCATTAGAGTGGCACCCTGCTCCCCTGTTCTATCTACCTCATTGGTCCAGGCAAAAGTGAAAGCAACTTGGAACGGGAATCTTCCCAGCCTCTTCCTCTTGGAAGAAAAAGTTCAGAAACAAACCAAGGCAGAGGAAGGTGCAAACTCCAACAGAGCTAAGCATGTGGCGCTTTGCTTTCTCTGAAACCATCCTCCGTGTCTCAAGATGGTTAAAAGAAACAAATGGAAAGAAGTCCAACAAATGTCTTTGGTTAAGCAGAATGCATGTATAAAACTTAGGGAATTCCCTAGCAGTCCAGTGGTTAAGACTCCACGCTTCCACTGCAGGGGGCGCAGGTTCAATCCCTGGTCGGGGAAGTAAGATCCTGCATGACGTGTGGCACAGCCAATAAATAAATAAATAAAAACAAAAATATGAGATTTAGCAGTACAGGACCAGAGCAGCATCCCTCCCACGGTGCTCATGTAACCTGCAGATGGTACCTGGTGTTCAGGGACCACCCCACGCGCCCCTCTGTTCATCTCCCCATGACCTTCCCATTCACGCCAGCTTCCCCAGCTCCAGACCTCTGGGCTCTGGGTCTGAATTTGGTTCCCCAGATCTGCACTGCCTGGCTGTTTGCCATCGGATCCCAAATACCCTTCGACGACACCCCAGAATGCAAATGCTGACAGCAAGCCTCTGTCCACTGAGGAGACAGGCACATAGCCGAAAATGTTTAAAGAAACAGAAGTTACAGGATGTGGAAAAAGCACTGCGTTCACTGCCAGTTAAGAGGTACAAAGCCAAAGGGACCCCCAATGCTCACGTTGACAAGATAAAGCACAAAGCCTCAAAGTCATAATGACTTTCTTAATCGTGGGGAAATTCACATACCACCAGATTCACCACACAGACCAGTGAAAAGTGTACGGTTCAGGCATTCGGTACCTTCACAATGTAATGCAACCATCACCCGTGTCTAGTTCCAGAATGCTTTCATCACCTAAAAGAAAACCCTGCACCCATCTACTACTCATGTGCCATTTTCTCGTCCCACCTGCCCTTGGCAACCACCAACTTGCTTTCTCTACGGATTTGCATTTTCTGGATATTTTCTCTAGACGGAATCATACGGTATGTGGCCTTTTGTGTCAGGCTTTTTTCACTGACCATCGGTTTTCAAGGCTCATCCATGTTGTAGCCTGTGTCAGTGGTTCATCCTTTTTCACGGCTGAGTACTATTCTACTGCACAGGGCCATGCCGCGTTTCTTTATCCATCCATCTGTCAATGGACATTTGTGTTGCTTCCACTTTAGGGATATTTTAACTAAGTGCTGCAGTGAACACTGATACAGAGGTTTTTGTTTGCACACCTGTTTTCAGTTCTTCTGGGCAGACACCTAGGAGTGGAGTGGATATGGAAATTCTATGTTTAACTAAATGAGGAAGTGTCAGACTATTTTCCACAGCAGCTGCAGCGTTTTACCTTCTCACCAGCAACAGGACACTCTCCATTAAAATCATCATTTTTAAAGCCCATCAGAAAGCTGAGGATGCAAGGAAACTGACTCGAACCCGAGTCCAGGCTGTGGTGACGCTTCCTCCCAAGATGAGACCCTTGGTTGCTTTCATCCCTGACGGAGAGAATGGGAAAAAGTGGGGGGAACCAGCTGAAATGGAAAGCTGCGTTTAATGGCTTCATGGGGGCCGGTGGGCACAGAAGATCAGGAACCCGAGACGGTACAGGCAGACAGCAGTCTGCACCCAACCCTTCGACGCATCCCTCCAAGCCTTCACTGACCCACTGAGTGGTCATACGCCATGGCTAGGGTGGGTCAGGAAAAGGACAGGCACCCCCCGACCAGGCACTCTGAGCTTTGGCCACGGGCAGGCACACCTGTCCCTGCCCCCGGCCAGGATGGGAACATGGGTCCAGCAAATCCAGGGCAGGAGAGAGAACAAGGAGCTTTCCTCAAAGACCCAACAAGCCAGCAGCCAGGCTGTAAAGCAGAGCGAAATCCTGTGACCCTCACCAGGGCTCAGATCCCAAGCTCTGTTAAAGAGGAAGTGTGGACCCCACTGCAAAGCCCGTGAAGCCAGAGGGAACTGAACCTAATTAAAGCTACGACAAGTAACATCTATACTGACAGAGTGGCTCACGCCAGAGGCCGGGTAAACAAGGGGGTGTGATGTTTTCCAGGGGTAAATATTACGCAATTCAGTGTTCGCTATTCTTTTACACTCAATGTCCATCATTAAAGATATATACATATAAACACACATATATATGTATATATAAACTATGTACACACATAGCTATACATACATTAGATGTAAAGTAGCATATGATGTGCAGTTGTTAAAATGATCAGACGTACAGAAAGACAAATACCATATGATATCACTTATATGTGAAATCTAAAATATGACACAAATAAGCCTATCAGAAACAGAAAGAGGCTCTCAGACACAGAGAACAGACTTGGAGTTGCCAAGTGGGAGGGGGGATGGGGGGGATGGAGTGGGAGTTTGGGGTTAGCAGATGAAAACTAGTATGTATAGAAAGGATAAACAACAAGGTCCTACTGTAGAGCACAGGGAACTATATTCCATATCCTGTAATAAACCATAATGGAACTGAAAAAAATAATCAGGCATAGCCCCTAAAACATCCATAATAATAATAAATATGTCAAAGGATCCATAAAAGAATTTAAGCACATTCATTGTCTTCCACTGGTAGTACCTTTTGGGTAAATGGTATCTACAGGCTTTGTCAATCAATTAATAGGATTACTAGGCAGTAATTCAAACTGCCTTCAGCTGAAAAGCAGTTTTGACATAAATATATAAGTAGATCCAGTCTTCCAGATACAAAGTTCACAAAGAACCCCCCGGGCTGAACGGAAGATGTGCGTGCAGGAAAAGGTTATCTTCAGGTCCGCTATTTAGGGGAGCATTCTTTGTCCTGAGAGGAAACAGTGAAAATCTAGATAATACAGGACCCTTCTTGATAAGAGCAGTCTCTGGGTTAAAGGTTAGTTTGAAAATAACTCTGGGTATCACAGCTGAAGGCATCTTTCCCCACATACAGCTTTGTGCTTTGTGCTCCATTCCACTGGGGTGTCCTCACTGAAAAGCGTCTTGTACAAAGCAGACACGCTATCGGCCACGATCCTCAGACGTGGAATCTGCATGAGTTTCAAGCTCGTTATCACTTGCTGACAGACAGCTGTAGCAATAATAAACCCAGAAGATCCATGGTCAAGCAGCAACATGATGATACTTAACAGAATACAATTCTACATAATTAAATAGCTAATAACAGCAGCTCCTTATTTATTAAAACGGTGCTCAGTACCATCACAGAGTAGCTGTAGGCATTAGGTAAATATCCAGAGACGTGCACATACTAACCAGAGGGGCATGCAGGGTGATGATCTCATTCATAAACAACCAGAGAATTTTTAAGTAAAAAAATGAAGATATGATGATTTAGCAATACCACTCCTGGGCATACACCCAGAGAAAAACTGTAATTTGAAAAGATACATGCAGCCCACTGTTCACCACAGCACTATTTACAACAGCCAATACATGGAAGCAACCTAAATGTCCATCAACAGCGGAATAGATAAAGAAGATGTGATACATATATATACAATGGAATACTGCTCAGCCATAAAAAAGAATAAAATAATGCCATTTGCAGCATCATGGATGGACCTAGAGCTTATCATACTAAGTGAAGTTAAGTCAGAGAAAGACAAACATCATATGACATCACTTATATGTGGAATCTAAAAAATGATGCACATGAACTTATTTTCAAAACCGAAACAGACTCACAGACATAGAAAACAAACTTATGGTTACCAAAGGGGAAAGGGGGGAGGGATAAATTAGGAGTTTGGGATGAACATATACACACTAGTATATGTAAAATAGCTAAACAACAAGGACCTACTGTATAGCCCAGGGAGCTATACTCAATATTTTGTAATAACCTAGAAGGGAAAAGATTCTGAAAAAGAACAGATACATATATGTATAACTGAGTCACTTTGCTATACACCTGAAAATAACACAACGTTGTAAATCAACGATCCTCCAATTTAAAAAAGGAAGATATGATAAACTTGAGACTGGTTACCTCAAGATGTATCTGCCGCGAGATTCTTGAAAGAGTGTTTCTATAGACCATTTGTGTGCACTGTGGAAGGCACACGGCCATCACTGGCACCACCATGAGCTCACTAGGAACAAAGCACACCGCCCATCCTTTATGATCAAGCCACCAGACCTCCAACTCCTGATAATATCAGCCACAGAACGAACCGTAATTCTAGCCCAGGATCTGAAAATCTCACGTGACAGTATCTATGAGTTGTAGCTGGATAAACAGATGGTCCAAAGGAGTGCTGATGTGCCAAAGAGTTGTAGAAAGTGCGAAAGGCTTTTGAGAATGTGCTCTACAACTCTGCTCTATTCAATAATTTATACCAGTGATGTGTATGGATGAACTGCAAGAATATTTATCCGACACGTGGGGGACAGTTTGTGCTTTGGAAGAGAATAAAGTCTCAGAAGGACCTTGGTAAATGGAACACAAGATGAAGATCAGCAAAATTAAACTCAATGGCAAGACCCATAATCCACTTATTTAAGAAGCACAATCATTGGCAGCAGGACGCTGACATTAAGATGTGGCGTGACTGCAACTCCTGCGAAGGAGATTTTAATGGATGAGAAATTAAGCATTAGGCAGGTGAGCCATGGTGTGACTTAAAGTCACGAAGGCTAAAGTTAATGCTGCTTGGTACCCGTTAATATGGAGATGTGTTGGTGATCAGGAAGAGAATTTACACTTGACTCTTCACACATTAGACCACAGTGGGAATAATACTTTTCAGTTCAGGTGGCTGCTATTTAAGAAGTATGGGGACAAAGTGGCTATGAGGTGAGAGCAAACAGGATACCCAGGGGTGCAAAGACCATTTTCCGTATGTGATCTCTCAGGAATCGGGAACATTTCACCCAGGGCGCGAAAGGCACTTGCCTTTCAATTTGTTTGAGTGGCTTGTCTGCAAAAGAGAGAAAGAACTTAGTGGCTGTCTCAGAGGCCAGAGCTAGGACTTTGTCCAAAATAAGGACCACGACCTTATCACAGCTGCCAGACCACAAAATGATCAGCCTGTCAGATCGCATCTATCGGAGATGGACAAAACCCCATCTGCTGGGGATACTGCAGAGGGATTACTTCACCGAGAAGCAGGGAATTTGAACAGAGTGACTAGTATAATCCTTCCCAGCCAGGAGACACCATCAGTCCATAAGCAAACTCAACATCTAAAGATATACTGAAGCAGACAGAAAAAAATAAAAGCATACCCCATAGGAAAGAAACCCAACCAGACCAGTGTTCTCCAAGGCACCTATTCACAGGACGCCTCTTTCTTTGCCTACTAGATGGTGGATGGGGTCTCCTGATGAAACAAACTTGATAGGAAGATGATAATTAACAAATAATTTGGCAACATAATTTAATTACGGGTCATCTGAATGTTCTGAAACAGCCGTAAAAGCAGTTTGCATCTTACTAATTAGTCCCATTTATAACCCTTTCTAAACCTTCTCTTGCAAAGCCTCACAGAAAATCATTATAATCAATGGAAATTACCCAGCAACAACAGATTTTAAAAACAAGTACATGGAAATGCGTGTTGAGAGAATAGCCAACAGAAGCGGGTAGCTCCCATGAACTTCCCCACTCGGTGTGTTTCAAGGTTAAAGCAACAGGCATTCTCACGATCTTCAAGGCACCATCTCCGGGTCAGGGATGTGAGCAGAGGATCCAGGAGATGGAAACTCCATTCATTTACCCTCTGTCTGTAGCAGGGAAGAACAAATCTAACTCCATATTGGATCTGTTTCTTTTACTTTAATCTCTGTAATTCTACTGCTTTTGCTACAAGTTCATCACTAAAAGGATGTTGCCTATACCTTAAATTATACCTAATGGCCCATCTCTGGGGACCCTGCCTTCCAGGTAATGAGCATGAAGCTAAAATACCTTTGCTTAGCTCACAGGAAACATCCCGACCAGGCCCACCTGTCAATGGCTGCAGGAAGGAAGAAATGAACACATCCCCTTTGGCGTCGGCCAGAACCAGGAGATATATGCAACAACTTACACCCTTTTTTACTCTGCCTCCTCACTGCCCCCTCTTTGTTCTATAAAAGAAACCAGCACCCAATCCCGAGTGAGATGGTTCTTTGGGACACGAGTCCACCACCTTCTCGGTCTGCTGGCTTTATGAATAAAGTGGCTATTCCTTGTCCCAACAACTTGTCTCTCGATTCACTGGTCTGCTGTGTGGAGAGGAGCAGGAGCCTGAACTCGGTAACACGTTCGTGGTTTCTGCACCAGTGGGAATTTAGTTCCCATATTCGCAGAAGGAGCTTCTCCCTGGAAACAGGAACTCCCAACCAAGTCTTGGCGTCCCTTCTCAAGTATCTCTTAACCGTCCACCTTCGCTCTGCTGCCAAGGCTTGGCCAATAGCACTGCCTGTGCAGGTCACGTGATGAAGATATGCCTACATGTACATCCTCTTGGGGTGACCACTGAATAGTTACTCCCTTGCATCTCAACAACAAGAATGGAAGAAGAACTTGGTAGGCGGACGTCACACTGCTGACAACGTTGAACCTCACCCGAGCCCTCTGATCTTGGGAAACAAGAGACAGCTAAGAAATACCCACACCATCTATGTTTTGGAAAAGGGCTGACTACCATGACCTCCTTTCCCTGTAAGGCTTCATGGACGCCTCCCATGCCTGCCTACAGCCAGGCCAGTCACAGAACCTCAGAATTCCCGTCCTTTGTCTCACGGCTGATTCACTGAACGGTTCGTCCCCACTGATCAACTGGAACACGATGTTTGTGAACCAAACTTGGGTTCAGCTTCTCTCCTTCCTCCAAGTCCCACCCTCAGCCCGAGCCAGAAGGCAGCCCCTCCTGAGAACAGGCTGGCCTCCAGGTAAACCATTCTCTGATCTACTGTCCAATCAGGCCACACTTTCATCCACTTCACCACACCTCCTTCTTTCCAGCCTGGCTCACTTCTCTCTGTTAAAAAAAATATATATATATATATACATATTTTTTTTTTGCTTAACCTTTGAAACTCTTGCAGACCGTATGGTCAGTGTGTTTTCCGTCTTGCAATAATCTGTCTCGCCCTTTGCAATAACCCTGTTGAGTAAAAGTCGCTCATTACCGAGACTGGATCTGTTTTTCTATCGGATACCATGCCGACCAGGGTGGCTGGGGCAGACACTTGGACCAGCAGAGTTGGAGCCCTTGTCAAGTCTGAATTTTACACAAAATCAACCTCCCTTTCCCGTGACGTATCATACAGGCTACAGAATCACAGCCCTCAGTGTACCATCCTGACTGTTTAGCATCTACAGAGAGCCAGATGCCACTTATCAACATTCTGATGAAAATCAGTGCAGGTGTGTGCCTGCCCCGCCTCGTGAGACGTTAGTTCCATACCTGTCAGGCTGTAGGTCAGGTCAGCTATGACTCAGTTACTCTGGCAGGCAGCTCTCATGGGCTTGAAGGAACAACACAGTCCAGTATTTGTGCTACACGTGTCAGCTCCACACTAGCAACTCCTGCTCCTCTTCAGGGCTACTGTGCATGGCCCTGTGGGTCTACAGAGGCCCTGTGTCGGGGAGCAAAACTTGCCACACCCAAATATCTCTTTGGCATGCAGATTATGTCCAGCTGAAAACAATCCCAGCCCAGAAGACTCAGGAAGAAACTTTGATCTTCTCCCTAACTGCCTAAAAAACCTTACATAGAGGGCCTGTTCCAGGAACAGAGCATCACGTGTCGGCAAAGACTGTGGACCAGGTAGGCTGGGAGAAACTCGCCAGGGCCTGGAGATCAGAGTCCTCTCTGTGTCCCATTATCTCTGCCTGGCCCGGCAAACACTTATTTACCAAACTTGTGTGTTTCTGTCTCTATATGAATTGTCTTCCTCCCCTGTGAAGTCCGAAAGCACTACCCCCAACAAAAATTCTTTTGTCTTTAAGTAAAGGTGGTATTTAAGGTGAGGGTTTGGGCCATTTTAGTGAGTGACTCAGTTTTCCTGGGTCTCTCCCATGGATACATGTTATTCAACTTTTGTGTGATTTTCTCCTGTTCATCTGTCTCATGTCCATTGAGTCCTGAGACCAGCCAGAAGAACCGACACGGGTAGAGAAATATTTCTTTACCCCCAACAGCTGCCCACCCCCTTCCTCTCCAGAGAATAAGATCAAACAATGTACTGCTGTGATGGCAAAATGAAGACATGATATGAGCCAGCCTGGGTCCAACCCGGCGAGGACTTCTCATAGTCTTGTGAGCTTGTCTTCAAAAGGATCCAGCAGCGATAGAACACATCTGCAGAGGGCACTGCATTTGGGTGAAGTTATAGCACAAGGCCCCTCACTGGTAACTGCAAAGGAGAACTTACAGCAAAATCACACAGAGACAATGCAGGAAACGACCACTCAAACTCCAACGTGAAGCTGCCTATGATATTTATTTATGGGCTCTTCAGGGAGGCTGAATGCTGAAAGGATTTTTTTAATAAAATAAAATTACTGTCTTTTTAGGAAACTCCCATGATGAAAAGAAAATACCGACCCACAGGAAACACACAAAAACAACTGTCTGCTACAAGACATGGAATTCTCCAGGATTCATTTTCCATCTCCCAATGACCTTGTGGAATCACAGGTGGGTCCAGAATGCTGGCTCAAGTCACCTGTATCTGCCAGGTGGTCTCTACAGGTATCTCCTTGGATTTACCCTAAGTACGGAGGTCTGTGTCATAGGAGGTTCCTTGGGCCCTAAAAGACCAATATGGAAGATACCTAATGGGCATCTATAAAGAGCTGATATTTCCATAAAGATTTTTTTAATGAGGTACAAAAAATTGAAATAAAATGACCTTTGATTGAAGTTCTCCCAAGATTCTGAAAAAAATGAAAATATTTTCTATAGAAATCAAACTAAAAATCTAGCCTCAAAGTATCCAAATCGATATATTTTCAAGAAAAACGAGAAACTCAATAGTTTGGAAAATTCACGAAACACACAAGCAAACAAGGTACTGTGAATAAAAACCAACCAAAACAAAGAGCAAGTGAAACAGACCCTCATAAATTACAGAGAGTGTAATTATCGACGATCCTAAAATAAGTATCATTTATATGTAAAGAAACAAAAGGTAAGCTTGGAAATGCAATCAGTAAAGAGATTTAAAAAGAAAAATATTTTGTATGTTTTTAAAATATGGTCATATACATTGCATTTGTACAACATGACAGACAAAGATACGAATAATATTTTTTAAAAAACTGGAATAAACAATTACTAGAAAAGTTGGAATTACTGGAGTTACTGGAAATAACATCAAAATGTTAATAAAAGATTATTTCTGGATGGTTATTTTGGAAGATGAGGAGAAGACTTCCACCTACTTCCATATTACAAATTCAAACCAGTGATATAATGGATGACTTGAACTTCTGTTTTGTGTACCCGTTTATTTCTTAAATACAAACTATGCTTTGAAGAATTAAGATCTAGTCAAAATTATCAAATTGTATAAAGTCCATGAGAAAACATGAGAAAAAGTCCATGAGAAAACATGAGAAAAAGGTCCAAAAGAACTGAAGTCAACCAACAATCTACATGACAATCCTTAGAGCTAACATGATGGGGGTTGGGTGGGCAGGAAGAAAAAAGCCAAGTGAGGCATGCAAAACAGTAAGGAGTTGGCCTGGGAGAGCAGTGGTGTCTAGTTCCCTCCTGAGGTCAGAGATGGATATCATTCTTACACATAGAAAAGAAACAGTAACAAGGTTGTGCACTGATTAGAAACCACTTTAAATGGTACCACTTCCAATAACAATGAGATACAGACACTGAAATAGCAAGCCTTGCATTTAATGCTGATTACAATTATATCGTGCAAACTCATTGCAACACAGTAATTGTCAGCAAGAAAATCGTTAGGTTCAGTACAATGCCTCATCACATAATTGAAAGGGAAGAAACATGGCTCCTGTGTATGTAAATACGTAAATATTTGGGTGATCTCAGAGGGATTATCTCTGGGTGCATGAGTTATCTACTTAAAACAACTAACTCCAGGGACTTCCCTGGCAGTCCAGTGCTTAAGGCTTTGCCTTCCAATGCAGGGGGTGCGGGTTCCATCCCTGGTCGGGGAGCTAAGATCCCACACGCCTTGCGGCCAAAAAACCAAAACGTAAAACAGAAGCAATATTGTAACAAATTCAGTAAAGACTTTAAAAATGGTCCACGTCAAAAAAAATCTTAAAAAAAAAAAAAAAAAAAAACTAACTCCAATGGCAAGAAGACCCCCGAAATCAAATACAGGGAAAACTCTCAGTGGATAAAGTCAAAGAGATGCTAGTCTATCTTGAGACATAGTTCTTTCCTAAGTATTTATAACCACGTCCCCGTCTCAATTCAAATCTTCCTCTAAAGCCACAGTTTTATGTGCATACCCCTAATATTATCACAGCCTACCCTGCATTTCTTAACTTTTGCCGTGTAAGTAATTCATTATACACTGATCGCTGCTGACTGTCCAAGGATGGGGAGCGAGAGTCAAGAACCCACAGACAGCTATGTGCGTGATGGATTTGCATGGGGGAGGCCCCGGAAGACGGGGCAGGAAAAGGACATCCAGATGTTTGGATTCAGTCCCAGCCTGGATTTCAGACTTGGGAGAGGCGCCTTCCCCCCATTTGGAGCAGGGCAGGGCTGCTGCAGCCCTGAGATTGAAAAAAAAAAAAAAAGAAAGGGAGTGCCAGGTGGGTCCAGGAGCCGTCCAGCCTTCTCCCTGAACCCCAGCAGGAGAGATCTTGATTGATGCCCACTGGGAATCTCAGCAAATGATGATGGGGACCCCAAGAGCATGCCACAGACATACACCGTGGGATTCAAGAAACAGTGGTTGCAAAGAGAAAGAAAGTCGTTTGCACGGAGGACAACTTTCTCCAAGGAGACAAGGTCCAACCAACCCAAGCCAGAGAAATGTGGGTATGATAGGCAGAATTTTAAGAACACCAGCAATATTCTTGCCCCCCTGGTATACACACCCTGTATAATCCCCTCTCCTTGAGGGGGGCGGGAGCGGGACCTGTGAATAGGATGGGTGTCATTCCTGTAATCAGGGCACTGATTGGTTGACTCAGAGTTCATTCAACAGAGAGATTACGTTGGGTGGGCCTGACCTAATCAGGTGAGCCCTTAAAAGGTACGGAGCCCAGCAGTCTCTCCGAAGTCACGAGAGGTGTGCCCAGCTGGTATCAAAGGAGAAGCAAAGAGCTATGATGAGAACCGCCTGCAGGGGCCATGTACCCAGGAATGGTGGGTGACCTCTAGGAGCTGAAGGTGGCCCGGACGGACAGCCAGCAAGGAGACAGGGAACTCAGACCCCATCTGCAAGAAACTGAATTCTTCCAGCACCCGCTGAAGTTGGAAAGGGATCCTGAGCCTCAGATGAGATGTCAGCCTGGTGACAGGCTAAGCAGAGGGAACATCTATCCCTGGCCTGGACTCCTGACCCACAGAGGCTGGGAGGTAACTTACAGAGGTTCCTTAAAGCCACTGTTTGTTGTGAAACAACAGAAAATGAGTACAGTGGGTATAAATCTTAAACCAAATGCTTTCCTATCCAAAGCTAGAGAGATCTCAGGCTAGGAGATTTGGTTTACAAATGTATTTCCATATCCCACATATGGAAAAAAAATCTGTGGTATTCATCACTGTATCAAATTCTTTTCTTTTTTTCATACCACCTACAAACAGGTATTGAGCTGCATCTCTACGCTACATGGTATGAGGCTCAGCACAGCCCATGGCATTTCATAAAGGCCCAGGATACACTGTCTGGACGGAGCGACCTCAGAGCAGATAGAACAACGGGCATCGTGGTGGGCTAAGTCCCGACCCCCCAAAGATGTCCACGTCCTAATCCTCAGAACTTGTGACTATCTTACCTTAAGTGGCAAAACTTAAGTGGCAAAAGGGACTTTGCAGGTGTGATTAAGTTAAGGCCCCTGACAGGGGAAGATGGTCCTGGATTAGCCAGGTGGGCCCAATGTGAGCCCAACGTGAAGATGGGGAGAAATTGGAAGATGCTAGTTCTGCTGGCTTTGAAGATAGAGGAAAGCAGCCAGGAGGTTAAGGAATGCAGGCACCTGTAGAAGGTGGAAACGGCAAGGAAACCATTCTGCTCTACAGTCTCCAGAAGGAACTGGCCCTGCCACCATCTTGGTTTTAGCCCAGTGAAACCCACTTTGGACTTCTCACTTCCAGAACCCTAAGATAATAAATTTATGTTGTGGTGATTTATTACAAAGTTTGTGGCAATTATTACAGCAGTCACAGAAAGTGAATATAGAAAGGAAGGGAAGAACCTAGGGAAGGGGGACTTCGGGGAGGAAATGAAAAAAGAAAGAAAAAAGTTAGCATCCAGTTTAATGGCTGGTTTTCCTGCTGTTCTAGAACTGCAGGAGGCCAGGAGACCATTCGTCTCATGCCCTCCACAACCAACTCAACTCCTAGGACAGAGGGGAACTGAGAAAATATTTGCACACATTGATTTGTGGACAGGTCATGACCCTTAACAGATAGGTGTAACCTTGGACGAGCCGTAAGTTATCACATAAATGATTCTTTCTGTTAAGTTAGAGAGTAATTCTTCAGTTCTGTGCTAGATTCCTGACCAGTTTATAATTAGGAACGAGTTGACAAAACTACCAGAAAGCGTACATGCAAGTTTCTTTGTACATAATGACGCTTTTTCTATCCAAGCTCCAATTTGGAATATAACATTAAAATACCGTGAACTCTAAATTTTCCTCCATCTACCAATATTCCTGCATGCTGTGGTAAACCTTTAATATTGGGGTTTGGTTATTTCATCATTACCTACAAGACCTTTTTTCCTGACATCATTTAGAAACATTACAGTGTTTAAAATGAACATTTATGAATTCAACCAATAGGGAAAACTGTAAATTCAGTCCTTCCCCTGCCTGAAAGTGCTCATAAGACAGATCCTCTTGACCGAATTGTCAGAACATAAGCAATATTCTCTGAACCTCCACTTCCCCGTTCTGCCTGAATCCTTAGAGTTTGCTCATGTCATGGAAATACTTGAGGACCCTGCCAACAGAAGTCATATATGCATGCAGAAGTGATTTGACAGCAGCGTGCTTATTTTTCTGAATAAAAATGCAACTCCCTAGGAATGCAGAAAAATCAATCAGCAGCTCTTAAAAATGTGTTTCCTTTACATGAAAATGGATTACAGGAGAAGAAGATCAATTTGCCTGCCCAATGCACACAAATGAATTATCTCCTCTGATAACCACTGCATCTGCACGATAGATCAAATAACAAGTAAATTCACAGCAATGTGCTTCAGCCTAACTGTGGTTAGCGCTTCAACTTAGAATTTATATTTTGTTCAACGGAGGGACACCCCTGCCTTTTATTTAATGCTTTTTGGATCCTAGAGTTCAATGTTTGTTTGCAATGGAAAAGAAAAGCTTTAATGATTGAGAAATGGGACAAGATCTTGTTATCACAGAGTTAGGATGAAACATTTGAAATAGCCGTTCTTATAGGTCAAAAATGATGGACCATCAGCAATGCACCATATCTCTAATGGGTGTCACAGCCTAAACTAGCAATCATGAAGTTAGGGGCAGGAGTACACTGGGTCCAGCCTCAGCTGTAACACATGACCTGTGCGATTTTGGGGAAACTTCCGAAATCCTCAGTGTCAATTTTCTCATCAAACAGGAGGGCTAAGAATACTGTGTTCTACAGAGAGGTTGAGAGCCAACGAGGGCTGCAAGGGCAAAATGGCGGATGCATCTCATACGATACATCAATGATTTCTGAACACCACTTACACTTCCAATGAGGAAATCTTTACAATCTATTAACCCACTTGGACAAAGACAGACAGAGAGCAGACAAGAGCAGAATGAGGAAATTCCACAGGTTTTTGGACACTGGCAACTCCATGTTGGAGGAAGCGTCCAAAAGAGGCGGCAACCTGAGTGTGTGTCAAGGAAGACGGGATGTGAGATGGGGTGAGCCACTCTGCCCCCCCACAGAGCCATGGGCCTCCTCACGTGTGGGTCCCAATTCTCTGCAAGACAGGATTCCTCTCTGCGGGACGTGGATGGCCTCAGACCACAGATATTGACACCTGGAGGGCACAGATTTGACGGCCAGCCAGCCAACAAGCTGTACCTACAAGTAAGCAGCGGAACTGGCTCAGTGTGGCACAGCCTCCCTTTTGACTATGAACAGAAGCTAAGAACCAGGATACGTTTGAAAGGAATCTCTAACAGAAAGGACTAGGACAAAAGGACCAAAAAAAAAAAAAAAAAAGCCAACCATCGACCAACTAACCAATCAACCAAGGATGCTTTGCAAAAAGTGCATCTAGAAAACAAATGAGAACTTTTGGAAATGCATCGTATGTTAGACGATTCAGCAGAATGCTGGGAAGATGGGGTTGAGGACAGGTCAAAGGAAGATGGAGCAAAGAGGCCAAGTGATGGACCACAGGAGAGAAAAGATATGAAAATGGGGATATCAACAAGCAGGGGTCCAGTATTCAGCCAGTGGATATTCCAGAGGAGGGGAGAAAGACAAAGCATGTGGGGAATAAATTACCCAGGATGCAAACGAGACATCGATTCAGAAGCAAAGGACATGGATCTCCACATTGAACAGATGTCCAAATGGTAAGTGAAAACAGACCGTTTCATGGAATCTTCGGACACTGAGGACAAACAAAACATCCCAAGCACGTGGTGGGTGGCCGGGGGAGGATAAATGGGTTTCATCTAAAAAAAAAAAAAATAAGACCCAGAATGGCTTTGGTCTTTGAATAGCCACAGCAAAGCAATGGCTGCAAAATCCAGAGGGAAAATCATTTCCGAACTAGAGTTTTAAACCAGCCAAACCACGGGGGCCAGAGCTGCACTGGCCCAGGAATAGAGCCCATCGCGGGCCAAGTATTTGCAGTTCAGGCGGGCGGTCTCTGCTTCCACGGAACCTGCGACCCAGGGTGGGGAGATGGGGAGAGAGCCTTCATGCCCAGATGACCACATTTCTGGTTGTTGCTCTCTCATGAACAAGATCCCCAGAGAAGAACAACGAACGGGAGGCAGACATCATGTTGAGCTTGGGGGAACAGCGAAGCACGATTACCAATACCTGCAACAATTCAATCCCTGGTCCTCCTCTTTCTCACCATCAAAAGAGGATATTGGTAGCTGAGCAGTCAAAATCACGCTCGACTTGCAACATAATGCACCTGGATGAAAGCTACAAAGCTACCTCTGAAATCCTGACACCCACCCCTCGTTACTGTGCTCACCTGGAGGACCACAGAGTTCCCAAGACTCTATGTTATGGGAAAAATGGTCCAAAATCTGGTATTTCTTCTCCGTTTATCTGTGCAATCTGGCCACCAGACATGTTCAAGCCCAGCAGCGTTACCTGCAGCAACATGCAACAAAGACTCTGCGCCGGAGAAGAATCCAGCGTGGAAAACAAGGCGGGGGCCACAAAGTAATTCAAAGGAAATATGTGATTATGAACGATGATCTGAGAACGGAGAAGGGTATCATAAGCAACTGGCTAAGAAGGAGAGGGATGGCAAGGAGGAAGGCGCCGTCGACATCCTAATTAAAAAACGTCAAGCGATGAACGAGGAAACCATGATAAATTCATATCCACGTGAAAACTGTCCAGCCTCCTTAGGGATCAAGAACTAAAAGGAAAACAGAGGGAAAATGCTGTTTGTAATCTATCAATGTGGCAAATACAACGACAGGATGAGGCTGAATCTTGGAAAACGGGGACGCGGGCTCGTGGGTTATGTTATTGCACATACGCTCCCTGGACACTTGGGAGCATATGTGAGGATGAATATAGTCTCAACAGTTTTACACTCTCTGAATTGGTGTTTGCGTTTCTAGGAATTCCGTTTTCTGTGAAAATATCAAGAGACCCACACAACACACGTGTCCTTTGTCAATATATTCCTACCAACCTTAGTTAGAAATTTGTGAAGCCAGGAGAGTTGGGGAAAGGTTCAATAAATGACATAATAGCGTATTATGCAGCCCTTAAAATTCTTGATTTTCGCAGACTATTATTTTGTCATGAAGAAAAACTTCAGGGTATAATTTTAGGGTGGAAAAGGCAAAATCTGACAGGAACTAAAGGCAGCAAGATCGCAAATAAAACCAGTTCATATTTATGTATGGATATGTATGTTTTCTGTGTCTGTGTGTATAGACATGCATACACAAAACTGAAAAGAAAGATGACAGAACTTTGTCATTAGTTCTGGGGGAGCAGTATTTACACGATGCTTTATACCTTCTTGTATATATGTATCGAATGGTCTACTTATCTTTGTAATCAGGAAAGAAAAAGAGCCTGCAAAGTACAATTTAATCATACTGTCTTTCTGACGCTGGAGACACTGTCGTAGTAAATGCCCCAAACTCCTCAAATATGATAATCTGTACAAATGGGCATAAAAAAGAAAATGACCCTGGGCTCCCAGTTGGCCTGAAAGACCCTAATTGAGAAAACTTCAATTTGTTAAAGAATGATGTTCTGTCAAATACTGTGCGTCTGGCCCTTGTCATAGAATCAAAAAAAGATTCCCTTTTTAAGTCCTTATTCCTTTAGCACAAGCACATAATAAATGGGTAATAAATACTTGTTGCAGAGAATTAAATTAACACAGATTTCTAATCTCTACAGTCTTCCCCTCGTGAAAGAAAGCTCTGATTATTATAGTGCAGAATTTGAAGACACAACAGCAAACATACCCTAGGTCTAAAACCTTGGGTTTGCCACACCTTCAGAACCCTCATCCACGGTAAAGCTTGATTTCTTTACCCCAGCCTCTTTTTCGGTAGGTTTAGCTGGAAAAAGGAAAATGACCCCCACGGTATCTGATGAAAAGAGACATAAAAGGTAGAGTGATTATTTCAAATTGAGAGCCCTGTGGATTTGCAAGGAGCAAATAAACACCATGATGGCGGTGGACATGACTTCAGGGGTCCGTCCTGGCCAGGGACACGGCCAGTCCACAGCCTGAGGAGGGCTCGGATTCCCCATCTCAAAGGTCTTGTCTGTTCTTACATTATAGCCTCGGCGGATCAATGTCCATGAAACCCACAATGGGACGGAAAGCATCTAAATCAGTGTTCCAAGACAAATGCACCAAACCTCCAGGGCGGTGCCCCAAAGCAGTGCGGGACCGCCCCCCAAAATACACACAAACAATAAAATACTAGTCATGGGATCCCCCAATACACACAAGCCACAAAGAGCCAGCCACTTGGGGGACCCCCAGATACACACAAACCACAAAGAGCCAGCCACTCGCGGGGATCCCCCAGATACACACAAAGAACCAGCCACTCATGGGTAGATCGTTATTGAGAAGCATGCAGTGGGAAGAGGAGTATGGATATGATAAGAGGACATCCATCCTTCCCAGAGCACAGCCAGAAAGGAGACAGGATGTCAAGTGACATTGTTCCTACAGGGAAAGAACCTGATGGCTTTTCTTTGTAGTGATCACAGTGACACATTTAACTCTAACTCTGCAAAAAAAAAAAAAAGAAAAAGAAAAAAGCCTGGGTGTGCGTGAGAGAGAGAGAAAGAGAGAGGCTAAGAAAAAACACAAAGCGGGTTTGGGTTTTCATGTTGAGAACATTCTTAAAGGAGTATCTTCGCTGTTGACGCATCATTTCACCGCAAACATGCCCCTTGGAGAACATTCTCAACACGGAATCCACAAGGGTGCCGAAGCAGAAACGACTATGTATAAACACAGGTCTGTGTGTGTGTGTCTGAGACCACTATACAGCTTTTATGTATGGCTTCATTCAAACTGTAGGTGGCAAAGCAAACTACATGTCGAATGACAGCTTCCACGGTGGGGCGGCTTAGGGGGGGATGAGGGGAAAAGGGGCAAAATGGTTGGAAAATGAGAGTCCAAGAGGGGCTGTGCTGTGGGCGGGTGTGTGTGATGGGCAGCACGATTACTGGGACCTGAGTTCGTGGGGGTGTGAACCCAGGGAAGCTCCCACTCCCAGACTCAGAGCTGGGGAAAGGTGTGAACCACGGCACTAGGCATCCACTTTGTTGTAGGAGGCTCATTCTCATCACTAAATAAAGAACCACCCCAAATGCATCATGTCTCCTCCCTCTGTCCCTCGCCCATCCTTTCCCACTTGACCCAACAAATGCCCAAAGACCACAGAGGAAGCTGGAAACTCACTTCATTGCTTTTAGGATGCAGCCTGGTCCCATCCCACACCTTCTGCCTCTCGAAATAAAACTGTCACGAGAGTAATTACACTAATAAGGTTGGGAAAGCTGCAGCCTTCTTTTTTTATGTCACAGACATTGTAAGGTGATTCGAGATTTCAGAGTCTAAGGTTACTGTGTAGAATTTCAAAGTTTCCTACAAGCCCGATACAAAATTTTCTGAAGGGAATTACATCTTAGCTACTGAATGCTTTCCAGTATTATGAAAGAGTTACAGCAAAAAAATAGTACTTAAATGATATTTTCAAATTATTGAGAAGGAAACTACAGAATGGGGACTAAACCAATTCTTTACATTCCTAATGAAGATGACTTACAATAATATCTGAAATAAACTAAAGACCAGTAGTTTTTTAAAATCACGGAACGTTACAAAGTTCTGTAACACTTCAAATGTGTGGTTTCTGAATAGGAAACCAAAATTACTTTTAGTTATCAGTATGATGTTCAGTATTATTAAATGTGCTTAACAAACTTATCTTCTGGATTTGTACGATAATGTCTCCAAAAGTGAGGACGTTATTAGGCAATTTCCTATTTCTAACAAATAGAATTGTCCTTGAAAGATAAATTTATTCTGGAGTCGATGTTTTTTGGCTGATGCTTATTTTAAAAAGCAAAACCCGCAAGTAACTAAGTAAGGAAATGACATCTACTCACTACTGTAAATGTACATTAGCTATGCATTTGATCAACCCCACCCTGAATATTAGACTGTAGCAATAAATAAACCTGAAACATAACCAGAAACAACTAGCTGTGCATTCATCTGGTATGAAATGTTACACAATTCAAAGCAACTCAGCAAACCCCCTCAGGCTATGGAAACAAACTGCAAAAAACCAAACAACTAGAGACTAATGTACAGTTAACAAAACTTTCAAATTCAAGGAAAGAACCTAGATTTCAAGTCATGAAAGCAGGGGATTAGGAAAACATAAATTGGTAAATCTCCATTAGGTCTTCAAACCCAGAGTTGATTTTAATACAAAGAGAGAAATAAAGTAGTATAGTTTAAAGCAATATAGAGATATACTTAAGGCAGTACAGAGATACAAAGAAGTACAATGGTGTAGGTTAAAGCAGTAGTATACCAACCACTCATCAGCAATTGATTATGATTTTAAAATTCAAAGATTGTACTCCTAAAATTATAAAAATCTAACTACAGACATTTTATGACTGCCTTCCAACACTGTATACAGAAACACAAAGAATTATAAGCTGTTGTATAGATTATTTCCTGATTGACTTCAAATAAGATCGTATTTTATACTTGAAACAATACAGTAGACTATCTTTCCATACAACTCACCCCTAAAATGGAAAGTTTAACATGAGCTTCATATAGGAAGAAAAATCAAAACAGGGCACCTGACATGCAGTATAAATACTGGAACTGCTACACTTCAGTGACTGTCAGTAAGATGGGTAAAATACATGCAGTGGAATATGGCAGGAAATTCCTGTACCTTAGTTTAAAATTTTGTTTCAGTCTATACAGAAAAAAGGACTTGCTTATGCCAGGAATCACATACTTTTGCTCCTCTCCGGAATCCCAGGTCGGGGAGTGGGAGACAATCTTTAACAGGTATGAGATTTCATCACTTTTGGCCAAGAGGAAGACTGAGAAATCCCACAGAAGAGATAAAGATCATTTTTTACATTGTGTAAGTTAGAAGCCAAATCACATCAGAAAGGCTTTTTTTTTGCATGTAACTTTCTTGGGTGACTGAAATCCAAAGAATATCATTTAATATCAGTATTAATATAGCAGAGGAACCACTTTTTTCATTCATGTATTCAACAATTATTTACCAAACATCTACAAGGCACCCTGCATTGCTGGGCTACCGTAGGGAGAGTCGTATGTTTCCTGTACTCATAGAGCTTACGAACCATCTGCAAAAACAGACAGGATTCAGATCAATACTGGACAGAGAATACATCCACAATGGTATGAAACTGTCAACGGGACCAGAGCGTGTGGAGCACGGTGTGGGCCTCACTAGCTGGAGGCCCAGTGCAAGGAGAGGCTGACTTGTGTGGAGGCCCAGAGGAGGAAGAAAACAAAGCAAGGGTGAGGCAGGTGCAAGAAGGGTCTGAGGGACACGGAGGGTTCTAGGAGCCCTATAATAGAGGCCTTTCCAGCCGTGGTTCTGGAATTCCACCTTCCTTCCGATGGAAAGCCGTTGGAGAGCTCTAGTAGGGCCAGAGGCAGGACCAGACCTGGGTGTTGAGAAGGTGCCTCTGGCTCCCGCTGGTGGGAGAGGCCTTGATGGATGCAGACCGATCACCGGAGGCCAGTGTGTTGCACACACGGGAGATGAAGCCGGCTTAGCCCAAGGTGTGCCACATCCAGCTGGAGAAACAAGAGACAGCAAAGAAGCCGATGCAAGGGGCCTTTGGGGTTTTTACATTCGACAGCTTCGCGTTATCAATGCAATCTCTTCCCAGACAATCCATGAGGCTTTTTGTTGTTGTGAATCCCTGTGGCTCGACAGCAGTGCCGCTAAAGAAAGCGTGGGTACGACACAGGGGAGGCCACGGACAGACCTCGCTCGTCTTTATGTAAATAACTAAACAGGCTCCAGCCTCACTGCTGTCCTCGCTTAGAAGACAGGACAGGTGGGGAAATCAGGGGCCACTGTTTTTACTTACAGATCCTCTGTCCATAAGAAGGTCCACTAGAGATGACTATCAGCGTGGGTCTGCTACAAGTGGGTGGAACAAACTGAGACCACTCCCCACACCCCGGGGCCCAAGGAGGTTCCCAGGAGCAGCCAGCGGAGCCCTCGGGGTTCCAACAGGAACGGTTTGCCAAGCACTGAGTATCGGGTTGAACGTTCTCAATGTCTTCCCTGGAATGGACGTCAAGGTGGCAAACTAAGCATTTGGCTGCATTGTGTCTGTAATGTCTTCTTATAAATGGAATGCCTTGTTCCTTGAGTCTTTTCACACGTTATCTTTCTTTTTTTTTTTTATATTGAGGTATAGTTGATTTACAATGCTGTGTGAGTTTCAAGTGTACAGCAAAGTGATTCAGTGATACATTATATATATTCTTTTTCAGATTCTTTTCCATTACAGGTTAGTGCAAGATATTGAATATAGTTCCTTGTGTTCTACAGCAGGTCCTTGTTGTTTACCTATTTTATATGTAGTAGTGTGTATCTGTTCATCCCAATCTCCTAATTTATCCCTCCCCCAACCCCTTCCCCTCTGGTAACCATACATTTGTTTTCTATGCCTGCGGGTCCATTTCTGTTTTGTAAATAAGTCTGTCTGAATCATTTCTTTAGATGCCACAAAGAAGTGATATTTGTCTCTTTTTTCACATGCCCTCTTTCAAAACGCTGAACAAAAGCATTGCTCTCGATTCTGAAGGCAGGCGGCGCTTGCCAGGGAGGACGCCAATGGGCTTTGTGAGTCTGGCACTCATGCGAGGATCCACAGACCCACAGCGCCGGAGTTAACCGTGCTGCGGGAAATCACGCGAAGACAAACACAGAAGGCAAGGTACCAGAACCCTCTCCCCATAAATCCCGACACGACTCCCTCACCTGTATTCAGGGCGGAGCCCGCTGTCATGTGAAGCCTGTCCTCAGGTCAGAGACAGCAGGAGCTGGGAAGGTTTGGAAGGGGGCATGGGGAACTGTCACGGACACACTCTGAATGCACCTCTTGGCAAGAACCTACCGTGTGCTCAGCGGTATGTAAAGAAGCTACAAGGAAAGGCAAGACGACAGCCTCCACAGTTACTGTGTAACTAGCGCGTACAAAGAGATGGATTCATCATCTTTAGAGCCACGGGGATGACACTGTGCCGCACACAACCTACAGCCACACCGTAGGGCGAGCCACCAAAAGGGCACCAGAACATGGAGGGCCCCGTGGTCAGCAGAGGCTCCCTGGAGGCAGGGACACACAACATATACCTCTAGTGACTGGCCCTGTACAACATTTTAAAGACAAAAATCAATGGAACTAAGCCACCTCTTCAAACAGGAGAAGCAAAATAAAACTTCATACGTATTTCTCCCAAAAAACGTTTTTTGCAAACTACTCAACCTTACAAAATAGTCGAAAGAATAAAAACAAACCCAGGTATACTCCTTCACTTGGGTCGGCTAACTGTTGACATGTTGCCACACTTGCTTGCTTTCTGTCTCTATGTGTACACATGTGTGTATACACACAGAGGTACCTAGGCATACATCATACATTTTTTCTACATCAGAAGATTTTAAAAGAACAAGGCATGTACTCGTATTTGTGTATCATGACGTTTCAGAGGGAGCTGCATACAGGATGGCGCTTCACCCCCTAAGCAGTTTGGCCTGGGTCTCCTAGAGTAAGGATAGTTTTCCCCCGACCTCGCTACCATGGAAACTATGAAGAGTAACACTGATTCCATCAACAAACCTCCTACACAGTCCCCAAATAATTGTACCACCTGGGTCTTTTTTCCAATCCAGGATCCAATCTAGATCCAGATACCCTTATGTTTCTTGGTCTTTTGAAATCTGGAACCATTCCTTCACTCCCAACCTTTCTTGGTTTTGCATGACGCTGACTTTTGGGGGAACAATCCAGGTTCAAGTGTCTTAGACAATGTAGTACGTTCTGGATTTGTCTATTTCCTCGTGTACAGATTCAGGTTGAACCTTTCTGGCAGGGATATTATACCGGTTTTTTGGTGCCCTTCTCGTTACCTCCTAGGAGGAGGTACGTGACAGCATTGGGGGTCTCTTGGTTAAGAGTACAGCCCGCAGATTGCTCTGTTTTATGTCCCAATTTACTTCTTAACGAACCTTCTCTCCATTATTTTCTCTGAGACACACAAAATAGTCACTATAACTTTTTTGGTTGGGATTACCTTGACCCCCAGATGTGCTTATTATCATGGGTAAATTTGCTGCCATAAAATATTCTTAATTAAGGATTTGCAGTCCACTTGAGGAACATTTTTATCATCATCAAAGGATTAAAAAAAAATGACTGACTATCCTAGTAGATATTTGAGTAGAGTGAGGAACAGACCGCTGGCAGTTCCCGTCAAAGAAAATGGCATCTCATAAAAAGCAGGTTTCCTCCTGTTTTCTTTTTTTAGTTCATAAGAAACCTTTAACATCCCTAAACCTTTTTTTTTTTTTTTTTGGATGGGAATGAATTAGAAATACCAGAGACAAGATCAAAGTATTTCCTTGATTATCATTAAAGTCTTCATCCACTTAAGGAAAGGGAAAGTTTTATATATAAGAACCCCAAACTCCAGATGGTGAAGTACATTAAAATACCCTGTGAGGGCGCCTGTATGCTGGTAAGATACAATGGATATTGTTATCAGGCATTTAGGAACAGATATTTTAGTCCCCACTGAAAGACTCTCCCTTTGCATCGACTGTTAAAAAAGGATAATGCATGCTGTATTAATTTATCATGAATGAATCATGACTCTTTTTCAGCCGCCTCCTTTTAATTAGCTACTGACTCTGTCCATTTTTTCCTGAGCTCTTCTAGCTGGGTCCAAAGAATGTCAATCTCCCTCTAGACTAAAACAATCCCAAAAATATCTTACTCGAAGCATTTCCCTGCAATACACAGTTGTCTTGCAGAGGAATAAAAATAAGACTCTACTTAGCAGGTGCTTAAGGCTTTGAAAGGTGGGTCACAAATCAAAGCCAGCTCCTGCATTAACAAGAACTTTAGAAAATATTCTTTAAAACCCCCATAAGTTTGTTTCTGAAAGAGGAAAGGAACACACGATCCTTTTGAAGAACAAATTACAGAAATCACAATAGAAAATGAATCTCTTAAGCTGCTCAGCGTTAACAGTGGACACAAGCCACGGCCCTAAGCCGCTGTGGATGTTTGCTCCAGGATGAGAACCCTGTGCTGCTGGGTTTAAATTTAACAGAAAAAAAAAAAAATCCTAAAAGGTGATTGTCTTTTTCCTCTCCTTAATAGGTATTCTAACTCTAATCCCTCAAAGTAAAAGACCATTGAATACTCTAAGAAGAAAGAGAAGATTAAGTTAAATCTCTTGTCGTACGGGTCAGGGTTTCTGCACGTGGCACCCGTGACGCTTGAGGCTAGGGTAACACTCGGTTGTGTGCTGTCTGCGTATTGCGGGACAGTTGGACAGCATCCCTGGCTTCCACCCCCTGGATGCCAGGAGCCAAAGCTCCTCCAACGTTATGAGGCCCAAAATGCCTCCAGAATTTGCCAACCTCCCCCTGGAGGGCAAAACCGCCCTGCGGCGGGAGAAGGGCTGCCGTCGGTAACCCCAGAGTCCCAAGCTGCATTGTGAGGATGGTTACGTCTGTCTGCACCCCATCACCTTGGCTGGCAGGACCATCCAGGTACTTATCCTACTTCTCCCAAACAAAGGGCATCCTTTACTTTTCATAACCGCCCTGGGAACCTGTCCTGTGCATCTCCATTGTACAGAGGAAACCCGGGCGCAGGAAGGTTAACCCGCTTCCTGAGAACAAGACCGGCAGGTGGGGAGCTGGGGTCCAAAGCCTGGGTCTCCCTGACTCCGCACGGTTCCACCTCTGGGAGCCTTTGCGTACCAACGTGAACCATATCTTGTCTGACAGCATTTCCGTGCCCATTCCTCCGAGCCTGCTGCTGTGGGGCGGGGGGACACTGAATGCCCCGCAGTGCCCCCCTGACATCATAATGGCAGAGTACATCAAGATGCAGCCTCTGTCTGAGAGGAGGGTGTATAGCAGGGACTGTCACCTGCCAGGTCTGTGAAAGCTGCTTCCTTCACCCTGTCCCCATCAATATCCCACACACACACACACACACACACACACACACACTCACACACACACACACTCACCTGAACCAGGGGCAGGTGCTCTTCCTGCAGGAAGAAAGCTTGTGCTGTGCCTTGGGCGATGAGGCCAACACACATTTAGAAAACTCCACCCCTAAATTCTCTGAGACACGCTGATTATCACTGCTGACTAGTGTACACGCCCTCATGGGCCCAGGGCAGCTCTTCTCCAGGAAAAAATGTTTGTCCCCATTCCTCCTCCCCTTTAACAAAGTGACCTTTTGTTGAGAAGTCGTGTCTGCAGGAAAAGGAGAGCTGGGGCAGCTCCAAATTGATGTCACCCCTGCAATATGGTAATGTCCCGAAACACCATTGTAAAGGGCACCAAATACCCACAGGACGCAGACGATGCACGCGGTCAGGGCAAGGAGAGCGTCTTGTGAATAGGCCATGATATTTCCAGAGCCAAAGTACCCGTCCACGCGTTTCTTGTACTTACAGTGACAACAATTTCAGACGGTCTTGGGCGACTGTCCTCCAGGTCTTATGTTACCGAGACCACCGTGAGCAGGAAGGGGGGTGAGTGCCTCTCAGCAGACAGAAACAGGGTGCACCAGGCTCATCCTGTGAATTCATCCAAAAGAAGAAGAATCGGACACCGAATAACCACATTCTGAAACACTTCAATGACACGAGCTCTTTCTGGCCTAGGGGATTCCTCCTCCTGCGTGTTTCTTCTTTCCATGCTCTGCCCAACTCCTACTCATCCACAGGTGTCAGCTGAGTGGCCACCGCCTCAGAGAAGCCCCCTGTGATTTATACAGTCTAAAGCATTTGCCCCACGGTTGACGAATCCTAGCACTGTTTTTTCTTCCCCCCTCGATAGCAGTTGTCACTATCTGCAATAGTCTATTTATTTGGTTTCTTTTTATTTGGTATCTGTCCTTCCCACAGGCTCTAAGAGTCAACAGGGCAGGGCTATTTCTTTGTCATAGCAAGCTCTCGCTAAATATTTTCCCAACAGAGCTGGGGTCACAGACTACGGGGCAGGGGACTGTGCCCCCATCTGTTTTTGAAGCCAAGTAAGAATGTTTTCACATTTTTAAACTGTTGAAAAAAGAACATTTTTGTGACACATGAAAAGTCCATGAAATTCATATTTCAGGGTCCACAAGCAAAGTCCAAAAATACTGGAACACCCATTCATTTACTTATTACCTGTTTGCCCCTATATTACAAAGTCCGAGTGGAGTAGTTGCGACAAAGATTGTTTGGCTTGAAAAGCTGAAAATGTTTTACTATCTGGCCCTTTAGAGAAAAAGTTTTTCGATCTCTGGTATAGAGCCCCACCCACGAATTGAAAATGAGCTCAAAAAAAGCCAACTCAATGCCCTTCAACCCGAAGAATATATATACATATTTTTTCAAGTTGCTGACATTTAGACAAAAACTAGCATGTCCCTTGGAGCAATTTATTAATGTGTAAATCTATTGTTTATCCTTTTAAAATAGGAAGCATAATCTCACTTGGTAAATAATATTCACAAGAGAATGCCACGTTAGAGAAAAATTACTATTCCATAGATTTTTGTCAATGTAAGTCTTGCTTTATTGAAGTTCAGCTCCCAGCAACAATTTCTTGGGTTCAATCAGTACCCCAGGAATATTTTCCCCCCAGAGATGGCATTTGAAACTGTCATCAATCTTCGGGCATGGCTTTCCATCTTAGGTTCTATTGAAAACAAATGGTGTAAAAAAAGTTCATTTGTGTCATTTTTAAAATTAGATTCCACATATAAGTGAATGAACGTTTTTACAAAACAGAAACAGATTTGCAGATCTCGAAATCAAATCTATGGTTACCAAAGGGGAAACACGGGGGGAACTGATAAATTAGGAGTTTGGGATTGACATATACACACTACTATGTATAAAATAGATAACTAATAAGGACCTACTGTACAGCACAGGGAACTCTACTCAATACTCTGTAATGACCTGTATGGGAAAAGAATCTGAAAAAGAATGGATATATATGTATAACTGATTCACTTTGCTATCCGCCTGAAACTAACACAACATTGTAAATCAACTATACTCCAATAAAAATTAATAAAAGTTAAAAAAAATTTTAAAAAAGGAATGGTGTGCCATCAGTGTTGACCCTTCGCCTCTGTCTTCAGGAATGAAGGAATCTCTGGGCATGGTCACCTCTTCTGCCCTCTCACCACGATATTAACTGGCAAGATTAAGGTGGTAAAGACGTGGATTTGAACACTTGGGTGACTCCCCTTGCGAGGCAGGGAAGATCCAAATCAACAGTTTTCCTTTCTTGTGCGCACACCTTTTATCGACAGGAAATAGGTTTTAGGAGATCAGTCAGCATGGAAGCCCTTTGACCCGCATTTGATACTTTATGAAGAACAAACACATCTAAAGGGATTAAGTCCCAATGCCTCTCACAGTGGTATTGCCACCAGGGACTATGCCTGCAGGAAGAACACATACAAAGGAAAGTCTAATGGCCCATGCGCAGAGGACACTTTTCAAAATAAAACTGGCGTGTTCTCACCCGGGGCGATTTTGCCCCACAGGGGTCACTGGACAATGTCCAGAGACATTTCTCGTTCTCGCAAATGTGCGGATACTATTGGCATCCAGTGGGGAGAGGCCAGGGTTGCTGCTAATGACCTTATGATGCACAGAGCAGCCTCTCCCACTGCCAACCACAAACACGCATCCAACCCAGTCCCGCACCGCAAAGAACGAGCTGGTCTCAAACATCGCTAGCGCCAAGGTTGAGAAACTGCATTAGATAATCGGTCTGGTCATCATTAAACCGGGTGTGATGCCAGAGATTGGCAAAAACGTGGATGGGGCTGGAGGGGGGGGTGTCACACCCAGTGTGTTCCAACAATCATGCACGGCCAATTATGAGTGGTAGTTCCACTATGACTGTGATTAGTTGTGTGAAAATAAAAGTCTCTGGAGATGAAATTTATAACCCGAGTTACAGCCACAGAACAAGAAAATTGAAGATCAAGGGGTCAGGTCTGCTTTATTATTAGGAACCTATATTTTGATTTAGTTTGTGAGTTAACAATAAGCATGTTCCATGACCCTTCCCACTGTTTATCTAATCATCTCAACTGTCATTTACTCGGTCATTTTTTCATCATTTTCATCCCCTCTCCAAATGAGGTTTTAGTTGTACAACACTGAAAATCACAACAGTGGCGTAAGGGCGGAGTTAGAACCCACCATTCCTTGTCCTTGATTGTGAGACACCAAAAGCCCTGGAAACCGGAAGATTTTTGTAAATTTTGTTTTTTATTTGGCAGCGAAACCCAACCTGAACCGACTTGAGGCATCCGTCCTGTCTCAGCCCTCGTGCCTCAGCTGTATCGTGCCTTTGCTAGTATCATGTTGCACTGTCATCAAACACTAGGCTCAACTGCACTGGGAAAACGTCAAAAGGAGGTCGAGACACCTCGTGAGTGACAGTGAGAGGAAGGAAGGAAGGTATTTGTCATTAGCCCAGAAGCATGGTTATTAGACAAGGTCAGCCGTGGAGGACCCTTACTTGAAGAAGATGGTCTAGAAAGACGGTAAACAGATGAAAAGGATGAAAAGGTCAGTGGATGAAATTCGACCGATGGGTTTGCCATAGGTTTGCAGATCTTGTCCCAGGATCTATTTCCTGGGGCTCAGTGAAAGACAAAAGCTGATACGAACCTTGGTCCTGAAAATACATATAACACAGATGAAAACAGCCCCATCTTGCCACTAAGCTATGATCCCAGAGAAACCCTTACAAGCTGTGGGAGAGAGGTCTTCAAGCTTAGGTTGACGGTCGTGAAAAAACAGCCAAGACGATGGAAATGTGAACTCAAATCACCTATTCATCATCACCCACACAGGAAGGGTTTTCTGAGAAATATTCCCCAAGTAGTCCAAGAACCAGCATACCAAGAGTAGACAAGCCAGGCTAGAACAAAACTGTAAAATAATAGAGTTTCTAGTGTGCTCTCTCACACACTTCTTGTGAAATGTAACACTTCAGGTACTTATTTCTTCTTTGATATGAAATCTATAATAAGGCCTTCTGACCACGGGGTTTTGTATTCCATGAAGAGCAGATAAACAGTTTCTTCCACTCTACGTTGGTTGTATACTGATAAGTGCAAAGTTAACAGTGGTGGTCATGATCACAGAATTGTGAACTACAGTGAAAAAAAAAAATCACGTAGAACAGGGGTTGGCAAACTATGACCCCCGGGTCAAAGCAGCCCACTACCTGTTTTTGTAAATAAACAGTCGTGCACGTTCATTTATGTACCGTCTATGGCTGCTTTTGCCGTCACTGCGCAGCTGACCATATGATCTGCGAAGCCAACAATATTTACCATGTATGTGGTCTTATCCAGAAACTGTTGGCCGACCCCTGACCCAGACATGCCTAAGATTTGTGATCTGTTAATTCTTGGCCTCAGGAACCAGAGATTATGGCAAATTCGCTCCACAAGAGAGACCACTCAGAAAGGACACTAGATTGACAAGACAGACCGTAATAAAAGAAGTCTTTGAGAGGGTCGATTTTCACATGACCATTTGGCCCCTGTAGACCCTTGTTCCCTAACCATCACCGCTTGGCCAAATAGTACATGATAAGAGAGGTATGCTGACTCTAAAGTACCCCATCGCAAAGGTACTCGAGCATCCAGAGATCACGGACATATGTTACCGGTACGTGTACAGCTACTTCCTATTTTGACTTGGCTACATCTCACGCTTTCCTTAGAGACAGGAAGTACCCAGGGTGTTGATGGTCTATCCTCATAGAATTTAATTTACCCGTATATGAATACAATGTAACTATCAGAGCAGTTGTCTTCATGTATCCCACTGGGAGCAATAGTCATACATTTTTCTGCAGGAATATTAACACGTTTGATTACAGAGTGCTGCCACCACCTGCTGAGGGGGTCCTATGAGCTACGGAAAAGGCACTTGTTAACTTTCTAAAGCATGCATAACTCAATTCCAAGCTCCAGTCCTTGGAGTCCTGGCTCCAAGGACTTCAGATAAGAAATTGTGTATCGATATTCAACGGTGGAAATCCTGGGAATTTAATCAGAGTGAGTGCCAAGATGTCACTATATATCAACCACATCTGGAGTCAGACCAAATTAGACAGCTGCACTCCTAATTCACAGAAACCCCTTCCAAAGCAACAAAAGCCACGCGGTATTTCCCTGTTTCCCATGGTGGAGACTCAATTATGTTGCTGGGAGGCTGGGTTGATTTCAAATCCACAGTCAAAAATGTTAGGATTTTTCGTACTTGAGTTCAACTGCCAAGTGGCATTTATGCCTGAAATGGGGCCGAGTATGAACTTATGACACAAAACAAATTCCATAAATCAGCTAAACAGAATAATGTTGACCCAATGAGGGGAAAGAATTGCAACCACAGAATTGTCTTTTTCTTGCCATGGGTGGGGACAGTTTCCAATTTGCCAACAAATTTAATTTGTGTTGTCTTCATTTTACTCCGGCCATTTTCTGGTTTGCTCTGGAGGTTGTTACTGTCTTCATTATATTCTAAGAATATTGTAATTTTCAAAGGGTCAGTTGGTCATCTGATACTTCAAAAAATGGAAGGCTATCAGGATCACATAATTATTTTCACTCATATGCTACAGAAAGAAAACATCTCCATTTGCAAAACTGCGTACTGGTGATGCAATTAATATCTCCTATAACCTATTCTGTGTGCTATCTTAGTAAAAACTTTAACTATGGAATCAAGCACAGGGAGGCTCCTGTTGAATAACTTGGACGATCTTGGGTGAACGATTTTGCCCCTGAGTCTCCATTTTTGAGGACATTTACATGTTCTCTCCCTAAATCAACTGAGCCATTCTCCCCATGGAGGCCACATCTTCTTTGTATTTCCCATTGTCCAAAAGGCTGTGTGTAGCAGCAGACAGAGGGGGGATCTCACTAAATGTTTGCTGCATTTATGTCCTAAATTAGTTGTACGACAAGTTCTGAAGGTTTCTCCTGGGGAACTAGTAAGAGTCTTGGGGAAGTCAGAAGTTTAACACAGAACTGGAAATGAAGAGGGAGTCCTTGGTGGTCCAGTGGTTAGGACTCTGAGCTTCCACCACCGAGGGCGCAGGTTCGATCCCTGGCGGGGGCACTAACATCCCACAAGCTTCGAGGCGTGGCCAAAAAAAAAAAAAAAAAGAACTGGAAATACAGAGCTGTGGGAAACTATTATAATTAGCAACCTCTATAAAAACTGTAAATGTGAAAACAAATTGAGTAAGATATACAGCTTGTCTACAGTTGCCAGCAATCCTTGGTGTTCCTGGGCTTGTAGACCCGCCACTGTAAGTTCTGCCTGCATCAGCACGTGGAGTTCTCGCCATGTATCTTCCCATCATTCTCCCTCTGCAAGGCTCTATGAGTCTCTTTATAAGGACACAGCCGCACTGGATCAGGGGCCCACCTGACTCCTGTGGGATCTCATCTTTACTATGTACATCCTCAGTGACCCTATTTCCAAATAAGGTCACATTCCAAGGTACTGCCAATAACTGATTGGCAGCAGCGGGGTGGGGAGAGGGTATCACTCTTCAACCCAGAACAAGCAGCCTTCTCCAACAATGGATGGGTACCCCCAGTGTACCCACCTCCTAGAATACAGGGAGGGAGAAATGGAGGAAAGCTAGAGCTGATCCAGAACTCACCCACCTTTCTCCTATCTGCAGGTTGTCCCAAACTTCCTCATTTCTATCCTGTCTTAAACCAGCATCCGTAAAGCAACCCCAGGATGCTTACACATTCCATAGGCATTCACTGTTGTTCAAAGCACTTTCCTACCCATCCCACCTGTAACAGGCTGTGTTTGTGAAAAGACTATTTCCCCTGGTTACAGGTAAAAGGACCTGGGGGGCGGGTCAAAGTTCTGAGCTAATGCTAGATTCCATTTCCAAGTCTAGTCAGATACATTGGTTCAAAAGCTATAACGGACGCCTGGTGGTAGCAGCAAGTTATAGTCACTCCACGATAAGGAACATCCATCCTCTGGGGTTCAGGGGGAGCCCAGCTCCGGGCACTTTAGGGCACATTATTAACACTGAGCCAACACCTAAAGCACACACCTGTACACTAGCTTCAACGTTGCTTCTCTTCCTCTAGATTCTGAAGGACTCTGGCACCCACTGTGGGAGGAACTGCTGAGTACCTGCTTCATCAAAGACACTATAAGACGGCCATCGATTTTGGATGGATAAAGTCTATATGGCAAAATGCTGACAACTATTGAATCTATCATCATCATCTGTAAACCCATCAACTATTGAATCTATGATCATTATCCGTAAACCCTTCAACTGCGCAATCTGTGATCATCTGTAAACCCTTCCACCATGGAATCTATGATCATCTGTAAACCTTTCAACTATGGAATCTATGATCCTCTGTAAACCCTTCCACCATGGAATCTATGATCATCTGTAAACCTTTCAACTATGGAATCCATGATCATCTGTATACTCTTCAATTATCGACTATCATCAACTGTATACACTTCAATTATTGAATCTACGATCATCTGTAAGCCCTTCAATTACTGAATCTATGATCAATTATGAAGGATATAAAGATGATCATTCGTTCACGTGAGATTTAGGTGGGGGGAAAATTTGTAACAAAAAGTTGGGTAGAGCCTTAGGAAACAGAAACAAAGTATAAACTATAACTTTTTTTTAAAAGGCCATCCACATAGCACCAACTCATAGGACAAACAAACTTCATCTCGGCCATGACGACGAGGTTCCCGAAACGGCCTTGGACTTGCAAGGCCAGCGGTAAGTCAGTAAACAGCCTGAATGTGCCATGATGTCGGGGTGTGCTCGCGTTTTGCCAGGTGTCTGATGGTGATGGTTGGGTGGTGGGCCGGGTACTCCACCACTGGCCGATGGCCACAGGTCAGACACCTGTATCCTTACACTCCAGTGGGCTTCGCAGAGTCCCGTTCTTGCTCAGGACACGTCCTTGGGGTGTTTATGTCAACACCTCAGGGAAGGTCACGGTTCCCTCAAACAGCATCCCTCATATTCCTCACCCTTAACCGTTCTTGGCATGACCTCACCATATTAATTGGCATTTTCACGATGACCGCTTCATCGTGAAATGGGGCTTCACTTTACCTTGGGACCCGGCAGCTGGCAGACCAGTCTTCAAAGTCTTAACATTTTATGCTAACCGTGATAACTTACTGAACTGATGTGTGTAGAATTTTCAAAGCATCGATGGCCAACACCACTTCTGTTTTGTTGTCTGCCCATGGAATAGAGTCCCACACCCTTGGGTTGGCAGATATACTGGCCCTGCCAACTAAACCATGAAGGGTTCCTTAGTGGACGCTACAGCTGCCTTTCTCTACAGAGATGGGCTTGAGTTAGGGCACTGAGAAGCAGGCCATGAGTGAGAAGCGCCAGCTTTGGGCTTTCCTTGCCGGTCACGGGCTGTGGGGCTGCACCCCGCAAGCTTTGTTGCTACCCAGCTGCGAGACGGAAGAAAGCGCGACAGCGGCACCGATGCTTTACTGGATGGGGGAACTTACACGTCAGAAGCAAAGGGTCCTGGAGCAACACCCCCGCTGTGTACAGCAGAGAACACACAGGACATGGCAACAATCTCCGCAACCGGCGGGGGAGAAGGAGGCTACCATTTATAGGGGGGATAAACATCAGGTGGGCTCATCTGTTACCAGGGAAACTAGCAGCCCACAGCCCCTCAGGTTAACAACCATCACGAGGGCAGATGTCTCCCTTTAATAAACTAACAGGTGCGGCAGCTCTGGCCTAAGGGGCAGGGGCCAAGCACGGTCCTGTGAGCAGGGTGTAGGCAAAGCAGGGGTTGGTCAAGCAGGGGACATACAGAGAACGAGAGAACAGCCATACTGAGTGGCCTGACCGTATACAGGCTGATAAGTGGCGTCTGACTCAGGAGGACAGTCTGTCAACTTTTGAGCGTGGATTTAAAGACGAGATTTAGAGGCAGATTCATGATTACTTGCTTTCAGTGTAAAATTATTAATCTAGGGTAGCTGGGGGGATTTATGGAATGTGCCGGCTCCCTTAGGGGAAGACTTTGATAAATGACCTAATACTCGATTACCACCCCCTACCTCAAAGTGCAGTCACATTCATTAAATTAACCCCTGGTTTTGGTTTTACAGCTCAGGATATTTGATCTCAAGTTGTAGCCTGGGAACTCTGCAGAATATGGGTGTTTTGGCTCAAACCAAAGGGCCGGACTCTATAGAGTCCAGGAATTAAAATCCAAAGACCCTCAATCTACAGGTGAGAGGATGGAGCCCCGGGAAAGGTGAGTGCCTGACCCAAGGGTCACACAGGAAGGCAGCTGACACTGCAGCAGACTCCCAGGTCTCCTTCCAGACCCCGTTTTGGCTACCCACATGGCATCACTTGCTTCCCCACAGGGTGAATATTCCTACCCGTTGACATGTGGCCAACCGTGGCAGCAGAGGGCAACTCATATCAGGTGCCAGCGCTTGCTAGGAAATGACTTTCACAAGTGTGAACAATGCCGTTTCCTGGTGTTTCACCCCCAGTTGGTTTTAGAAACCAAAGAGGTCACAACACCATTCAGACAGATCTAGTGAACAGAGAGAACACCAGAGGTCAAGGACTTGAGAAAGCTAACTATGACCTTCTTGAGAAGTCGGTCAAGAAAGCAGAAAGTTTTATCTCAAGAGAATAAGACCAGAGGCAACAGCCGGAGGAAAACTGATGAACTGGGGTCACGTAACCACGTGATGCCTCTGTGGCACTCGGCACTCGTAGGGAGCACGCAGGGTAGGAGAGCCTGATGGGAGCTGCGATTCCCTTCTTTGTGCCGACAGCAAAACAGTTCTCCCCCCAAATTAAACTCAGTTTAAAAGCGCTACATCACTGAACAGAATTACTGCCTCTCAGCGTTGAAGCTCTTGTGGGTATTAAAAAACTGAAAGGGCAAAACTTTATTTTTTTGCTAATGCCCCACGATAATGAACATTCTGATTTTGTATCAGTGTTTTATGTCGACAGAAGGAATGTGTTTACTGCACCGTAACCCTCCATCTCTCCGTGATCTATCAGATGTCCCTGAACTGTCCCAAGTACAGTGACCTGAGGAAAAAAGTTTCTGCTGTGTAAAATCAATGCGGGATGAGGCGGCAGGAAAAGTTAATGTTCACACTATTTGTTAGGGGACACATAAATATTATTATTTCTATAATAATTTCATTTTAGCAAGCAACGCAACTGGCTATTAATGAGCTGAACACAGAAATAGCTAAGTGATGTGCCCACAGAAAACTAGCCGGCCTCCCTGCAATGGAATGTTTACGGATGTGAAAGGTGAGGCTCACTGAGTCAAACGGAAACAGATTTTGGAAGCATCCGAAGGCCAAAAGCAAGAGTTTCTTCCAAACTCAGACTAGGTAGGTTTTCAAAGAAAACGAGACACATTGTGAGCAAATTACTCTCACAGAGGCAAAATGGGTAGATTTTGATCGAATGAAGTTTTGCAGAAAATGAGACCGGGGAGGAGGTGAATCCAGTAATCCAGGTCACGAGTCTTCCAACTGGGGCTCACCGACTCCTAGGAAGACACAAAGACTTGTGGGGGCATGGGTATGTGGGGAAGGGATGCACTCTAAGGGAATCTGTTGACAGATTTTCAACTTCCATTTATGCTCTGCTCCAAAAACGTGCTGCCTGGGTTTCCACCCTCACCTTCTTCCACTTGGTACAAAAGGCATCTCTGGCATCCTGGCTCTTACCATGGAGATCACCCCAGGATATAAAATCCTTTCAAGTGCTTCAGGGACAATGTGAAATCTTGGTATCAATGGGATATTGGCCAAAGGGCCAAGGGTGAGTGCCTTTGGGACTAGATTGGTCAGGGAGTTGCCAGGAAACATGGAAATGGTTCTAAAGTGCCAACACAACATCCACTTTCAAGGAACATTCTGGATGGAATGGAGATGAAGTTAAAGAACAAAGAACCACCCAAGATGGCGGCCACCATAAAAAGGGCAGGTGCAGAAGACATCAATGTGACTTTGAGGAGCAACAGGAGATTAAAAAAAAAAAAATTTGCACAGAATGTAAGTAGAATCACAGAGTTGAAGGAAGAAATAGAAGTGAAGAAAGAAACAACTCCAAAACTTCGAAGATGCCTGAGGACATCATGCTTGCAGATGATGACTGCTTAGTGATACCTTATCAGATTGGTCTCCCTGTGTTTTCATCAGTCACTCTCAAGAAGAAACAGGAGAAATGTTAGAAGAAGCAAAGAAAAATCTGCAAGAAATTGACGCCTTAGAATCCAGAGTGGAGTCATTTCAGTGGGAGTTGGCAGATTTGAAAGTTCAGTTATGCAGAACTGGGGAGAAAAGTAAACCTGGAAGTTCATGACAGTTAAACATTTAATAATACTTTAAACATGTGTTTAATAAACATGAATACTGTTTCTAAGAAAAAGAACAAAGAACCAGGTAAGTACAGAATTTGAGGGTGAGTGGAGAAGCAAGATAGGAAGATGGAAAGAAAATTGTGAACTTTCGCCACAGAGAGGGCTATAGTGCCCAAACGCCCCCCTTATTGGATGCATCCAAATAGTGCATTGCAGTGAAACTCCTAAGATCACCATCGGCAGATGGTGGCCATGGGGTCAGAGAGGTACTTCAGAAACTAAGCCAGCCAGATGGATGACTAACTGGATAAGGGAATGGGAGGATGGACATGAATGCTTCTAGAACATGGAGGAGATGTACTGAAGGTACAGAGATTTGGAAAAGAGAAGCTAAAGGTTGAATTTTGCATATGCCTAGTTTGGAAAATATTTGTAGCTCATGTCACAGGAAAAAGACAATAAAATATCATCGCCATCATCAATTACTAAGGGCTACCAATGTGCTAGGCATTATACTAATACTGTGACTACATATTACCTATGATCCTGATACTGTAAATATGTATTATCTATATTAACCTAAATTATCTATCATCTATTATTCCTTCCCATTTTACAGAAGGGGAAACTGACATTTACAGAAGTTTTTACCAGCTCAGCTTGTATGTAGAAAAGGTGGGATTGGGATACAGGTTTTGTATCTGGAACGGTACCTACCATCACTCATGATACCAGTATTGTCTCCCTGGATACTAGAATGAGGGGAGAAAGCAGAGCACAGGATAGCGGATTAGGAAACGGGACTAAGGATGACATTTGATGCCATGGCTGTGGGTGAGATTGCCCACCAAGGGGAAAGAGAAGAAACAAAAGGGCATAAGACATAAGTGTGAGTAAACTGAAACTTCCAGGGGCAGAGGTGGGAAAAAGAACCAGTGAAAGCAGCTCAGAAAGAGCATGCTGAAAGGTATGCAAAGAACCAGAAGCGGGAATCATCGCAAAGGAAAAGATACTGGAACTGGCAGTAAGACGGTCAAAGGTGACCTTGGGAAAGAAGATCCAGGAGACGCCAAGCCAGTTAGATAGAGGTAGAGATGAAAGTCTGTGACGGGGACCTGACGGGATAAAGAGTATTGATTAAGAAGGTGGCTTTGGGAAGCCAGAAGGGATCACTGAGGCAGCCTAAAATCTAGGGCAAGTCTAAGGATTAAAGGGAGAGAGTTGAGTCCAATTTGTCAACACCCATTGGCTGGCCAGTCAATTAGTTAGTTTGCCTGTTTGTGTAGACTTTTCAGAGTTTCAGAGGTAGCAAAGTTTCCTGCTACCCATGAGAGTCTGTGAGGCTGCGACTTTGGGGGATCCCAGGAGGGGTTTGGATCTAAAACGCTGGGTAATGCAAAAGGGGTCTTAGCTCGTGTGAGTAGATCAAACAACAAGCAATCCCGAAGGCACAGGCCAGGATGTGAGTCAACATTGTGCAGTGGACCAGGTGAGCATTTCCACGCGATGGTCTCCAAGAAACGTATCAGCACCATCTGGGGTCCGATACATAAAGCGAATAGGGCCGATTCCAGGTGGGGCTCCACGACGTCCGCCGGTATGGCTTCAGAACTTTGAAAATACAGGTGCTGTTTAAATGGATTTTTACCTTCCTAAGGATTAGGTCTGATGCAGTGGGCATGCTGTCCCGTCCAAGGGCATGGAAACTGCCCAGGTAGACTTGGGAACTAGAGCACCAGGTGAGTATTTTGTTTGGGGTTTTTGGTCTTCCTGACATGATGGAGAACTGAAGCCATTCATTTCGTAATTCTCTGCCCTTCCCCAGCCTCCCGAATACTCCCTTTCAAAGTCTGGGCTCATTAGAGGGAAACCCTATTTTGCTACGCCGATTTCTTGCTTTCTCCCTCCTCCGCTGGACCCTTTATGGATTTGTGATTGCAATGGCAGACGTTCATGTCTGAGTCCATTTTAATGCTTGAGTCATTCCTTTTTCAGAGTCCCTGGCGAAGAGATATTATCTATTTTTATCTGAACGACTCTAAACCCCAGGGCACGCGTTGGCCATTTACTATTACAGATTTTAAAAGAGGTCACTTCCTTCTGAGGATTTCTATCACTTCGCTCCACCAACCAATTCTTCCTGGTTTATCACAGTCAATTTCAGAGCAATATTTTATCTGTAGGATAAAGTTTCCAGAAAGAAGAGAGTTTATCAGATATTAAGCTTTTAGCTGGGCAAGACTTCCAGCCGATGTCCAGGAGCTGAAGTCCCAGATCACCAGTAGATCAGGCTTCTGTGCCAATTTCATTATCTATAGGTAAGAACTCATTATTCACTGCCTGGACCAGGCCTGGGAGTCTATTGTATAATTGCAAATTATATCACTTGGTATTTTCTCTCTTTTGAAAATCCTTACCAAATAATACCCTAGCATGCTTCCATGTCCAGATTTAAAGTTTTGATTTTATTTACAACTGTGTAAGTTGCCCATATTCAGTGCATTTCCCTTACTCCTACAATTAGCTGTGCCTTTTGAAATAACTCTGCATTTGTTCAAATGATAGCAGTCTGAGATATACAAGCAATGATCATCTCATTAACAGACACTGACTTGTTTATAAGGGAAATCAGGCTTAAGGACCTAAGTATTGGTCCATATACCTTTCCTTTGGAAATGACCATAATTTCAAGCAGTTAGGAGAAAACGGTGAAAATGGCAGAAGAAGGTCAGATGATTTAGTGTGAAGGCAGACAAAAGACAAGCATTCCATGAAATGAGGGGCATGGAGATGTACAGAACACCTAAGTTTTATTTCCTCATGCTTGAGCGATTAGCTCTGGGACCTTGTAAGACAAGGATTATAGGGTCATGTAGCAGAATGATATAATCTGATGATTGTCAACATCCCCGAGGGCAATAATCACAGGGTTCCAAGAAATATGATGAAACTGAGAAAAATATGACTTCTTAAAAACATCTTCAGGCACAGGGTGGGAGTGGGGATGAAAAGAAATGGGCATTAAAGGATCTCACTGGGGTGATGAAAATGTTCTAAAACTGATTTATGGTGATGATCGCACAACTTGGTAATTTAACGCAAACCACTGAATGGTGCAAGTGGGTGAATTTCAAAATACGTAAAATACACCTCAAAAAATCTGTAAACAGGCGTTACATCATTTAAAGAAAAATAACACAGACTGAATTTAAAAAGTATATAGGTAAATTTAGAACAGAATGCCCTTGTGTGCCACTGTAAATTGAATAAGGTGGTTGGACTTTTACGTTTTATTCTTTTTCTCTCTTTCTGCTAAACGTGAACGTGTGTGTGTGTGACTGGCCTGTCTCCTGATGTTCCTGGCAGGGACACGTCTACTTGGGAGGACCTTCCCCAGCGTCTGTCTGAGGCAGCCCACCAGGATGTGGAACCAGCACGGCTGAGAGAAGCTAAGGTCTCAGGAAAGGTCAACAATGTGTGGGCAGAAACAAGACAGAAAAGCAAACAGGGTTTGACCCACAGAGTAAACTGTGTAACGGGACGGAGTGTGGGGAATGGCCCAGGGCAGTGGCTCAGGGCCAGCGTTACCAACGACTGGCTTCATGAGGCTTCTAGACTCTGCACACGGTGCAGGCATGGTGGCTCAAAGGTACACGGGGGTCTGGGGGGCAAGCACGATGCTTTTCATTGCCCCTGTTTTAAATGAGTACCTGATACTCTTAGGCTTCACGGATCGTCCAAAGTCATGATTTTTAGTAAGATCTCCAAAGACAGCAGTATCTTCAACATTATTTCCATGGAATTGTCCAAGTTTTTAATTCAAGGCATATTTTTATCACTGAAAGGCTGCCAAGGGTGGATGCTAATTCTTTCCAATCAAATTTACTTAAATCCAATGATTACCGTATAATATATGGAAAACAGACAGTGAGCCCTATTTGTTAAACATGTTTTTATGAACGTAGCAATGGCTTATCCATTTTGGTTTTCAACTACGTGGAGACAAATTCATTTCATGAATTTTTGTTCTTCCAACATCCCAGGAAGAAGCAGCACTGAGCATCTTTGCAGGAAAAGCACAAGTGTTTCCTGCAAGAGATGATGATGAAGCTGAGAATGTAGTTAATTATGTGCTGCAGGGAAAATTCTCCTGGGACAGCACTGATGCAATAGGGGACTACAGGTTTGGTGAAGAAGGAAATCCTTAAAGTCTTACTGAAAAACAAACAAGTCTATGAATACAAGTGACTAACTGTGGGCAGCATTCCAAGCAAATTGGTAAATAACCAACTGTTACATTGGTAGGAAAATATAAAAGGACCACAGAAAGGATTCCCAATATCCCTGCTATGTACTTATCACCGGTCAAAATGACACTAGCCTCTCTAATTAGCTCACTATTGGAACCAAGAAAAAATAATCATACTCAAAGTATAACTTTATGCACAAGGTTCATTCAGCTTAAAAGATGCAGAAGTGAAAAAAATCACAGGAACAGACATTCCATTTGAAAACTTCAGTGGCAGCTATGTTCAAAGGTAGCTGGGAATGTATGGCATTTATGCAATTCTTTAAAGAAGGCCATCTGGAGTCACCATATTGATTCTTCCAATGGCTCTTATGGAATATATAATTAGGCACCACGTATATTCCACACACACCATTGTACCCTAGGAGGCTTCATGTCCTAATGAATGCTTGGGCAGTGGCCAGGAGCACTCTCTTTTGCTGAAAATAATTTGTAAGTAGTCACTTAGCCGCTTTCACACTACCGTGTTTGATAAAATCCCTAATCTCGTAATGTGTCCACTGGACACAACTGTATGTGTTGAGGGTGAGGAAATGGGGTTGGAAGAGAGATGGAAATTAGTGCAGTCAACCCAGAGAGAAAGGCTCCTGATCTAACTGGAATTTGAATCTTCATAAGGTGATGGGCCATTGGTTCCATCCCCTGGACCTCAGGACACCCAGTTCTGTCCCCAGACCAAGGCAGGCTGGGATGGGGGTAACACTTTGTGGGTGGAGAGGAGAGGGAGGCCAGGACGCAGGAGAGAGGTAGGTGACGTGTGATGGAGAACAGGCAGGTGGAGGGAGGGTCCCAGAAGACCCCGTTTACTCCCGGCTCCGTGGCCCATTTCAAGCTGGGGAGCAGATTCAACTCAACAACTCCGAGACTCCTGGGATCCCTGCCACCATCTGGAACACCAGCAGCCCCGCCCAACGGCAACTCCCAACGGGACCAGGAATCGCCCCTACGGATTTGCAAGCCCATCTCCAGCCACCAGGACAGGTTTGATGGCCTCTCTGGACCCCAGGGGCCTCCTTCCGTGACCTTGGGACCATGTGACCCTGTGTTTCAGGTGACTGGTTTCTGGGCTCCCCCCCTCCTTGTATTCCAGCTGAGCCTCTGCTGTCCCACCTTTCCCAACAGGCTGCCGGCCAGACAGAAACAAGTCTCACAAACGCTCATGATACAAACTGAGGCTGCGCCAAGCGCTCTCTCACGGATAAACTGCATCTTCCTCAACACAAATTCTGACAGGAGACGCTGTAATTTTACCTCTCGGGGCTGCTCAGCTGCAGCAGAGACAACCATCTAAAACGAGGACCCCGACGATGAAGAGAGGTTAAACCTGGAGGTGGAAAACAGCACGGCAGTTGATCAGAAAGCGAAACATAGACTGGCCACGTGACTTGGCCAGACCACTTCTGTGTGTACACCTGAAAGAAGTGGAACCACACTCTCAAAGACATCTGTACACCCGGGGCTCACGGCAGCATGGCTCACAGGAGCTGAAACGTGAAAACCTACATGCTTAGCAACAGGTAAACGGATAAAATGCAGTCCAGCCATGAAATGCTGCAGGATTCAGCCATGAAAAGGAACAGAGTTCTACAACGTGGACAAGCCTTGAAAACACGACGCTCAGTGAGCGAAGCCAGACCCAAAAGGCCACATATCGTGTGATCCCGTTTATAGGAAATGTCCAGAATAGGTGAATCCATAGACACAGAAAGGAGATTAGTGGTAGAGGCTAAAGGGAAAGGAAGTTGGGTTTGGGGGGGGACTGATAAAGAGTATGGGGTTTTGGTGGGGGGAATAATGAACCACTTCTAGAACTAGAGAGAGGTACCAGTTGAACAAAGTGGCTGGATATACTAAATGCCTCTGAATTACATACTTTAAAACGGTTAATATGCAATTTGTTGAATTTTACCCCAAGTTTTCGAATAAAAGCATTAAAAAAGAAACATCAAGCTGAAGTTTACTTTTTAAAAAAAATACCACCAAACCTTCTGATTTCACTAGCGTCATGTTCCAGCCTCAAACTGAGATTTGGACAAATGCCAACCCCCCACTGTGAACGCAAACAGGACTGTAGGTCACCGCTGGTGACGATCTGGACCCACCAGCCTGGCCCAGGGACCATAGACTAGGGTCCAATGAACCTTCTGCATAAGGACAGAAGGAAGGACTACACGGACAGCAGTGGAGTGATAACGTCCAACCAATAAGAGAACACTTTCCGCTGTAAGGCCTGGCTGGACTGAATGGGGCTGGGGGGAGGGGAGAGCTGACCTGGTAGCTAGGATCATGGAAGAAGGATGTCACTAGGGTCTACTGGGTGTAGGGAGGCAAGGGCTGTCCAGAGAGACCTATTTTCCAAATCCTATTTAGGCTCCCAAGTCCTGCCACAAAAAGGCATCTGTTATAGGCAGGATTCTAAGATAGCCTCCATGGCTCCCACCTCCTGGTACCCACATCTTTGTGTGATTCTCTCCTCTTGAGGATGTGTGTGTGTGTGAGGGGGGCCTGAGATGTAGGACTTGGCAAAAGTGAAGGAATATGATTGAGGTCCCTAATCAACTGACTTTGTGGGACTCAACGAGGAGACTGAAGTGGGTGGGCCTGGCCTAATCAGGTGATCCCTCGGAAACAGACTCCAAGCAGAGGATTTGCAATCCTCCTGGCCTGGATGGAAGAAACAGTCATGGAGTGAAATGCCTATAGGGAGGGGTGGCCCCTAGGAGCTGAGGGTCCCAGTCCTACAACCACAGGGAACTAGATTCCGCCAACGTGTTGAATGAGCTTACAAGGGGATCCCGAGCTTTCAGGAGATAATACGACTGTGGCCAATATTTTGCAGGCTTGTAAAGACCGTCGTGAGCAGACGAGCCAGGTAAGCCACGCGGAGACACCTGACCCACAGACACGGAGATAATCAATGGATGTTGTTCTAATAAGCCCTTAAATGTGCAGTAATTTGTATCCAGTGACGGATAACTATCACAACATCCACTCCCAAAGGTACATAAAACGGTAATAACACCACTGCATTTAACCAGGATGCAAAACCAGCAACTCTCAAGTACAGTGGTCCCCTCCACCAGCAGCCACGGACAGTAGCGACAAGTCATGTCAATTGGACTTGCAAAGAATTTTCAGCTCCTTAAGGCCAATGGTCCTGGTTCCTGGGGCTCTTCCTCTGACTCTGTGAGCCTCCCTCCCATCTGTGCAACTGAAAAATCCCTTTCTGGGTTTGAGTGAGGGGGCATTGAGTTTCTGTCACTTCCAACCAAAAACACCTGAGTGTGCACCCTCTAGCTCTGGACAGTTATGACCATCGCCTCCTTGGCTAACGAACTCCTCACCTGGACTCATTTGCAATTAGAAGTTCCTGGACTCCACTACGCGCTGCCGACCGTGGGGAGTCTGCCTCAGCAGATGCCAATGATGTGACATGACCTGGAATGCCCAGGAAGGCAAATGGCTTGACACCCCTTTGGATGAGTCACCCATGGGATGGGTGACAAGATGGTGGCGCAGGAAAACTCTTGGCCCCAACACTACCTATAGAACACAGATTTATTATTCCCACCTAAGGTAATATAAGATCCGCCTAGACCAACGACTGTCAAAAGCCCCAGTGACTTTGTCTTCCGGGGGACAGGTGGCCCTGTCTGGACACATTTTTGGTTGTCACAGCTTGCGGGCGTTGCTCCACAAGCAACACAGCTGTGCTCACAAGCTGTGACCTTCCACCCACTGGCAGCCAGTGGGTAGCAGCCAGGGATGCACATGAATATCCCACAATGCACTGCCAACAACAGAGCGATCCGGCCCCAGGTATCATTCGTGCCAAGGTGGAGCATTGTGCTTTCAGTCCAAGCTCTGTCTTACTAATTCCTAAATGCTTTTTCTAGCCCGGTGGCTGTCAACGAGGGGTGACTCTGCAGCTCTTCCCCAACGCCCACCCCCCCGCCCCCCAGAGGTGTTAGTGGTGTCTGGAATCATTCTGGTTCTCACAACAGAGCAGGTGCTATTGGCATCTCCTGGATGGTGTCCAAGGATGCGCCTGAACATCCCACGATGCACAAGACCCATCCCACGACAAAGAATTCCCCAGGCCCACAGATCAACTGTGCCCAGGCTGGGAAATCCTGACCCCAAGGCATACACGCTTGCTCGCCAAACGACAATTTTCCCTTCTTCTTAATTAACCAGAAATGGACTTGGTACTTTTTTTTTTTTAACGGAATCACATAGCTGGCCTTTTCAAAGTCAATACGTGCCTATCAGTTTAGTACTTCCAGGCCACAGAATACCAGGCTGGGCCCTCATAACCCACATGGTTCTTTTGAGTTAGGGGTTCTTTGCCTTTCAGGTGCACAGGCGGGGGAGAAGCTGCCCCCTGAGCACACGGGGCACAGAAGTTCTGAGCACAGGGTCCAAAAGGCAAAGTCGTTCTGCCCAACTCTTCTGGCTGCATTTAGGTTTCTGAGTGTTTTCACATTATTGCAAAGCTTGGACGGTGCAGAAAGGTCATGAGGTTTTAAGCAGCAGAAGCTGCTTCTGAGGGTATAAGAGAGCATACGATGATACAGTAAATGGAAAAAAAAAAAACCCCACAGAGTGCAAACACCATCTGATGTTCAAGGTCACCACGTGCTAAAAATGAACCCTGCCCTGCTGGCAATTACAACCCCAAGGCCTCGGTCTCAAAAAAACACAAACAAGTGTGGCTAGGTGTGTTTCAGAGCACAGAATCCTTTGGATTTTACAAAGTAATGGCTTTAAGAAAAAAATCAAAGCTAATTTATTACAAGGATTCAAAGACCCTCTTCAACGCTGAGCTGCCTTCAGGACGGCTTTTGGCACTCATAACAGACACAGTAGTTTTCTACACTGAAAGCATTCATTCTGTCACACACACCCATTTAGCAACTGAAACAACCAAAATTTGTAACCATGGGAGGTGATGGATATTCACTAAAATTATGGTGGTGATCATTTGACAATACACATGGCATAGCAAATCATTGTGTTGTACATCTGAAAGGTATACAATGTTAAGGTCAACGATATCTGAGTTAAACTGGAATATCTATAAATTTGTCATGCAATAAAACTGGAATACATATGTATATGTTCACCATTACCTTCATATATATAGATGTAATACATCTATACGTGTATATGTTCACCATTACCTTCATATATATAGGTGTAATACATCTATACGTGTATATGTTCACCATTACCTTCATATATATAGGTGTAATACATCTATACGTGTATATGTTCACCATTACCTTCATATATATAGGTGTAATACATCTATACGTGTATATGTTCACCATTACCTTCATATATATAGGTGTAATACATCTATACGTGTATATGTTCACCATTACCTTCATATATATAGGTGTAATACATCTATACGTGTATATGTTCACCATTACCTTCATATATATAGGTGTAATACATCTATACGTGTATATGTTCACCATTACCTTCATATATATAGGTGTAATACATCTATACGTGTATATGTTCACCATTACCTTCATATATATAGGTGTAATACATCTATACGTGTATATGTTCACCATTACCTTCATATATATAGGTGTAATGCATCTATACGTGTATATGTTCACCATTACCTTCATATATATAGGTGTAATGCATCTATACGTGTATATGTTCACCATTACCTTCATATATATAGGTGTAATGCATCTATACGTGTATATGTTCACCATTACCTTCATATATATAGGTGTAATACATCTATACGTGTATATGTTCACCATTACCTTCATATATATAGGTGTAATACATCTATACGTGTATATGTTCACCATTACCTTCATATATATAGGTGTAATGCATCTATACGTGTATATGTTCACCATTACCTTCATATATATAGATGTAATGCATCTATACGTGTATATGTTCACCATTACCTTCATATATATAGGTGTAATGCATCTATACGTGTATATGTTCACCATTACCTTCATATATATAGGTGTAATACATCTATACGTGTATATGTTCACCATTACCTTCATATATATAGGTGTAATGCATCTATACGTGTATATGTTCACCATTACCTTCATATATATAGGTGTAATACATCTATACGTGTATATGTTCACCATTACCTTCATATATATAGGTGTAATACATCTATACGTGTATATGTTCACCATTACCTTCATATATATAGATGTAATACATCTATACGTGTATATGTTCACCATTACCTTCATATATATAGGTGTAATACATCTATACGTGTATATGTTCACCATTACCTTCATATATATAGGTGTAATGCATCTATACGTGTATATGTTCACCATTACCTTCATATATATAGGTGTAATGCATCTATACGTGTATATGTTCACCATTACCTTCATATATATAGATGTAATGCATCTATACGTGTATATGTTCACCATTACCTTCATATATATAGATGTAATACATCTATACGTGTATATGTTCACCATTACCTTCATATATATAGGTGTAATACATCTATACGTGTATATGTTCACCATTACCTTCATATATATAGGTGTAATGCATCTATACGTGTATATGTTCACCATTACCTTCATATATATAGGTGTAATGCATCTATACGTGTATATGTTCACCATTACCTTCATATATATAGGTGTAATACATCTATACGTGTATATGTTCACCATTACCTTCATATATATAGGTGTAATGCATCTATACGTGTATATGTTCACCATTACCTTCATATATATACACACACACACACACACACACACACATACTATACCTTCAAATATATCATGTAATCCATATACCCTGAGCAAAGTTTTAGAAAGCAACCTGCAATCACACATATTAATGGTTCCGCAGCGATAAACACGATGAATACTTGCATTCTGTCGGCTAAAGAAAGACTATTCAACGTTACATCAGTTTTACATTCCTTGGTTCAGAACAAGCGTGGCTGGTGAACACTGGGCTTCCAATCTTTTTCTTTTCCTTCTGGTTACAGACAAAGGGCTGTGGATCGGAAGGCAGGGCTTTGTAGAGAAGCAGTTGAAGAAGTCGGGCCCTGGCAAAGCCCGCCTACCCTGAAGAGTATCTTGGCCAATCCCGTGAACTCACATAACCCCACAGTCTCCTCATCTGTGACAGAGGTGGCAGGCAGGGACCCAGGAAACCCCGGCCCAGTGACTCAGTTCAGACAAGCTGGGGCATCCTCCAGCAGAAGTGAGGAGCTGCCAGGAAACCTGGGGGAAGAGCTGCGAACAGGACACAGGGGCCCTCTTCCCGCTTCCGTCAGGCCTCCAGGGGCCCCTTCCTGTCTCCAGTTCAGAGGTTCTAAGCAGAGGATGCTCTGCCTCCCCAAGGAAGCCTTCGGCAATGTTTGGACCAGGGCGGAGGTGTTCTCAACCCCCCTACGGTGCACAGGACGTTCCCACGTCAAAGCATGATGCGGCCCCAAAAGTCAGCACTGCAGTGCCCAGGCCGAGGAACCCTGCTCCACCGCCAAGCTCTGCCCGATGCATTTTATTCTATTATTTTAGGAAGTATAGTGGACTTACAACGTTGTGTTAATTTCAGGTGCAGAGCACAGTGATTCAGGGTTTTTGCAGGTTATATTCCATTACAGGTTATTACAAGAGAATGGCTGTAATTCCCTGTGCTATACAGTAAATCCTGTTGCTTATCTATTTTATATAGTCTGTATCTGTTAATCCCATACCCCCAATTTGTCCCTCCCCCGTCCCTTTCCCCTTTAGTAACCTTAAGTTTGTTTCCTGTGTCTGCTTCTGTTTTGCATGTGCATTCATTTGTATTATTTTTGAGATTCCACATACATGTGATATCATAGAGTATTTGTCTTTCTCTTTCTGACTTATTTCACTAAGCATAAGACACTCTAGGTCCAACCATGTGGCTGCAAATGGCAATATTTTATTCTTTTTTATGGCTGGGTAATATTCCATTGTATATATGTACCACATCTTCTTTACCCAACCGTCTGTTGATGGGCACTTGGGTTGCTTGCATGTCTTGGCTATTGTAAATAGTGCCTTGTGCATTTTAAATGCTTATTGTAGGTCAGTGGTTGTCATCTGGAGCTGAAGGGACACGGGGCAACACCTGGAGACATGTTTGGTTGTCACATTTGGGAGGGGGGTTGATACTGCCATCTAGTAGGTGGATGCTAAATATCCTCCACGCACAGGTCAGTCCCTACAGCAAAGCGTCTTCCAGCGTTGCAGCTGAGAAACCCTGGGGTAGACAAATTAACTGTAAAGGAGACCCCCCCCACCCCAACTCTCCATCTATCTGTAGACAAGACAGCCCCCCCATCCTGGAACCACTAAAGAGGAACACTGGACCCGGGATCCATTCGGTCTCACCTGCAGGCTTTCTACCAGAGTTGACAGTCAAGCCGGCTGCCCTGGCTGAGCCCAGCAGTGTGTCCTTCCCTGCACTTCCTGCTCATGATAGGCATTTAATGATCCCTGACACTGGCCCTTGCGGCATTTCCCAAGTTTTGTTTTCCATCTTGGACAGCCTTGGGGGTGAGACTGTGCTTGTGTTTCATCACTGCTACACCTTTGTTTACCTGGATCCCAGGGGTGCTAGGTAAGAGTTCACTGACTGACTGATCGAGTTCTACAAGGTTAATATCCAAACGAGGGGGGGATTTGAATCAGAAGACAAGAAGCAAAGAAAACAACAGAGGTGGCGACTGGTCTGGAGAACGCTGCTTAGGATTTTTACCCACAAACTTTTAATGCCTGTTTCATCCAGCCTTTTAAGGGATGCCTGACATTTACTGTTTAGCTTTTAAATACAAATAGAGGGAGACTTTATATTTTTTTTTTCTCATGCAGTGAGAGCTTTTACAGTTCTGAATCCTGATGGCATCCGTCGTTATATTAAAATCTCATTATAAATGAATATGGGGCAATATCTCAGTTGGGAAATATGAATGACCCTGGAGACACCAATTCATAGGAATCATCTGTCAGGTATTGCCATGGGTTTAGTGAACACACAGAGTGCCCTATGGCAAATAACCACGTCGCGGAGTAATCTTTCAATAAAATAGTTTCACCATTTTTAGTAACATCATCTTGGATGGCAATTGTTTCTATCAGCCCTCATTCAATCTGCAAGGGTGAGCACAAAGGACAAAACTGATGTAGACAGGAAATCTGTTGATACCTGGGTAAGAAGTAAAGTAAGCAAGAACTAGACATCTTAATTCATTCACAAGGGAAACGCGGAGGGTGAGGCTGAACGGGGGTTACATGCATTTCTGAGCATCTATCTCTGGGGGAAAAAAATAATATATTTGGCTGGTTTATAACAGGTACATTATGTATGGCATGCATTGCAAAGGACACACTGTCCCAGATGCTGATTTTTCTGTAATTGACGTACATTTGCAGAATGGACAGGTTGATTTCTGGACCACAGACTCATTCCCTGTTTAACCCAGGTCCTTTATACAGAAGCCAAACCCTGTCTATGTAGCCAAACACTGGAATAATAAACACCACATCCGAAAACACAGCCAGTGCAGCCACAAGGAGTGGTGGAAGCCATGGTCCTGAGGACACACTCAGTGATAGACGTACACGCCTCTCAAGTAGGTAGGAAATCTGGTTGTCATTTTTCAGGACACAGATTCAAGTGGCTCATGCCAGACTTTGAACCTGTATATTTAGAACAGAAAATAAACACGTGTGGGACTTCCCTGGTGGCGCAGCAGTTAAGAATCCGCCTGCCAATGCAGGGAACACGGATTCGTGCCCTGGTCCAGGAAGATCCCACATGCCGCGGAGCAACTAAGCCCGTGCTCCACAACTACTGAGCCTGCGCTCTAGAGCCCACACCACAACTACTGAGCCCACGTGCCACAACTACTGAAGCCCGTGTGCCTAGAGCCGGTGCTCAGCAACAAGAGAAGCCACCGCAATGAGAAGCCCACGTACTGCAAGGAAAAGTAGCCCCCGCTCGCTGCAACTAGATAAAGACTGCAGGCAGCAACGAAGAAGACCCAACGCAACCAAAATAAATAAATACCAAATTCCTAAGTATGAAAAAAAAGAAAAGAAAGATGTGACATGGAAAAAAGGTTAAAAAAAAAAAAGTGGAACTGCTATTAACTCCTTCTCAAAATTATGTTTTGGAAAAGCAGCAAGTACTTAGCTGAGAATGACACTCGTCTTTCATGGAATACATTTGATGGCAAATACTTCTTATTCATATTCCTTGCATCCAACTCAGAAGCAGCGGTTCTAATATTTTGATAGGTAGGGTTAATGGACCCAATTTCCCTTTTGAGTCAAGCTACAGCACGAAGCGCACCTCTTTACTCACTTCCTCTTAGGTTTCTTGTTTTTACCCACCGGTGTTTTCAAAGTATGAATTTCATCCAGAAAGAAACAAATAAAGACTATTAGACAATTTCTTTCCTCTCCCACAAGACCTCCTCCTTCCGGAGCAAACAAACAAGTGAATACATATCAGATAAATTGTTGCAGGTGGTTTTACAGATTTTTTTTTTTAAAGATAACACTCCAGATAAAACACATACTTTCATTAGTCCCACACCAGATAATTCAAAACTCTATCTGCCCATAGCTAACACTTGGCCCTTGGACTTATGTAATTAACTCTTACCCCATGTATTATTTAACTATTCCAGAAAAGGAACAAAACAGGGACCTATAGACAAAGTAACCATTCCCAGAAACAACAACAAAAAAAAGAATCCAACTCACCAACTCATGAGGCTTTCAGACAGAGCCATTCTCTGGCACACAGAGAAGGTGCCTTGACCGCAGGGACCTCACACAGCTTTCCCACTGACTGCACTGGACAGCACCCCAGCCAAGAGCTCCCGGGCTTTGAATAGTCATTGGACAGCCCGGGAAAGTTATATGGATTTATATCACTGGCTGCAAAGTCATCATTCCGGATAACCGGAAGCTCTCATAAAAAAGTTACTTAACCGCCTGTTTCTCCATGTGGTCCTCCCTCAGGCCCCTAGTGCCTCATCTATAAATCAGAGGGGAGCTGGGCTTCCTGAAATGATCAGTCACACCTTGACACTAATCAGACTGGCACGTCTATCATTTCTGAATACTGCACCCTGATCTTTCTTTTCCTGCTGGCACCTTGAAGTGGGAGGGGGAAAAAAAGCGGACATTTACTCAGAGCATCTCGCGTGTGCACGGGAGTGTCCACGCCGCTGTGCACAGCAGGCAGGTGTGGCAGGTGCACACATGTGGGCGGAGAAGCTGGGGGTGCTGGAAAGCAGTGGGGAGGTGGGCGTCGCACGTGGGGACCACTGCTCCCCCACTGGGAGGCACCAGGGCGCGGGTGAGGCCGTGCGCAGCCGGGGCTGCCTTCCGGACGCCCTGTGCCCGGCCCGCAGCACAACAGCCCTGCGTTCCTGACTATCACGTGTCTCGCTCCCCCGGCACGCGGCACACAGAGCCCCGAGGAAGGCATTCCCGGCCAACACCCAGGGTGAGGAAGTCGGCCGGGCAGCCCTGAGCCTGGCGGGCGGAAAGCAGTACAGAGGAAGTGAGCCCCGATGCCTCAGCCCACTCGTCTAGGGGACACGTGTACCCCGGGAAAGACAATTGTCAGCATTTCTCTTTTGGCCTGTCCCCTCTCGTCCATCATTATTTTGTTTTGTTTAAGTTAAAAAAAAAAAGTAAAGATTAAATCTCCACTTTTGTTTTCCATGTCTATAAATAAAACCTTACTTAGTTTTAATTATTTTGTGTGCCTCTGGCTCTTGGCAGGCACTCACATAATTAATACATAATGTAGCGGCTGCTGACATAGTTCCCGTTCTTCATGGAAACCCAGGATGATAGTATGGTGACACCTGAAAAACTATTTTAACCTGAATAAGCATGACTCTGACATCATCAAAAGGGGACATTTGGTCTTAGTGGGGGCGGGATGTCTCTATAAAACTTACTCGTTGGAGAGATGGTTCACAGTATCAGGGGCCAAAATCCCAGCACGTCCGGGGATGCTTCTGGTCACTGAATGCTTTAAAGCCCCAAACTCAACGCCTAGTGCAACTCCAAAGCTGCAGGTTTAATTCCAGGGTAAGTCACCGTGAGCGAAGGCGTGGTTCTGGTGGTCTGGGAAGGGAGAGGATGAGGAAAGAGCTTCTGGTGTCTTCATGGATCACTCACTGCGCCTCTGGCTGCTCTCCGGTCCCTCCCAGCAAGGAATGTAGAGAGAAAGATAAGGTCAAAGGGGCAGATCATTCCCCTGCGGCTGGTACTGTCCAGAGATGGCTCCAGGCCACTGGAAGGGCTGACCCTCTCTCTGAAGTGCACTCCTACGAGTTCACGCGACCTGTCCCAGCTGGATTCCTCCCCACCGACAAGTCCTGAGACTGGGGGAGGGGCGTGGCTGCGGCTCCTTCTCAGCTGGAGTCCCCCCCACCCCCCAGGAGCAGATGTCCAAATGGCGGCAAGACTCCCTCCCGGCGGGTCCCCATGGGCCACCAAGGTCAGCTGGCCGTGCATCTCTGAGAGCCTTGGGAAGCCCAGCCTCTTCCAGCACAGCCCCCTCCCTGGAAACTCAGGCAGGAGTCAGGCCCTTGGGGCACCAGAGATGCAGAATGAGGTCTCACCCTCTCTAAGGGGTCTCGCTGAAGCCTCACAGGGCTGGAGTGAAGCAAGAAGCCCACCCCTCCACAGGGAGGGGCACAGGGCTAATGCCAAAGAAACCTCTTCACAAGCCCCCTCCTCTTCTTCTTTTATACCCTTGCTGCTGGATCACAGAGCCCACAGGGTTCCACACTGCCTGGTTCCTCCAGGACCTTACGTATTCGCCCCTCAGCTGACACATTACCATGCTACCGTAAATATTCCCCTGGGAAACATCTCAAATAAACAACCTAACCTTACACCTAAAGCAGTTAGAGAAAGAAGAACAAAAAAAAAAAAAAAAAAACTCAAGGCTAGCAGAAGGAAAGAAATCATAAAAATCAGAAATAAATGAAAAAGAAATGAAGGAAACAATAGCAAAGATCAATAAAACTAAAAGCTGGTTCTATGCGAAAATAAACAAAATTGATAAACCATTAGCCAGACTCATCAAGATAAAAAGGGAGAAGACTCAAATCAATAGAATTAGAAATGAAAAAGGAGAAGTAACAACTGACACTGCAGAAATACAAAGGATCATGAGAGACTACTACAAGCAATTATGTGCCAATAAAATGGACAACCTGGAAGAAATGGACAAATTCTTAGAAAAGCACAACCGTCGGAGATTGAACCAGGAAGAAACAGAAAATATAAACAGACCAATCACAAGCACTGAAATTGAAACTGTGATTAAAAATCTTCCAACAAACAAAAGCCCAGGACCAGATGGCTTCACAGGCGAATTCTATCAAACATTTAGAGAAGAGCTAACACTTAACCTTCTCAAACTCTTCCAAAATATAGCAGAGGGAGGAACACTCCCAAACCCATTCTGCGAGGCCACCATCACCCTGAAACCAAAACCAGACAAAGATGCCACAGAAAAAGAAAACTGCAGGCCAATATCACTGCTGAACATAGATGCAAAAATCCTCAACAAAATACTAGCAAACAGAATCCAACAGCACATTAGAAGGATCATACACCATGATCAAGTGGGGTTTATCCAAGGAATGCAAGGATTCTTCAATATACGCAAATCAATCAATGTGATACACCACATTAACAAACTGAAGGAGAAAAACTGTATGATCATCTCAACAGATGCAGAAAAAGCTTTTGACAAAATTCAACACCCATTTATGATAAAAACTTTCCAGAAAGTAGGCATAGGAAAGCCCTGCAGATATGGGGATATATGTATATGCATAGCTGATTCACTTTGTTATAAAGCAGAAACTAACACACCATTGTAAAGCAATTATACTCCAATAAAGATGTTTAAAAAAAAAAATCCCCCAGAAGGATTTATCTTAGTAAGTGGAAGGACGACTTGGGAGTCAGGTCCCAAGCTAGCCGTGCAACCTTGGAAAACTACATAACCAGCCTGGAGCATTGGCTCTCTCTTCTGCTGCGTTCCAGGCCCGGTTATTCACAAGATAATGGACCAGGACACAGTGGCTAGAACATAAATAAAGGCTCCTTTTGGGCTAACTTTAGAGAATGGAAGTGAAAAGATTGCACTTGATAGAACTATGTAAACCACTGTGCTCTGAGGTCAGGAGAAGCAGGGGCTTTGTTTTATTAAGCCTCGTAGAGGCATAGTAATGAAACTGTTCAAGGTGGAACCTAGGTGACGTTTGACATCCTTCTCACCATGGTGACCACCAAAGGAACCCTCAAGATAAAACTGGGCACACCTCCTCACTTTGGACTCTGCAGAGGAGAGCCCAGTGGAGAGAGGGTTGGTGGAAAATTCTACCCTAGGACTAGGGCATGATGCAGTCAGTCAAAGACGAGCAAGCAGAGACTCATTCTCCAAGATGGATTGTAAAGACCAAGGCTTGGTCCTTAGGGCATTAACTAGAGGAACTCGCATCTCAATGCAAATCAGGCAACTGGGACCAGAGCAATATGGCGTTCGTGGGAGGGTCATCTCTTTACCTGGACCGGGCCTGGAACCTCAGGATCTACTGTGCAGCTGGCCCATTACTATGTATCGTCATCTTCTATTGTCTCTGCACGGGATCAAGTGCATGCATTCTGGAGGTACAGGTTCAGCTCTGCAGCTCTGCAGCTCAGGACGGGCTCAGCTATTCTCCAGCAAGCCAGTGCCACCTTCCAAAGCTCAGAAATGCTGACTCTTATGTATAGGATGGATACACAACAAGGTCCTACTGTATAGCACGAGGAACTACAGTCAATATCCTGGATAAACCATAATGGAAAAAGAATATGAAAAATAATAGATATATAACTGAATCCCTTTGCTGTACAGCAGAAATTAACACGACATGGTACATCAACTATCCTTCAATAAAAAATGACAACAAAGCCCAGCAATGCTAGAATATCACAAGCATTCTCCTATCTCTAGTCCTAAGACCCTCCGTGGAGACTAAAAGGAAGGTTCTTGGGCAGAAAAGGGGCAAAACGCGCATGGATCCCACTTACATACGCTTCCTCTGGTGCTACAAATAAGGTGGACGGGGGCTGATCAACAGAGGAAGACATAAAATTCTGAGTCATTTCAGGGTGGGTGTTTTTGGTCATTTGTGGTTTTTAATTACCATGCATTGCCCGTTCTTCATGAGCTGGGCTAATCACAGCCTTGTCCTTGATATACTGCTTTTCGGGGCTTGAAGTTATCGCTTTATCATTAAGCCCAAAATTGAGCTGTAGTAAATCACCTTCCTTTAAATGACGTTCTGATTACTCCAGGAGGGAGGAGTCATGGGAACTGATTGCCCCTGAGGCCCTTTCAGGGTAAATGGCCCCAGGAAATGGGGCTGAAACATGCTTTTTAAATGTTATTTCTGTATATGTGCATATGACGGCCGCCAACAAACACACCCGATTGCAAAGTGCCCACAAAAGAACAAAATACATTGACTATAACTGTTTGATCCATCTACTCCGCTTAACTTATTACACAGCTCTGAAGCCTGTGCAATTTTATTTACACATACACACATACACCATACATTATACAGAAAGAACTTTCACCCAAGTTTTTTTTTTAATAAATTTATTTATTTTATTTATTTCTTTTTGGCTGCGTTGGGTCTTTGTTGCTGCGCACGGGCTTTCTCTAGTTGCGGCGAGCGGGGGCTACTCTTCATTGTGGTGCGCGGGCTTCTCACTGCGGTCGCCTCTCTTGTGGAGCACGGGCTCCAGGTGCGTGGGCTTCAGTAGTTGTGGCTCACGGGCTCTAGACTGCTGGCTCAGTAGTTGTGGTGCATGGTCTTAGTTGCTCTGTGGCATGCGGGATCTTCCTGGACCAGGGCTCGAACCCGTGTCCCCTGCATTGGCAGGCAGATTCTTAACCCCTGCACCACCAGGGAAGTCCCTCACCCAAGTTTCTTGAAGCAACACACATGTCTAGTTACTTATAATACATGATGTATGCAAATCAAGTATGTTTAAATGATATGTAATGACCTTTCCTCTTAAGTTTCTTAAACACACAATTATTTGTATCTAATACATAACATATAAGAATGTGTAACATATAAGAATGTGTGTCTTTATAAGTTAAATACCTTTAAATTTTATGTAAAGACAGTTCAAGTTTAAAATCATACACACAACTCGATTATTTACATATATAACATAAATGTGTGTGCATGTCTACACACACACACATACACACACATATCCCATTCCTCTTATGATTCTTTTTTGTTTGTTTTACCGAATTTGAATCATATATATTTTTTAATAGATTTATTTTATTTATTTATTTAATTTATTTATTGGCTGCGTTGGGTCTTCTGTTGCTGTGCCCCGTCTTTCTCTAGTTGCCACGAGCTGGGGGCAGTGGGGGCTACTATTCGTTGCGGTGCGCGGGCTTCTCATTGCCGTGGCCTCTCTTGCTGCGGAGCACGGGCTCTAGGCGCACAGGCTTCAGTAGTTGTGGCACACGGGCTTCAGTAGTTGTGGCTCGCAGGTCCTAGAGTGCAGGCTCAGCAATTGTGGCACAAGGGCCCAGTTGCTCCGCGGCATGTGGGATCTTCCCGGACCAGGGCTTGAAACCGCGTCCCCTGCATTGGCAGGCGGATTCTTAACCACTGCACCACCAGGGAAGCCTCTTATGATTCTTAAATCTTCACTCTTGCAGGTACTTTGGATTCTCTTTCCATACAATTTAATACGTAAATTTACTCGTATTTCAATGCTCCGGGTATCACAATGAATTGCCTAGATCCAAAGTTCATACTAAATGACTGCTTCAGGACAGCTGGTAGTCAGAGAGAGCTGGAGGGTCCCAGTGGACCCCAAGCACACCAGTAGTCTGGCACTTCTAAAAGCATGAGGGTGGAGGGGCGGAGATCCAACCTAATGGGAAGTTAACAGATATTACTTCCTTGTTAGAGAGTATGTGTGATGTGCTTGGGAAATGCTAGGTTTAAAAAAAAAAAATGAGAAAAGTATCCGTGACCTCAGGTACGAAGCATTTTGAGTGACATGTGGCTTGTGGATTTCAGAGGGATGATGCAAGGTGCATTGTTTCTTCCAGGCTTGTGTCATCTTGGGGAGGGAGAGGAGGTGGCCAGAAGCCCACTTTCCACTCCCCCCTGCTCTTTGTTTAACTGTGGTTCGCTTGGTTAGGCTGAACAGGACCAAACCTGCCTCTCTGGGCTTGGTTGGGCTAAGAGGCGCTCAAATAAATAAGGTCACAGTCGGACACGACTGCTGCTGCCATTATGGGTTTACATTCAAATGGTAGAAATAAAAAACAAAAATGTTTCTTCTGGCTTATTTTTTTTGGACCTTTCTTTTTCCTTTTTTCTTACAGTTTTTTGCTGGTGGTCTCCAGGACAGATGGATGGATGGATGGAAGGATAGATAGCATCATGAATGTATTTAATTTTCACATTAGTCGTCTATTAGGGATGTGGTTTTGATTACCCACAGCATAAGAAACTTTAAAAACACAGAGAAGAATATAGAAATAGGTAATTCTGCCTGTGGGTTCCTTGAGAGGCAGCAAGATGCACTCTCCCTGTGCCTTCTCAGCTGTGTGACCCGGCGGGGGTGGGGGGTGGACTTCACTTCTCTGGAGCTCCGTTTTCTCATTGATATAATAAGGTGAATTACATCACCTGCCTCTCTCATAGAGACAATGAAATAACAGATGTTTCTAAAGTAGTGGGCATGTGCCAGTCCTTTGAAGGCTGGTGGCAATTACTGCAGTTGTTAGGAAACAAGAAAGCCACTTTGAACCCGGAACTGTCATCGCTCTTTCCTGGAGGCTCTCCTTATCTGCCTTGAGTACGTGTTTCTGAGAACAGACAGGCTTGCTAAGACGTCACGTGGAACCAAGGCCCTTCTGATAAGCCAGCGGTGTCATCTGAAGTAGCCCCTGTGCCAGGGAGGCCAAGCAGTGACTCTGCCCCGGGGACAGGAGACTCGGCATGCAGGGCCCTGGGCACCCCTCCTGTGAATCTGGGAAGGAGACGGAAGGGACCCAGATGCCCGGGCACGTCTGCTGTGGACACCAGCACCCCTAACAGGTCCTGGAGGCAAGGGGTAGGCCAGAGGATTCAGCCAGACCCAAAAATCAGAAGGGAGAGAAGAGCGGGAGACAGAGGAAGAGGGAGCAAGGAGAGAAGGGAGAGTCAGGGGAACCACTGACCGAATCCGCCAGCCCTGGCCGGGCCCGACAGTAAACACTGCCATGAGTTCTCTTACAACAGGAGGTCCTGGTAAGGAACACGGAATTGACAAGTTACCACCAACTGGAAGAATTCGGGAAAGGGCAAAAGGAGAGAGGAGATGCCCGTCCACAGGTCCTACCAACCTCCCGGAATCCTTCTCGGGGAATCCACCTTGGCCAAGTGATGCACGCGCCATCAGGAAGGACCCTGAGTCAGAACGATTGGCCAGAGACAACCCGGAAACTCACCCCATCACCATAAAACCCGAGACCGCGAGCCACGGGGCAGAGCAGTTCTCCTGGGTCCCCTTACCCTCCTGCTCTCCACCCGGGCGCCCCTTCCCAATAAAGTCTCTTGCTTTGTCAGCACTTGTGTCTCCTCGGACGATTCATTTCTGAATGTTAGACAAGAGCCCGCTCTCAGGCCCTGGAAGGGTCCCCTTCCTGCAACAGGAGGAAGGAAAGAGGGGGGGCAAGAGAACTCAGTAGGCATCATGAGTCCTAGCAGTGAGCAGCGCTCCCGAGGGGGAGGTAGGGGGGAGCCTCAGGCCCCTCCCTCAGGTGTCCATGTTCATAGGTGGTCATCATAGGGTCTGAGGGCCAGAGGGAATTCTGAAACAGCGTACGGTTCAAACATGCGCCTCACTGCCCCCATTGCTGACCATTCAGCCTCGGTCCATACATGTGATTTTGCACAGGGCTATCGACTTAGGTGCGAACGCTGTGTGTGTTAGCAAACGTGTTCTCCCTCATCAGTGAATGCTACAAAGCTCATGCCAGAAGTTCCCTTTTCTTCTTAAGAACCTGAACCTGCATTTTACTCCTTTTGTAGGACTTTAAGACCTCTGTCCATTTCCTGAAGGTTGGTTTAAAAGTTAAATAATAAAAGCTGTACTTATACAATATTGTAAGTCAACTATGCTTCACGTCTGGAGCCTGTGCTCCGCAACAAGAGAGGCCGCGATAGTGAGAGGCCCATGCACCGCGATGAAGAGTGGCCCCCACTTGCCGCAACTAGAGAAAGCCCTCGCACAGAAACGAAGACCCAACACTGCCATAAATAAATAAATAAATAAAAATTTAAGAAAAAAAGAAAAAAAGAAAAAGAAAAAATAAATAAATAAATAAAAATGTTTAAAAAGCTGTAAATATGCTTCACGCTAATGTGCACATTGCATTATGCTGAAATCAAATAAATCGATCTGGGGCATGGACGTCTTTCCACACTCCCCTCGCTAGACAGCTGGAGGACCCACGAGGACACGCGGCCATCCCCCATGCAGATCACTGGCCAGGATCCACACACACAATAAATGCTAGTAAGGCCTAACTGATTTCCTGTTTTCTACGTAAAATCATCACACGTCGAGGTTCTCACATGCCTGCACGCCACCACGAAGCGTCCTTCATGCCCCAGGAGGGGAGGGTCAGTGGCCTAGACTGCTTGGGGACCTGGGTGAAATGCAGATGCTGATTTAGGAGGGCCGGGTGGCACCTGGGGGTCCGCATCTTTGGCAAGGTCCCAGATGGCGCTGATGCCGTGGGTCTGTGGACCACTTTTGCCGTCTACCACTGCGAGCACTAAACGGGGCTCCTCTCTTGAAGGCAGGTCCTCCAGGTGGTACTCTGACCGCAAAGGAGGTCAAGACTAATGACCTTCCCGCAAAATACTAACAGCATCCTGGAGGAAAACGCCACGAGAGGCAAATGCAGTCATCCATGTCAGGCCTCCCTTCCGGGGTTCCCGGGGCTTGGGGGAAACAGGTCGGAGGAGGGGACCACATCCCACGGTCCCCACTCCCTTGCCAGCTACATACGGAAGCCAGAGCTTTTCGTTTCCCAGCATCGTCAGGAAAGGTGCCCCCTTGGGTCCACCCTGACCCTGAATGTGATGTAGAAGCCTATCTCCTCGGGCTGGAGGGTGCGGGCAAGGCTTGTGCGGGCAAGGCAAGTACCTGTCCACAGACGGCTGCAGAGAGCACCAGGCCCGAGCCCAACCTACCACCAATCTCCGCTGGATGGGACTCGCACCTCACAGACGTGAAAACAAGGATGGGGCAGAGGCAGATTACGGATGGCGGCTACAGCAGACTGGCCACCAGACAGACAGACCCTAGCTCCTCTAGGAGCTGAGAGACCTTGGCAAGTGACGGTCAGCTTACTTATCTGGTGTCTATAAGGAAAGTGTTAATTAGCAGGACACTTAACTGTGTTTTAAAAGCGAGAAAGGACACATTTTCTAAGCAGCAATGAGCATGCTGTCGTCAGGAAGATGTTGTCAAAATGAATCGGTGAAATGTTTTAGCTGTACAGGGAGTATGTGTTTTTTTTTTTAAAAAATCCTTCTTGAATCCAGGACAGAGAGTTCTTGAATTGGGTCATGAATTCTTGGAGCCAAGGGACATGGGGAAGGTGACTGCATATACAGGGCAGAACCTCTGAGCTATTACCCTGCTTTCCTGACTCATTAGGCTACTGGGATTCCATACACATATGAGTCCCTATATATGTGTGCATGTGCGTATGTACAGACAGATAGAAATAAAGATAGATGGACAGATAGAGGGATGGACGGATGGACGGATGGATGGATAGATGGATGCACAGACAGAAGAATGGATAGACAGATAAGACAGACAGGAGGTGCTTGCTACTGGCATCTTGTGGGTAGAGGCAAGGGAGGCTCCTAAATATCCTACAATGTACAGAAACACCCCTCCCCCCCCAAATGAAAATTATTGCATTATTTTGCTAGGGCTTCCATAACAAAGTACCACAGGCTGGATGGCTTAAGCAACAGACAGTTATTCCCTCCCTGTCCTGGAGGCTGGAAGCCCAAGATCTAGGTGTCTGCAGAATTGGTTCCTCCTAAGGCCTCTCTCCTGGGCGTGTAGACTGCCATCTCCTCCCTGTGTCCTTACGTGGTCGTCCCTCTGTGTGTGTCTGTGTCCTGATCTCCTCTTCTTATAAGAACACCAACCCTATCAGGGCCCACCCTAATGACCTCATTTTACCTTCATCCCCTCTTTAAAGATCTCCAAATACAGTCCCATTCTGAGGTCCTGGTGTCTGGCTCGGGCTTCAGCACTGAATTTTGGAGGACACAATTCAGCCCATAACGACCTTCCTGCCCCAAATATATATAATGCCAAGGGGGAAAACCCTGAACTAAAGGTACATGGGTGAGTGGCTTCTGTAGGTTCTAAAACCTCAGTTCAACACTTATCTCTTTACGTCCCTTCCTATGTGCTAAGGCTGTGTGGTCACCTGCAAACTCTCCTTGGCGAGCCTGCTGTTTCCCCCTAAAGGCCGCCTGCGGTGCCACGTCTGGGAGAGAACGTCGGCCCACGAGGACCCTGAGGCCAGAGGTCTGCAGGATGACCTGCATTTCCGGTCATCACAGGCACGTCCGCATGGTTGTTAACAGGAATGTCTGCTTCAGTCACCAGCCCAACCACAAACCCGCCTTGCTTTAAATGCCAGGAGAGACGGGCTCACGCCTGTCGCCCTTTCTCTACCTTATTGAGGCCGTGGGCTCGATCATATTCTAACTGCACCTTACCACGGGTGACAGCTGAGGAAGGCTGGCAAAGGGTCCCCATGAGCCTGTGGCTGAAAGGTTCCTGTGATGCAGGGCTTTCAGCGCGAAAGTGGTAAAGTTGTAGGCACGCCAGGACAGCCTGGTCACTCGACGTAGGACAGAAGTAAGTAAAAGACCTGGGTTATCAATTTTTTAAAGAACAAAATAAAAGATAATATTCTACGATGGACTGAATGTTTGTGTCCCCTTAAAATCCATAGCTTGAAGCCCTAACCCCTAATGAGATATTTGGAGATGGGATCTTTTGGAGTTTACTTCTTTTTTTTTTTTTCAAATTTATTTTTAATTGAAGTATAGTTGATTTACAGTGCTGTGTTAATTTCTGTTGTACAGCAAAGTGACTCAGTTATACATCTATACATTCTTTTTCATATTCTTTTCCATTATGGTTTACCAGAGAATATTGAATATAGTTCCCTGTGCTATACATTAGGGCCATGGGAGTTTACTTCTGATATCAATTCCAATTCCAGAGTTTTCCAACCCCAGGAAGCAATTCTCCAACACCAGTGGGGTGTCCTACAGTTCAGCTCAACTCTGACCTATCGACCCGGAGATAGCTTCAGATCCCACAGGGTAAGGGCTCCGTCCCACAAAGTCGCCCCCCTCCACCGAACACCTCCCCCTGCCCACCCGCCTTAAGACATCAATCTAAAGTCCAGGCTGTCACCTGTGCGTGTGACCAACCAGTTTTAGATCAGAGGTTCCTAATACCCGGTTTGATTAATTTGCTGCAGTGGCTCACAGAACTCAGGGAAACAGCTTACCTTACTGTTTACTGGTTTATTATAAAAGGACATGACTCTGGAACAGCCAGATGGAAGAGATGCACAGGGCAGGTATGGGGATGGGGCACAACTCTCCCAGCACCTCCACGGGGTTCACCGACCCAGAAGCTCCAAAACCGGGGTTTTTACGGAGGCTTCATTACACGGGCATATTGATTATATCATTGGCCACGTATGATTGATTCAACCTCCAGCCCCTCTCCCCTCCTCGGAGTTGGGGGTGAAAATGAACCTTCCAACCCTCTAATCAGAAACTGAACCTTCCAACCCTCTAATCAGACAACTGGTTCCCCTGGCAACAGGTCCTCACAATTAGGGGCTTTGCAAAAGTCACCTCATTAACATAACAAAAGACACCTTGATATCTTTCCTCACTTAGGAAATTCCAAAGGTTTTAGGAGCTGCCTGAAATGGAACAAAGGCTGTGACAAAGTGAGAGAGTGGCATGGACGTATATACACTACCAAACGTAAAATAGATAGCTAGTGGGAAGCAACTGCATAGCACAGGGAGATCAGCTCATGCTTTGTGACCACCTAGAGGGGTGGGATAGGGAGGGTGGGAGGGAGGGAGATGCAAGAGGGAAGAGATATGGGAACATATGTATATGTATAACTAATTCACTTTGTTATAAAGCAGAAACTAACACACCATTGTAAAGCAATTATACTCCAATAAAGATGTTAAAAATAAAAAAAGACCAGATACGTATTTCTTATAACTCACAGGGAAGTAATTAGGTTTAGATGAGGTCATGACGGTGGAGCCCCCATGGTAAGAATAATGTGCTTATAAGAATAGACACCAGATGTCCACCCCCATCTTCCTACCCCATCTGAGGACACAGAGAGAAGGCAGTCATACAAGAACCAAGAAGTAGTCTTTCCTCAGGAACTGAAGTCTGCCGGTACCCTGATCTCGGACTTCCAGCTTCCACAACAGCGAGAACTAAACGTCTGTTGTTTAAGCAGCCCGGTCCATACCTTGTTAGAGCAGCCCAAGCTGACTAACACAATTTCTTAGTAAGCCTCTCTCACCAACAACAAGGAATTTACAGGTCTCTGAAACTGACAGACAACTACCCTTAGCACTTACCTAAGAGGTCATGAGTGCTTAAGTTTTTATTATTGTGTGCTGCTTAGGTTTGATCTTATTAAACAGAAAGAATATATATGTTTATGTATATTTACACTTTATATATGCATATACCTTATATATGGATGGATATACTTTATGTATATTTATATCCATCCATACATAAGGAATACAAGTAAATATATATATCTAAAATATATATTATATATATATATAACAGATATGCCATTATATGGATATATAAAGAGGGTCAAAGTTTCACTCAAGACACCAGTACTTTGATGTCTGTCCTCCATCTGTTGCACCTTAAAATTTCAAGCTGCTCCCATGTGACTGCTCCAGCTCAAGGAAAGTTGAGCATGGAACCCTTGCAACTGGAGAAGGCGTCCTGGCATCTCCAAGCTCACCACAAAGTCCGACTGGTCCTGCCACCAGCAGCCCCAAAAGTTCCTCGGGTCTTGAATCAACACAGCCCTTTGAGACTCAGCTCAGGCGCTGTGGGGCTTTGCAAGTGTAACCTGCAGGACAGGTATCAGTCGTGAATTTCACACATCCTAGGACCAGGGTAGACGGAGCTAGGGAAGGAAATCAGGGCTGCTGAGCGCAAACTGCAGGCCTGGGACTGCTTCCAAAGATAACTTGGGCTCTAAGCAGCTTTCCAAATACAGCACACAAAGCAAACACATAGATGGAAGAACCAAGACAGCAAAATAAGGAAGCTGAAATAAGTTAGGACAGTACAGAGAGTGGCATATATACATATATGTATATATGTGTTTTCTTTTACAATAAATGGCATGTGTAAGTTTATACATTGCGTGAGAAAGGATCGTCTTTTTATTTGTGCCATCAGACATGAGCTTTCGACACCATCGTATTACAGTTTACTGGATTATCTGTGTAGCATTTTAAAGTTGTCAGGAAAAGTAAGCTATCGTGCCACAGGGAAAAGACAATTTTGCAAAAATAAAATGTAATTCATGGAAAGAAAGCCATCCTCCCTCTTCGTAGAAGTTCTGTGTGTATCCATCTCTGACTGTTAGGAGAATTATGAAAAGCTAAACAGGACCTAGTGACCTGTGTAGAAACTACTTTAATAGAACACATTTTCATTTTTTTTCAATCTACCTTGTGACAAAGAAGCATTACTCAGTTTTCTTCTTGTTGTTGTTGTTTTGAAGCGAAAGCCATCTTCCATCGTGTACAAGAGATGTTTCTGAAGAGTGTGGAAAATAATACTTAAAAAAAAAAAATGATCTGGGCCATGTTTTCACGCCTTGTGGGAGAAGTTCCCCAGTGCATCTCTTCCACAACTGCCATGAGATTTTGTCAGCTTAGCCGCTGTGAAGGGGGAACGCTCTGCCAGCACCTTGGTTCCTGGAAGTGAACAAAGTGGACTGTCCGCCCAGACATGCCCAGTGTGGCAGCCATGGCACCAGGGCAAGGAGGACACTCTCCAAGGATCTCTGTACCAGGATGTCTGATGCCCTCATCACCTGTACCTATGTGTTCGCTTATTTTTGCAGCAAATCTTTAGGAAGCTTCAAAACCCAGGCAACTCCCTAAGCTCCTTCTAAGGAGCCGACTTTTCCTAACATAGAGATCTCCTGCATTATCCCTGCTGTTTCCAATTCTTCACCCTGGCGTTGGAGGATTTTTTTTTTCCCTTTTAAAAATATTCCTTTTGGGGGGCGGAGTCACGATGGCGGACTGGACTTGGAGGACGTGGAATTCGCGTCTCCGCACAACTAGGGCACCTACCAGGCACCGGTGGGGGGCAACGGACACCTAAGGGGACGGCCGGAACCCCCAGCGGCCGGGTAGGGAGTGAGGGAGTGATGGGGGGAGGAGAAGAGGTGGGACGGGACTGGGGCCCCCGAGGGGCGGCTGGGGGAGGGGAAGGGATTCCTTGCCCGAAGGGGGAAATTGGGGAACCACTGGGAGGGCAGAGCATCAGAAGGGAGCGTGGCCAGGTTTCCCCTGCCCAGGAGCCTATGGAGATCCCAGGCCTGATCCTCTGCCCACCTAGGACCCCTCCAGCCACAAGGGTCCTGAGGGAGAGGGAGGGAGGGAAGGGGGCGCACAAGTAAAGGCCGGACCTCTGGGACCGGCACCCGCTGAGGGGCGGCTGGGGGACAGGAGGAGTTCCTACACCCAGTGGGACCCACCTGTGGTTCGGGGTCCAGCGGGGATGGGGGAGACCCTGGGGGGGGGCACGGAGGAGCGGAAGGGAATGCAGCCGGCACTGTCTCTGTCCACTTAGCACTGGGGAGCCTGTTGGGTTGCTGGGCCTAATCCTCTGCCCTTGGAGCCTCCCTCCTGCCACTCAGAGCCCAAGCCCCGCCCCCACAGCCCCACCCAGGGCCTGACCTCTACACTCGGAGACCCCCTCTGAGACCCCCTCCAACGTGCTGGACCTAAACCCCACCCACACACCTCACCCAGGGCCCTACCCCGAAACTCCCGAACTCCACTCCAGAGGCCCTCCTTTCCACGCGCTGCCTCTCCCCTTCTGCGCAGGTCCTGAGCAGAGGCCCCGCCCCACGCTAAACCCCACCCCTGCCTAAGTTCCACCCCCACAGCCAAGGTTTCTGGGTTATTTTTTTTTCTTTTTTCCTCTTTTAGATTGGGGTTCTGTTTTACTTTGTTGATTCATTGTTGTTGATTCATTTATATCTTTATTTTTTCTAATAAATCATTTCTTTTTGTTTAAAAAAAATTTTTTTAGTTAATTAATTAAGTCTGTTTTGGCTGCGTTAGGTCTTTGTTGCTGTGCGCGGGCTTTCTCTAGTTGTGGCGAGCGGGGGCTACTCTTCGTTGCAGTGCACGGGCTTCTCATTGCTGTGCCTTCTCTTGTTGCAGAGCACGGGCTCTAGGTGCGCGGGCTTCAGTAGTTGTGGCACGTGGGCTCAGTAGTTGTGGCCCACGGGCTCCAGAGTGCAGGCTCAGCACTTGTCGCACACGGGCTTAGTTGCTCCACGGCATGTGGGATCTTCCCGGACCAGGGCTTGAACCCGTGTCCCCTGCCTTGGCAGGCAGATTTTTAACCACCGCGCCACCAAGGAAGTCCAAAATATTTTATTTTTCTAATTTTATTTTATTCTTTATACTTTGTTATTGTTCTGCTCCTTTTGGCTTGTTCCCCCCCCCCCTTTTTTTTTTCTTTTTTCTGTTGAGGTTTTGTTTTACACTGTTGTAATTGTTTCAATTATATTTTTATTTTTCCTAATATATTTTTTATCTTTCTAATTTTATTTTGTTTTTTATTCTTTCTATTGTACTGCTCCTTTTTTTCTTTTTTCTTTTTCTTTTTTTTTGGTGACACTGTGCAGCTTGCAGGATCTTGGTTCCCAGGATGGAGGTTGGGCCCAAGCTCCTGTGGTTGGAGCTCCAAGTCCAAACCACTGGACTAATAAAGAACCCCAGACCCCAGGGAATATCAGAGTGAGGCCTCCTGGGTGTCCTCATCTCGGCACCAACACCCAGCTCTATCCAACTGCCTGCAAACTCAAGTGCTGGACGCCTCAGACCAAACAACCAGTAAGACAGGAATACAGCCCCACCCATCAAAACAAAAAAACCGAAAACTACAAAAGAATGTGTTACAGGCGAGGGAGTAACATAAAAACCTACAAGACCAAATAAATGAAGACGAAATAAGTAACCTACCTGAAAAAGAATTCGGAATAATGATAGTAAAGATGATCCCAAATCTTGGAAACAGAATGGAGAAAACACAAGAAACTTTTAACAAGGATCTAGAAGAACTAAAGAGCAAACAAACAGCGATGAACAACACAAAAACTGAAATTAAAAATACTCTAGAAGGAATCAATAGCAGAATAACTGAGGCAGAAGAACAGATAAGTGAGCTGGAAGAGAAAATGCGAGGGAGCCGAATAAAGAAAAAAGAATGAAAAGAACTGAGGACAGTCTCAAGAGACCTCTGGGACAACATTAAACGCACCAACATTCGAATTATAGGGGTCCCAGAAGAAGAAGAGAAAAAGAAAGTGTCTGAAAAAAATATTTGAAGAGATCTTCCCTAACATGGGAAAGGAACTAGTCAATCAAGTCCAGGAAGTGCAGAGAGTCCGATACAGGATAAACCCAAAGAGAAACATGCCGAGACACATATTAATCAAACTTTCAAAAATTAAATACAAAGAAAAATTATTAAAAGCAGCAAGGGAAAAAGCAACAAATAACATAAAAGGGAATCCCCATAAGGTAAACAGCTGATCTTTCAGCAGAAACTCTGCAAGCCAGAAGGGAGTGGCAGGACATATTTAAAGTGATGAAAGGGAGATACCTATAACCAAGATTACTCTACCCAGCAAGGATCTCATTCAGATTTGATGGAGAAATCAAAAGCTTTACAGACAAGCAAAAGCTAAGAGAATTCAGCACCACCAAACCAGCTCTACAGCAAATACTAAAGGAACTTCTCTAAGTGGGAAACACAACAGAAGAAAAAGACGCACAAAAACAAACCCAAATCAATTAAGAAAACGGTAATAGGAACATACATATTGATAATCACCTTGAATGTAAATGGATTAAATGCTCCAATCAAAAAACACAGACTGGGGCCTCCCTGGTGGCGCAGTGGTTGAGAGTCCGCCTGCCAATGCAGGGGACGCGGGTTCGAGCCCTGGTCTGGGAAGATCCCACATGCCGCGGAGCGGCTGGGCCCGTGCGCCACAATTGCTGAGCCCGCGCGCCTGGAGCCTGTGCTCCGCAACGAGAGAGGCCGCGACAGTGACAGGCCCGCGCGTCGCGATGAAGAGTGGCCCCCGCTGGCCACAACTGGAGAAAGCCCTTGCACAGAAACGAAGACCCAACACAGCCATAAATAAATAAATTAATTAAAAAAAAAAAACAAACAAAAAAAAACAAAACACAGACTGGTTAAATGGATACAAAAACAAGACCCTTATATATGCTGTCTACAAGACACCCACTTCAGACATAGGGACATATACAGACTGAAAGTGATGGGATGGAAAAAGATATTCCATGCAAATGGAAATCACAAGAAAGCTGGAGTAGCAATACTCATAACAGATAAAATGGACTTTAAAATAAAGACTGTTACAAGAGGTAAGCAAGGACACTGCATAATGATCACTGGATCAATCTAGCAAGAAAACATAACAATTGTAAATATTTATGCACCCAACATAGGAGCACCTCAATACATAAGGCAAATGCTAACAGCCATAAAAGGAGAAATCGAGAGTAACACAATAATATTGGGGGACTTTAACACCCCATTTACACCAATAGACAGACCATCCAGACAGAAAATAAATAAGGAAACACAAGCTTTAAATGACACAATAGACCGGATAGATTTAATTGATATTTTTAGGACATTCCACCCGAAAGTGGAAGAATACAAGTTTTTCTCAACTGCACACGGAATGTTCTCCAGAATAGATCACATCTTGGGTCACAAATCAAGCCTTGGAAAATTTAAGAAAATTGAAATCGTATCAAGCAACTTTTCTGACCACAAAGCTATAAGATTAGAAATCAATTACTGGAAAAAAAAAAACAGTGAAAAACACAAATACATGGAGGCTAAACAGTGCACTGCTAAATAACGAAGAGATCACTGAAGAAATCAAAGAATAAATTAGAACATACCTAGAAAAAAGTGACAACAGAAACACGACGATCCAAAACCTACGGGATGCAGCAAAAGCATTTCTAAGAGGGAAATTCATAAAATTCAAGCTCACCTCAAGAAACAAGAAAAATCTCAAATAAACAATCTAACTTTACACCTGAAGCAATTAGAAAAAGAAGAACAAAGAAAACCCGAAGTTAACAGAAGGAAAGAAATCATAAAGATCAGATCAGAGAAATAAATGAAAAAGAAATGAAGGAAACAACAGCAAAGATCAATCAAAACTAAAAGATGGTTCTCTGAGAAGATAAACAAAATTGATAAACCTTTAGCCAGACTTATCAAGAAAAAAAGGAAGAGGACTCAATTAGTAAAATTAGAACTTAAAAAGGAAAGATTACAACTGACACCGCAGAAATACAAAGGATCATAAGAGACTACTACAAGCAACTATATGCCAATAAAATGGAAAACCTGGAAGAAATGGACAAATTCTTGGAAGAATACAACCTTCCAAGATTGAACCAGGAAGAATTAGAAAATATAGGCAGAGCAATTACAGGTAATGAAATTGAAACCGCAATTTAAAATCTTCCAACAAACAAAAGTCCAGCACCAGATGGCTTCACAGGTGAATTCTATCAAACATTTACGGAAGAGTTAACACCCATCCTTCTCAAACTCTTCCAAAAAACTGCGGAGGAAGGGACACTCCCAAACTCATTCTATGAGGCCACCATCACCCTGATACCAAAACCAGACAAAGATACCACAAAAAAAAAAAATTACAGACCAGTATCACTGATGAATATAGATGCACAAATCCTCAACAAAATACTAGCAAACAGAATCCAACAACACACTAGAAGGATCAGACACCATGATCAAGTGGGATTCATCCCAGGGATGCAAGGATTCTTCAGTATATGCATAACAAGCAATGTGATACACCACATTAACAAATTAAAGAATAAAAACCGTATGATCATCTCAATAGATGCTGAAAAAGCTTTTTACAAAATCCAACACCCATTTATGATAAAAACTCTCCAGAAAGTGGGCATAAGGGAACCTACCTCAACATAATAAAAGCCATATACAACAAACCCACAGCAAACATCATTCTCAATAGTGAAACAATGAAGGCATTTCCTCTAAGATCAGGAACAAGACAACGATGTCCACTCTCACCACTCTTATTCAACATAGTTTTGGAAATCCTAGCTGCAGCAATCAGAGAAGAAAAAGAAATAAAAGCAATACAGATTGGAAAAGAAGAAGTAAAACTGTCACTGCTTGCAGATAACATGATACTATACATAGAAAATCCTAAAGATGCCACCAGAAAACTACTAGAGCTAATCAATGAATTTGGTAAGGTTGCAGGATACAAAATTAATGCACAGAAATCTCTTGCATTCCTATACACTAACAATGAAAGATCAGAAAGAGAAATTAAGGAAACAATCCCATTTACCATCACAACAAAGAGAATAAAACACCTAGGAGTAAACGTACCTCAGGAGGCAAAAGACCTGTACTCAGAAAACTATAAGATATTGATGAAACAAATCAAAGATGATACAAACAGATGGAGAGATATACCATGTTCTTGGATTGGAAGAATCAATATTGTGAAAATGACTATACTACCCAAAGCAATCTACAGACTCAGTGCAATCCGTATCAAATTACCAATGGCATTTTTCACAGAACTAGAACAAGAAATTTTACAATTTGTATGGAAACACAAAAGACCCCGAATAACTAAAGCAATCTTGAGAAAGAAAAACGGAGCTGGAGGAATCAGGCTCCCTGATTTCAGACTATACTACAAAGCTACAGTAATCAACACAGTACGGTACTGGCACAAACACAGAAATATAGACCAACAGAACAGGATAGAAAGCCCAGAGATACGCCCACACACCTATGGTCACCTTATATTTGATAAAGGAGGCAAGAATATACAATGGAGAAAAGGCAGTCTCTTCGATAAGTGGTGCTGGGAAAACAGGACAGCTACATGTAAAAGAATGAAATTAGAACACACCCTAACTCCATACACAAAAATAAACTCAAAATGGATTAAAGACCTAAATGTAAGGCCAGACACTATAAAACTCTTAGAGGAAAACATAGGCAGAACACTCTATGACATAAATGACAGCAAGATTCTTTGTGACCCACCTCCTAGAGTAAGGGAAATAAAAACAAAGATAAACAAATGGGATATAATGAAACTTAAAAGCTTTCACACAGCAAAGGAAACCATAAGACGAAAAGACAACCCTCAGAATGGGAGAAAATATTTGCAAATGAAGCAACTGACAAAGGATTAATCTCCAAAATATACAAGCAGCTCATGCAGCTCAATATCACAAAAACCAACAACGCAATCCAAAAATGTGTGGAGGACATAAATAGACATTTCTCCAAAGAAGACATACAGATGGCCAACAAATACATGAAAAGATGCTCAACATCACTAATCATTAGAGAAACGCAAATCAATGAGGTATCACCTCACACCAGTCAGAATGGCCATCATCAAAAAATCTACAAACAATAAATGCTGAAGAGGTTGTGGAGAAAAGGGAACCCTCTTGCACTGTTGGTGGGAATGTAAACTGATACAGCCACTATGGAGAACAGTATGGAGGTTCTTTAAAAAACTAAAAATAGAACTACCATATGACCCAGCAATCCCACTACTGGGCATATACCCTGAGAAAATCATAATTCAAAAAGAGTCACATACCACAATGTTCATCGCAGCACTATTTACAATAGCCAGGACATGGAAGCAACCTAAGTGTCCACTGACAGACGAATGGATGAAGAAGATGTGGTACATATATACAATGGAATATTACTCAGCCATAAAAAGAAACGAAACTGAGTTACTTGTAGAGACGTGGATGGACCTAGAGTCTGTCATACAGAGTGACGTAAGTCAGAAAGAGGAACAAATACCGTATCCTATTGCATATATATGCGATTTAAAAAAGCAGTACTGATGAATCTAGTGGCAGGGCAGGAATAAAGATGCAGACATAGAAAGCAGACTTGAGAGCATGGGGCAGGGGAAGGGGAAGCTGGGATGAAGTGAGAGAGTAGCACTGACGTATTATGGGGAAGGATGCACACCTCTGTGACTGCATTAAAAGTCATTAAAATGTACAATTTTACACGGCTGATTTGTATGGTATGTGAATTATATCTGAATCAAGTTGTCAGAAAAAAAAGACTGCACAAAATAAATCAACAAATTAAAATGCTCCTTTTATCTAAGGAATGAACAGATGCCACATTGTTACCATGGGAGAGAAAAAGAACTCTCTCCTTTGTGTGTCCATTTGTTTCCAAGAACGGAAAGAAACTGAGAGCAAGAATTCTAAAGGCTCCAGCAGGTGAGCATGGACACACAGTATGCGCCCGATATTTGTGGAATAAATCTTTTGCAGGTTGAATGGTGTCCACCCTCAAAAAAAAAAAAATAGTGTAGGAGTCCTAACCCATTGTACCTCAGAGTGTGACCTTACTTGAAGACAAGGTCTTGACATATGTAATGAACTTAGAATGTAGTCATGAGTCTGGGTGGCAATCCTATATGACTGATGTCCTTATAAAAAGGGGAGATTTAGACACAGAAATAGATGCATAGAGAAAACACAATATGATGAGATAGAGAAATAAGGCCGCTGTGTACAAGCCAAGCAGAGGCCTGGAACCAATCGTTTCCTCAGAAGGCTTTAACCCTGCTGACCCCCTGATCTTGGACTTCTGGCTTGAGGCAATACCTTCCTGTTGTTGAGACTACCCGGTCTGTGGTGCTTTGATACAAGAGCCTACCTAGCACATTTGGGTCACCGTCCCTCCACTAACTGGTTGATGAACTGCCGTCTCTGAGGTCCAGGGTCCTCAATGGGAAATCATGATTGGAGTAAAAACAGGGAATGTGTCTCACAGCGACAGCTCTAAAAACACATAAATGAATTGAGCATATACTATTTGCCAGTTCCAACAGCTTGACCTGCCTTGCGTCATTTAACACCCCTGTTTTACACACGAGGAAACGAAGGCACAGAGGTTTACTGCTTATGGTTGATGCATTTGCTGAACTCAGGTGCCTCCGAGTGCAGTTTACGCACTTCACCAGGAACACAACGCTCAGATTTTAAAGTCTCTGAAACTTTACTTCTGCTTCTTGAAAAATCCTATCTTTATGCTTAAACATGCATATGCAATGCCAACTAACACTAAATAGAACCGGGGTGGGGGAAAGTATTCCTGAGAATGGTCGAAAAAATGAATGCTTTTCAGGTTGCCTTCAGAAAGTTTGGAGGGAAAAAAGAAAACTCAGAGCAATCAAAGACAGATGAGACATAAAGGCAAAAACGGCAAAGCATTTTAAAACATCTTATTATTTCGGCCCTCTCCTATCAAACTTCGGCGTGGGGTTGCCCTGGGAGAATGGACCAGCCAGGGATGCTCGGGGGATACAGGCGCAAAGGATGCGGACCCGCGCGCCACTGCGTATGCGCCCTACGAGGCACGCAGGGAGCCGGGCGGGCAACACTGAAACAGAAACCTGCCAGGCGTCTAGGGACGGGCGCTCCGGGCCGGGACGAAGCCACCGGGGAACCCCGTAACTTAGGCCACCTGGCTACCCATTTACTTGGTGGCTCTCAAGGATGCCAACCTGAGCATCTATGCACTCCATCAACCCCATGCGCCGTCGTCCCTCCACGCCCGCCCCCCTTCCTCGTGACCTTTCCAAATTCGAGCCAGGCATTAGCACCCAGATTAGGAACTCGGCTCTGCTCGGCTCCCTGACTCAGCATCCCAGCCCGTTTACCGGTGTAAAGTGAGCGCGGGGGCGGGGGTGAAGGGGTGGATGCGGGCAAACTTGTCGCGCCCGCGCGTGCCACTTCTTAGCCCCGCGGCGACGGCAGGGGTGACCATCCTCGGCGCGCGTGAGCAGGACATGCCGGCGAGGCCCAGAGCACGCGTGCGCGGGAGCGGCTCCGGGCGCGCATTCCAGGAGCCTCGCAATGAGGCCAGATGAAAGCAAGCGCCGGGCGGCGGAAGCTCAGGGCGCGCGATTTTTGAGGGGCCGCGCGAGGACGCTTGACGCGCGCGTGCGCAAAGCGGCTCGGGGCGCACAGGGCTTCCCGGAGCGCGCGGGCGCGAGAGCGTCCCGGGGCGCGGGCGCGAGGAGGCCCGGGGCGGCGCGTGCGCAGCACGGCTCGGGGAGCGCGGGGAGGCCCGGAGCGCGCGTGCGCGCGCCTGTTCCCCGCCCCCACTCGGCCGAGACGGCGGCACAATGGCGGCGCCCTTGCCCCCGCTGCGTCCCGTCACCCACCTGCTTTTTGACTTGGACGGCCTCCTTCTGGGTGGGTAGCCTGCGGCCGCCTCCCGCGAGGGCTGTCCGGGGAGGGCGCGGGCGGGGGGCACAGGCTCTCAGGGGCGGGGGCCGCGGCGGGGCGGTGTGCGGGGGCCCCCGGGCTGGCGGGCGGCGGGGGTGCAGGGCCCACGTCAGGCCGGCCGCGCTCGTGGCTGAGGCGTCGACGGCACCCGTGGCACTTACTTCCGGCGGCCGCGCCGCGCGTGGGGACGGAGTGCGTGGGGGGCGGCGCGTGAGGGCGCGGTGCTCTGGGACCACCGCGCGGGCGGGAGGTTGGCGTCGGGCCTCGGGGGCCGCGGCCGCTGCGCGCGCAGCCGGGCTTCCATTTCCCCGTTTGCACCCCAGCCTCCAGGATCCCTGCCGGCCTGCCCCGAGGTGCACGCACCTTGCTCGTAGCATCCTACAGGGCAGGGTCCTCCACCCGCCGAATTGGGGGCCTCTGCCGACGTCTGGAGGCGTTTGGGGCGGCCTAGGTGGAGGGTGGGAGTTTACTGGCGTCCAGAGGGCAGCGGCCGGCAGTGCACAGGACCGCTCCACGCCACCGCGACTGCTCCAGACCCAAGTATCTGTAGCGCGGAGGCGGCGGAGGAGCCCCGCTCAGCAGTCTGGCTGGTCCGAGTGACTCCCAGCAGGGACATCACCGGGGAGCAGCAGTTTTGCAGTGCAGAGCCCGGGTCCCCACCCCACAGCTGCCCAATCAGAATCTGCATTTTCACCCAAGTGCCGGAGAGTTTGAGGTGCACACCCGTGCTGTGGCTTTGAGCGGTTAACAATCCTGTGTGCGCCGAACAGCCCCGTAGTCGATGGTGGTAGGCATGAACTTCACCCACCGAGGCGAATTCAGGTAGAATTCGTAGAAAACGCTGCACTTCTAACTCAAGAGAGAACTGCTCTGAGCTCTACCCTACAGCTTGGGCGTATGTTTCATGACACTACGCGGTGCTACAGGGTTAGGAAACGCGTTCTGACCTCGTTGTCTCCGGAGGGCTTCATAGGACTTTAAAAATGTCTGCATGCTTTACGTAGGCTACTAACCTGGTGGAGGTGTGCATACATCAGTGCTGCGTCTCATAAAACCCTGCAAGGTGAGAGGAGACGTTTGCACTGACTAATTAAAAACAAAATCGGCACCACTCAGAGAGGTAAAGTTACTTGCCCAAGGTCACACAGCTAATAAGGAACAGAGCTGAGAAGTGATTCCAGATCGATCTGATTCTAAATATAAGCGATGTTGTGCTCTTTTTACAGGGGGAGTGTGACCTTGCCCCCATGATCATTTGGCTCACTGGTTCAGTAGTAATGGCACTGATTTTTTTTTTTTTTTTTAAAGGTACACAAAAAAGTCTCTTATTTTTATGGACCCAGAGATGTAAACGAATGAATTCCTAAGGGGGAAAATAAATTCGCATAGAGGTAACTAATTGGATAGAACAGTGTATGCAGCTGTTAAATCTGAAATGACTCAATTTCAAAAAGCTTCTGGGATTCCTAAGTAGAGTTTGTAGACGTGAGTTTTCCTGCTCAGGTGGTCAAGTTAAATTGTCAAATAAATTCCTTATCCTCTAATGAAAAGTCCAGAGAACATGTTTTGCGAGTCTTATGAATTTTAATACAAACTGAGGTGTCCCATTAAAATTAAATTTATTAGACTTCTAAATGAGCTTGATGCTTGATGCTTCATCCCCACTCAAGATACACATATACCTGTTCCCCGGAGCCATGAATGTGACTTATGTGGTGGTGCCTGCAGGGGTAGTTATCAACCAGGGTCTCCTCTTTGCTAGTTAAGGCAAGTTTAAAGTTTATCAAGCATTGGTCTGGCACTGTTACCCAATCCTCTGAACTGGTCAGAGAAACAAGAATTAGTGGCCTTTGGGAAGATAAAACCTAGCTCTTCTTTCCCCCTTCGTTTTCTGCCCTTTACCTCATTCTGCCCTGACTCTTTGAGGCGATAAGGCCTTGCAGAACTTTATCAGAAACGCACCTTTGCTTATTCTTTTTTTTTTTTTTTTTTTTTTTTACAAAATGTCTGGTATAAAACACCACTTTCCAGAATGTGCTACTTTACCTCATTTAATCTACTTGATTATACCTGTTCTAATTCTGATAAGAACAGATACTACACTTGATCTTAGCCAAAAGGCCGAGAAGCGATACCTGTTCTAATTCTTAAGCGCCTGTTGTTTGCGTAACAATGTATCATCAGTTTATAATGAGGTGTTTCTCCGTGGGCCTGCTTTTCAGAATTGTGAATCCATTTCCCCAGGAAGTTCTGTTTGTTAATGTATCCCCAATCCTTGTATTCTCAGGGAAGTGAAACTGAAAACAAAGATTTGCATGGGGAAGCTTGTTTTACCAGAGGAGAATGAGGAAGTCAGTGGAGATATTTGTAGAAATGTTGACCCAGAAACCCAGGGTTACTTTCTGGTGCTTTTGTAATGTTTGATGCTGTTTTCCTTTCGATCTTTGGAATCTGTTTTTGTTGACAGAGGTAACAATTAGCTGTGAGCTAGGTAGTAATTTTGGCCCTCAAATGCCATTGAGAGACAGAGACCAAGGGGACTGAGATTATTTATGAACAAGGATAAGATTTTGAAGGAAGAAGATACAAGTTTGAAATACTATGTCAGCTCCTGAATAGGGAAGATTATCTAGTTCATTAAATAGCTGAAGTTAGGAGCACAAGAGGTAGGACCATTCTCTTTAAGAGACAAGAAAAGTTGGTGGTCCAGAGTCGTGCTGATAGGAGTAGCACCGTGTAAAATTTTGTTATAGCAACATTAAAGAAGCAAAAAGACACAGAGGAAGTGAACTTGAATGGTACTTTTTTCCTATCCTGACACATCCAAAATATTGTTACTCAACACATGATCAATAAAAAAAAACAGTTGAGACGGTTTATGTTCCTTTTTGTTACCTAGCCTCTGAAATTTGTGTGTATCTTACACTCACAGGGCATCTCAGCTCAAACTAGCCAGGTTTCGTGGGTTCACTTGCCACGTTGGGCCAGTGCCTACCGTATGGGACAACCCAGGTACAGAGCCTTAGGAAGCAACTCACTGATGTCTGCTGTTGGTAACAGGGCCAGGTGGAGGGTGGATGTTAAGAATATTCAGAATTAGGAATGCTGATATATGTAGAATGTGGTATACATAAAATATGCTTTCTAAGAGTCTGTTACCAGTAATTAAATCCTTAAAGAATCAGCCAGGAAAAATAAAAAGCTTATTTTCAAATGTTTAAAAAATAAACAGAAAAATAATACGATAGATCTGTGAGGGGAAATACGACTCTTTGCAGTGTCGATTATAATTGACCACGTCTCCATAAACACACAGAGATGGCAGGATTTTAATGGATGACACCTGGCTTCTACTTCACCTTCGCGTAGAGGAATAGATCCCCTGTCCTGTACCTGTTTGTACTGCTACAGCTTCCTGCTTGCCAAATATTAATCATAGCACTTGAGACCGTGTGGAAGTGCCCGTTTCTCCGTCCGGGGCCCAGGGTACAGCGTGAGCTCTGGGTGGAGGCGGGACCTTTGTGGTGCTCCTGGGGCTCAGGGATCCATTGTTGACCGAAGCAGCTCGCAGCCCTGCCCAGTGCTCGGAATCCGCTGTCACCCGTCGTCCTCTGGCTCACCTCACCTACGCTGGTTTCTGTAGACGCTGGGACCTCCACAAAGCTGATGACAAACACGGGATCTCCCTGTTCAGCTGTAGCACACGCCCTAGATGAATTTTCGGAAGAGCTTTCCTACATTGTATTTGGCCCTGTGTAACACGTACGAGGTTTAAAAGTGGAGATGATGAGCTTTTCGGCGTCCATTAGTTCCTATCCTGTAATGTTGACTCAGTCCAGACATTCCCAAAGAGTCTCAGGAAGCTAGAGCAGAATAAACGCTCGTTCAGGATGGCCGGTGTGAGGTTACTGTCTGCCCTTGGGGCTCCCAGAGACACCCTCACCCCGTCCCTGGCTTGTTGTGTGCCTTGGGGTCTCGTCACGGGTGTCAGGGCACCTGTGCTACGGCACGTTCCCCTTCTCTCTGCCCTGCCCCCAACCCCCGGAACTAACAGCACACGCTCGCGTTTGATGTCACCTTACCAGGTGACATTTAGGTCCCTTCTACATTTGCACAGGAGGTGGCGGAAATTCGGAGGCCAGTCTGAGGCCTTGCGGCCGAGCAGAGCCCACGCAGAAGGGGGCCCTGACTTGTACTTTCTCAGTTTGGAGTAAGACGCTGGTAGGGGCAGGTGAAGGTACCAGGGACTATGTTGAATGTCAGGAAACGCATCAGGAATAAGAAAGCACTCGAGGGGGGACCGAGGTGGGTAAACTCAGGTCCCGCTGGCCGTGCCTCCTAATAGACCTGAGCCGCGTCAGCCTTTCCCGTGTTCCTGCGGTTAGCGGTTCTTATCACCACAGCTGCTCCCGTTTCTAGATTAACAGGAAGGTGAGATCAAAATTGCAGAATTCTGCAGATCAACGGGAGTTTGGTCCAGCTGGTAACACGGCTGAAAGATTCAGCAGGTTTCTGGCAGTGCAGGTGTAAAGTGCCCGTTCCTTGCTTCCTCGTCCTCCTCATCGTGTGCTTTTGTTTAGAATCTTAGCTGTGCAAACTTTTTTTTTTCCTCTCTCGAACCTATTTTTCCTTTCTTCTCCTTGGAAAGCTGTGTGGGGGGGATTCTTTGGTCACTTTTGTCTTTCTTATTATTCTCTGCTTTCTCTGATTCTGTTTCTTTATTTTTTCTTTCATTTTTTAAGTTACTATAATTTATCCATTACACTGTGTCATTTTTCAGGGGTAGACGGAGATTTAATGCAATGTAAAAGAGCAAGGGAGATGATGCCCCCAAGAAACGTCCACCAAAAGCACTCATTACACAGGTGCCCAGGTGACTTCTCGCAGCTTGGTTTGAGGTGTTGGAAGAGTGATGGGTACATAGCCTGCAGCTGGAAGGTGCAGTAGTGTTATAGCAGAACGGCTTACATTAGAAGATAAAGCTCTCACTGTCAGGTATATGTGAGTACCGGTGACTCATAATTCCGGCATTTCATATATTAAAAGCTTCATTTAATTGTGTTAAAATGGGGGGGGGCAATGCTGGTCTGTGGTTTAAAATTGCCCTTGGGGTGTCTAAGGAGAATTTTCTTGAAAACGTAATAATTGTGACACACGTGCATTTCTGCTCAAGAAATGTCTTCCCCCTTTGGCTTTGCCGAGGTGGACTGCCATCCTGACACCTCTCAACGTACGTTTTGAGCGTTTGGCAGGTACATGCCCACCTTCCTTCAAGGTGCGGCTCCCACACATCCTTCGCTCTCATGCCTGCGGTCAGTAGCTTAGTGTCTGTGCAGAGAGGGGCGCACACCTGGGGTGAGGATGCAGAGAGGGGCGCACACCTGGGGTGAGGATGGTCTGCTCCACGCCCTTGCCTGGAGGGCAGTTCCATCGGCATTGCTCCTGGCGCTGGGCTAGCCAGCTGATGTCCCTTGCCTCGCCTCTCTAGGCCTAGAGACCAGGAACGGATCCAGAGGCAAACCGCAGTCTGCTCGACTCCCAGTCTGCTCACTCCCCAGTCTGTACGCGAAGTGAGAGCAGATGGTCATAGTTTGCACACCCGAGCTTACTTGGGGCCTTGGAGACACATTCCAAAGTAAGCAGCAGGCTTCCGTCTCTCCGCTGCCATCATCGTGTCCTTGACGAGAACGGGGCACCGATGTGCTCTCTGGACCAGCACGTCCACCCGGCAGAACTGCCTGCCGTGGAGGGAATGTTCTGTATCTGAGCTGCCCTGGACGGGAGCCACAGGGGGCACGCAGGCACATGAAATGCTGCCAGGGCAGCGGACGAATCGAACTCTTCATTTTTTAGTTTTGCTTAATTGGAGTGGCCACTTGTGGGTACCGTGGTGGGCGACGCAGCTCTAGAGGGGTGAGTCCACTCTGCATGCCTCACCTGCATGCCTCACCTGCATGCCTCACCTGCATGCCTCACCTGCTGGGGACGTGCCGTGCCGGGTGCTGCAGGGGGTTCACAGCAAGCCTCCTCTCTGTAGTGGTCTTGGCGTCCGGTTGGGGCACAGAACACGCGTGAGTCTCTGAGCAACGGCCGGCGGTCGACATGGCAAGGACAGGAGAAGGGGCAGGGCAGTCATCTGCACTGAAGTCACCGGGAGGATGTGCTCTCGAGGGCAGCTGGAAGGACAGTGGATATTGCAGACCAGGAGAACAGATGGCTGAGCGCTGAACATGTTTTCTGAAGCAGAGAAGAGCTTGCTGTTATCAAGCAGAGAGTAGTATTTAAAAAAAAAGAGGACTTCTTATTAACGGCGGTGTTGAAATGTGGGTGGAGGTGAGGATGATCTCTGCCTGGCGGATATTTCTCTGGTGTTTTCCACACTGGGGTCCAGAGGGTAGTCGTGGCCCTTTAGCCTGTTTTGGACTAGAAAGCCTCGCCCTATCCCCTAGCCGCGTGGCCCGTGCTCTCGCCGTGAGAGTGACTCTTGGCAGAGCGCAGGCTGGTTCTCTCCGTGGTTGCTCTGCCTTCCGGATTGGCCTGCTGCTTCCCTCCTGCTGCCACCTCGCTTGTTCTCCGTCCCTCGCGTTCCCTCTGATCCAGACATCATGCCCGTGCCTCACTTGGACTCCCTCAGCCGTTTCTGCCAAGAACATACTGCACCAACTCACGGGCTTTTTGGGTAGATGTTCCGTGTGGTCAGTGCCCTCCTTCTGGTAAAGTCTTGTCATGTAAAGACAGCTCTTGTCTTCCGTGGTAGTGCATGGGGTGTTTCAGTGAGAAGTCGGGAGCCTGAGGGACCCGGTATCGGCCGTGACCGTAATGCCTGTGTGTCCCGAAGGCCTGAACCATGAGGCAGAAAGACGGGCAGGGGTGCTTGCGGGGAAGCAGAGGGCTGCCTGTCTGCGCCTCACCCTCAGGAAGCCAGGGTGGGGCTGTGAGATGGGCCCCCTTGCATCCCTGCCGCTCTGCCTGGCTTGGACCACGTGCCCTGATCTCTCCCAGCGGTGGCAGGGGATGGGCTCTAAGGGCATCCCCACCTTTGCCGTCAGACTCATGAGAAAGCATACATTCATCAAAGCAAATACGGTTGCCTGCACTGCGTCCACTTTTGCCATGTAAACCTTTCCAACAGAGCCGTATATTTGTCAACGTGGTTCTGTGTTCCCCGCCATTTATATATTTTCCCCACGCCACCGGAGCAGCATTCATGGCTGCTTAAAAGCGCTTAAGTTCTGGATTTCTAAATATCACACCCAAGGAAAGGAACCAAGACTCTGGGGAGCAGAAACCAGTTCCAGACTGGGGCCTGTGAAGCCCAGGATGAGCGTGAGCACCCTTCCGGAGCCAGGGCCGGCGGTCCCACGGGCGAAAGGCAGGGAGAGCGGAAGTCAGAGGAGTAACGACTGTGGTGGATCTTAAGACTAAGTTTTTAAAAAAGAAATCTGTGAGTCGTGATCCTTAAGAGAAAAGACAGGGGAGGCATGGGGAGCAGGAGAATGCCAGTTAATAAATATGGAAAGAATGGTAGAATTCGTCAGGTCATCATCTTGCAGTTCTCACTGTAAATGCTTCAGACAAGCGGCACCGGTGGAAACCAAGACCATTGGGTTCATTGGGGGCGAGGGTGTTCAGACAGTGCCAGAGTGCCGCCCCGACAGGGTACCGACACACAGCACAGGCGGACACGCACCTTCGTGATGGACAGTTCTGGGGGCCACCGCGTAAACGACGCACCCCGCTCAGCTGTGTCAGCGGGACAGCCGCTGGCTGCCATGTGCTGCCACAGCAGTTTACCTGAGTCCAGTCGAACTTCTGGGTGTCCTTTCTAGTTTGGAGGCACGGAGGAACAAGCAAGGTGACACCATGTGGAAACGACCGGACAGATCCAGAATGCAGGGCATTCTGCAAGGTTGCTGGGTGGACTGTTGAAAATGTCAAATGTCACGGGAAATGACTGGGGTGGGCTGCTCTAGTTTACAGGAGGCTAAAGGGACCTAAGTACCAAATGCAGCGGATCTTAGATGGGGGCGGGGGAATCTTATAAAAGACATTTTGGGGGCAGTTGGAGAATGCGGTGTGCAGTGGTTCGTTAGATGACGTCATTCATTCGTTGCTGATTGGCCGGTTCTGGTGCTAGTCATGGCTGTGTAGAAGAGTGTCTTTTTTTGATGAAGCATGCAGAGGTATAAAGGAATAAATGGCAGAGTATCTGCACATTTTAAGGTTTATTGCTTACAGATGTAGGTTATATGGGTCTTTTCTGTGCTTCTTTCGACTTTTCTATATATTTGAAAAAAGAAAAAAAAAAAAAGGAATGGGAGGATTAAACCTGAAGCATGAACCACTGAAAAACAAAACCAGACTATTAAGTAGTCATCAGTCGATTTTATTTAAAGAGACAAGAATATAAAACGTACATCTTTACAAGGTTCGCGTGAACAGTGTAAAATAAACAGTTCCAGAGCCTTCGGGTCCCCGGAGAATTTAGGTGGCAGTGCATTCCCTGGTGTCGTGTGACAGCAGAAAACACTTGGAAAAGAAGAGGCCCCCCTTCACTGTTCTCATCCTCTCTATCCACTCCCTTGTCTTTTTCTCACAGTGCGCTTGGACCTGGGCCCCAGGATTTGTAAAGACATTCGTGTACCAAATTTTCTTTTGGTGGAATCTTAAAATGGCAGCTGATATTTAGTCAGGAGATCACACTCAAAAAAAAAAAAAAAAAGAAAGAAAAGCTTCCTAAATGACTTACCAAAGTAGCCACCCGCACCAATCCCTGCATCTCACGCGGTGTGCTGATGACACCTGGTGACAGCCACGTCCCTCTGGAGCCTGTCAGCTGAGCCCCGGGCCCCAGTGACTGATTCTCCTGCAGCTCTCAGCAGATGTCTGCAGCTGCGGGCCTGGGCTGCGCTCATCCCTTACTCCTCGTCAGCTGCCGAGGTCCAGGGAAACCTGAGGTTGGAGCTTGAGCTGGAGTGAAGTAATGAGACGGTTGTTACAGGGATGCCCGCACGTTGTCCACGTTCCCTGGCGTGAGGGCCCTGGGAGCTGCCTGTTCGTACCTAGACGGGGTTCTCTTTCCCTTGTTCATCTCAATTTCAGTGGCTTGGAAACCTTTCTGCTCTTACTGTAAAAAAAGGAAAGTCACTTGGTTACTGAAGAAACGTTTTGTGCCAGCAAGGTGTTATTCGTATTTCTGTTTTGGCCACAAATGGTCATCAATTTCAGTCGGTCCCCTAGTACGTTCCTGTTTTCTCTCCGCATCTCTTATTTCCCTTATTTATCTTACCACAAAGCATTTCCTTTGGATTGCATTGACAACGTTTATTTTTTTGCGTGATGACTATATAGGATCAAGGCAAATTTCAAGTCCAGCTGAGTTACTGCCTGGTGCCACTGTATATTTTGACCTTGGTACCGACATCTTGATGACCACACATCAGCTTTTAAAGTGGTAGGTTCAAGCGACTGGCTTCGCAGAGTGGAATGCTAGTCGAATTTGAGATGTGTTTCGACAACCCAGTGAGCTGGCTGGAGAGCCCAGTGAAACTCGGGCCTGGCCCCTCCTGCTTGGTGGTTTCCTCGTGTGTCTCTGTGGGCAGCACTGGTGTCGTGTCAGGACTCCCGGACGCCTCTACTGCCCGGCAGCCCTCGCCGGCACAGGTGCCAGTGGGAGCCCTTCCTCAAAGGCCGGGTAGCTGATGCCTAGTGCTGTAGTGTCATCTCAGACGGGCGATGAGGAGACTGCCCACAGCCCCCTTGGCTGACCGAAAACGTTAGGTGCTGCTTGGGTGAAGCCTGGTTCACCTCGCCCCGGGGTGCTCGCTCTACCTGCTGACTTGGTGACATTCCCCATCCCCCAGTGTTCTCCCCAGGGTCCTGCCCGCTCCCACCTTCAGTACATCACACATGGTGCGGGACATCTTCTGGGACTTCAGCGTCTTTGTAAGATATAAAAACAATCAGATCCAAGATCACATGCTAGCTGACCCAAGGCCCTTACCGCACTGTTTAACGTGACTCTGCAAAAGAGATTTAATCATCCAGAATATGATGCAGCCCTTCCTAATACCATTAATATTTATTATTAGATCAAGTAAAGGAACATCCTCACTTAGGGAACAGATGGCCCTTCTGTGAACTTAGTATCTTTATGTAATAGCACCTGTAATACTGAATAATAAGTGCAGTGTATATGTCTTGACATTTACAATATTGTTTCTACTCGTTGGGCTGGGAGTAGAGTCAGGGTCCTGAATTTGACGGTGTGCTAACACACTGGCCTCTTCATCGGTGCCCTAGTTTGGGGTGAGTTTGCAGGACTCTGCAGGAATCCTTTTGTCCTTCCCATTGCTGGTGCCTCCACCCGGGCTCGGCCCTGGCCCTTCCTTCCTCCAGGGAGGAAAGGCTTGCCTTTTCTTCTGGATGTAAGCAGCTCCTTCTTCTCCTTCCTCTTATTCTTCTTCTAATGCTTCTGCATCTCAGCATAAAGTGTGCTAGATCTGTCATTTAAACAAAACCTCTCGGACTTCCTTGGTGGCGCAGTGGTTAAGAATCTGCCTGCCAGTGCAGGGGACATGGGTTCAAGCCCTGGTCCAGCAAGATCCCACATGCCGTGGAGCAGCTAAGCCCGTGCGCCACAACTACTGAGCCTGTGCTCTAGAGCCTGTGCGCCACAACTACTGAAACCCGCGTGCTTAGAACCTGTGCTCTGCAACGAGAGAAGCCACCGCAATGAGAAGCCCACGCACCGCAGCAAAGAGTAGCCCCCGCTCACCGCAACTAGAGAAGGCCCGTGCGCAGCAACGAAGACGCAACGCAGCCATAAATTTAAAAAAATAAACAAAACCTCTGCTCCCTCATTGCCGCGTCCTGTGCACAAACTGCCTTCCACCTGCAGCCCATGGATGTCATTTGCACGAAGGGAGCAGTGACTTCCGTGTTGCCATACCACTTGGCATCTTTTCTTATGTTTCCAGAACTTTCTGCTTCATGGGCCACTGCCCCACTCCGTCCTGGGGGATCTGTCTCCATGGGCTTCACTTCTCCTCATCTGTCTGTCCTCCTCTCCACCCCTGTGCGGGGCCCTGGACTGGGCTGTGGACCCCGTCTCTCGGAGATCTCTTGTGGACACACAGCCTCAGTGACCGCTCTTGCTCTCGGGCCTCCGTCCACACTTCCCAGTGACCGCGGGCTATTCCACCCAGAGGCCGCGCCCAAGCCCCGGGTTTCAAGCTGAGCCCAGAGCTCTCCGCCACGTCTGCCGTCTTGCGCGCCCCGTGAGCGGCCCGCATTAGAGACTGGCAGTGACCTTCCCGTCTTCCGGTCCTCCCCCCCGCCCCACCCCCAACATGCCAGTACTGATTCCTACATATTCAGAGCCGCGTTTGTGTCCTTCAGCTGCCGCCGCCTTTCTTCAGGCCCTCCGTCTCCATCCTCTGTGGTAACGGTGAATATTTACCGCGAGCCTTCACCACGTGCCCCGCGCTGCTGTGCGCACCTTGCCCGCGTCGCCTGTTTCCCTGGCGGCAGGCCGACGGCACCCCGTTCTGGCCGTCTCGGCTTTGCCCATTTTGCAGGTAGGGAACCGAGGCTTCCTGTGGTCAAGCGACTTAACCTCAGAGGCAGTGCCTGACAGGTGTTGCCCCCCGCCTCTTCTCGCAGCTCGAGAAAAAGAGGCAGCGATTCACCAGACTCAGGCGTGCTCACGGGCAGTTCTGTCACTTCCAGAAATGTCAGTGGCGGCGGTTGAGTTTTGGTGCTCATGTTGGCGAGATGGCAAGCCGTGTTCCATGCCCGCTGTATGTGTGTGAAGAAGGCTTTGCCGAGAGGATACAGCTCACCAGGAGTTTATCCCCAGAATGGTCCTACGTCCCCTTGTCAGAGCAATCTGGGTGTAAGCTGGTCCCTAAATACTTTGCAAGAGAAAAGGCATTCGTGGCCATAAACATAACCCTTGACTCTACCTGTCCCACATCTGACGCTCTGTCCCGTGTGCTGAGTTATGTGTGTGTGTGTGCGCTCGTCTGTGTGGTCATAACACAAACAATGTAAATCATCTCTGTCTGCCAGGTGCAGCCCGACCAACGCGTTCCTTTCTGGAAGTTCGAGCCATATCTTGGCACTCATCTTGTTCAACCAGTCTGAGAGCAGCCTCATAAAAGCATTTCGAGTTGGCTCCTGGGTGATTTGGGCCAGCCACCCAAGGAATTGATGTGGCTTAACGCTGCCAGCCTGTAGCCAGGTCCGTCCGCCTGGCTGTTGAGTGTTTCTGGGGATAGAGCTTTACGTTCAAAGGGGATTTCAGAAAAGTGTTACAGGAGGGGTTCACCGGGCTGTCAAGGAGAGAGAGGTGTTGAGGGCCCTGCTTCGCTTCCTGAGTCCCACAGGCTTTCGTAGCAGGCCCACCGACGCCGGGTACCGAGACCGGCGCAGGGCAAGGATACAGGGCCACGCAGGGGTGCCGTGGAGGCGGGCTGCGGGGGCAGACGTCTTCTGTCCTGCTGCCTCGTCACGGATCTGCTGAGCTGACCCAGTGCCCTGGGGGCCGGGCAGAGGAAGCGCGCTGAGGTCCGGGGTGCCTCCCGGGAGACTGGGTCCGTCCCCAGCCTCGGGGCAGGGCTGTAGGAGTCGGCTGGGGGGGCAGCAGGAAGGGCTGAGAGGATCCCAGGCCAGCAGGGCACTGTGTGTAAGTCTGAGAGAGCAGGGGCTGGAGAAGAGGCTCCTTGCCCGCTGAAAGGTGGGAGCAGAGGTCTCAGGAAGGGGATGGGGCGTGCTGAGCCTCGTGCCAGACGCCCGAACGTAGGCCTTACTTCCCAGCCGTTGCACAGCCTCACAGGCAGGGGATGCCATACAAAGGCACTGTGGATGGCGTGGATGGCGTGGATGGCGTGGATGGCTGCGGCTCACAGGCTGGGAGCTGGCTAGCGGGCTGGGGCAGTTGTCCCGGAAAATGATCCGACACGTACATACTCTTGCTACTCCAGCAGCAGTCGGCAGCAATCGCCATGGGCCCTGCTCTTTCACCTGACGGCTGCCTGAACTTTGTCCGCGTCATTATTGATTGGCACGGACACTAGTGTGTAAAAGAAGGGCCTAAAATAACGTAGGCGTCCGGTGCTCGGATAATCAGAACGTGTTTCCCCAGATGCAGATCTCACAGGTGGAAGCTAGATACCCAGACCCACGTCCAGAAAAGCCATCCCGCACCTATAGAGGTGTCTTGTTTCCCAGCGCGCCCACCCACCTCCTCCTGATGACGGGAATCTCCATTCTGGGAGCGCCAGGAGCATCACTCTGCCCCAGGCCCCGCCTCTCCGCCTGCGGTGCCCTGGGATTCCAGCCCTTTCTCACCCTCCGCTCTTCTCACGTCACCGACACACACACGGGGGCCGCGTATCACAGGGGCTTAATGTTACTGATGCGGCTGCTTGTGTGCGGAGTTGGCTCCTGTACGCTGGGTCTTTAGAAAAGCCTACCTGTCCCTTAAACACTTAATTTCTGCTTATTCTGTTGACAAATCTGGTAGACGTTAATCATCGCTGTGAAGAGGCCATGACAGCGTTTGACTCTGTTTACACATTTCTTAATCAACTGAAACACCTTTGTGCTTGTTAAGCTCCATTTATAAAGCTAGTATGTTTTATTTCCTTGTTCCATACTTCCCTCTTCTGAATTAACACGCAGAACCTTTCTGAATAGCCAGAGATCATTTTAAGCCTAGTAAATGAAGTTTATGATGAACGTAAAGTTCACTTGACTGTTCCAAGGGAGTTGCGATAATGTAGTCTTAAATTGTTAGTGAAAATTAGTAATTCCAGTGTGTATTTCAAAGTTTATTTACAGCATTGTTGCCCCAGTAGGCCAAATTCCATTAAAGGGTACAAGTAATAAAGTAATAGATAACACACAAACACTGATTCAGTACCTTGCCTTCCCTTAAACATCTCTGTGAAAGTTTTGGGGGTCAAGAGGTGCCTGTCCATTAGAGAAGGCCTTTTCCCACCCAGCTGATTAGATTTTGCATTTCTTGGCATATGTAAATGTCTTTCCACCTAAATCCAATAATCTTTGAACCTGACAAGAATTTTTCATTCTTTCAGTATACTTCCCAGGTCCATGCAAGTCCCAGAGAGGGCCATGAAAATAATACGTGATTGCCTGATGGATTTCTTTCGTGTACTTTGTCTGACTTGGCGTAACACCGTGTAAGGCCATAAAGCCACCGTGTAAGGCCATAAAGCCACTGGGTTACATTCTTAGTAACCTAGAAAAAACAAGACATAGAAGGGTACTTTTAATTGGTTGCCCTTGCCTTTGGTAGAAAGACACGCTAAGTAGATGAAGATCTATAACTCAGTGTTGTGGGCTAAATTGCGTCCCACCAAAACACATATTTTGAAGCCCTGAACCCCAGGACCTCAGAATGGGGCTGCATTTGGGGTCAAGGTCTTTAAAGAGGTAATTAGGTAAAATAAGGTCGTTAGGGTGGGTCCTAATCCAGTATGGGTGGTGTCCTTACAAGAAGAGTAGATTAGGACGGACACACACACACACACACACACACACACACACACGAGGACACAGGGAGGAGACAGCCGTCTGCCCAGGAGAGAGAGACCTCAGGAGGAACCAGCCCTGCTGACACCTGGATCTCAGACTTCCAGCCTCCAGGCCAGTGAGAAAGTAAATTTCTGTTGTTTAAGCCCCCCACTGTGTGGTGCTGTGTTTTTGCAACCAGAGCAAACTAATCCACCCAGAAATGTAGGATTTTTGATACTGTGAAGAGATTAAGCAATGGGGACCAACATTTTACAGATTTCACAGGCAAACTGGCCAGGGAGGTAGAGCGTGGGTGCCCAGGGCTGCAGCAGCAGGATTATAGCATAAGTTTCTCCAGTCTTAACTCCTGTCACCTCTTTACAGTTGAGTTGTCTGACATTCCTCCACCCCACCCACACCAAAAAATAAGTGAACGGAAACACACATAACAGCTGAAGAATTATGCTGGTGACACAATGGCTTGTGTGTCTTTGAAGGAGGAGGGCTGTGTGCTGCTTTATCTCTCCTCATTTCAGGGCATTTCCTAGATTCCTTAATGATTTGCACTGTGCTAAATGAGAACTGCTTTTGGCACTGCCTTCACGCTAATGCACGCACCACTGGTGACGCATTCAGTACTGGATTCCATCGAGCCCACAGGAAGGGTAGAAACACAGGAGTAGCGGGAGCAGCCACTGAAGGAAGGTCTCGGAAAAAGGAATGGAAGCTGTTGCTTTGCGTGGGGAAGGGAATCTTTAAAACTGCATGTCTCTGGGTTTAAGGTGAAGGGTTAGAAGTGATGCCTGAACTAGTAGGGGTTTGATGGATATACCCACTCGACCCATGGGATTCTAAGGCGACACCTGAAAGATCTCACGTCCACTGTCAGTCTTTCCTGCATTTTTCCTTTTCCACATCCACTTTCGTGGCAACCTCCATGTTCTTTCTCACCAATCTTAGATCTCTAGGATGAAGTCAGATGGAAACTTTTTCTGCATTCTTGGAGGACACGTTCTGGTTTGCACTTATTCAAAAGGCATGAGAACGTAGGGATTTAGCATTAATCCATAAAGCCTGAGGCATGGGGAAACTAACTCTCAAGAGGGTTTAGCTCTCTAGAAGATGGGAAAGGCACATCCATCTAGAACCCTATGATTGTATGTTTGTTTATCTTTTAAAATTTGAAAAGAATTTAAGTTACTCACTAAGTGGAAGTCATCATATGTCAGTACGACATGGATTAAAAAAGCCCAGTGGTTAATAAGATTTATACGTGTGTGATGATGATGTAGCAGTCACAAAGGCCGAGGCCATGGTGTTCTTACTAACTGGTGGGTGACCTCCACACACAGTGGAAGCTGTCACACAGTAGTTCTACAAACTCTCTGCAGCTGTCCTCGACCTTCCGTGGTTAAGGCATCTGTGAATGAAACGTTCAGAAAGGTCTGTGCTTGTGCTTGGTCTGTTTGAGAGTCATTGTACACAAACCCAATGAGAAAAAAAGAAAAATAGATGGCGGGGAAAGTTTCTTATTGTGTTAGTTTTCTATTGCTGCCTTACGTTACCACAAACCGAGTGGCTTAAGACAACACAAATGTATCATGAGGTCAGAAACCCCACCTCAGTCTCAGGAGCTAATCACATCAAGGACTGGTTCCTTCAGGAGGCTCCAGGGGAGAATCTGTTGCTTTGCCTTTTCCAGCTGCTAGAGGCGGCCTGCATTCCTTGGCTCATGGTCCACTTCCTCGTGTTCAGACCCACCAATGCTTCACCTCTCTGACCGTTCGTTTTTAACACAGGCATTTACAGCCATCAGCTTCCCTCCAAGCACTGCTTTTGTTGTATCCCATACCGTTTGGTGTGTTGGGTTTGCATTTTCCTTCATCCCAACCTATCTCGTAATTCCCTTGTAATTTTTCCTTTTCGCCACTGACTGTTTAGGTGTGTGTGGTTTAACTTCCACATATTTGGGAATTCCCCAAATTTCCTTCTGTTAACTGATTTCTCATTTCGCTCCATCGATGATCAGGGGAATACTTGGTATGATTGTGATCCTTTGTGAATTTATTGAGGCTTGTTTTATGGCGTAGCTTATCATCTTTCCTGGAGAATTCTCCTCGTGAACTTGAGAAGAATGCATATTTTGTCATGGTTGGGTGGAGTACTGTCATAAGCTCCAGTCAGTTTATGGTATTTACATAGTTAAGTGTTTTAAATCAGGTCTTATATTCCTTGTTAATTTTCAGTCTAATTGTTCTGTCCATTATTAGAAGTGTGGCATCAAAGTCTCCAACTACTGTTGTTGAATCATCCCTTTCTCCCCTCAGTTTTGTCAGTTTTTGTTTTATGTGTTTGGGGCTTTGTTGTTAGGTTCATATATGTTTATAGTTGTTGCATCTTCTTGATGGAATGACCCCTTTATCCTTATAAAATGTTTCTATTAATTTTTTTGTTTGTTTCTAGTAGAAATGTTTGTCTTGAGTCTACTTTGTCTCATGTGGTCAGTCTGGATCTCTTTTGGTTACCGTGTGCATTGGATATCTTTTCCATCCTCCTACTTTCAACCTTTTTGCACCTTTAAATGTAAAGTGTGTCTTGTAGACAGCATACAGTTGGATCATGTGGTTTTTCTTTTTCTAATACATTCTGCCAATCTTTACCTTTTAATTTACTTTTTTTTTTTGAAGAATTTTTTTTTTTTAATTAATTAATTTATTTATTTATGGCTGTGTTGGGTCTTCGTTTCTGTGCGAGGGCTTTCTCCAGCTGTGGCAAGCGGGGGCCACTCTTCATCGCGGTGCTCGGGCCTCTCACTATCGCGGCCTCTCTTTGTTGCAGAGCACAGGCTCCAGACGCGCAGGCTCAGCAATTGTGGCTCACGGGCCCAGCTGCTCCGCGGCATGTGGGATCTTCCCAGACCAGGGCTCGAACCCGTATTCCCTGCATCAGCAGGCAGACTCTCAACCACTGCGCCACCAGGGAAGCCCTTAATTTACTTTTAACCTTTTTCATATAGTGCCATTATTGATGAGAGGATTTATGTATGGCATTGTGTTGTTTTCTCTATGTCTTTTTTTTTTTTTTTTTTTTTTTTTGGTCAAACACCATCAATCTGTATATATTAGTTGGCATTCTACTGTACGGAAGACTTTCGTCTGTCCGCATTTATTTTTTTATTGAAGTGTCAATACTAGTTTACTTACAGTATTATGTATGTTTCAGGCGTACAACATCGTGATTTGATAATTTTATAGATTACACTCTGTGTAAAGTTATAAAATATTAGCAATATTCCCTGTGCTGTACTTTACATCCTCGTAACTTATTTATTTTATAGCTAGTAGTTGGTACCTCTCAATCCCCTTCACCTATCTTGCCCCTCCCCCACCTCTCTCCTCTGTGGTGCTATTAGTTCTCTGTAACTGTGAGTCTGTTTCTGTTTTGTTTTGTTTCAGTTAATTTATTTATTTACATATTTTATTTATTTGGCTGCATTGGGTCTTCGTTGCTGCGAGCCGGGGCTACTCTTTGTTGCGGTGCCCGGGCTTCTCATTGCAGTGGCTTCTCTTGTTGCGGAGCACGGGCTCTAGGCGTGCGGGCTTCAGTAGTTGTGGCACGCGGGCTCAGTAGTTGTGGCTTGCAGGCTCTAGAGCACAGGCTCAGTAGTTGTGGCGCAGGGGCTTCGTTGCTCCGTGGCATGTGGGATCTTCCTGGACCAGGGCTTGAACCCGTGTCCCCTGCATTGGCAGGTGGGTTGTTAACCACTGCGCCACCAGGGAAGTCCCAAGCTTCTGTGCTATATTAGTTTGAAATTTTGCCATTTGCAACAACATGGATAGACCTAGAGGGTATATCAGAGAAAGACAAATAATGTAGGTTTTCACTTATATGTGGAATCAAAAAAATAAAACGAACAAATCCATGTCTTTTTCTTTTGTTCCTCTATTCCTCCGTCACTGCCTTCCTTCTTTTATGTTAACTAGATAGATTTTCTAGTGTACGTTTTTAATTCTCTTGTCTTATCACTTTTTTTTTTTTTATTTTCTTAGTGGTTGCTCTGAGTATTATAGTTAACAACTTAAACCCATCTGGTTTGCGTTAATACCAGCTTAATTTAAATAGTATACAAAAACTTTGGTCCTGTGTATCTCCTTTCCCATCCTCCTTTGTGCTGTTATTGCTGTAAAGATTGCATCTTCATACGTTATGTGCCCATCAACAGAGATTTATAATTATTGCTTTATGCAGTTGTCTTTTAAATCAGATAGGAAAAAACGATTCACAAGCAAAAAACACATTTATCTTGTCTTTTATGTCCCCCAAGGGCAGAATCACCTCTGATTGTAAACCATCACTTCAAGGAATTAAAAAGAAAAAGGGTTATAGCATCAGTATTCTTCATCTCATTTTAAAGTAACTTAGCGTAATTTTAGCATAATTTAATAAGATTGCCAGGGAAATTCTTGAATTGGTCATTGAGTAGTGAATCAAGAAACACTCGTGTGTAAAACGTACTGCATTTTTAAGTGTTTCCAAATCTTGCTTGATGATACTTTCCAAAACAAAAAGTAAAAATTTATCATAGTTCTTGGGTTGCATGCCACCTTCAAGTTAGAACTTTTCTTGGTTTGGTAAGTTCTATTCAAATATGGAAAATAACATTGATTGAGAAGGGAAGTAGACACAAAATCATAACCTGACTCTAGTAATAGTTTCAGTTTGACCTTAGGAGAAGTCTTTTTGGAGAAAGTCATTGAGCTTTGCCTGTACCCGGCTTCACTATTGCAGTTTTACGTGGGCTGCACAGTAAGGGGGTTACGGACTCTGAATACGCTGTCTTACGTGGTCCCTTCTGAGTACGGACTCTGAATATGCTGTCTTACGTGGTCCCTTCTGAGTATGCTTTAGTGTGTAAGTTGGTGATCAGAATCCAAACCGGAGCCCACCATGCGGGCCCAGTCTTTCCCAGGCATCCCAAGTGTAAGGGAGGCACAGCCCTGGAGCCCTACCCCCTCACGCTCAGCCATGCTCAGGCCGGCGTGGCCCTGCACGGAATCTGCAGCAGGATGACGCGTGCTGATGGAGCCGTGATTCAGAAACAGGGCCTGATAAACGCGCTGTCCCATGCAGTGCTTGCTGACTCCTTACAGGAAACGGGAAGGCAGTCTTTAGTCAGCCTCTGCACGTTCGGAGATTCTGCTTGCAAACGTCCATGTAGGAAACGTGAGAGAGGAAGGAAGGACACAGGAGAGGAGATGGAAAGGTCATCACCGTCTGTGCTGAGAAAAAACTGATTGGAAAAGCCGTTTCTGCACACGTGGTCACATATACAGCATAGAGTGATTCACTCAGTGTCTATATGGGTTCTTTCCTCTCAGCTTCCTGTGCCAGGGAAGGTAAAAACAGTATCTTGTTTGCTTGTTTTAATTTGTATTGGGGTATAGTTGATTTACAGTGTTCTTAGTTTCTGCTGTACAGCAAAGTGAATCAGTTATACATACACATATATCCACCCTCTTTTAGATTCTTCTCCCATATAGGTCATTACAGAGTACTGAGTAGAGTTCCCTGTGCTGTACAGTAGGTCCTTGTTATCTGTTTTTAAGTAGTGTGTATACGTTAATCCCAAGCTCCTAATTTATCCCTCCGCCTCCTCTCCCCCCTGGTAACCATAAGTTTGTAAAAACAGTATCTTAATCCCAGTATCTGCAGGATTTAAGACTCACTCTCCTTTGGACAGCTCAGCTGGAAGACTTTGTGGCTCTCCCGAATTTGTGAATCCACACCAGGGCCTCTTTATCCTCCCTGCCATGGCACAGCTGCAGGAGGGGCCCCCGCACCGCGTGGCACATAGAGCGCCGTCAGAGGGAGCAGGCCCATCGTTCTGTCAGCCACGTGGACCTCCCCCAGCCCCAGCTCCAGCCCCTTCCACGTGCCTCCGCCCCGCCCCCGGCCACCTCCCTGCGGGGCCTTTCCCTCTGAGGAGCCTCGCTGTCCTGTCCAGGGACCGGGTGGCCATCCCCCTGGGGGCCACGCCCCTGCTCTACTCTGAAATCGCCCCTTCGACCCCCCGCCCCATAATTAGAAGTAGCAGAGGGGCGGGGCCTGCAGGCCTGACTCCTGAATCTCCTTGGAGTAAGCTGTGCCGTCCCATGCTGCTCCCCGTGCCCTGCGTCCGCGGACATGAAAGGCACGGCATGTCCTCCCGAAGACAAGGCCCAGCGGGGGTCCCTTCTCCTGTTGCTTGTGCTTCCATCATGGACCGTTCCCCTCTCCCCGGACGTCCTCACATGCACCCTCTGCAGACAGACCCTCCCAGAAAAGCCCCGCCTTACCTGCCCTTCTCCATCTCCTGCTGCATCTCCCGGGAACATCCTTGACGGAGCACATAACTCCGCTCTGGACAGTTTACATCTGATGGCACCTTTCATCCCCCCCGCACAGCCTTGGGTGACAGGGAGTAACTGAGTTTCCAGTGCGCTTGTCCCTTTGACAAGGGGACACCTTCAGGAAGCAGCAAGGCCAGCACGCGAATCCTGGTTGTCCCCACTCACGGCACCTCTTCCATGGGCAGAGAGCTTCCCGAGGCTTCCAGGGTACCCAGGACGCTGTGCTTGACAAGACAGCGTCTCACTCTGGGGAGGACACAGTCCCTTCCACTCTGCCCTCAGCCCAGCCTCCACTCCTGTAATTGAGGCAAGCTCTCCCTTGCCTCCAGATTCCAGGGCGAATTTTCAATAGCCTGATGGGGACCGCCACTGTCACGAGCATGAGGGTATCCCGTTTTCCCCTGGTCAAGCGATGGGCACATGGAAGTCACACGCCCACCTCCTGAATTTCCCAGCACAGAAAGACGTGTTATGTGTGGTGTTCCGACTCAGCCTTGGTCTTCCATTTCTCAAGCGGCTCTACCTTATTTGAGTGAAAACACCATCTTCCTTTTTTTTTTTTAATTTTTGAATTTAATTTTATTTACTTTTTTATACAGTAGGTTCTTACTAGTCATCAATTTTATACACATTAGTGTATACATGTCAATCCCAATTGCTCAATTCATCACACCACCATCCCCGCCCCCCCCGCAGCTTTCCCCCTTGGTGTCCATACATTTCTTCTCTACATCTGTGTCTCAACTTCTGCCCTGCAAACCGGTTCATCTGTACCATTTTTCTAAGTTCCACATACATGCGTTAGTATACGATATTTGTTTTTCTCTTTCTGACTTACTTCACTCTGTATGACAGTCTCTAGATCCATCCACGTCTCAACAAATGACCCAATTTCGTTCCTTTTTATGGCTCAGTAATACTCCATTGTATATATGTACCACATCTTCTTTATCCATTCGTCTGTCGATGGGCATTTAGGTTGCTTCCATGACCTGGCTATTGTAAATAGTGCTGCAGTGAACATTGGGGTGCATGTGTCTTTTTGAATTATGGTTTTCTCTGGGTATATGCCCAGTAGTGGGATTGCTGGGTCATATGGTAATGCTACTTTTAGTTTTTTAAGGAACCTCCATACTGTTCTCCATAGTGACTGTATCAATTTACATTCCCACCAACAGTGCAAGAGGGTACCCTTTTCTCCACACCCTCTCCAGCATTTGTTGTTTGTAGATTTTCTGATGATGCCCATTCTAACTGGTGTGAGGCGATACCTCATTGTAGTTTTGATTTGCATTTCTCTAATAATTAGTGATGTTGAGCAGCTTTTCATGTGCTTCTTGGCCATCTGTATGTCTTCTTTGGAGAAATGTCTATTTAGGTCTTCTGCCCATTTTTGGATTGGGTTGTTTGTTTCTTTAATATCGAGCTGCATGAGCTGTTTATATATTTTGGAGATTAATCCTTTGTCCATTGATTCGTTTGCAAATATTTTCTCCCATTCTGAGGGTTGTCTTTTCGTCTTGTTCATGGTTTCCTTTGCTGTGCAAAATCTTTGAAGTTTCATTAGGTCCCATTTGTTTATTTTTGTTTTTATTTCCATTACTCTAGGAGGTGGATCAAAAAAGATCTTGCTGTGATTTATGTCAAAGAGTGTTCTTCCTGTGTTTTCCTCTAAGAGTTTTATAGCGTCCGGTCTTACATTTAGGTCTCTAATCCATTTTGAGTTTATTTTTGTGTTTGGTGTTAGGGAGTGTTCTAATTTCATTCTTTTACATGTAGCTGTCCAGTTTCCCAGCACCACTTATTGAAGAGACTGTCTTTTCTCCATTGTATATCCTTGCCTCCTTTGTCATAGATTAGTTGACCATAGCTGCGTGGGTTTACCTCTGGGCTTTCTATCTTGTTCCATTGATCTATGTTTCTGTTTTTGTGCCAGTACCATATTGTCTTGGTTACTGTAGCTTTGTAGTATAGTCTTAAGTCAGGGAGTCTGATTCCTCCAGCTCCGTTTTTTTCCCTCAAGACTGCTTTGGCTATTCGGGGTCTTTTGTGGCTCCATACAAATTTTAAAACTTTTTGTTCTAGTTCCGTAAAAATGCCATTGGTAATTTCATAGGGATTGCATTGAATCTGTAGATTCCTTTGCGTAGTATAGTCATTTTCACAGTATTCTTCCAATCCAAGAACATGGTATATCTCTCCATCTGTTGGTATCGTCTTTAATTTCTTTCATCAGTGTCTTACAGTTTTCTGCATATAGGTCTTTTGTCTCCCTAGGTAGGTTTATTCATAGGTATTTTATTCCTTTTGTTGCAGTGGTAAATGGGAGTGTTTCCTTAATTTCTCTTTCAGATTTTTCATCATTAGTGTATAGGAACAGCATCTTCCTTTTGCTTCTTCAGTTACAGATGCCGTTCGATTTTGCTAGACGCTGTTGCCTGTGTTTACTCTACCAGGTGGAAGAGCCCAGGGTTGCACTCATAGAAAATTTTGGTGTAAGGTGAGAGGTTCTCTGTAGGAAAGGAACAGGCTGGTGTCCTGAGCCACAGGTCCCTGTAGGAATCAGTGACCTCGTGGAACCCTCTGTGCCCACGTTTGGTCGATTCTGCTCCAAGTCTTAAGAGAAACCTTGGAGAGATCTTACCTTTGACAAGCCCTCAGCTGACAGGTTGCTCAGGGCAGGACTGGTAAGCATTTCATTGAATCCCCTCAGCTGAATAAGGTGTCTTCATGGTCAGCCAGTGCCCCACAGAAGTGGTGCTGCCATAAGCTTCTAGATTCGTCTTTTGCAACAGGAAGGCGTGAAACAGGGACACATCCAAAACCCGGAGCTTAGATTTGCAAAGTGAGGGTGTAGGGTTATGGGGACGAAAATTTCCAAGCCAGGTGTTGGCAGACACGAGCTCCTCCTAGGAGACATGGGTTTGCATAGCGACTGAGAGCACGAGTCGTCACATCCGAAGAGGGTAGGCTGACTCCTTCTCTACCTCCGGTTTGGTCCTGGACCATGTACCCCAAGCATCAGTCTGCCCAAAAAATTGCGGATGGCGTAATCCTGTACATATCAGGAGGGTTGTCATGGATCTATCTCAGTGGCATGCAGATCCCATGGGAGGCGCCCAGTGATTCATTGTTGGCTAGTACTAATGACTTTAGCAGCCGTTGTGATGATAAGAGACACTGTGTGTCATCTGATTGCCAGGAATGCTAACGAAACTTCGGTCCCGTGCTTCTCTCCCCCGAGCAGGCATCAGGCTGTTGTGGAGAGCTTGTGCAAACACACATTGCTGGCGCCCCAGGCTCTGTGGTTCAGTGGGTCTGGAGCAGGTCCAAGAATGCATTTCCCACCAGCTCCCCGGTGAGGCCCGTGCCGCTGGTCGGGGTCCCACACCTGGCAGAACCGCGGCTGAAGTCAGAGTGCCCTGCATCCGTGAGCTATAGGAGTGTGTGCGAGGCAAGTTAAAGTTCGGAGCTCCTGGGATTTTCATACCCAGACCTTGGTTTCAGCCCTGGATGGGCCATAGGTGAGCTCGCTGACCTGGAAGAAGTCATGGAAACTCAGTATGCCTTGTTTAAAAGCTTAAAAATAGAAGTTAAAATAAAAAGTTTAAAAAGAATATCTTATTTTTAAGCTGTCCTGATAGCATTTCTGTATCAGTAACATACTGTTAAATATCACAAAATAATCGGTAGACTGTAAAGTGACTCCCATGGATGAGTTTGGGAGATTTTTAACTTGAAAAGCCCTTAATTATCACTACCAAATTCTACACTTATTTCCCTGAACTTCTCTCCATTTTAGAAGGTATGTCTCCCTAATCTTGCAGTTTGTCAGAGCTCAGTAAATGTCCTCTCTGCTTCTTGCCCCCCTGCCTCCGACTTTGCCCGCCCTGCTCTTCTGTTTCTTGAGGCCCGTTCTGTATCCCCACCACTGCCTCTGGCTCCAGGGCCGGCCGTTGCCAATGCCTCGCCTTTCCCGTCACTTTCAGTGTATCTGAGGGCGGGAGGAAGAGCAGGGCCACAGGGTAGGTGATCGAAAAGCAGAAGACAGTGAACAAGGGAAAGCCTAGATGCAGGGGATAAATCACCAGTTTCGGTGGTGGAATGGAAAAAAAAAACAATTTTGGAGAATGAAGCGTCGCTGGGCCTTTTTGTTACCTCGCCGCAGTCTAAGTAAAATACTGCAGAGAAGCTTGAGTTGTTGCTCTTTACCGTCTTTGTTTATGTTGTGCCCTTGCCTAAATACAGACAAGAACAAAAAGCGAGGAGAGGAATTGTTTTTCCTGTGTGTTCCACGTGAAGTGCTTCAGTGTGATTATGGGGGTGGGTAGGTGGAAGGCCGTTTGTCCGCACCCCTTGGCTAACTGGGGGCCACCCGGAGTTGACCTGGCAGGTGTGCAGGGGCATCTGGAGTTTGCCTGGAAGACTCATCACTGTTCGCACGCGGCGTCCGGGGCGCTGGAACTGGTAGCTGCTGCAGAGATCACGTCTTTCTTGACCGCTCGTCGCGTGGGGCAGTGCCCAGCTGTCCTGCTCCAGTCCTCCCGTGTGCGAGGGAGTCCTGCCAGCACTCTGCCTCAGTCTGCCCCAGCTGCCCTCACAGCAGTACACAGGCTGGGTGGCTCACACGGCACACGTGTTTTTCTCACGGTTCTGGAGCCGGGGAGGTCCAAGACCAAGGTCAGGTGGATTCGGTGTCTGCGGAGAGTCCGATCTCTGTTCACAGTAACGTCTGTGTCCTCACGTAACAGAAGGGGTTGGGGGGCTCTCTCTGTGGGTCTCTTTTAGGAGGGTCCTAATCCCATTCAGGAGGGCTCCTCCCTCATGACCTCACCACCTCCCAAAGGCCCCATCTCCTAGCAGCGTCCATCACATGGGGAATTAGCATTTAACATAGGAATTCAGGGGGCACGCACGCTGTGTCTACAGCAGCTACCTCCCTTGCCTGTCGGTGCCCCTCGGCAGGGAGCATGACGAACCTCTCGTCGGCCCTCTTAGGATGGTCTTCCCGGCCTGCATCCCTTGGGTAGAGTCAGCCCCCAACCTCCGACTGTGGTGTCTGACCTTTTCATGTACTTCAGTAGTAAGGACTGAGGGAGGAGTCTTTCCAGTTTTATTTTTAAGAGGCCGTTGTTCGCATCCATCAAGATTGTATCTCCTCAGGGAAAGCTCATTTGATACCTTAAATCCTGAGAAAGTCTTGGTCTCTTCCTAGGCCAAAGGTAGGGGACAACGCTGCTAAGTCTTCTGTCCTTGGGCACAAACGTCACGGTTTCTAAAAGACAGCCTTCCTTTTGGTTGACTGAGAACCATCTCACGCACCCTGTCCTTTGTCCCCCACGTCCTCGTACTGATAGGCTGACTCTAGGAGTGTCTCTGTGTTCAGGAACAGTCCGGCCGCATTCCTTCTGGGCTAAAATCTAGGTGTTGACAGGGCTGCATTCCTTCTGGAGGCTCTAGAGGAGAGTTTTCTTGTCTTTCCGGGTTCTAGAGGTCACCCACCTTCCTCATCTTGTGACCCTGCGTTGCCTGACCTCTGCTTCTGTCCTCACATCTCCTCTGACTCTGACCCTCCTGCCTGCCTCTCAGAAGGATCCTTGTGATCCTGGAGAATCATCTCGCCACCTCAGGACTCTTACTTAATCACACCTGCAAGGTCCATTTTGTCATGAAACCTATTCAGAGGTTCTGGAGATGAGGGCACGCCGCGCATCTCTGCGGGGCTGTTATTCTTTCTACTGCAGGTTGTTGGTGTCACCACTGAGTTGTAAAGTGCGGTTCCTTGTAGATTCTGCATGTAAGTCGTGTCTGTGTGTGTGTATTTTCTCTCACTTTGTGGCCTGCCTTTTCTTCCTGGGGTCCTTTAATTTTGATGAAAGCCCCTTTATCCATGTGTTCTTCTAGGGTTCTTACTGTGTGTTCTGTGTATGAAACCTTCGTAGAACCCACGGTTCCAAAGATGGTCTCCTGTATTTTCTTCCAGAAGTTTTATAGCTTTGGCTTTTCATTTAGGTTTATGAGTCTTAAGAGTCAGTGTTCATTTTTTTCCCTCCAGTACAGAGATATTTCCATAGAGATACATACGATCCAGCAACGTTTTTTGAACCGGTTCATTTTTAAAATGATTTTCTTAAACTTTATTATGGATTACCAGAAAAAAAAAATTCTTGACTAATACCCATACCTATTAAAGGGAATAATTGACAATGCCAGTGAATCATGCTGAATGCTAATCAAGATTTTTACTTTACAAGTGATCACTCAGTTAAATTATTATTACCGATCTTCATTTTAAGGAGTTGAGTTTATTATTACTTCTTTACAGTTGAAAACTTCTAGCCACAGGAAACAGTACATCAGACCCTTAAATACTTTCCTCTAAGCCTGCTAGAGCAAGCAAGCTGCTAATTTGAAGCACATGTTACTGGGACTCGCGATTTCATGCTTGTTAATTACTCATTTCGGTCTTGTACATCCCTAAACACGAGGATGTGTTCCCTCTTACGTGCAAGCTCATTTGTAAAGGTTAAACCGCACAGACTAGGAAAGTCTCTCCCGTGTGTATAAACAACACGCAGTGTTGGTGGCCCCTGGAGAGAGCACCTGAGTGCTCTCAGCGTGTGGAGACTTGCAGTGTTTGCTGGAGACGGCATCTGTGTTCTCCTCGTCTTGTTTTCTTTCTCCTCCCCAGAATGCCAGGCCTCTGCGTTCGGCATCTAACGTAGCCTCTGCCTGGCGTCCCTTTTCAGGTCTGAGAGGATGTTCCTGGACTTCCAGGTCCTTGCGGTTAGCAGAGGGCCACATATCAGTAGGTCTGAGCTGGGAAAAATACCCTGATTTACATACTGCCTTTTCTCTATCACTCTTTCTGCAAAGCTTCCCTTTTTACCTTTGCAGGTATTTGACTGTTCCTTTTTTTTTTTTTTTCCCCCCAAACAAACTTTAATAAGCTTTTCAGTCCCAATCACTGAGTTGTGTATTTAACTTGGCAAGGATGTTTCTGTCTCCCTTAACCACGTTTTTTCAGTGCCTCTCACAGAGAATGTGCCCAGTGCACCTATGTGAAGAGGAATGCTTCACCCAGGGGAGAGGTGAACGGAGCTAGGTAGGGAGTGGGGTCCTACGTCCGGCTGGGAACGTGCTGAGGGCGGGTTTGTGGAGGGTCAGGTGGCCAGGAGGAGACGTAGGGCCGTCCATGCAGGGCCTGTGGGTCCAGCGTGTGGCCCAGGGTCTTTGACCGGCTCGGTGCCTGTCTCCTTTAATGGGGCTGGAATGTCTGCGGCATCCCGCACAGCCGCCACAGCTGCTCTGCTCACCCGGTGGCTTTGCACAGTGGTGTCCTGTCCTGGAGACAGAGCCGTCTGCCCCCTGCGGGTGGGACCCTTGCCCTTCTCGGGCCGGCGCAGCCTGCCGGGTGGCTGTCTCGACTCGGAGGACAGTGGCCTCTGGACCTTGGACTCCAAGAGTGAGAAAGCAAGCAACTGGCAGACGCCTTACGCTCGAGAGACGGGACGTGCCAGCGGTGCACCGACCCACAGCCTCCCGAGCGTCCGACCCAGCGTCTGGACCACAGACCCTGCAGCGATCAGTGCTGCGCGCCTGCAGCTTCCCACGCGGGACGGGCCAGGGAAAGCCAGACAGATACGCCCCCAAACCAGCCATGCGCGTGCCCCGCTTATGGTAGCCACCTCCTGGGCCCCCGCCCTGCAGCCTCCAGCCAGGCGGTCCCTGCAGCCGGCCCCGTTCCCGGGAGGGCTGTCCACTCCCCTGCCGGCCTCTCTGCCACTGCTCAGCCAAGCGCTGGCCGAGTCTGCCCGCGGAGAGCTAGGCTTAGGCGCCTCCGCTTGCGCTCACCACCGGCGGGTCCTCCTTGGCTCCCGGAAGGGCCTTTTGTCCTGTAGGGCCTCCTGCCTCAGGCTGTGCCCCTGCCAGCCCCTCTCAGAACCTGGTACGTCCACACCTTCTTCTGCCTTCCTCCAGATCCACCAGTGCCCTTCCGCCGCACCTGGGGTGACCGGCGCCTTTAGCAGGTACCTTCTTCCGCTTTGGCCTTGCTCGTCACAGCGGCTGGTCAGGCTGGTGGTCGCCCTGGCCGGCTGACCCGGCAGGGGTACGGCAGAGGCAACTCGGAGCCAAGCGTGGCGCCGATAGAGGCTCTGGGCTTCGCGCCGTGTGCCGGGAGCATGGAGAACAGCAGCTAACAGCTGTTGCACAAACACTTTTCGCCATGAGGGTGCTAGAAATTATTAAGCAAGCTGGGCCGCCCTAAGAAGTCAAGAAAAGCCCTGGGCAGCCCCTGACAGCAGAGCCCGCTGGGTCGGATGGCTCATCTGTCTTCCTGAGAAGCGCCAGCCGTGTATGCAGGCTCTCGTCATCTAGAGCTTAGGCTGTAGGATGGCTGTGCCGCTTGACCTAAGGGTCCATTTTTGGGAACGGACGCTTATTTTCCAGTGAGGTCCTTCATCACTGGAGGAAATCAAGGATCCCCTGCTAGAAAGCGCAGAGAGCAAGTGTGTCGGTCTCAGTAGCCGTTCTCAAACCGAGGCCCCCGGCAACAGCTGTTGCTTCCTGTTCTGTGGTCCCAGGGCTAGAAATCCTCCTTCTCGATTTCCACTTGGGAGAGAGATGAACCAGTTCACTAATCCTTTCAGTATAGTATGTTCCACCAAGTTGTCTGTAGTTTACTCCAAGATACATGTTGCTTCAAAAGAAAAAAAAAAGAAAGTTTAAGTATGCATGGGATGCAATACAGAGGAAAGTGTAAATAGATTATTTTTTCTTTAACTTCTGCTAGTAGATCTATGCGTGTAGTCGTTAAAATCAAGCTTTTCTTGGTTAAACTTGATCTGTTTTTAAAATCGCTGACTGCAGAGCACAGGGCTTTGGTAAAAACAGGTCAGGTCAGTGGTTCTCCCCCGTGTTTAGCACGCACACCCTAGTTTCCTGCTGGTGGTGGCGGGGAGGTTGATGAAACACAGCACTGGGCCTCACCCAGTTTCTACTCAGTAGATCTGGGGTGAGGCCCAAGTATTTGCATTCCTGATGCTCCTGGTCCAGGGACCACACTTTGAGAACTAGTGGGTTAGGGAAACCAGTGGTAGGTGAACAAAATAAGTGAAGTTTTTCAAGGAGTGTATTCAGTGATTGATTACCTACTATATACTACCACGGTGGCTTAGAAAAATGGCACCACCACTTTGATCAAAATGTACCGTGCGCCGCGTTTTTTATCGTTAAAGCTGTTTCACATGTAAACTACGTAGCTTTCACCACGTGGAAGAAGACTGCTCCATTTCTGGGTGAGAGGAAGCGTGGAGCCGGCTGCATCAGTCTGCTTCCTCTTCTGCACCTTCCTGTTTGCCAGACTGTTGCAATTTGATTTTAGCCCAAGATGGGCTCTTCCGCCTTTCCACGTGGAAAGGTATGTTGTATCGTTAAGGAACTGACTATCTGTAGCACAAAACAGTGTCTTTAGGTCACCTTCCTCCTCCTTTTTTTTTTAGTAACTGGAAATAATCAAAGTAAGACTGTTCTCAAGATATATTAAGTTCTGAGAAGCATTATCTCGCTTTTGTTCAAGGTGTACAGGATATGGAAGGTGTACGTTGACCGGAGGGCGGTGATCAATGTGGGTCCACAGTCCGTTTCCAAAACCGGAGGAGCCAGTTGTATTTCGATTTTTAAATTACTATTTTAAAGAGGAATGCATTGATTCCGTGATATGTACGCTCTGGGTGGGGGGCGGCGGTGGCCTGGGGCAGCGTCTGTAATCCAAAGCTCGTTGGTGTTTGTACAGGGAAGCGCGAGAAGGTTCAGGCTAAGTGTCCCAAATATTAAACATTGAAACTGACTGTTTTTGCTGCTAAATGAGAACTTTTCCGTTTCCGGAAGTTTATGGATTATGGGGCTGGGGACGCGGCGTCAGTGTGCCTGTCCGAGGCCGGGCGGTCAGTTAACAAGTCTTTGTGAAGCTAGGAAACGTGTAACACTGTGGGAAGGAATCCCGGATGGTTACCACTTCCTTTTAAAGTAAAGCACCCGGAACGAGGCCCTGTGACTTGTCAGCTGCAGCAGCCCTTGCCGTTTTGGGAGCTGTGGTGTGCAGGCAGGGAGAGCAGAGCTCGTCCGTCGTCTCCGCTGAGCTCACAGATGCTCCCTGACCGCCTTCCGCGGAGCCGCTGCAGGGCACGTGCGCCCCAGACGGCCCTGGAGGCGGGGAGGCCGGGCCGGGCGCCGTGCTCACGGCTGCGCGCCGGTGACCCGCTCAGCTGACGCAGGCGCCTAGTAGGTGTGTGCCCGTGGAAGACCCCCCAGGGTGCAGACGGGTAAGCTGAGGCCCAGCGGGGCGCCGAGCACGTGTCCTGAGTTCCCAGCGGCTGGCCAGCTGCGGGGCAGCGCCTCCAAGCCAGGCCAGCCGGGCTTCCGAGCGCGGGGCCGGGTCCCAGCCCAGAGTCCTCCCGCATGCCCGGGCCTGCGGGCGGCCGCTGCTCCCCACGGTGCCCCCGGCAGAAACCGCAGGTCGCCGAGGCGAAGCACCTCCTCCTGGGACGTCCAGCCAGAACGCAGCCAGGCTGGGCATTCGCTGCTTCTCTCGGATCAGGACGCCCTTGCTTTGTGTCGGTGTGGTTCGGAAACGGAGGTGGGGTGGGCAGAGAAACCAAGCCGGGTCCTACCCTACATGCTTCTTACTCTCGGGTTGATTGAGGGGTTTTGCTATTAAATAATGCAGATCATGCCTTTAGAACTGGATTAGGTGCAGCTTCGTGCAAGAGAAAAGTGGGGAAATACGCTCACCCCTTCTGTCTTCATAAGCTGAAACACAAACGGATACTGTCCTCAGAGCCTGGGACGGACTCAGCCAGCACTTAAATAGGTTCTCGATGATAAAAGCTGTTACTAAGCATAGTACAACGACAGAAGCTCAGCCTCGTACGAAACAGAGAGGCCTTCCAGGTGTGGTGATGCCTTTTATAGTAACAGTTCAGTGACCCTAAACGTCAGTGCCTTACGTTTTCCCACCTGGGGACCCAGCCCGCAGCTCGGATGAAAGTACCAACCTCTGGGCTGAGTCTGTCCGCTCACCCCCCTCACCCAACCCCGACCCCCCCGCCATCCGATGCCCTCGTGTCACTGCCTGCCTAGTCCCTTCATCTGCACCTGCTGGGACTGCTGCCTGGATCCTATCCCCCCCGCCACCCAGGGCTGAGGTTCTCGTGTACCTGCAGTATTTTCCTAACACACCTGAGGAAGGGAGCAGCTTGTGTGCGCGTAGCCTGTGGAAAACCACGTGAGTTTCCTGTGAAAAATAACCCAGAAGCACGGCGCAGAGCACAGCTACTTTATGCGGCTTCATTTTAGTTTAGCTTCTGGAGAACCTCTTCCTTTCAAAACGCTGTCCCTTTCATTGATCGTACGCTGTTGTCAGCTGGCGTACTCATTGCCGGGTCTGAGGAGTTTGGCGATGCGTTCAGATCCCCGCTTATTCCACCGAGGGTGTGGGGTGATTTTATCTAAATTGTGAAGAAAAGTGGCTGTCGGCACAGTCTCCTACAGATTTATAATCCCACCGTTCTGTGCCTTTTAAATTGAAAGCTTCAGCTTTAAATAAACGCTGCTTGAAGCATTTTTAAAGAACACACCTGTTTTCTGTCTTCAGAATTAGTCTTTTTTCATGCTCCTTTCTCCTTCCCCGTCCACTTGCTTCAGCACGAGTCCTTCATGTTAACTCCCCACCCGGCCTCTGCTGCTTTTCCTGGCGCTCCCTAGCCTTCGCAAACCCATCAGTGGTTTCTCACTCGCTTGGTGCCGATGATGTCTTTTTGTCAGTCTTTCTCTCTCTCTCAGCCGTTAGAAGAAAAGTGCTCACGTGTAAAAAGTAAAGAGTACAGCCTCCCTGCCAGTCCATCCATCTCCCCACCCCGAGAGCCCTCCCTCTGTGTCCCCTCACAGGCAAGAAGGATGTAAGAGAGCATGTGTTACAGACAGCCCTCCTCGTCGTCCAGCAGAGGGGTGGACCAGCCCTTCCCTCTTTGCTGGGACTTCTTTAGGGAGATTAAGTGCAGCGTGGGTTCTAGAAAAACTGGAACCACTCAGGTTATTATGCAAACACTGGCTGCTTCTACCAAGGAGCCCAGGAAGACTTTTCTTCAAGTCCCACCTTCTTTTGTACTAAAAAAAGAAAAGGAAACAAAAGCCGGAATTTATTACCCAGCCCAGGGGTCATGCCCAAGCACAGTCTGGCGAGTATGTCTGAGGGTGGAAATCTGAGATCTGCTTGTTGTGTGTCTTATTCCGTCCCCCCAGAATCCAGCCCGTGGTAGAACAGTGAGGACCCAAAGAGTTAAAGCGCTGAAGATGAATTCTGCGTACTTGATACGCAGCTGTAGATGATTTCGCCTTGAAAAGCAGAGGAGAAAGAAAAGCTCTTTCTGTTGCTGGTCATCGTCAAGGCTGAAGCATGCCACCGTGGGGCTGAGGGACCAGGGCCTGTCCGGGGAAGCAGCCTACAGGGAGGCCCTAGCGGGACACATTTAGCCGGTGGGGAGGGGAAGGGCAGGTCAGCCACGGGGTGGGTGGCGGCCTCCTGGGACTGATTCCTTCACCACAGAGCGTCGGCATCCAGGTACGTTGCAGGAAACGCCGCCGCTGTTGCAGGAAGGCTTGGTGTGGGACCACCCCCCCCCCCCGCGCCTGATGACGCAAGTGCCGTGAGGGCGGTGGTCCCGTGAGAGGAAACGAGAAGCACGGGAGTTGTGTTTTCCTACCCAGAGCCGCGCACAAGTGTCTGTCCTCGCGTAGGCGCTTCACCGCTGCGCCCGCGGCCCGGCGCTCGTGCCGGCTGGGAGTAGTTCCTCGGGGCACTGAACGCAGAGGGCTCGCACACAGACCCTTGCGTGCTGCCGTCACGGTGCACGCTTGGGAGGACCAGCTCAGGGCGTCAAGCGCGTGCTCAGTCAGGCCCAGGTGCGTACGTGCGCGTAGACAAGGCAGTTTCACCGTAGTAGACACTTCCTTTCTGGGCCAGCCTGTAACGTTCCCGAGCAGCAGAGAGCAGGCCGCCCAGGGCATCGTCTGGTCCCCGTGGCCTGAGAACGTCTCCCCCACGTCCATAGGTCTCCCCGAGAGAGCTTTCCGCCCTGAACCTGACCTGCACTGTGAACACACGTGCTTCTCTGATGTAGACTTGGCATTACCACCGCGCCCACCCTAAAAGCCTCTGTGTCTTCATCTCACTGTGTCTGCAGATACTGAACGGCTGTACTCAGTGGTGTTTGAGGCAGTCTGCGGTCGCTATGGGAAGAAATACAGCTGGGATGTGAAGTCCCTCGTTATGGGCAAGACGGCGTTGGAGGCGGCCCAGATCATCATAGACACCCTGCAGCTCCCGACGTCCAAGGAGGAGCTCGTGGAAGCCAGCCAGGCGAAGCTGAAGGAGGTGTTCCCCAGCGCTGCGCTCATGCCAGGTGCCGCCCTCTGCCATCCTCGCCATCGTGTCTCTCGCCTTAGTAGTGACTCTCAGACTCAGGCGGGGCATGCTAGGGTTGTCCTTTGGTCTTGATAACTTCTCGGAAAATTCTCTTCCTTGTGAGGCTCAGAGGGACTCGAGAGAGAGTTTGGTGGATGCTGTCGTATGCTGCGATTCAATCTTGTCTTTTTAGAGGCTTCTTAAAAGAATATACATTCCTTTCACTGACTCCTGAGGTCCAAAGACATTTGCATTTTGTTTGCATCAGCGTTATGTAAAGATTACATTCCTGACAGAATTGCCTCAATGTTTAAACTAGGTGGCTTTTTCTTTTCATAATCAGATAACACGACTAAGGTTTCAGCAGCTATGCAAACTTTAACATTTTGATGATAAGCCAGCACCTAAATCTCCCCAAAGAAGTTTAATTTTTTTTTTTTTTAAGTTAAAGGCATAATTCTGTTCTGACATGTCTGTTTGTATGGCCTTTATCGCTCTCTTTACTTGTTTTCCTTTGAAAGGGAAGATGATTTTTCTCCCTTGGGGCATGTTAACTGAAGATTGATCACAATGGAATTGCCTTCTGGTTCTTACTACAAGTGAGAAGGTCAAGAATGCTCTAGATTACAGGGACAAAAAATGCTTTAAAATGAAGTATTATTTTAAGATTCTTCTCGGAGAAAAGGTGAATACTCAGTCTTTAGAATTCCTGGTGCTAAGGGAGAAAAAGTTTACAGTTACAGCAGTAATTTTGGATTCAAAATTGTATTCATATGAGTCGTCATCATTTTTGAAACATGTGTTGTTATCTATATTTGTACACATATCCAGAGGGGCAGATTGAGTATTCCCTGGAACTAGAGAATTTTCTGTCAAAGGGTCCTGCTAGTACCGCTGCCTGTGTCACACAGAAACCATGTGGACTGTTCTTGGGTTACACACACACACACCCCTCAGGCACGGGTACAAGCACCACGATTCACACTCCCTTCATCAGCTGCCTCTGGGCTGTTTGCACACCCAGTAATCCTGACAAACTTTAGTGATGGGAATGCATCCATATGTTACAGGAAACAGCTTAAAATTTACCGTCTTATCCATGTTTAAGTGTACAGTTTGGTAGTGTTAAGAATGTTGAAGTTGTTGTGTAAACATCACCACTCCGTCTCTCAAACTTTTTATACTGCAAAGCTGAAACTCTGTCCCCATTAAACCCTAACTCCCATTCCTCCCCGTCTCCAGCCCCTGGTGCCCACCCTTCTTCTTTCTGTCTCTGTGAATTTGAACTGTTCTAGGTGCCTCATACAGTATTTGTCCTTTTGTGACTAGCTTTTTAAATTTAGCATAATGTCCTCAAGGTTCATCCATGTTGTAGCATGTGATTTTCTCCCTTTGAAGACTGAATCATATTCCACTGAATCATATTCCACTGTACGGCCCACATTTTGTTTATCTCTTCATCTGTCTATAGATAACTGGGTTGCTTCCACCTCTTGGCTGTTGTGAAAACCACTGCTGTGAGCATGTATATACAAATAGCTCTTCAAGACCTTGCTTTCATTTCTTTTGGGTATGGTCCCAGAAGTGCGATTATTGGATTATAAGGTAATTCTGTTTTTAGTCTTTTGAGGCTCCACCATAACTGTCTTCTATACTGGCTGTACCATTTTATTCTTCCTCCAACGGCCCACAAGGGTTCCAGTTTCTCCACATTTTCACCAACACTTGTCATTTTTTGTCTTTTTAAAATTTTATTTATTTATTTATTTTTTGGCTGTGTTGGGTCTTCGTTTCTGTGTGAGGGCTTTCTCTAGTTGCGGCAGGCGGGGGCCACTCTTCATCGCGGTGCGCGGGCCTCTCACTATCGCGGCCTCTCTTGTTGCGGAGCACAGGCTCCAGACGCGCAGGCTCAGTAGTTGTGGCTCACGGGCCCAGTTGCTCCGCGGCATGTGGGATCTTCCCGGACCAGGGCTCGAACCCGTGACCCCTGCATTGGCAGGCAGATTCTCAACCACTGCGCCACCAGGGAAGCCCCCATTTTTTGTCTTTTTGATAGTAGCTGTCCTAATGTGTGTGAAGTGATAATCTCTTGGTTTTGCCTTTCTTTAATGATTAATGACGTGGAGCATTGTTCCATATGTTGTTGGCCGTTTGTATGTCTTCTTTGGAGAAATGTCTATTCAAGTCCTTTGCCCATTTTTTAATAGGGTTATTTGTTTTTTTCTTGTTGAGTTCTAGGAATTCTATATAAATTCTGGATATAAACCACTTATCAGATACATGATTTGCAAATATTTTCTCCCATTTCATAGGTTGCCTTTTCACTCTGTTGACTGTGTCCTTTGATACACAGAACTTTTTAAGGTTGATGTACTCCCATTTGGCTGTTTCTGCTCTTGCCTGTGCATTTAGTGTCATATCGAAGATATTTAAAAAATCCTGTGTCATAATGCTTTTTCCCTATGTATTCTTTCAGGAACTTTATAGTTTTAGCTCTTACCTTTAGGTTTTTAACCCATTTTGAGTTAATTTTTGTGTATGGCATAAAGTATGAGTTCAGCTTTGTTCCTCACACGTGGATATCCACTTTCCCCAACACAGGTTTGTTGAAGAGACTGTCCTTTCCCCATTGAGTGGTCTTGGTAACCTTGTTGAAGATCATTTGGCCATATGTGTGAGGAGTTTTTTCTGGGCTCTCTATTCTATTCCGTTGGTCCATATGTCTGTGTTTATGCTGGTACCACACTGTTGTGATACTGTACCTTTGTAATGTGTTTTGAAATCAGGTAGTGTGAGATTGTCCAACTTTGTTCTTGTTTTCCAAGATTGTTATGGCGCTTCAGGTTCCATTGAGAGTCCATATAAATGTTAGGATGGATTTCTGTATTTCTACAAAAATTGCTGTTGGAGTTTTGATATGGATGGCTCTGAATCTGTAGATCGCTTTGGGAAGTATGGACATTATAACAGTATCAAATCTTCCAGTCCGTGAACATGGGATGTCTTTCCATTTATGTGTGTCTTCTTTATTTGTGTCTTATTTATTTGTTTCTTCCGGCAGTGTTTTGTTGTTTCAGTGTACAAGTCTTTCACTTTCTTGGTTAACTTTATTTCTCTTTGATGCTATTGTAACTGGAAGCGTCTAAATTTTCTTTTCACGTTGTTCATTGTTACTGTATAGAAATGCAACTGATTTTTGCATGTTGATTTTTGTATCCTGCAATGTTGCTGAATTTGTTTATTAGTTGTAACAGTTTTGTGTATGTGTGTGGAATCTTCTACATATAAGAGCATGTCATGTGCGAACAGATAACTTCAGTTCTTCCTTTCCAACGTGGATGCCTTTTATTTATTTTTCTTGCCTGATTGCTCTGGCTAGGACTTGCAGTGCTGTGTTGAATAAAAGTGACAAGAGAAAGCATGTTTGCATGTTCCTGATCTCAGAGGAAGAGCTTTCAGCCTTTTCACATCGAGTATGATGTTGCTGTGTGTTTTTCATATATGGCCTTTATTATGTTGAGGTAGTTTTCTTTTATTCTTAGTTTAAGTGTTTATATCATGAAAGGGTGCTGAGTTTTGTCAAATGCTCTTTCTGCATCAGTTGAGATGACCATGTGGTTTTTGTCCTTCATTTTGTTAGTATGGTGTGTCACATTGATTTTTGTATGTTGAACCATCCTTGTGTTCCCCCTTGGTCATCGTGTATAATCCTTTTAATGTGCTCTTTAAATAAGTTTGCTAGTATTTTGCTGAGTATATTTGTATCAATTTCTTGTAGTTTCTTTGTTTGGCTTTGGTACTAAGGTAATGCTGGCCTCACAGAATGAGTTTGGGAGTATATCGTCTTCTTTAATTGTGGGGAAGAGTTTGAGGAGTACTGGTATTAATTCTTTAAAATTTTGTAGAATTCTCCAGTGAATCCATGTGGTCCTATTTTCTTTGTTGGGGGTTTCTGATTACTGAATTAATCTCCTTAATAGTTACAGGTTTGAACAGACTTTCTCTTTTTGCTTTGATCTTGATAGGTTGTATGTCTCTAGCAATTTATCTGTTTCTTCTAGGTTATCCAATTTGTTTGCATACAATTTTTCATATTATTTTCCTTTAATCCTTTTTATTTTTGTGGCATTGGTTTTAATGTCCCATCTTTCATTTCTGATTGTAGGTATGAGTCCTTTTTTTTTTTTTTTCTTAGTTAATGCAGCTAAGGATTTGTCTATACAGTTCATATTTGACCTGGAGTCTCTTTCATGGTTTAACATACAAAGCACCTGTGATGTTTTAGGAATGTAAATATCCTTTTTCTTCCTTATCCACCCAAGCCTTTCAAGTGGTTTTCCTTCTAGAATTTTTGTCCTATATTCTAAGATTTACTTGAGATATGTTATACTACAATTCCAAGAAAATACGATGTCTCACCCAGCTAGTCTGGTTGTTTGGCTGGATTGCCAACAAGTCTATATTGTGAAATCTGCTTGGTGATCCAATCATTGTAGTATCCTCGTTTGTCTCTCCCAGTGACTAGGTATGAGTTAAGTAAGGTGCTAATCGTAGGTGGCAACAGAAGAGGACTGAATCCAGACACCTCCACTATAGAAGTGAGGCAGGAACTAGTTCTTCAAAGACAGTTTAGTCCTACAGAACTCACCTGGATGACTCTTCTTTCTGTGCTACTCCTTCACCTCTTCTAGACAAGAGGGGTAGAGGACCTCTTTATTTACTGATTGATCAAGGTTATGAATCTGGCTTTTTAGCTTGAGAATTTTTGTGTATACTTAAACTTTTACAAGCCTCACAGATGAGAGTAAGGACTTATCAGTGATTCTAAAGTGTCTTCTTGAAAACATGAGGTCGTTTCCACACACATAACTGGGAGGTGAGCTAAGCATGAGAAGATGACAAGAGTATAAAGAAAAGCCCAAGAACGCACCAAACAGGAGACATGTAAAACCGTGCTGGGATGTTGGGTGAGACCAGGGACCGAGGTCAGAAGGTGCCACTGGACGTTCTGAGTGGGTTAGGATGAGAAGCAGTATTTGGTGATTGTAGGTACCCCAGAAGGGAAGAAGAACAGGAGGAAAACGCAGGACGGACCGTGGAGCCGAAGGAAAGGCTGTGTGGAAACCTAGACCCGGAAGCACATTTCCTTAGAGTTTCTGTTCTATAACATGTTAGGCACAAACACAGTCAGGACAGAGATCAAGCTGTCTACCCAAAAAGACGTACTTCGCCCCCTAGTTTCCACCCTTGCTGCGTTCCTCGCGTCGCCTCTTTTATCTGAGCCAAACCTGAATTCCACCGGAAAGGTGACCTCCTGGGGAGTCCCGGGTGTGGTGACTATAACTAGAAAAAGTCACCACTGCCCTCTTTCTAGGTCTAGGTTTTCACCTTGTTCACTCACCGTTTTGTTACCACCACGCAGCTGTGGATGGTAGCATAGCCCTTGACTCTCATTTCTTTTCTTTCTGAAGGTGTTTTCTGGTGGGGCATTTTAGGGTGTGGAAGGCATCTTGAGCCCATTAGAAAAGGAGGCTGTCTGTAGGGACAGTCTATTATTAATTCAATATCCTTCATTTTGAGAATGAAGCTCTTACTTCAGGGTGAGAGCTGTGGCCCCAGCAGGTACTTAGCAAGGAAGGGATGGCAGTTTGCCAGGGGTAGCAGACCCTGATTGTGATGCAGGCATGTCTGCCTGGGCCAGTCACCAGGGGAAGCAGGCCCTGATTATGATGTAGGTGTGCCCCGCTTGGGCCAGGCACCAGCAAATTAGCCCCTGATAGTGACGCGGGTGTGTCCTTGCCTGGGTCCAGCCACTTGGGAGGGTAGGGCTGGCCCATGGGGCTTGAAGGCCAGGCATAAGTGACTTGATTACCTTCCTATCAGCAGCCTGATGACTGAATGCTTTGGATGCCTCTCCTTGAAGTGGGTCATGAATGATCTAGGAGGGAAATACTTTTGACCAGTATGTTCTGTAGGCATTTACCACAAGCCTTAGTGATGAAATACAGGGTGTAGGTCAGAGAAAGGTCTAATTATCTTCTGGGAAGAGACATCTTCTGAATCGTGGCACAACTTTTTGACAAGAAGTATTGAAATGTATGTGGCCTAATCTAAGAAAAATTTTTGCCACGGGACGTAAGGAAACCTTTTTAACAGGGTCCCCATGAAGGATGCTGATTGTATTTTGATGCTGATTGTATATATGCTCCGTTGTATTTTGAAGCACATTTCTTCAGTCATGGATTCTTTGACGTGGATGAAATGATGTATTTTGGCATAATTCAGCGAGAGTAACTGGTGTAGAAGGCCAGTCATAAAGTCGGTGCCTCTTCTGATGTGAAACCCCCCAGAGGGTTCTCCTGTTGACCGGGCTCTCTACTTTCCCTGCTCTTTTTCACGGGCTGGGATGGGGGGATTTCCCACGGAAGAGCCCGGGGCGTGGCATCTGGGCCAGTGGACAGGAGGGGGACAAGGCCGAGGCCAGGAGCGATCTCCCATGCCCACGCGCTGCCCATCCCTCGGGCCCCTCGGAGGTGCCGGCCCCACCCCCGGCCCCGCCCACCCCTGCCCCCGCCGCACCGCGCTCCCTCGGGTTAGCTCGCTCCCCTCCTCCTGCTCAGATCATCCCGCAGAAGAGCGGAAGTGCACACTGATCCCCGGTCCCCCGGGCAGCCGAGGCTGTGGTGCCCAGGCCTCTGCGGCGGGGTGGGGGGGGGCGGCCAGTCCCCGCTCTCCCGTCCGCGGAGTCTCCCCGTGCTCCGCAGGCTGAGTTCCCCTCGGGAAACCAGGAACGCGGCCGTGCCCACCGTGGAGTGCGGCCCCCCAACCTAAGCTGGAGAGCAGCCCACGTGGGGACTCCCTGGGCAGGAGGATGGTCCTCGCCGGGCTCAGCAGGTGCTTGCGCTCTTGTCCCTGAGCGCCACTGAAGACTGCAGCCCGGGCGCGAAGTGCACGCCGCTCTCCGTGGTGTGGGCCCCAGTCCCGGTTCTACCCAAGCCCGTTTCTTCTTTGCCAGCCTGCTTTAGCCCGGGTAATGATGTCCGTCTCCACCCCCGCACCCCCCGCCTTCTGCTTCTCTCTTCTACTTTATTCTTCATGTGTCTTATGCCCTTAGTCCCCCATGGCTCTTAGCAGACATTATCGGCTCCTGCCGCCCCACTTTCTGAATGTACGGTCCACCGTCCTGGCAAGAAGGCACTCATTCCCTTAGGGTCATCCTGTAATTCTCCTCTTCCTTCACTCAGTCCTTAAGGGCATCTGGTGCTGGGTGGCTGCTCATGGGCACGTTAAAGAAAGCTGTGTATAATCAGCTTAGGACACGTGCATAGCCATTTAAGTGGAAATCTACAGTAACGTAGTTTTACGTCAGAAAGAGAAATTCAGAAAAGAGTGGTGGAAGGGGAGTGGAGGAAAATAAAGCAGAATATTCTCGGAGCAGTGGCAGCTTTGTGGTCGGGACGGGGGCTTGAACTTTGGGGAAACTGTGGAGAGCACGTGAGATAGAGGCGGCTCGAAGCTAAGCCTCTTACTGCTGATGTGCTTGAGAAATGGGCAAGGACTTCGGCTCGACTAGGTCTTTAGTCTTGAGCTAAGCTGTCTGCTGCTTCTAGAACCAGTGGGAGTTTTGAAGAGATGATGTGCCAGAGGGAAACCCATGCCGGGGGTGGGGGTGGGGGGATTCCTCTGGGTTTATGGCACATGATGACGACGGCAGGGGAGAGTTAGCCAGGAGGAGGACCAGGCTATGAGGGCTTGACCTAAGGTGGAGTCAGAAGGTCTGAGTGGAACACAGTCCCATGTGAGGTGACAGTGTGACGTGGTACTGGCAAAAATTAACATTCACCTGAGAAACCAGGACTGGAACTGAAGTTTCAAGAGTCATTATTACTTAAGCACCGAAGCTGTAGAATTGCAAACATAAAAAGAATCCAGCAGACAGCACATACGGAGAGAAGGTGTGAGTCTCAGGTTACGCATAGCTTTCCTCATCATGAAATAAATCACAACAGCAGTGAAAGGACAGTATTGAGTATGGACGTGGTAACAAACCACATTCGTGATGCCACGCTTCTTCACAATCATTTGCTGGTCAGTAATGCCAGTAACAGACCTTTACAATTCTGATTCCCCTTGTCCTGTAGAGTACTGTCTTATTTGATGATGTACATGGACGTTACTCCTTTTTCCTGGTTTAAATATTCTGGCATTCAAAGACTGCCAGGTGCCTGAATTGTTACTGACTAAATTATAACAGAGACATCCTAGACTAAGCCACGAGATATATGTCTTGTCTTCCTGCGATTCTAGCTATTACTTAACTGTGGGCGTAAAGGTTTTTCTCAAAAGAATGAGCTGCAGTTTGTTTTTTAATGTGTGGCGGTTCCCCTGTGGATTTTTTTTTTTTTTTAAAGAAGATCTCTTATTTATTTATTTATTTATTTATGGCCTAGTTGGGTCTTCGTTTCTGTGCGAGGGCTTTCTCCAGTTGCGGCAAGCGGGGGCCTCTCTTCATCGCGGTGCGCGGGCCTCTCACTATCGCGGCTTCTCTTGTTTCGGAGCACAGGCTCCAGACGCGCAGGCTCAGCAATTGTGGCTCACGGACCCAGTTGCTCCGCGGCATGTGGGATCTTCCCAGACCAGGGCTCGAACCCGTGTCCCCTGCATTGGCAGGCAGATTCTCAACCACTGCGCCACCAGGGAAGCCCCACCTGTGGATTTTTAAATACTTGGGAGGAAAAGATCATGGATAAAAAGTCCTTACTGAAAGATCCCTCAATTCAGTGGAGAGAAAAGGAGTAGATAGATGGCCGTGATGGTTTAGTCACGGGCGTCGGCAGCTGAGGAGAGTGGCTTCCAGCCGCTTGGACAGGCTCTGGGTGTCTGAGGAGCAGGTGCTGACTGCACAGGTGCGGACTCGGGGCGTGGGTGGCACCTGTGTGGGGTGAGGAGTGACCTGTGGTCCCAGTGAACACGGCCAGGTTCCAGGGGGCCGCCTGGCCTGCCCCGCATCCCACAGCTTCCCTGTAGCCGACCCGCCCAGCAGTGGGGACGCAGTGTGTGCACAGACAGTACGGGTGCAGTTGAACCTTGAACAACACCTGTAGTTTATAGTCGGCCCTCCGTGTCTGCACTTCCTCCTCACCTGCCGAGTCAGCCCACCACGGACCGTGCAGCACTGTAGTGTTTCCTGTTGAAACACACCCACCTGAACGTGGACCCGCGCAGTTCACGCCCCTCTTGTTCAGTGGTCAGCTGTATATTGGTCTATTTATTTTCAATCTTGGAAGATACACTCCTAGCATTATTTTGGGGATGCGGTGCACAACAGACAAAATATTTCAGCTGTAGCCTGCTTTTCAAGAAATTTAAAAAAATTGTATTTTTTAAGAATGGAAAGCAACTACTCATAATAGCCAAAAACTTGAAGCTACCCAAGTGTCCACTGATGGATGACTGAATAAATAATATGTCTTATATTCCTACAGTGGAATATTATTCAGCCTTAAGAAGGAAGGAAATTCTGACACAGGCTACAACACGGGTGAACCTTAAGGACATTGTGCTCAGGGGAAGAAGCCAGACAGAAGAGACAAATACTGTGTGATTTCACTGACAGGAGTCAGCTGCAGTGGTCAGAGTCACAGAGACAGAAGATGGTGTGGAGGTTACCGGGGCGGAAGCAGTGTTCAGTGGGGACAGAGCTTCTGTCTGGGGAGGTGAGAGAGTTCTCCAGATGGCTGGTGGTGACCACTGCACAACAAGGTGAAGCTCCTGAATGCCACTGGCTGTGCACTTAAAAATGCACAAGATGGTAAACTTGATGATATTTTACCACAATAAAAAAAATTTCATTTCTGTTTTTAAATACCAGAAGCCGTTCACGGATTACGAAGTTGTATTTTGTTAAAGTTCCTGGACAGGCGAGGTAGAAAATGGTGGTAATTGCATGCCGTACAAAGGATTTTCCCGTAAATGTCACAGCTGTGCCTGTCTCCTCTCCCCCAAACCGAGTCACACAGCCACTAGGGGAAGGGCCTTGCTTCCGTGTCCCCCTGAGCACACACTCAGTGGGACCTTAGTCGCAGTGTCATGGCATGTTGAGTGGGGCTCCAGCACCTCACCACAGAGTCCTCCTCTGAGAGATACCCGTGGAAAGGAGAGGACCCTCGGTAGGGGCTTGCTGCAGCCTCCCATTCGCTGGTGCCTTGGGCATCTCTGCGGCAGCCTAGACAGGAACACAGGGGAAGACTTTCTGTTTCCTTACCAGACCCTTCCCCAGAGCATAGACTATAACACCGAGAATTTTTTATTTGAGGACTTCCCTGGTGGCACAGTGGTTAAGAAGCTGCCTGCTGATGCAGGAGACACGGGTTCGAGCCCTGGTCCGGGAAGATCCCACATGTCGCGAAGCAACTAAGCTCGTGCGCCACAACTGCTGAGCCTGTGCTCTAGAGCCTGCGAGCCACAACTGCTGAGCCCACATGCTACAACTACTGAAGCCCGCACGCCTAGAGCCCATGCTCCATCTGCAACAAGAGAAGCCACTGCAATGAGAGGCCCACGCGCTGCAACAAAGAGTAGGCCCCCACTCGACACAAGTAGAGAAAGCCCACACGCAGCAACAAAGACCCAACGCAGCCAAAATAAATAAATTAATTTAAAAAAAAAAGAATTTTATATTTAAGATAATTCCCAGAAAACAACATGCACAAAAACTCTGGCCACAGTGTTGAAACTTCTGCAGAACGGCAGCAAGGAAAAAATAGTTGACAGTGGAAAATTATCTCATTTGACTGTTCTGGTCCCCACAAATTGGGCTGATCACTTTCATATTAGTTTGATAGCCACAGTAATGACACTGCTGCTTTCGTCTCTATTGGATGCATCAGGTGAAGGAAATCAATCCATTTTTGATGTGAATTGTTGAGAAGGCACCCACCTTTTTTTCCATCATCTCCTATGTGTGTAGGAATTGAAAACTGAACATGCTTCCTATATCTTTATATCATCTGCAGTTTCTGTACTCGTCCCGTGAAGTAGGCAGGATTGGTCTTACTCACATTTTATAGGTGAGGATGCAGGTTTGGAGACGTAAACTGAAGAGTGAGGAATCTCACCCCTGGACTTCTAGGCCATTCCTGCGCTGCCCTGACTGAGAGCGTTGCGTACGGCGCTGCCTATGGTGACCGGCATCCCTGGTCTCCACCCACCAGAGCCAGGAGCCCCCCCCCCCTCCCCCAGCTGTGACAACCAAACAGTGTCTCTGGATGTGGCCAGATGCCCCGGGGGGCGGGGGTCTAAACTGTCTCTGCTGGGGAACCACTGCCCTAAATACAGTGGTGGACTGGGAAGGCATCGTGTCAGGTCCCTCTGAGTGTGTTATGGGGCGGATGGAAATTTCAGGCTCCTGGGCCTTGCTCGTCTTGGAAGGCGACCCTTCACTTGAGTTGTCGTTGCCTTTGATGGGCCTGTTCTCCAAATCCTGCCCTGGGAAGGAGGGTGGAATGTCTGGTTGTCCCCACCATCCTCCCATACGTCGGTAAGAATCCTAATTAGAATCCACCCTGGAAAGGGCAACCCTCAGGGCGAGTCAGCAGGACCTTATCTCCCGTCTGCCCTGGAATGTGAACTCATGGCCTGTGATCATGCAAAGCACTCCTTAGGAATCCACAGTGACATTAAAATCCAGGCATTGCTAAAGGTCTTCTGTCAGGAGGGAGAGGTGTCAAGATCCCCCCTCTGAGAACCTGCTCCTGTAGCTCCCAGCGCCCTCGCACCTCCTGGCTGTTGATCCCAGCAGAGTGACCTGGTCTCTGGGTCTGAGGTGGCAGCTGGAGGCTCCTCGGGCTTCTTCCTACTGATGCCGAGAGCAGCTGCTAGGCTTCTCTTCCCTTGTGTGTGTGTGTGTGTGTGTGTGTTTCCTTTTTCTTTCCTGAGCTCTGCCCTTGATTGCTAACAATTGCTGAAACGTTGCCAGCACACGTTCATGTTTATAGTCATGAATTATGTCGTCTTCTCAGAATCAAGGCCCCAGCTTCTAGTTTCCACCACCCAGTGCTGCTACCTTGGGTCCTTGGGGCCACAGTTTCTGTGGCTGCTGTAACAAATGACTGCAAACTTGGTGGCCTGGAACAACAGAGGTTTATGCTCTTACAGTTCTGGAGGCCACAAATCTGAGATCAGGGTGTGGGCAGGCTGCACTCCTTCCGGAGACTCCAGGGGGAAGATCCTTCCTACCTCTTCCAGCTTCCAGGGGCTCCAGGCGTCCCTGGGCTTGTGGCCGCCTCCCTCCCGTCTCTGCCTCCGTCTTCACGGGGCTTCTCCTCTGTGTCTGTGTGTCTCCTCTTGTAAGGACACCAGTTGCTATGACCTGAATGTTTGTCATCCCCCCTCACCCCCAAGTTCATAATATATGAAGCCCTAACCCACCCACCCCCGCCACCCCAGTGTGATTGTGTCAGGAGGTGACCCCTTTGAGAGGCGATTAGGTCATGAGGGTGGAGCCCCACGAATGGGATTGGTGCCCTTATGAAAGAGACCCCAGAGAGCTCCCTCACCCCTTGCACCATGCGGGGACACAGGGAGTAGACAGTCGTCTGTGAACCAGGAAGAGGGCCCCCTCAGCGGACACTGAATCTGCCAGAACCTTGATCTAAATTCCAGCCCACAGAACTGTGAGAAATCAATTTCTGTTGTTTATGAAGTATCCAGCCTGTGGTGTTTTATTATAACAGCAGGAGCAGAGTTAAGACACCAGTCATTGGATTTAGGGCTCACCATAAATCCATGATGATCTCATTCTGGAGGTCCTTCATCACACCTGCAGAGACCCTTGTCCCAAATAAGTTCACGTTCAGAAGCACCAGAGCTTAGGACTCGGACATACCTTTAGGGGGCCACCGTTTGACCCACTGCCCTTGGTGGCATCAGCAGCCGCTCTGTGCTTCCTGAAACACGCGGTGTGTGCATTGCTGTGTGGTATCATCTCCCCCTGGGTCCTGTTCACTCCCCCCTGGGAGTGAACCCTCTCTGGGTTCAGGGTGAAGTGTTACAAATGATGCCTGAGCTAGTTAGAGGTTTGATGGATATACCCAGTCAACGCATGAATTCCAAGGCACCACCTGAAAGAACTCATGTCCGCTGTCTTTTCTGCATTTTTCCTTTTTCAAATCCACTTTTGTGGCAGCCTCTGTGTCCTTTCTCACCAATCTTAGGTCTCTAGGATGAAGTCAGATGGAAACTTTGTTCTATCAGGATCCCTGATGCTCCACATTTCTTATTTCTTCCCCTGTAGGTCAGTCCTGTGAGTGTGGCTTCTTTGTAGCAAGAGCTGTCTTTCTGCCCTGCCCTGAAACCTACTTAAGCACACCAAGGCTACAAGCTGTTGGGTGGATTTCATTTATGTACCTAATAAACCAGCTTCTCCACAGGACAGAACTCCTTTCACATTTTCAGTCTTTTACTTCTCAGAGTGACTGAATAAGAAAAAGTTGGTGTACAGTATTTAAAGGATACAAAAGTGTTTCAGGTTTGTGTGTGTGTGTGTTTTTCAAACCCAAACAGAATAGGCCTAATTTTTTTAAAGATTATTTCCCTGATTTAAAACCAAAATTTTTTGTTCGCTTAAAAAATGAATAGGGCTTCCCTGGTGGCGCAGTGGTTAAGAGTCCGCCTGCCAATGCAGGGGACACGGGTTCGTGCCCCGGTCCGGGAAGATCCCACATGCCACGGAGCGGCTAGGCCCGTGAGCCACAACTGCTAAGCCTGCGCGTCTGGAGCCTGTGCTCTGCAACGGGAGAGGCCGCGACAGTGAGAGGCCCGTGCACCGCGATGAAGAGTGGCCCCTGCTCGCCGCAACTAGAGAAAGCCCTTGCACAGAAACGAAGACCCAACACAGCCAAAAATAAATAAATAAATAAAGGAATAAATAAATAAAGGATACAGAATTTCTGAAGGAGTCATGCAATAACGTATCAGGACGTTCGAGTGATTCATTACTGACTGCAACCTGAAGTTTGATATAATGGTGGTGACCATGGCTAACATCTGTTGGGGCCTTACCTTCCTGTGTGTGCTTTTACATGCAGGACCCTTTACAGGCATTCCTTCACAACTCCACCACCAGGAACATTAATCATTGCTGTGTGACAGTGGACAAAACTGAGCCACAAAGAGGGGACGTAATTGCCACGGGCTGTGATCAGGTCCCTCTCTTGGGTTTCATGTTTGTATTGGTCTCAGACGTTTTCAAGGAGCTCAGTATGTTGTGTCTGATTTAAAAACAGTTGTCCGGGGGCTTCCCTGGTGGCGCAGTGGTTGAGAATCTGCCTGCCAATGCAGGGGACACGGGTTCGAGCCCTGGTCCGGGAAGATCCCACATGCCGCGGAGCAACTGGGCCCGTGAGCCACAACTGCTGAGCCTGCGCGTCTGGAGCCTGTGCTCCGCAACAAGAGAGGCCGCGATAGTGAGAGGCCCGCGCACCGCGATGAAGAGTGGCCCCCGCTCGCCGCAACTGGAGAAAGCCCTCGCACGGAAACGAAGACCCAACACGGCCATAAATAAATAAATAAATAAATAAATAAACAAAATACAAGAAATTAAAAAAAAACAAAACACAGTTGTCCGACAACCATTTTTGATTCATTCCCTATGGATAAACATGTTGGGTACTCGCTCCAATATAGGCTTATTTGTATGTACTTACTTATGTATAGTACTGTGCTGTTACAGTAGGCACATTGCAAAGTATTCACCGAACTAGAAATGTTAGAAGGATAAGCTGAAATGAGATCAACTATATGTAAATTCTTAAAATCAGTAGCACCAAAGAACTTTCCCAGCAAAGTTTTCTTTTTCCAGTAGGTTTTAGAGAAAGCATCTGTTTAAGTATGCTCCATTATTTTTTAATATGTTGGTTTACTATTGTGTAATACAATTTGAATATTTTGTTTTAAATTCAAATCATGTTGATACTCAACTTTAATCACCGTATCCAGACAGAGGTGATTATTGGATGTCTGTTTGTTTATAAGCATTCTTTCATCCATCTTAATTCATCCGTTAAGTAAAGGTTTTTTTTACTGAAATTTAACTGATAAATGTAATTCTCCATGCTATTAATCAGTGCTTGTTGCAAACAATCTTGAATGCTGTGGTTTTTTCATGTTTTCACATAATAGATTCACACCCCATAGAAACCCTTCACGTAGAATGCTTTCACACTGGTTGGAAATTCCTTTCAGTGTGAAATTAAGCATATGTGTTCAGAAGTCATACAGGTCTGTAGTTTTCTTGTGTGACTTTTGTCCAGCTTTGGTATCAGGAAAGTGCTGGCCTCATAAAATGAGTTGGGGAAGCAAGTGTTCCCTCCAATTTCTTGTGGTTTCTTTATTTCTTCTTTCTTTCTGAGATGCTTGGTAAATTCACCAGTGAGGCCATCCAGTCCTAGATCTGGGAAGGTTCTTGACTACAGATTCAATTTCTTTAATAGAGCTAGGTCTAGTTAGGTTATTAGTGTCTTCTTGAGTGAGCTTTCTATCTTTCAAAGAACTTGTCCATTTTATCTAAGTTAGCAGATTTATTGACATGAAGTTGCTTGTCATATTTTGTGTATCCTTTTTAATTATTTTAAGGACCTGTAGTGCTGTCCCTCTTTCACTGCGATAAACTTGGATTTTTTTTTTTTCCTTAATCAGTCAAGCTAAGAGCCCACCAATTAAATTGATCTTTTTAAAGGACTAGGTTTTGGTTTAATCAGTTTTCTATGTTCTCTTTTCTGTTTTCTGTTTTGAGTTTATTTTTCTTTTCCCTTTACTTTCTTAAGATAAAATCTTAGATTGTAGATCTTCTTTTCTTTCTTCCAGTTTTTGATTTTTCAAATACCATTCCTATTTTAATTCTCCTATGGTCAGGGAAATTACTTTGTATGATTTCAGTTACTTAAAAATTTTTGAGACTTGTTCTTTGGCTCATAGTGTATTCTATCTTGTTGAATATTTTATATGCACTTGAAAATAATATGTATTCTGCTATTGTTGGGTAAAGTGTTATATAAATGTCCATTTGGTTAAGTTGCTTGATAGTGTTTTTGAAGTCTGCAGTACCATACTTATTTTCTCTCTACTTGTTCCGTCAATTACTGAGAGAGGAATTTGAAACATCTGTCTGTTTTTCTCCTTTCTGTGCTTTGAGTTTTTGCTTTACCTACTTTGAAGGTCTGTTATTTGGTGCATACACATTTAGAATTGCTATATCTTCTTGATGAATTGACCTATTTGTCATTACAAAACATCCCTAGTTATCCCTGATAATCGTCATTTGTTGTTCTAAGGCCCACTTGTCTTTTGTTAGTACAGCTACACTGACTCTTGATTGGTAGTGACATAATACATAGTTTTCAATCCTTTTTTGTTGTTGTTGTTAAAATTTTTTTAATGTGGACCATTTTTAAAGTCTTTATTGAATTTGTACAATATTGCTTCTGTTTTATGTTTTGGTTTGTTGACCATGAGGCATGTGGGATCTTAGCTCCCCAACCAGGGATCCAGCCCGAACCCCCTGCACTGGAAGGTGAAATCTTAACCACTGGACCGCCAGGGAAGTCCCTCAGTCCTTTCAGTTTTAACCTATCTGAGTATTTATCTTTAAAGTAAGTTTCTTGCAGACAGCGTGTATTTGGGTCTCACTTTTATTTTTGTTTTTCCATTCTGACAGCCCCTAACTTGGGCATAATTATATTTATCAAGCTGTTATGTGAGGTCATTATCTGCTAATATCCGTCATCTCTTCCATATCTGTGTTCATTTCTATTGATTGCCTTTTTCTCCTGGTTATGGGTTGTATTTCCTCCTTTGCAAGCATGGTAATTTTGATTGGATGTCGGACACTGACTTTTACATCCATCCGAGTGCTAGATTTTGCTGATATAATTGTCTTGGCGTGGAGTTGAGGTCCACGTTTTCCTCTGAGCACCTCATAGGACTGTTTCTCTGAGGGATCACAGTATCTGTTGCCTTTCTGAATGGGTTCAGGTATTGAAAAACGTGTCAATCTTTTCTGTAGCAATTGAGAAAGTAGGGACATCGCCTTACGTACTTACAGAAACAGCCATGATTATCTGATTATTTAAAATGCTATTTTAGATAAACCTTTGTGTGGATTTAGACATTACTGTTGTTGTAATCGGCGTGTGTTGAAGGTGGAAAGTACTGTCATTTTTGTCGCATTTCTGATAACTGGCGGTCTCTTAATTGCCTCCAAGGATGATACGTTAACCTACGTGTTTCCCGGACTTAACCGCCACAGTTGATAGGAACGTGAAGCGTGTCTTTCACATGGTGCGTTGTTGTTATTGTCGTTCAGCTGCGTTAAGCAGGGCCTGTTTCACTGTCTGACCCCTTGGTGGGTGGTCCCGCAGCTTTGCTTCAGCTGCGACCTTTCCCTTCAGCCTCTGATGGGGGCCGGTTCCGGATCCAGCAGTGGGAGGCATGCTGAATTGCTTTCTGTACGATACAGAGTTTCCTCAGAAAACACCAGAAGCGTAGTCCTTGTGTATTCGTTGCTTTAAAAGAAAACAGAGCAAAGCCCTGTGTACTCAGTGCAGAGGCCCTTCCTGGGTTTGCTCTGATAGGACTGGCGAACAGAGCAGCGTCATCGCGGTACCACCACCTCTGTTACTTCGGGCGGTGCTATCGCTGAGCCCTGAATTGCCCTCTGGTGTTTGTGCTGGGCGGGGATGTCCCAGGGCCGACGACCCCTGTCAGGACAGTGTGTGAGATCAGACGGTGCCTGAGAAGAGGCAGCAGAGTCAGGGCGACAGAGCTGGCACAGCGTCCCTGGAGGCCTGCGGCCGGTACCTGCGCCCCATCGTCACTGACGCCTCCCCCCCTCCCCGCAGGTGTGGAGAAGCTGATCCGCCACCTGCGGAAGCACGGTGTGCCCTGTGCCGTGGCCACCAGCTCAGGGACCGCTTCCTTCCAGATGAAGACCGGCAGGCACGAGGACTTCTTCAGCTTGTTCCATCACGTCGTCCTCGGCGATGACCCCGAAGTGAGGAGCGGGAAGCCAGAGCCAGACATCTTCCTGGCTTGCGCCCGGAGGTTCTCTCCCGCTCCTCCCGCGGAGAAGGTAGGCGGCAGCGGGCGTGGAGGTGACGGCGTGCGCAGGCGCAGGGTCTCCGTGTCCACGTGGACAGCTGCTGCGCGGCACTCCTGAGGACTCGAGGAGAGGGCGCTGGGGTCGCCGGCTGGGAGGTGCGTGGGGAGATCCCTTCATTTTGTGGGGGAGTGCGGCCACGCCAAGTCACCTGGCCAGGGAGTCCCGGCCGGCATCGTCTGGGGTGCCCGAATGTAAGAAAGCCTAGGCTTCGCAGAGCACTGCCTGACGGGCACTTTGCGGGGAAGGGGGGCCTTCAGTGATGCCGGCGGCAGCACCCTTATTGGTAACGAGCAGCCTTGGACACACACGTTCCCTGCAATTCAGCAATTCAGACGAAAGTCAGCAACGCTCAGCGCCCCTCTCCCCACATGCTTCTCGGTGTCTCCCCTGCCAGGGGGCCGCAGGCGGAGCTCCGTCCTGCCTCTGCGGCTGCTTCATTGCGCCGGGTCCGCGGTGGAGCTGGGGAGGTGGCGTCTGAGCCTCGGAGGAGTGCTGAGTGTGCGCGACGGGGCTTGTTCGGTTCCGCTGAGTCTCCGCGCCGCTCATGGGGGCTGCCGAGACGGAGGAGGGTGAAGAAGCGTCCGCCAGCTGCAGAGGCGGATTCCAGAACACCTGGGGCTTCTCGAGAGCGGTTGCTGCTGGAGACCCACGTGCGTCCACAGCAGGCGGGGCGTCCCTCGGGGTGACGGTGCTCCCGCCTGGTCCCTGGATCTGAGGGCGCCGTGCTTCGTGGGGCATGGGTGCAGTGAGAGATCCTCTCACCGTCTGCCTCTCGCTAACCAGTGAGCCGGCGATGGGGCGGCAGCCTTTGCCACACTAACCACGAGCGCAGGGAAGGTTACTCAGACCTGCCTCCCGATGCAGCTGACGGTGGCGAACGTTGTTGACTGGTGTGTTTTTTGGGCCCGGGGCCTAACTTACTACACGGAACCTGTAAGGGCCGTCCAAATATGTAACCCCTCGGGCTTTCTCTGATTCTCAGACGCCTGCTGGGCGTCCCGCGATTCAGTGCACTTCTGACGCTGAGGACCTGGATGGAGTCAGCGCCGACCCCCGGGTTGAGGGCTCAGCCCCAGAGACTGCCCCCCTGCAGACGCCAGCTTCCGTTGAGGTACCCAGGCCCCTCACGCTTCTCCCCAGCCGGCCACAGATGTGGGTTCCCACACAGCCCCCTTCCTGGTTGTTATGATTCACTAGAATGACTCAGCGAACTTCGGAAGACACGACGTGCGCTTACTGGTCTAGTTTAGGAGTACAGCTCAGGAGCAGCCAGGTGGAAGAGCTGCTTAGCACAAGGTCTGGGTGCCGGGGTGCTGGCGCTTCCATGCCCTCTCTGGGCACGCCGCCCTCCCAGCACCCCCGTGTGTTCAGAAGCTCCAAGGACCTTAGGGCTTTTTGCGGAGGCTCCATGACCTGGCACCGCTGGTTAAACCATGGGCCTTTGTTGATTGCACCGCCGGGCCTGCAGGTTGGGGTGGGGTGCAAGCTGCAGCGCTCTAATCCTGCCTTGGTCTTTCTGTCCACCAGCCCCCATCCCGAAGGCGTCTGGGGCCCAGGACTGTCACTCACTAGCATAAACTGACACGTGCTTGAAAGGGGATTATTACGAATAACGAAAAATGTTCTGATTGCCCAGGAAATGCCAAGGGTTTTAGGAGCTCTGTGCTGGAAACCAGGGGCAAAGGCCAAATATATATATTTTTTATTACGCAACAGCCAGGAGAATCATTGCATGTCCTTGAGGGACGGCGGCAGTGCGTTCCTCGCAATACACGTACACGGGCAGTTTCAACTAAGCAGTTGCATGACCAGGGTGGAGCCTGAGATGGCCCAGCCACTAAGCCACAGAGTCAAAGATGAGGCCTCAGGGCTGGTGGGACGGGTCCCGGCTGCAGTGTGGTTCCGCTTCTTACATCAGAACATCTCTATGTCCACGTGTTTGCCATCCTACGACAGATGCCATACAAATGCGTTCTCCTTCCCTAAGACCTTCTTAAAGAATTTCCCATCCCTTCAGGTGATGAAGCCCTCCTCCTAGAAGGGCCGTCTTCTTTGTGTGGTGCAGGTTGCCACTGATCTGTTCCCAGGTAGAGTGAGGTGCCACTGAGCAGGCTGTTTGCAGAGCAGCTCAGAGTAGGAGCACCTGCTTCTAGCCCGTCTTCTCTGCTGACAAGACGAGATGCCGACCCGTCAAGCCCTCCTCCGTTTGGCTGAGGCAGTTCGCGGGGGACGGTGCCGCCTTTCTTTCTACCGCAGGCAGTCCTTGCTTTGCCGGGCACCCTATTCATGGAAACATGGCGTTTCCAGGTTTTCACGTGTGTGTGCGAACCAAGTTTATGGGGAGACCACACGCCGGCTTTGCATGAGGCCAGTTGCAGTGCCGCTGCGGGAGGGGAGGGCACGGCTGTGCAGCTCTGGCCTGTACGGGCGGGCGTTGCCCTTGGTGAGGCGCCGAGGCGCCGAGGCACCGAGGCAGAGCTCGGACATCCCTGTTGCCCCCGGTGACGGTGTTGTAGGCACATCAAAGGAAAATGAGCAAGTGCGTATCTGAGGAGTAATCTCGCTCCTAAAAGTGCTCTCCACCAGTTACCCCTGTTAGTCACCCACATTTATTTATGCAGGTGTTTGTCCTGCAGAAATGAAACCTTTCTTGTCCCGTTTCCTAGGCAGATACAGTTAAGGTGTTTGGGTTTTCCTCAGATGTGCGTATTGTAGTAGGAAAGGACAGTGTTGATCGGCTCCTGGTTGTGGAGGCCCACCGCCCGTTTTGTACTTGCATTTGTCTTCCAAATTCAGGAAGCAGTTGCAGAGAGGCTCATGGAAGCATGACACAGCTCTTAGGTCGCGTCCTGCTGCTTCCTCTTTGACGCAGTGCAGGTGCCAGCACATAGTGGTGGTGAGCCTCGGAGTTGAAGGGCATTTCATGCAGTTGTCAAGTCCGTAGAGAGAGTCACGGTTGCCGTTGGGAATTTATGATGCCGTGCGTGTCACCAAATTAATCTGGTACAGTAGTACTAATAGGACGGTAGTAAAGCACAAGTATCATAAAAGGGGGAATTTATGTTGTCACGTTAGTCACCGTTTTACTAAGAGAAAATGCCTAACAGAGCTGGCATTCAGCAAGTGTTCATTGCAAATGTCCTAAGTTATTTATGTATCATTCTTTTGTGCTTAAGATATGCAAAAATGCTGTGCCATCTTCAAAAGTCACTTTAACCCATCTTCATGCTCAGGCGCACTCACTGAGTGCTTGCTGTATGCCAAGGGGGAAGCTGGCATGCGGGAGTCCCCACTGAATCCCAGGGGCCCCGCAGGGCAGAGGTTATCATTGCCCCAGCTTTCACAGCACCTGAGCTTCTGGAGGCTCGCGGACAGGAGCGAGGGTGCCCAGAGTCCCGGGCAGGTTGAGGGACCAAGCCGCAAGCCGGAGTCACCCCAGCGCCCCTGGGTGTGTGAGCTCTGCCACTTGAGTGCCTCGCCACAGAAATGCACGTCTTTGTTGCAAAATAAAAATGCCATCATTTACACAGGATTTCTTGTGTTGATATTTACTACATTACAAGTAAAACCTGAAATCAGTTTTTAAAAGCATGGCAATCACTACTTTGCATACATATTTTTCTTGTTAATGTTCAGAGGTGAATTTCAGGGGTTTTTTTAATGAACAATTATTTCTTTTTTTAAAGAATCATAGTTATTTTATTTATTTGTTTATTTGTTTATTTATTTTGGCTGCCCCGGGTCTTAGTTGCGGCACGTGGATCTTTAAGGTGCGGCATGCGGGCTCTTAGTTGTGGCACGCGGACTTCTTAGTTGCAGCATGTGGACTCTTAGTTGCGGCACGCACGCAGGATCTAGTTCCCCCGACCAGGGATCGAACCTGGGCCACCCTGCATAGGGAACGTGGAGTCTTAACTCACTGGACCACCAGGGAAGTCCCCAGAGTTTTCTTTTGAATTACTTTTTTGTTTTGTTTTGAAGAAGGTCTCACACATTAAGCCTTTATATACCTAGAGAGTTAAAAAATGGCAAATGTATTTTAACTTGAGTTCTGATTATCTGTACAGTGTCTTCATCATATAGCACTCGGACCATTTCTTCAATTACAGAAGTCATCACCTGAGTTGACTTTTCAATATGTGAAATGGCAGTTAATATATTTTATGTAATCTCTTGACAAAGAAATGCGTTAATTTAAAAATCATTCTCTATACCTCTTTTTATTGTGTATTGTCTGTGTGGCCAAAGTCTGCAGAGAGGTGTAGGCTGTCAGGTGTTGCTGCTGTGGAAGAGCTGCTTCACCTCCCAGAATAATGGGGATCAAGTGGGTGCGTTGCTTCTGGCAGGTTGAAAGTTAACAGGACTTCCCTGGTGGCGCAGTGGCTAAGAATCCACCTGCCAGTGCAGGGGACGTGGGTTCGAGCCCTGGTCTGGGAAGATCCCACATGCCGCGGAGCAATGAAGCCCGTGCACCACAACTACTGAGCCTGCGCTCTAGAGCCCGCGAGCCACAACTACTGAGCCCGCGAGCCGCAGCTACTGAGCCCGCGCACCTAGAACCCGTGCTCCACAACAAGCCACTGCAGTGAAAAGCCCACACACAACAACGAAGAGTAGCCCCTGCTCGCCGCAACTAGAGAAAGCCGGCACGCAGCAACGAAGACCCAAAGCAGCCAAATAAATAAATTAATTAATTTAAAAAAAAAAGAAAGTTAAGACTTGGCGGCCAGGTGAGATGAGCTGGGCTTCTGTCTTTGGGGGATTGCATGCTCTTTAGTCGGTGTCTCACTTCTGAACACCCCGTTAGGGGCATAGTGGTGCTGGAGCTTCTCCTGGTGGTGTGGAGAGTCACCGGGCCATAGTCAGCCACCTTCGGGGCCTCAGGGAGCCTGCATCCCTGGCCACTGCTGCCCAGGCCTCATGACCGTCTTCTCCTGTCACCCAGAACCACGGAGGAAAATACGGGGGCCTCTGGTCACTGGTCTTGGTATTATTTCATGTCTCTTGCAACCTGATGTACCAGGCCCTCCCTTATTTCATTAAAAAAAAAAAAAAAAGATCTCAACTATTCCTTTCATAACTCCTCCCATTACACATCTTTTCTTTCATCCAACCTGCCTTTGCTTGGTATCCCTAGTGACTTTCTGTGGACTAGGTTGCTTGCTTTCCCAAATTCCATTGTCGAGGGGGGAAAAACCGTTTTCTGTACCCTCTTAGGTTCAGTGTTTGGGGGCCTGTAAATTAAACAGACAGAAGATATTAGCAAGAGAAAATACAGATTTCTATTTGTGTAATAATGAGGCAGTTCCCAGAAAAATATGATTCAAGGAGGCAGTGAGAACCTGGGGCTTATATACCATCTTAATAGGGGTTGGGGAGAGACAGAGGGGTGCTTCTGGTAGAAGAGACGACTTTTAGGAAACATGAGTGGGCTCTTAGGAGAACAGATGCGAGACATGGTAGTTGTATGAGGATGTCTGTTTACATAGTTTCTTACCCAGGCTCTGACCTGTGCACACTTCTCTTCAGCCATAAAAGTCAACCTTCCCCGGTTGTAAAACTCCTGGGGAGGGGATTTATGGCAGTTGAATTCTTTAGGGAGCCTTTGCTTTTAGGAAGATAAGGAGAATTTAGAAAAAGCCTCTCCCTGCAGCTGTTGATTCTCATATGTCTTCAGCTCAGAATAATCCTTGGGCTCCCATGGCATGTTCTGGGTCCCCTTCAGCACCGAGCGGTCCCTGTTTTTTTTCCCCAACTCCCCATCATCACTTTCTTGCTTCTTCCTGTGAATATTCAGCTTCTGGCTGGCCAGCGGCTAGGCCTCTGCTTGCTGAGCTGACCGGCCTCTGCATTGCTGAATGACCTCAAGTCCTGCCTTCATCCCAAGCAGTTTCATCTCCCATGGGACCTCAGGGAGTCCTGCTTTCCAGGAGCCCTTGGTCTGGCTCCCACTTGAGCCAGCTGGCCCCATGCCAGCCCCAGGGACCCTCCCCCCCCCCCACCCACCCCGGACCGCACCAGGCGCTGCGATCCCTGTGTTGGATCACGTGTTTTCTCGGTTCTTTGTGTGTTTGCACGTGTGGTTGTGCAGTCTTCACGTATCGGCAGTTTCAAAGAATGATGGTTCTCATTAGGCCCTCGTAACAGCATGTACGTATAACCCATCTATTTTAAGCCACCATCACAGAATGAAAACTTGACAGGGCTCCGGACACTGAGAAGGATGAGTTGTACCTTGGATTTGTGAAAAATTAAATAGTCGTGCCCACAAAGAACCGTAGTGGACACACAGAGTTCTGCTGGGCTAGGGGAGCAATGACACTTATCTGCCAGGGCTAAGAACCTCTTTCTACAGTCCCAGCTTTGCCTTTGGAATGTTTGTAAACCCCGTGTGCGTCCGTGTAGTTGGCTCTGGTTCTGTGTCACTCTCCCTGGCTCCTCACAGCACCCGGCCGCGTTCTCCCTCGCTGGTTACTCCAGGGCTCCGTCCTGGCTTCCTCTTCTGTGTTACTCGCCTGTCATCAGCGGGGAAGGGGGGTTGCTGTATTGGGGTAAAAAAAGTCTGTCTGCAAAGGCTTCTTAGGCGGCGACAATGAACAAGATACCTCAGAAACACTGGATTACTCGTATGCTAGCTTAAACAAATACTGAGTTAATAGTCGCCAGTAATTTCCATGGGCGGCATCTGACAAATTCAAGGGTGATCTTCTGTTTTTTTAGAGGGCGTCCACAGTGGCTACATCCCCGTGACTGTGTTTGTTTAAACTAGGGTGACTAAGTCCTCGCCATCGGCCAGACCCTGTGCAGTGCTAGTTCTGAATCTCCGTGTTCCAGGAACCCACCAAATCCCAGGCCAGTGGGGATGACTGGTCCCCCCCCTTGTTTAAGTCCAGACTTGGCAACAGCTTGTCCTAAGTGCTGGCAAGAGGATCCAGATCTCTTTGAGGGATGCTGGGGGTCTTGGACCAGTTCTTCAACGTCCTCCTAACTCTTAAGAGTCTTGGACGTAAAGTGGATGAAAATGGAATCCCTGACTGTTTTCTAAAGCACAGGTGAATGCACGAGGAACTGGGGTGTGAGTTCTGCACAAATAAAGAAGACTGGCCATTGGGTTGGGAGCTTCTTGCCAGCGTCCTTTCTCTGGACCATCAGCAAATTAGAGCATGGTTTGTTTTATCAGCTGAAGGCCTCTTAGCACAGCCAGAGGGTGTGCTGGTTGTATATTGTATCATTCTCTCCACAGTTAGCTAGGTGAATTTTAAATGTGAATTTTGGTGCTTAACCTTGGACTAGTTGCCCGTGTTCCTTTCCACCTCTGCCGTAACAAATGACCACAAGCTTAGGGACTTAGAACAAGGCAGATTTTTATCTCACTGTTCCATAGGTTGGAATTGCGGGCCTGGCATAGCTGGGTCCTCCGCTCCAAGTCTCACAGGCGTGAAACCAAGATGTTGGCTGGCTGGGCTCCTCCCAGGAGGCGCTAGGGAAGGACCACGCCCAGGCTCATCAGGTGGCTGGTGGAATCCAGCTCCTTGTAGGATAGGACTGGAGTCCCCGTCTCCTAGCTGGGTGTCCTGGGCTTCGCCCTCAGCCCCTCGAGGTCTCGCTCTGGTCCTGACAGTGGGTCTGCCCTCACAGAGCCAGCACTGGTGCATCCGACTCTGCTTACACTTGACATCACTCCTTCTGCAGCGTCTCTCCCCCTCCAGCCAGAGAAGGTGCTCTCCTTTTAGGGGCACACCTGGCTAGAGGAGCCCCCCACCTTTCGGCCAGGACACCCTCCCTGTCTCCAGCTCCATAACCTGAAGCCCATCTGCAGAGTCCCCTTTACCATGTAAGGGACCCCATTCATAGGTTCTGGGGCTTCAGGGGTGGGCATCTTTGGGGACCAGTCTGCCCACCGCAGTACCTAATCTCAGTTCCAGTTTTCCCACTTATAAGATGGGGATAAGAATATTAGAAATGTTAGAAATGACACTTGCTGCAGGAATAAAGCTTCTCCCAGGCCCTCTGCCACTGACTTTCTCCCTCTACGTTGTTCTCTGCTGCTTCTGCATCATTCTGTAGGGGTTCACATTCCTGATTCTTCCAGAGTCTCTGCACAGCGCCTGGCTGCTGACCCACTGCCCCTTGTGTCCAGGTCCCGAGGTGCTCTTGGTCCCCAGGAGGCTGACCCAGTGCCCCTTGTGTCCAGGTCCCGAGGTGCTCTTGGTCCCCAGGAGGCTGACCCAGTGCCCCTTGTGTCCAGGTCCCGAGGTGCTCTTGGTCACCTGGAGGCTGACCCAGTGCCCCTGTGTCCAGGTCCCGAGGTGCTCTTGGTCCCTAGGAGGCTGACGGCCACACTCACAGGCAGGCCTGGGTCCAGGCTGGAGCACGACTCACCCTGTTGTGATGACGTATCAGTCCCTGTGAGTCGTAGCTCTTCACTGCCCCTGTTCTATTAGACAGTAAAATTGAGTCAGGGGCTGAAATGATTGAAATCTATAAGAAGGTAAATGCATGGGATCTGAAGCATTCTCACCCCACTAATATATTCTCAGGGTAGAGGAAGAAAGCTAATACAATGCTATATTTATAGATCCTTTACTTGACTGTTCTGCCCGCAAACACTACTATTGTTGCTATCGTCTGTTTTGAAGGTAGTACTTGCGCTGCTTCTTTTACCAGCAGCTAAAAGCGCCTACGGCACATGGTCCCTGGGGCACGTGTTGGAGGCCCTGGAGGACCACAAGGAGCCCCCGGTCCTGGGTAGTTTTTGTGGCTCTCACCCCACCGTGCTGAGTGTCCACTGGCCAGTCTCCGACAAGCAGAAACCCAGGATGTGGTTCTGTGGCCACACAGGGATCCACACGATGCAGAGGGCTCGGGTCAGCTTGGACCCTTGGCTAGTAGATGCCCCCCGCCCCCCACCATTTGTAACCCCCAAGAAGAGCCTTGCAAACTCACGGCTTGCTGTTTATACTCCTTGAGAATGTTTCTTGGCCCACGTGGACCCAGGATGCCTTCCTGACTGCTCTGCGCCCACCTTCAGGGGCCTCATGTGTCTCCACAGGGTCCCCTGCCTCTGCCCAGCAGTGCCCGCAACCGCTCCGGGGTGACCTGACCGCGCGACCCCTTGGGCACCCTTTGCGCAGAGCTCCTTACGTCTTCACGCATTTCCGTTCCTAGTGAAATAAAAGCGTAACCCGAGTGCCAGAGCCGGTCGACGTTTAAAGTGAGCATTTGCATCATCTGATTTTATTCATTATAAGCGTTTTAAGTTAAAGTCATTATGTACAGGGAGGATTCAGACCATCCCAAGAAAACAAGGCCAAGGACTTTATTTGCACTAATGTGAATTTTGCCATGGTCAGGTGTATCTTCTTGAAACTTTTCCCAAATGTATTCCTCAGAGCACTAGTTTTGGGGGACGTTCATTGGTTTTCTCTGAAAACAGATTTCTACGTTTGCGAAACTTCTCCATCAAACTTGAAACAATGGGTTTATCCAGGGCAGTCCTTCTGGAAACTTTTTTTATGCTGATTTTTGTATGTCACGAATCTCCAGTCCTTCATTCAATGTGAAGAATCTCCTTTTTGTAGTAGATCTCTCTGGACTGTTGCATCAAAGAACATTCTGGAAACCTCATACCTAATGACGTCCTAGTAGACAGTTTATCTTTATTTATTTTATTTATTCTTTTATTAATTTTCATTGCAGTGTAGTTGCTTTACAATGTTGTGTTAGTTTCTGCTGTACAGCAAAGTGACTCAGCTATATGTATACGTATATCCCCTCTTTTTTGGATTTCCTTCCCATTTAGGTCACCACAGAACACTGAGTAGAGTTCCCTGTGCTATATAGCAGGTTCTCATTAGTTATCTATTTTATACATAGTATCAGTGTTGTATATATGTCAATCCCAATCTCCCAATTCCTCCCCACCCCTTTCCCCCTTGGTATCCATACATTTGTTCTCTACAGTCTGTGTCTCTATTGCTGCTTTGCAAATAAGATCATGTGTACCATTTTTCCAGATTCCACATATATGCATTAATATACGATATTTGTTTTTCTCTTTCTGACTTACTTCACTGTGTATGACAGACTCTAGGTCCATCCACAACTCTGCAAATGACCCAATTTCGTTCTTTTTTATGGCTGAGTAATATTCATTATATATATGTACCACATCTTTTTTATGCATTCCTCTGTTGATGGATGTTTAGAAATGAACATTAGTATGACTGTTGAGAGATGAAGAAAAAGATCATAAGCCTCCCCTGGAATTAAGCACATCTTCACTTCCAGAAGTGCTGACTTAGCTACGGTTGTGTGTAAAAGGAAGCTTTCATCTGGTTGGTGGGCACTAAGTGGGTTCGCAGAATTCAGGCGTCTTTGTGAGTACCAGAGTACTCACTCACTTTGTGAGTACCCAGGTGGCTGGGCCATAAGTAACAGCTGTTCGCATCCAGAGGACTGAAGAGAGGCCTCCTGCATTGGCGGCAGTGACATGTCAACCCCCAGAACCGCGGCCTTTCCGTCAGCCTGCTTGGGAACGAAGAGTTTAACCCCCTCCAGGTCCAGTAATTACGTAGGCTTTCCCTGCGTGTGTATCGCTTCCCAAAATAACTGTCAGCCTCTCCGGTACACGACGTTTGCAGGCAGAGTGGAAAAATCACTTCCACAGGCCTTCAAAGGCGCCCTCTGTCCTGTGATAATTCTGTTTGTGGCTTAAGCCTCTTCAGTAGCTATGCCCAAAGGCAGACAAAATGTGCTGTGCTTCTGCTCTTCTAGGCATTTGTGGAGTTAGGTCATCCAGGAAACATTTCTTTCCTTTCCCCAAACTGCAAGCAGTTGTGATCTAAGAAACCTCAAAGCGGTTCTTCCTCTGAGAGAGTGCTAACTGGAGGTTACACACAGCTCGCTGTTAGATGTATTGTAATAGTGTGCTTGTGTGGCCACAACGCGCCGTCACAGGCTGGGGGCTGAAACAGCAGGCACGCGTATCCTCGCGGCTCTTCCTCTGAGAGAGCGCTAACTGGAGGTTACACACAGCTCGCTGTTAGACGTATTGTAATAGTGTGCTTGGGTGGCCACAACGCACCGTCACAGGCTGGGGGGCTGAAAAGCAGGCACGTGTATCCTCGCGGTTCTGGGGGCCAGACGTCCAACACGAGCGTTCTGGCAGGTTCCGCCTCAGGTGAGGGCTTTCTTCCTGCTACTTTGTCCTCTCATGGCCTTTCCTCTGAGTGCAAGGGGAGGGCCAGACAAAGCAGCTTCCCCTTCCTCTTGGAAGGACCCTAACCCTCTCTGATTAGGGCCTCCTTGGGACTCATTTCACCTGAAAACCATTCGAGGGACCCTGTATCCAAATACATTGGGTGTTAGGGTTTACTATTTGAATCTTGTGGAAAACAGTTCGCCCCATAGTATGTATTTTGACATGGTAGCCACGCAGGGGGATAATCTTCAAGGCTGGTGTCATAGTTTAGCTCTCAGCGCGTGAAACTAATAGGGGCCTTGAGTCAAACCTGTGTTTCACGAGTATCGTGCAGAAGGCCGAGGAAAACACTGATTTTGCCCATTTACTTGAATCTGTAGAGGAGGTAGGTAGGTGAAAGAAAGGATTCTGATGACCATTTAGAAACAAATCACACTTGTTTTATGAATCTTTAAAATACTCAGAGCCTCTGGGAGCCTTGCTGGGCTTTTCAGTGATTCCTGACAAATTGGTGAACACAGGATCTGTATCATTAAAAGAGAAAATGAGAAAAAGGTTTCTGAGCTATCTTGAAGTCCTTTGCTCAGCACTTAATTTACACGCACATACTTTAAGGTGGACACTGAGAGGGCCTCACGGTGTAGTTGTCATGAATCAAATGACAGAGAATTCCTTAGGAAGCTTCCCGCCCATGCCCGCCAAGTTGTTAAATACTACATTTTTCAAAGGCTTTCCTCAAAAGGAAAAGGAATCCAGTTAGTGGTGTGAATCATTCATGTATTTAGCCTGTAACTCTAGAGGATTTTGTTATGAATATGTTTATCTCAGTACTGGCTTTATTCTTTTAGTTTCAGACTAAAATTAATTCAGTAAGACAGTAGCTCTGCAGTGTGCAAGGGATACTGACGTCAGCATCAGACACTTCTGTAGAAGCCCAAGCACAGGTAGAATCTACTTTACCTATAGATAGGTGGATGAGTGGGTGGGTGTGTAGGTACGCAGATAGACAGGGATGGATGGGTGGGTGGGTGCTTGGATGGATGGATGGTGGGTGGGTGGATGGATGGTGGGTGGGTGGATGGATGGATGGTGGGTGGGTGGATGGGTGGATGGATGGTGGGTGGGTGGATGGATGGTGAGTGGATGGATGGATGGTGGGTGGATGGATGGTGGGTGGGTGGATGGATGGATGGATGGATGGTGGGTGGGTGGATGGATGGTGGGTGGGTGGATGGTGGGTGGTGGATGGATGGATGGATGGTGGCTGGATGGATGGTGGGTGGATGGATGGATGGATGGTGGGTGTGTGGATGGATGGTGGGTGGATGGATGGATGGATGGTGGGTGGGTGGATGGATGGTGGGTGGATGGATGGATGGTGAATGGATTGAATGGTGGGTGGATGGATGGATAGATGGTGCATGAGTGGATGGATGGATAAAAAGATGAAGAATATGAACAAAAGTAGTAATTAACAGCAAAACACATGCAAACTTCAGTCATTTTTACAACGGTACTTAAAGGTTTATTATTTAAGTAAACATGGAATGAAGTGTATACATATTTGATATCACAATATTGTGGTACTTGTTTATGGGTAATTCGCCGACAAAGAACAAGGAGACCAATAAAACTTAAACATGAGCACTGTTAATAAAAAGTTAATCAAAAAAATTTAAGACCTCCTCAAAGTTTTCATGTCTCATAGTGTGAAAATTGAACTTGATATTATAAAATTAATGTATAGAATCAAATCTACTGCAAAAAATGATATAATGGAAGTTTCAACTTAAAAGTAGTGGTTTAGTTGAAAACTGTTTTAGTGATTAGATTTGGATTATCCATGGCTTTATATATAATGAAAAATCATGGCTGCTGCTTTAAGAGGTACTTAAATTTGCATACACATAATGCCAGGCCCCTGAGAGTCTTCAAAGTGAACCAAAGTGACTTCATGTCAAAGTTTGTGTGTTACTGAGCAAAAGGAAAAGCTTTATTCCCTAGAGACGATGTAATCACATGGAAAAAGTTCACTAGTTCCAGAAAAGTGTACAACTTAAAATGTACACTTGTACTCGTTTGAAATGTAAAATTAGTTATCAAGTGTCATCTCAGGTGGGTCTGGACCTGAAGGGAATAGGTGCATGGGATTGAAGGTGAGTCCCTGTTGGCCTGAGCTGATGAGGAAAAGCACGGTGCGGGCCATAACTCCGAATGTGTGGGAACCCAGTGTATAAACCATCCCTTGGAAGTAAGGGGAGGGGCCCAGGCCGTCTGATGACATACCTAGCAGAGGGATCCGACATTGCTTCTGGGGCTGCACCTCACCTGGCCCCGCTGCTGCCTCACCTGGTTCCCCTTCTGCCCCCCACTGTCGCTGAAGCTCCATCCCTCCTGGGCCGTCTGCACATCTCAGAGAAATGCGAGGCTGCCTCGGGCCCCTCCTGGTCTCCCCTTTTCCCTCCTCCTGGTTGCAGCTCCACACCCAGCCCGCCTCTGCTCACGCCCGGCCCCCCTCCTCTCACACCCAGCCTCCCTCCTCTCACACCCCGTCCGCTCACACCCAGCCCCCCTCCGCTCACACCCAGCCCATCTCCTCTCACACCCAGCCCCCCTTCTCTCACACCCCATCCGCTCACGCCCAGCCCCCCTCCGCTCACACCCAGCCCATCTCCTCTCACACCCAGCCCCCCTCCTCTCACACCCAGTCCGCTCACACCCAGCCCCCCTCCGCTCATACCCAGCCCCCCTCCTCTCACACCCAGCCCCCCTCCGCTCACACCCAGCCCCCTCCTCACACCCAGCCCCCCTCCGCTCACACCCAGCCCCCCTCCGCTCATACCCAGCCCCCCTCTGCTCACACCCAGCCCCGCTCCGCTCACACCCAGCCCCCCTCCACTCACCCACGACATAGGCAGGCCCCTCATGTCTCTGGCAGACCCTCGCACAGTGGACTCAAACCCAGGCTGTCACAAAGCAAGCTCTCCTTCCCTGCACCAGAACGGCAGTCCCAGTGCCCTCCGCATCAGAAAGGTCGGACTCTCCTTTGCGTCAACGTCCAGGGCACTGTCCAGCAAACTCCCTGTTGCCTCTGAAGGATTCCCCTAATCCCATCCACCTCCCTCCGTTGTCTCCACCACCGTCAGACAAAGATTCTGTTCTGTGCAATTCCATAGTTATCACATGAGCCATCGTAGTTATGTGATTCTCACGTTGAAAGGACCTCCTAGCCACCCCGCCCCCAGCCCGTGGCTCAGACGAGCAGCGTGGGCGAAGATCGTGGACGTGGGCCGCCTTACAGGGCGCTCCTGAGTCTGAGCACCTTCAGAGAAGTGGGTTCGGCGCCTCCGTGAGCGAAGCCCCTGAAATACTTCACTTCACCTACCCGGTGGTTGGAAATGTCATTCTTTCTAAATTAAACCCCTCAAGCTACAGTTTAATTAAGCTCATCTGCTCTCCTGGAGATGGAATTCAGATATATTTTAGCCTTCAGCTTGGTAAAGTGAAAAAGAACACTGGATTCTGGAGGCCCAGGCACAGTTCCCAAATTCTGTCACCTGCCTGCCGGTGTGACCTTCAGCTCACCTCTGAGCTTCCCAGGCTCAGATCCCTCACCCGTGACAGTGACAGGAGAGGGCTGGGCTGGCCGCTGCCCTGGAGGGTGACACTCTGCGGCCCCTGTGTTGCTTTGAGTCCCGCCCAGGGTGCTTCCGCCACCTGCGCGGATTCGGCAGGCGCTCCTCACGTACCCACTCCCTGCCTGGCACCGTGAGAGGGCGCCTTTCCCGCAGCCCTGCCTGGTCACAGCCAAGCACAAGCTGTGAGGAGAGTACTCCTGACCGGCAGCCTCCTTGAAGTACTGGAAGTGTGTCCTGGGGTACGTGCTATGTGTGCTGTGCTCCAAAACTCGCTCCACTGGTGAAACGATCGCGTCCACACCCACCCACAGGATCTTGGGCCGAGGGACGAGGTGCAGGTGCAGGAGGGCGGGCGGGCGGGCGTTCTGCCCCCCCCCCCCCGGCTTCCGCACCTGCTGCAGCCCCTGCAGAGCCTTTCCTTAACGGGGACGCTGCTTTCCACAGATGCCAAAGAAGCACACATCCCCAGTCACACTTTCCAAGTAGGTGTGAGTGAATTCAGGTTAAGTGCAACCACTCAGTACCGGGTGGGAAGGGCTGGGCTGGTCACTGAGGGAACAATGAAGTGTTGAAAAGGAGGGAGAGAGACAAAGGTCAGCGCCTGTGAGCCACATGTGGCCTTTAGAAACTGCCCGGACATATTTTGGTACTTGCCGGGAAAACGTACTTCCTCCTTTTTGTTTGTGTAAGGTGTGAGCTGTATTGCTTTAGCTTACGTCTTTCAGTGGGTTTATGATTTGGTGGTTTTATGACCGGTAAGTCCTGTTACGAACAGGCATAGTCTTTCCAGGTAACTTTCAAAGGTTTATTCTTTGGTTTCAGTAGAGAGACAAGCTGTGTGGTGACTATTCATACAGTGTCCACGATTCTAGGTTCTGGGTACCTTTCCCTATGAGTGGTCCTTAGAAGACCATTAGGTCTTAGGAATCAGGGTACAGCATAATGAGCACATGAAAACCTTTTGAGGCATTTTCACAGGTGCTCCAAAATCTAGTTGTCCTGCGTTGTAATTTTGATCCTTGTGAGAAGGAGGGGAAGCCCTACGATTCCCGGTGCTGTCCCGTGACTGAGACCCCAGTGCTGTCCGTGTGCTGCCAGGGCTGGGGTCGGCCACCTGGACCCATCGCTGGTGCTGACCTCGGCGGGATCCGCGTCGTGTGTGTGGTTCCTGTCCTGTATTTGGCTGCTCTGTTCAGCTTGTGTGAAGAGGGTAAGGCTGGGGCAGAGGGACCGAGGGGTCCAGTTTCCTGTAAACTGCGCTGCCCCCCTTGTTTGCTGCTGCATTTTCCTGCCCCGTCCTCGTCATACAGCCTCCAGTGGACTGGCCGATTCCGGTACCAAACGCAAGTGTGTGTGCCCGATGACGCACACTGAGGCCAAACAGCACGCAGACTTGGGGGTTTGGAGCAGAGAAAGGTTTACTGCAGCGCCTTGCAAGCAGACGGTGGCTCATGCCCCGCAATACTCCAAACTCCCCCAAGGGTTTCAGCAAAGCATTTTGAGAGGCAAGTTGAAGAAGCAGCGTGGATGGTAGCTGCAGACTTCTTGGTGCCAGAATCCTTTGTCCTTGCAGCTGTCCACATAGGTCAGGTCGCGATGTTCATGTAAACCTCCAATAAGACAAACAGTATTCTCTGTTCTGCAAATTTTTATCTCTACCTGAATGGGAAGGTGTTACACTTTTAAAGGTCAGAGCCTTGAGAATGGGCTCTCCTGTGTATTTCAGGCTACACGCAACATTCTTAACTGGAAGCTAAAGCAATAGCGTACAAAGGCCAAAGTTAAAGAAACAGATCCAATATGGAGTCATATTTGTTCTTCCCTATTACAATCTGCTTTTAAAAACTTGAGCTTCTCTTTTAACTTCTCCGCACTTCTCGAATTCTTGCTGGCCGATGGGAAGAGTCCAGCTGGTGCTCGTGGAAGGCGTTTGTTGAGATCTACCAGGCAAGGAGGAGGCCGCGGGAGAGGAGGCAAAAGAAAGGAATTTTAGGAGCTCCTGACACAATGTGTACAATCAGGGTTTCTGCCGTTCTTCCGACCATATTTACAACACAGACTACAATCGCTTTTGACCTTTGGGAACAGTCAGCCTCAGGTGGCTCTGTGCAAACTCCCCGTCCTGTCTGCCCGGCTTTGCCCTGAGTCCTTTCGAGGGCCCAGCCTTACTTATCTGCCTGGACACACTTCCAGCGGCCCTCCTGCTGCACAAGCCTCACACATCCCCTCCTCCCTGTCGTCCTTCAGGCTGGCCTCCCTGACGCCTGCCACCCTTTACGCTGCCGCATGCGTCCTAAACATCGCGTTTCACATCTCCGTGCTGCGTTGGGGTGATTCATTCCGGAATTAGGTGGGGACAAAGGGTAAATTGGAAACAGAAACCAATAAACGGTGCCCGCCTGCAGAAAGAGTGAAACCTTCAGAAACAGGGTGTGTCAGTTACGCCGCCTGTGTTAGCCGTAAGTACCTGCGGAGCTTTTCCCCATTACGCCACCATTCCTCCTTTTATTTCCTGGAGCTTAAACGGCATGTGGACAGAGCATGTGGACATTGCTCTGTACTTCCTGGAGCTTAAAGGGCACGTGGGCGAGCTGTCAGGTGCGAATGGACGGACCCCTGTTCTCCGATGAGGGCAGGCGTCTCGGGCCCCTGTTCCGCTCCGTGCCGCGGTTTCTGAGCCGCCACTTTTCCCTCACACCTGCCCACATGCTCCCTGGAAGGGGCCTCCCACAAATACGAAATCAAAGCTGTTTTCTCGACTGGAGCCGGGCACCGTTACCCCAAGGAACCAACAAAGTCTCTTCTTCCGCCCCACTGAAAGCTCACAGGGGGCCAGCACAAAGCCTACAAATCTCACGTATTTAAAGAGCGACGTGTCAGCAGGTGACATTTAAGTGCCTGTCCATGGTCCCAGGTAAAACAACAGGGACGTTTAGAAGACGGTCAGGTCGTAACTTTAAAAAGTCAGGGACAGGAACGTCACGAGCAGGAACTCTCTGAATGAGATAACTAAGAAACGGCACCTCGGCGGCCTAAGCGGAGTCATTCCCCCTCTGAGAGGGAAACCGTCTTCTCAGGGTAGAGGCAGAGAGCTTGAAACAAGCCAGGGGGCTGCAGGAGGCCTGACGGGAAGGCAGTGGGACTGCGTGTTCCGTGTGCCCAGGACCGTCCAGTTCAGCGCTGTGTCCCGGGCATCAGCCCACTCCGTGCAGTGCCTAGTGCCGACCTGTTGTCATGACGAGTACTAACTCACTCGGTCCTCACCTCGGCCCTGGGGGGAGTCAGCTTATGAATGGCTCAGCCTCCCGGAGAAAGGGAAGGAAGGAGGGAAAGAAAAAAAGTCAGTGAACCTGTTCCAGAGCAGACCAGCAGTAAGAGTGTGAGAGCGTGTGTTTGTGTTTGTGTTTGTGTGTGTTGTGTGTTGTGCGTTTTCCACTGACTTAAAGACATCAGAGGATGCAGACCTTCTAGTGTCAGGCCGCACCTGGCAGCTGGTGCCCAGGAGCCATTTCCAGGTCACCAGCACGTGGGGCTGGGACCGCAGCGACCTATGAAGTGGGGTTGGGGGGAGTCATTGTGATCAGTGGCAGGGGGGCTGGGGGCTGGGAGGACGTGAGGGGGAGACTGTCAGGGTCCAACCTGGGCCACCGCCGGGCGTCCTCGGGCACTTGTGGAGAAGAAGGGGCACAGGAGAGCATCTCAGAGGTGCCGGGAGGAGCCGTCTTCATACATGTCTGGCCCCTACAGAATCTTAATGGAAAAGACTAAAGCTGCTTTCACGTTCAGTGTGGAATTCCAGGAGCCAAGGGAAGCTTTCTCAGTGGGTGCTCTCCTCGGAGGGAAGGTGACAAAAAGGTGACACGCCCGTTCACCACTGGGTAGATTTCTGCCTCGCATTTGGAGCGAGTCCTGACGTGGAACTCGCGGTAGCGATGGTCACAGGATGGCACGTTGAGGAGCTTCCTGACATGAACAGGGGCACAGACACTCCCGTTTAGAGGTGGTGCCTGAATAAGCTGAAACAGGTACCGCACCTGGTACTCAATCTTCGTGTTTGGGAGATTTTTGGTGCGTGACGGGTACCCCCCGGGGGCTGAGTTTTTCACTAAAACATCCTAACGGTTTAATTTCCAAACTGCAGTACTTGAAACATTGCCAGCTCTTAAGTCACTTTACACCTAAAAAGCATATTTTTTCTTACTTTTCACAACGTCCTCGCATGCTCAGCATGGTCAATTATGGATTGAACAGATTCTTATGATTCAAATAAAATAAATTTGTAAACCGAGAATCCGGTCTTTCCACGCAGCTGTGCCACATTTCGGTAGCACTTTGGGGCCAAGATGGACCTCCCCCCTGTAAAGTGACGTGGTGGGACGCACTCGGACCGCAGAAGGGCCAGCGCCCTCTCCTGCCCACAGACCATAAAGTGGACAGCCTCCACTCCGCTTCTGTGTCGCACAGAACACCGAGCTGACTCGGCTGGCGGTGGTGCGGGCGATGGAAGCCCAGTCTAGACGTGCGGTTACAGAGAAGGCCGTCTCATCCTCTCTTTCTTCCTCACCCCGCAGTGCCTGGTCTTTGAAGATGCTCCCAACGGGGTGGAGGCCGCCCTCGCAGCTGGGATGCAGGTGGTCATGGTTCCCGACGGAAACTTAAACCGAGCCCTGACCACAAAGGCCACCCTCGTGCTGGATTCCCTGCAGGACTTCCAGCCCGAGCTGTTTGGTCTGCCGCCCTACGAGTGAGAGGCTCCTGCGCCCACGCGTGTGGCCCACGCTGCCCAGGAGAAGGGCAGAGGAAAGCCCAGCTCCCAGACCTCCATGTGAACAGTCCTTCAGCCTGTGAAGCCTTCCCATCCCACGAGGGCCTGGCCCACGCTCTCTAAACGGTCAATGAACTGTAACTTGACAGACAGGAAGCAGAAGAGAGCCCAGAACACAGATGGAAATTGTCGCTTGAATAGTCATGTTTAGTATTTGAATAATTTGGGTTCATTTCTTTTTCTTCTTCGTTGTTCTCAACCCTGGCTGGAAAATGTAAAATATATATACATGTATGTATATATGCTTTTATGTATATATGTGTATGTACATATTTGTTATATTTATATACATTGTGTACTGTATCGCTCTCCTCAGTGTTTCATCTTAACATGCGCTAGCAACTGATAAAAGTGAGGTGGTAATGGTAATTCTGTTTGGTTTGTAATCTGAGTGGGAAATCCACATGATGGATGAGGTTTTCATAAATCATTCTCTTTATCAGCAAATGTTGACATTCCTTACGTGCCCTTAAATCTCTGTGGACCTCTACTGAGAGACTGACTGTGGACTGTATCTTCCATTGTTTCCTTTCTGTGTGAACATGATGGTAGCCTACATCTTATAGTGAGGGGCATATCCACGTTTGAGAATGTTTTCTGCCTCAGAGAAATCATTTCCTTTAAGAACATTTATTTTTTTAATACATTCTTTGATGCAGATAGAATTGGATTTCAGAGTGCATCCTTGGTACCACCGAGAGCCGTAGCCCATTTTTGGAACAATTTATTGGACATTACACTTTGATGATTAACTGCTTATAGTAGATTTACTCAGCCTTTCGTGATGGGAATATAGTGAGAGGCATTGAAAATGGGAAAAATACAATCACAGGGTGTTTCCACTGGTGGGCACCCCACCTCCGGCCTGCCCCGGTGTTCTCTGCTATTGACTGTCCTTGAGCTAATTTTCAACTCTGTGAGTCTTAGAAAGGTGATAGTGATGTGTGTGATTGTCAGGTGGAATGATTGTCTGTGCATGGTTGTCTCTGGCTGTTGACCAATTTTACATTATTTCAGCAAATTCATTTCAACATTCTTGATTGCTGTATACGTGTCTGTTCTTTGAATTCTCCTTAGAATCGGTTGTAACATCTTACTGGTTCCCTCACCAGTGAGTTTAATTGAATAAAAGCTTTGACACTTACTTGTTCATGTTTTATTTGTGTGGGAGTATGATTTTACCTTTTTTAAAAAAAAAATTATCGTCTAACAAATGTAAAACGTAAATGCAAAACATACATGATTGACTTTTTTTTTAACCCAACTGTAAAGTGGCATTTACATATTTAAAAAAATTTTTATTGAAATGTAGTTGATTTACAATGTTGTATTGGTTTCAGGTGTACAGCAAAGTGATTTGATTTTATATATATATTCTTTTTCAGATTCTTTTCCATTATAGGTCATTACAGATTATTGAGTATTGTTCCCTGTGCTGTACAGCAGGTCCTTGTTGGTTATCTATTTTATATACAGTAGGCATTTACATATTTTAGGTGAACCATGCTGTCTTTGCATACAGCAAAGAAAGGCTCTCAGTGAAATGGTCACGTATGTGATTCGGTATCTCATTCTTCCAAAATATTTGTGTTGATGTTTTCTAATCATTAAGCCATTTTGCATGAATAAGGCAAACAGGTTTAATGCCTCTAAATGATGTAAATCAGGGTCAGTTTTTCTCTAGGGTGAATTTGGTCTTAAATGTGGTGGTGGTGTTTTTGTGGTTTTAGCCAACTCTGCAGACAAACACTTTGTACTTTTTTGTACAAAAGAGGAATATGGATGTGTGGTCAAAGCCCACATATTCTTTCTTATTTTTCTACGTGAGTCTGATTGCTTCAATACAACATTTCAGTGGTGTTTTCCCACTGAACAGTCCATCAATTTCATAGAGGTATAATAATGAAAATTTAGACCAGAATGACTGCTGCCAAGAAAGTTTAAAGAGTAGTTGTCTTACTTTCTTAGCTCATTTAAAGTGTGTTCCATTAGGACCTTCAGGGATTAATAGAAGTTATGCCGTTTTGTGCCCTAAGTTGCGCCCGTTTGCTTGTATGTTGCCTGTCCTTCAGGATTTTCGGTACTGATGACAGCCACCGAGAGATGACACAGTCATTCTCTTCTTCAGCCCACTTAAATGAAACGTGAACACTTTTAAGAACGTACTAATTACTACTTATTAGAGTTTTTCCACCTAATAAGTCTTCAGTTAGAGTTCAGTGATTTATAGAAAAGAGAAAAGGTCTGGAAGACACCCACGTAACGCTTAAGACAATTGACTTACTAAGAAATAGGAATTACTTCTGCTCTGCCACGGTAGTCAGTGTTTAGAAACCTCAGCGCACATACCTTTGAATATCATCGACGGTTTGATGCTGAATTTGGCATGCTTTGAATGCTCTTTCCACATTTTAAAAACAAATTTGCACACGATAACAAGTTTTATAACAAAGAATAATGAGTTTTTGCCTGTTGGTGTTAATTCCTCTGCTTAACATCGTGTACTGCCTACACTCTACTATTCCACAGGATAAAGTTCAAACCTCCCTGGCCTTATAGGAAGGCTTTCTGACCTAAGTCTAGCACCAACAGCCTTTAGAATTATTTCTGTTATTATTATTACCATCACCATCGTCATCTTCTGTAAAGGGAAAATGAGAATTGAAGAGCAAGGGGTTTCAAATTAGGCCGGCTTCAATTCAGATCGAAGCTCTGCTACTGACTGGTGGTGTCACTTTATTTTGCCCCTTTCCACCTCAGATGCCTTAGCTGTGAAATGGGGTTACTGAGTACTTTGCAGTGTTGATGTAAAGAATTGATTGAGGTCACACATGGAATGAGAACCCTTAGCACATCATGAAAGATTTATAAAATGGCAGCTACAGTTATTCCTATGTCAGAGTCCATGTGGCATTCTCCACTAGTTTTTGTTGGTTGGAGGTATTTGGTTTACCAAGGATATTTGTTGTCTGAGCAGCTCACACTGTCTGAAAGCAGATTTTCAGGATGCCTCAAAATGTTCTGGTTTCTCGTGATTCTCTTTAACAGATCGTATCTTGTACAGTGGAGTACTTGCTTTCTGTCACCTTCATTAGTCATTGGATATTTCTCTTCATTAGTCATTGGATATTTCACTTGCTTGTAACTATTCTCATCAGAAAAGCTGTGATCCAGATTGAACTAATTCAGCGTTGCTATTTCCTTACTGTATGCCAGGCACCATAGTCACATAAAACTGAATAAGAACACATCTCAGGGTATTTATCTTGTTGCACTTCAGTCATAAAAATATTTGTGTTGCTTCCAGATCTTTTTTCACTACCAGGTTAGCATCAAGCCTGCGTGACAAGGGGCAGGACGGGCCCCCGCACCGTGGTGGGTGCCTGTCACAGAGCTGTTTAGAGACTCTGAAGCCGCCCGCTTGGTGTTAAAGCATGGTATTACAGTGTTGCTTTTGTTGACTGCAAATGCCCATGCTTCCCAAGTTCCACATGGCTTTCTACAACACTGTATATGAAAATGAGTATTTTTACATTAAAATGTTTTCAGGTTTTACCAATATGTTAACAGTGTATTTCTCTAGGAGATGAAAATTACTGTATAAAGAAGTATTTAAGAATCGTAATATTCTCTCATCTCTCTTTTTTTTTAATTGAGGTATAGTTGATTTACAGTGTTGTGTTAGTTTCAGGTGTACAGCAAAGTGATTCAGTTATATGTATATATGTATTTTTTGCAGATTCTTTTCCCTTATAGGTTGTTACAAAATATTGAGTATAGCTCCCTGTGCTATACAGTAGGTCCTTGTTGGTTATCTATTTTATATATGGTAGTGTGTATATGTTAATTCCAAACTCCTAATTTTATCCCTCCCACTACCTTTCCCCTTTGGTAACCATAAGTTTGTTTTCTGTGTCTGTGAGTGTATTTGTTTTGTAAATAAGTTCATTTGTACAATATCATTTTTTTAGATTCCACACATAAGTGATATCATACTGTATTTGTCTTTCTCTGTCTGACTTACTTTACTTAGTATGGTAATCTCTAGGTCCATCCGTGTTGCTGCAAATGACGTCATCTTACATCTCTTTTAATAAGCATGAGACCTTGGGAAACATGCTGTAGTATACATTTGCTTATTGAAAACCTCATCAGAGGGATGGTGTATTCATATAATTGTGCAGAGTCACTTAAAATGCTATGTTTTCAAAATCCACTTTAGGAAAGAATTGGCATGCATTCCATATTCAAGGTCTTAATCAGATAAGGATAGATATTTATTATAAGGAATACCTATTTCTCTGTAAGCCAAGTCAGTGCTCTAATTGGTGGTAAAATTGGCATTCCGTTTAAAAGTCAGAAACCAAAAGGATTCCTACTATCAATAAGCTTTCATATCATCCTTCTAGAAATTCTAGTCAATGAGTAACGCCATTTAATGTTTACATATGAGTCTCATGATGTCAAATTCTCTCAACTGTTTCTCTGAACATGTCTGTTTCACCACTCTTTTTAAGGATGTCTTCACTGGATCCTGAATTCTGGTTTGAGATTAGTTTTGTTTCACCCTTTAAAGATAGAATTTCCTTGTTACCTGCATTTCATAGCTTTGACTAAACAACCAGCTATTGCTCCTACCATTGAAGGTGATCTGTCTCTTTTCTCTAGCTGCTGTTAAGGGTTTGTCCTTGGTCTTTGGTCTTCTGAGGAATGGCTTCCTTTGTTCTGATCTTGTTTGGACTTTGTACCTCTCCCTGAGTCTGTGCTTTGCTTTACGTTTCCCTGAACTCCTCGGCCATTATCTCTTCCCATATTCCCAGGCTCACCTCTTGGGGTCCTCTCCATCTAACCCAACAAAAAGGAGAAGCCTTAGCAGTCCGTGTAATCAGTGAGTCATGCCCAGGCGGGAGCTGCACCACGAGAAGCGAGGGCTCAGGACCTGGGGAGCTTGTGTGGTCGTCAGGACAGGCGAGAAGCCAGCACCGGCTGGGCCACAGGAATGACTTGGAGGCAGGGTACAGGCCCCTAAACAGGATTAAGGTTTCTCCATTAGACTGGAAGCTAGGCACACTGATAGCATCCAGGGGGAGATCGACGCCCTGGAATCAAGTACAGCAGAAGTCACAAATCCCCAGAACCACGGGACCTAAGAACCAGGGGCTCAGCAGAGGGCCCGGATGGAACGCCAGCAGGACCAGGTCCCTGGAGTGAGCCCCTCCTCACCTCTGCTCAGGGTGCATGCTCTGTGCCCTCTGTGCAGGCAGAGCCCAGGACCGCTCAGCTCAGCCTGCCTGCCTGTGGGAAAGCGCTTACCTACAGGAGGAAGGCGGGGAGACAGACAGTCATCTGCACGTGTTTTCAAGGACAGTCATCCTATCCCGAGGCTCACGGTCCCTTCAGAAGAGCATCTGGTTATTATTAGGGCGGGTTTTTAAAGTCCTCTCAAGGATTAGGATCTGAGGCTTTTCATCGATCAGTCCTTTCCCTGAGACTACTTCTTTCATTTCTGGACCTTGATTTTTTCCCTCCAAACTGCAATTGACCGTGTAATTGTCCATACACCCCATTCCCACGCCCGCCACCCTGACAGCATCCAGTGAGAACTTGCCTCCTGAGTTCCAGGACGGTGGAAGTCAGCTTTGAGCCTGTTGGCGGCATTGTCCCCCGAGTCCTGATGATGGTCTCAGATAGACAGCTCTGGTCTTGCGACAGTCCCTGTAGATCCACGTGCTGTCCACTCCCTCCTGTTAGCTATGAACACTCACCTGCCTTTCTCTGGCCAGAGCTCTTTGGAAGGAGTAGCTCAAAGCATATCCCAAGAGTTCTGGGGGGGAGGGGGAGTGGATAACTAGCGGCACCCAGTCCCCCTAGTGGGGGTGGATAACTAGGGGCACCCAAAACAAAACAGTGACTCTTTTGTTTCCTAGTGATGGTAAACCAGATGGGCATGCTCTGACCCCCAGGCAATGTGTAGTTTAGTGTGGGAGACATGGTAAGGAACCACACACAGGAAGATTCAATTGCAAATTGCTATAAACGGCTGTGATGTAGAAGAACAGTGTCTGAGGGAGAACAGCAGTGGGCACCTAATTTAAGTTGGGGCTCATAGGGTCAAGGAGGGGGCCTTGCGACAGAAGCGGCATTTAAGCTTGAGTCAGGAGGCAGTGAAAGTTAGCTTGGCCAGTTTCTTAAAAAGCAAAACGTAGGTTGACCATACATTACCCAGTATTTCCACTCTTAGGTGAGTATTCAAGAGAAATGAAAAAGTATGCCCACCCAGAAACTTGTACACAGATGTTCATTGCAGCACTAGTCATAATAGTCAAAAGGAGGAAACTACAGAAGCCATCAAAAGACAAGGGCTTGGTGGAAGTTGGCTGTATGATAAAATCCCAGATTCCAGTGTTATCCGTACCTTTTACCAACACCCAAACACATTCCTCTAATTAGCTCACATAAAAGGAGCTTCCTGCATTTGTAGCAAGTTAGGTAATTTGGACAAGAGATGGATAAAGATCTCAACTGGGGATTTAGAGTATGCCAAATGAATCAATGAACTCAGTCCATTTTCTAATGTAAAATATGTGCATTTTAAAATATTGATAGGGACTTCCCTGGCGGTCCAGCGGTTAAGACTTCGCCTTCTAACTCAGGGGGTGTGGGTTCGATCCCTGATCAGGGAGCTAAGATCCCACATGCCTTGGGGCCAAAAAACCAAATCATAAAACAGAAGCAATAGTGTAACAATTTCAAGAAAGACTTTAAAAATGGTACACATCAAAAAAATCTTTAAAAATAAAAGAAAATAAAATATTGATAGCATTCGCCTATATAGCAATAAGTGATTTTGGTGAGAAGAACCAACAGAAGAGACAAAGTAAAAGAGAAGGAGTTCAAATCACTTCATGGTTTATAGTCTATTTCTGGTGATAGTTTGTCAAGATAAGCCAAAGCTTGGCTTAGAGGAAAATGCATAGCTTTAGGAGAATCTGGGTCCTAACACGAGAAGGTGTCCAATGAAAACAGGTCAAAGGGAAGTGATTGGAACTTGATAAAAGTTGAAAGTCCACCTTCAAACGCTGCCAAGAGACCAAGGACAATCAGGGCAGAGAAGTGGACATAAGGTCTAGTTACCTGAGGTTGGACAGGATCAGCTCTGGGGACCAAGGACAGACTGGAGAAGATTAAGGTGAAGGGCTTGGCACCATGAGTGGAGAAGATTCCCGAGAAGTTTTACTGATCAGGAGAGCAAAGACAGGGTTGGTCTCTCCAGGGCAAAATGGATCCAGGAGGGAGTCTCTTGTCTTTGTTGGAGTTTGCTGTGGACTGAACAATTCAAAGTGGTTAGAAAGAGAAGGACATGCATCAGAACTCCAGATGGTAGAGTTCTGTGAAGTAATTTTATCTTGATCCTACAGGGAACGAGGAACCCTGCTTGGTGGACAGAGTTGAAATTTCTCTTTCAAAACATGAGACCCCAGAGAGAAGGGGAAGGACAGAACAGGCTGAGAGTCTGGCCAGGTGGAGGGCCAGCACAGAGGAAAGAACTCATGGAGTGTTTTGGCATTTACCCCGAAAGTGCATTTAATCCTGCAAATCCAGCGCAGCCCAGTAACTGAAGGTCTCTCAGACCTCCGTCCTCCCTAGCTGTTCACGTCCTGCTCATCAGAACAGATGTCTTTTTACAGCCGAGCAAGCAGCCATGTGCGTGTATGGTTTAAGCCCCCGACAGATACTTCTGACCCCAAATCTCACTCCCTGCCCTGAACCAGGCTCATTCGTGCCCTGTCTCTCTGCACAGAACTCCATGGTGATGCTGCCACATATGTCCACGAATCCCCCTTGTAAAAATGCAAATGCCCTGGAGAACGCGACTTCCCCTCTTAACCTCTTTAACCAGAGCGCTTCCTCCTCATTTTTAGCCGAGAGCCGCTCATCAGCGGGAATCGCATGTCGATGCAAGGAAAGAAGAGGGGGGTTAGTGACAGTGAAGGCTTTTGAATAGGAGGCACGGCAACAGAGGAAGGAGGTCTGAGTGGGAACTTCATGGGACCTTGGAGAGGTTGGCGGCTGACCGTGGGCATTCATGGCCTCCCCGAGTGCCAGCTCCTTTTATTTAATTATCGGGTGCTGGAAGCGAGCCTGCCGCCACCGTGGGCAGCACAAAGGCAGCGAGATCAGGTTGTAAAATGAGGTGCCCTGGGCTCTCCAGGAGAGTGCAGGGAAGCACATCACCCTCATCTTTTTTTTTAACCCTTCTGTGGGGATCCTTCTCCATGGCGGTGTGTCCTTCTGAGTCCACCCCTACAGTAGCAGCATTCAGCTGGCTCTTCTCAGCGGTGGGCCAAGATTGGGCTGGGGCATCCTGCCCTAAGCCACCTCCTAGGGCACGCTCCAAGCTCCAGGATGGCACAGATGCTTATGTCTGAGGTCTAAAGATGAGGGTGACGCCATGCTGGACCACTTTTCCTGGGGCAGTAGAGATGGGGCTGGTTCTGCAGCCCTACTTCATAAAAGACTGTCTCCAGACTGATGTCCTCGGTGGCAATGCAACCCAGAGGGCGGACAGTTCAGTGTCCTGAGATTTCCTCCATGCTGAGTGCTCACCCTTTTTTGGATAAAATCTTAAAATGGTAGATGTCTGTGTGATGTCCTTTGCTGTGCCTCACCCACTCTCCTTACCTTGAGGTTCGGAGGGGGTGAGCTCGCAGAAAGAAATTGACATACACCTTTTAGGATTGGAATGGCTAGTCTCCCGAATCATAATCCAAATTGGATGGTGGCTTGCAGAAACTTTAGAAAAGAAACATCATTCTGCGCCATTTTCTCCACTTACCAGACTCAGAGTTTTCCCAGAAGAATGCCAATATTATACCCCCAATGTATACACTTACCCACAACAGCACTCATAAACTGTTTGAACTCACCAGTGGATAGTCGTTTCCAAACTAACATTGTTACACACTATTTTAAGAAAGTTCCAAAATAAACTTATAAGTATCAGATTAATTCTCAAATAAGCCATGGTGATGGCTGACTCAAATATGCCATCCTTAAAAAAAAATGTCTGTTGTGAAATATTCAAAAGAAACCTTTCTGCATTAAGAAAGAAAGGGCAGGGCTTCCCTGGTGGCGCAGTGGTTGAGAGTCTGCCTGCCAATGCAGGGGACACGGGTTCGAGTCCTGGTCTGGGAAGATCCCACATGCCGCGGAGCAGCTGGGCCCGTGAGCCACAACTACTGAGCCTGCGCGTCTGGAGCCTGTGCTCCGCAACAAGAGAGGCCGCGACAGTGAGAGGCCCGCGCACCACGATGAAGAGTGGCCCCCACTTGCCACAACTGGAGAAAGCCTTCACAGAGAAACGAAGACCCAACACAGCCAAAAATAAATAAATAAATAAAAATTTTTTTAAAAAGTGCAAAAAAAAAAGAAAGAAAGGGCAGTCGGGAAAAAACAATATCCATCCTTATGGGATATATGGAGCTCAGAGTTAAACATAGGGTTTATTTCTCCCTTAAGTGTATGACTTTTTCCCCTAAAGTTGCCCTGTTTTAGTTCCCTACAAATCCATGATAATATAAAGTTACTAAATGATATCTATTAATTTCCACCCAACCATAGTGGTATGAATTTTGAGATTTATATTGGTTTATTTTTCAATGTTGAATGTTTTCCCTACCCACTGAACAGGAGTAACCCTCTCTCCTTCTAAACCTTTTATTTTGTTGAAATATGTCAGCTACCAGAAGCAAGAGGTATCAAAACCAACATCTCTCTTTAATCTCTTTTCAAAAATCTACACACTCTGCCTCATTTTAATTGTGTCTAAAAGGTGATCTTAAACACTGAAAATGAAAAGAAGTCCCTACGTGTGGCACTCTTGGGGGCTCTGAGGATGATTTATACAACAAATTGGAATCCTTCTCCTATTGCCAACTTAAGTCACACGCCCCAGTTGATCCTTCCCTGCTGTTTCATGTAAATATCTGCTGTGCTAATCTGGGCCTACAGACTTTTGCGCAAGAGCATGTTGAGCTCAGACAGAACAAATGCCTTCTACGGAGAAAATTGGAAGGAAAAGGAGAAAATAGAAATGATTGTAGGAACAGGAATAAATATTATATATACATCTGCATACCGAAATCGATCTATCTATCCTCTATGTTGCCATCATCTACCTATCTATCTATCTACCTATCTGTCTATCTTTCCTTTGGTACATTTCAATCAAAATAGCTTAGAGAAAATTGAATATGGGTATCAACATATGCAACCTAATTGTTTTGAATTAAAGAAAAAAATTACTATGGCTACATACCATTCCTCTGATAGAATTAAAATTCTCCATAAGGAATTAAATTCTCCATTCATCCTCATTACTAGTATTTTTACACAGACTGTCCACATATATCATTAAAAAGTGCCATCATATCCTCATAGAATGTTCTGTGTGTATGAGAGAGAGACAGAGACAGAGACAGGCAGACCTATGCAGAAGAGGTGTGACATTTTGAATATAAGTATGTTAGACATTCTCTTCAAGTCCCCCCCTCCCTTATGGTATCAAATTCACTGGGGAGAAAAATAAGAGGTGGCTCTAAAGGAAGGAATTGCTCTTTCAGTTTCAGATGGTTGCATAAACATATTTCCACCCCATTTCTTCTATGAAACTAACCCAACACAACCAAGAGAATAAGAAACAAAAAAAATGTTATCTTTGATGAAACTAGGCATCTTCTGGATCACAGTACATGCAGAAAGATGGCCAAATGCATGAGAATTGGATGAAGGTGATGGGGACACCAAGACAAGCCGTCTTTTTCTGCGTGACTCGGGCAGAAACGGCAGAACTCAAAAGAGTTACCCAAAGTGGGCAACGCACATTAAAAGGAAAAACAATGACCCCGTGCTTAGAAGAGTAGGGTCAAGGTGCGTGGGCTGGTTTTGGAAGCCTCCCTACGTCATGCTTCCATCCTGGCATAGGATGGGGGTGGGGGAAGAATTAGTAAGAAAATAGCCAACAGGCCACCTTTGCTCAAAGCAGACTGTGGGTTTGGCAAAGTGGAGAAGTCAAGAGGTCACCTAGCCAAGCGACTACTCATCCTTACCTGGTGAAGATAGTAAGGTCAAGGTGAGATAAGCACTGTGACACATTCTGCGAAATGCACAGCCTCAGGCTGAGCCCAGACAGCTTTCTGTCAGCACTCACCCACTGGCCTGGTGGAGTTATGAAAAGCCCCGGAGCCACAGCCGGAAACTCAAGCGGCCCACCACCCTTCTGCCCATTCCCCCAGATTTTGCTCAGTCTAGTACCTGGTCCTCATAGATGTCTCCTCCTTCAAACATGAGAAATAATATGATTTCAAAAGCTGGTAGCTGGCCAGAGGCCTTTGAAGAGATGCTGCAAGGAAAAAAAAAAAAAACAGGACATGATGGATGAAGGCACATACCACAGGCATCAAAGACCATGAACAAAGAGATGTCCGAGAAATCAAAGCAATTAAGGAAAATAGTGTTTCTCTGAAATGAGAAGTTAAAGAAGAGATATAAGGGTTTAAGGAGGAGCTGATAGTACATTAGATGGGAATGAAAAGTAGGTGGGCAGCCTCGGAAATAATGAGAATGAAAAGTGAGTAGGAGAGGCAGAGAGAAGAGATGGACCATCTTTAAACTGGTGCCCTGCCAAAATCAAAAATGAATGAACAGGAAAAAATAGTCAAAGGTGTAGTTCACGGTTAAAGTTCTGAAATACAGGGAAATTTGAACCTGGAGACAGAAATAGCACGGTGAAACCGAAGGCACTTTTTACATAGATTAATTCACAAAGAAATTACTGCGATTTTAAGTTATGGAAAAAATTCTACAGATATTCAGAAAAAAAAAAAATCGAGGAAGCTAAGATTTCTCCACGTCAGACAGGAAATGCTTGAAGAACGTGGAACAATATATAAAAAGACCTGAAGGAAAGACTGTATGTCCCAGAATGCAACCCAAACTGTCCGTACATTTTAAAAGATACGAGTAGATATGTCCAAACAGACACCACTGCAGGGAATGTAGGTTCATGAAGAAAACAAACAGAAAGAGGTTGAATTCTTACCAACCAAGAGAAGCCATGTCTAAGAGATTCATGGTAAACTTAAAAGATGTGTTTAAGTGTAAAACTAAGGTGAAACCTGTGGAAATCAGGGTCCCAGAGGAGAAAATAAATGCTGTCAACCATGACCATGTAGAGATGATAATGTAACTAATTAAGACATCATCCGAGGAAACGCAGTTGAACGTGGAAGTGCGAGGAAGAGCATACTGATTTTTCTCATGTTTAACTCCAGGCGTTCAATAGACACTGTTTTTAAATTCATCACAAGTAAAAGAACGACAAATATATTTAAGTGGGTGCAGGCAACCACCAGAAGAACTAAAAGTAGACTAACATTCTTTCATTTTAAGGAAAACCCAGTAATTCAAAGTGATATTCCATGCTTGTTCATCTCATAAAATAATTGCATAAGTGGCTGATGACGCCAGTCAACCTAATTTTTGCAGACTATGTGTATTACCTCAAAATAAGAATACTCTTTATCCATGCTTGACCAAATATATATCCTGTAGAACGTTTCGGTAGACTGTATTTCAATACACTGAAAATCACCAATATTACTTAGGCAACTCCTGTACGAAGGGTGGACATTCAGGAATTCTTAGTAACAGCCTCAGAAAAGGTCCCTGAGTCAGGAACTTACCTTCTTCTTGGTCCAGGGCACGAACAGGGAGAATTAAGCAGCTCTGTAGGATATAAGCCAAAGTCCCATGAGGAAGAGGCAGGGTGTGTGCAAACCCCAAAGGAAGTGCAGGGCCTCCTGCAGAACAGGGTGGGGTCAGAGGGATGACCTTGGGTGGGCGTGGAAGGCTCCTTGAAGAAGCAGGATCTGAGCGGGGTCTCCGGAGACATGGGGCATATGGAGAGGCAGTGAGGACCAGTCCCATGCTGCCGGAGCCGGGGTGAATGGCAGCATGCAGGTGGGAAGGGACAGGACCGTGTCAGAGCCCGTGAGGGCGGTCGTCTGTGAGAACAGGGCACTGAGGAAGCCTGAGAATGGACGAGCTGGCTGCTGCCGGTTGTCATGGCAGAGAGCTCAGCTCTTACGTGTCAGGTGAGGAAGAACCTGGGAAGGTGTTTTCAGCGGCTGGTGGATAAGTTCCAATTATTAGGAAGATTCACCTGCTTGTAGGATTCTGGTCACCCAATAACTTTGGCACCATTCTCCATCTGACCACTTGAACCTCATTTTAAAGTTCTGGTCAAGTGACATAATTGCTCTTGGACCAACCCCGGGGTGTCTGGGGCAGGATGACCAGTGTCATTTGTGAGAGTGGGAATAGAGCACTTCCAAGCATTAGCTCCTGCTGAGGGTGCAGGGTCACAGGCTGCTGAGCAAGAAAGCCAAAAATGGGAGAGGATTTTTAAAAAATTAATAGACTTTTTTGGAGAGTTTTAGGTTTATAGAAAACTTGAGTGAAAGTCCAAAAAGTTCCCATAGATGTCCCCCACCCAGTTTTCCCTGTCGTTAACATCTGGCTTTAGGGTGGTGTGTTTGTTACAGTTGGTGAGCCAATATCGTTACCTTATTATTCACTAAAGCCCACAGTTTACATTAGGGCTCGCTCTTGGTGTGGTGTGTTCTGTGGGTTTTGGCAAACGAACAGTGGCATGTATCCATCATTACAGCATCAGTAGAATAGCTTCACTGCCATAAAAGTCCTCTGTGCTCTGCCTACTCACTCCCTATCCCCCTTAACCCCTGGCAATCACTGATTTTTTTTTTTTTTTACTCTCTCCATAGTTTTGGCTTTTCTGGAAGGTCATCTAGTTGAATCATACCATGTGGTGCCTTTCCACACTGGCTTCTTTCACTTAGCCATATGCATTTTAAGGTTCTAAGGATTTTTAAAACAAAATAAATATTAGGTTTAAACCGAGAACAATTCAGGAATCATACGTGTCTTCCCTAACTTTAAAATGGACTCACTTGATTTTTCTAACACTTAACATTAAAGCACTAGTTCTTTAACCGGTATGCACGAATGTGGTTATATTTGATATTTCATGCCAGCCTCGTTTCACACATGCATTATTTGCATTTTTATGCATTCATTCCACACTTAACGTATTCATAAAGCCCTTGCTTGAAAGGAGCTTACAATTATTTTTATTACAAATGTCATTACAAACAGGAGCTTACAACTGTTTTTATTACAAATGTCATTACACACGGTTGCTCATATATGTGTAAGTTTTTATCTGAAGAAGTGAAAAAATTTGCATGCCAGTGAACTCTGAAGAGAATCCAGAAACTAGGACGTCTTGGGAGGCTTTGTGCGTCTTACGTGCATTCATGTTTAAAGAGTTTTTTGTTCTCTGTATATTTAATCATAACATTTATGGGAGTGGTTTTCAACTGTGACTTTACTTGTCCTAAGGAAGTTCACCTCCCTTATTTCAGACTTTCAAAGTAACGTGCCAAGAACAAGATTGCTGTTGTCTTTCAGTTGGACATACTTGCCCCCATAAACATAACCTACTTGAATCCGTCAAGAGAGCATCATATTCTGACATCTAGTAACTTCCTAATCAGAAAAAGGATTTACTCCCTAACAAAACTAAAACACTCTCTCTGGTCATAGAGAATTAGCCCTGCTGATGTAAAAAATGAAAATCCCAGTTGGACGTTACAAGTTTTCATGAGCAGCAGAGTGGCAACCCATCGGACAGGAGCTGTTTCATTTTGTGTTTCACAGCCTGGGTCCAGAAATGTGATTTTGAAGATTAAAAAAAGGGGATGAGGACATGGCCAGTACTGTAATTTTTACAGTTCCGCACATATGTATGTCTGTGTATATTTGCATAAACTGAAACTATCTATGAGAAGTACCCCCATCACCCTACAACAGTAATGAGACCCAGAATCTCTAAGAGATGTATGTCTGCACATTATGGGCTAGAAATGACTCTCTCTCTCTCTTTTCTGTACATTACATCCCCATGACTTATTTATTGTATAACTAATAGTTAGTACAAAAGGTGCCCAAGGTGGTGATGACGTCCTCTCTCTCTCTCTTTTTCCTGTGCATTACGTGCCCATGACTGACTTATTTTAAAGCTAGAAGTTTGTACAGAAGGTACCAAAGTTAGAAGTGACATTCTCTTCTCTTTTGGGTACCCTTCCTATACACAGTTGCATGACTCTGACCTCTTTGGGTTACCATGGGGAAAAAACCTCCAAATAGAACTTAGAATGTTTTGTGCAGAAGATGAATGGGAAGTTGAAACCGACCGCACTAGTAAGTGAGTGCCCACCACCCACATCACCCTGTGCTCAGTGAGAGGCATTGACAGATTCAGCTCCCCACCCTCCTAGGGTGTACCTGGGAGGCGCCCTCTAGCCTGGGAGGATCCCACTACTTATATCGTGTCTTTTCTGTTCGTCATTGTTCAGGTGTCCCCTTGCCTCAAAACAGACTATGGAACCACCACTAGAAGTATGTTGATACAGACTGAATTTTGTACCCTCCCCGCACAGTCTGTACATTGAAGCCTTAACCCCCAGAACCTCAGAATATGACTGTGTTTGGAGATGGGGTCTTTAAAGAAGGGATGAAGCTAAAATGAGGTCATCAGAGTGGGCCCTAATCCCATAGGAGTGGTGTCCTTGTAAGAAGAGGAGATTAGGGCACAGACACACACAGAGGGACGACCCTGTGAGGAGACACAGGGAGGAGAGGGCCATCTACACGCCAAGGTTAGAGGCCTCAGGAGAAACCAGCCCTGCTGATACCTTGATCCCAGACTTCCAGCCTCCAGGACTGGAGACAGTAAATACCTATTATTTAACCCCCCAAGTCTGTGCTACTTTGTTACAGCAGCCAGAGCAAACTAATACAATGCTTATGAATCTTCCCAGCCTGGCAGGTGTGTGAATTTCAAGTGTCCCTTCTTTCTCATTTCGTTTTGGACCGACAGCAGCTGCGTGACTGTGACTGTAGAACTAAGACCAGTAACCACCCTGTTGCTCTCTTCCTCTGGTGAAGCTTATTTCTCTAGTTCCACTCTTCCTGTCTGCCTGGCCTGACCCAGCTCTCTCCCCTTCCTTCTTTGCAAAGATCAGCTGCTCCAGCATCCTCTGTCCTGACGTGGCTGTCTTACCCCTTAGATAAGTTGAAACCTCATTCCAGCCTGTAGGAGTCACATGTCTGTAGGATCCTGTGATTAGTCAGAATAATTTGACGAAAGGGCAGAAAAGCCAGATTTTTCTTTTACAGTTACGTAGGGTACCTTGCCAGTCATTTGCATCTTCTTGTCTCTGTTGAGGTGTCTTTGCTCAGTAATACATGTTTATGGATTTCACCTTGGATAAAAAGGGAGCTATATGTTTTCCTCCTTCGGAAGATATACATAATTCTCTCACTTTGCAAATGAAGTGTGAAAAAGTTCTCTTAGTATAGGCTCAAAGAAATCAGTGAAAATATTAGATGACACCTACATGCATGGGTTCTTCAGCAAAGGTTTACTTATTCACTTGATGGCAGGCAGCCTTTGAAAGGACATCTGAAACTGGCTTTGTAAGATGTTGGCCCCTGGCCACTGCTGCATCCCAGGGAAGCAAGCTCAGGTGGGGGACCTGCTGGGAACTGGGGAGAGGGCAGCAGGGCTGGCGTGGGAGGATGAGCTGAAGCCAGTCTGCTGGGAATGGTTCTGGCACGAGAAGCTGGGCATCCTAACGCAGCATGTCACGCTCACGCATAGTTTGGGCAACATGGAGATCTGAGGGAATGCACAAAGGGGTTTCCGGAAAACCAGGAAAAACATGAAGTCAGTCTCCAGCTGGTGAGCATTGGCAGGGTAATCAGGTTTCTTGCGGAAAGGCTGGAAAGATTTAGGTATCTGCATCCCAGTTGTGTAGATAGAGTTACGGGTCAGAGCTCAGTCCTGGAGGAGAATCTCCGGTTTCCGAGTCAGATAGACCGGAGTTTCCCAGCCTCGGCATGACTGACACCTGGACCAGATTATCGTTTGTTGTGGGAGACCACCTGGGCACCGTAGGATGCTGAGGCGCACCCCTGACCTCCACCCACTAGGTGCCAGCTGCACCCACCCCAACTGTGGCGACCAGAAATGTCTCCAGACATTGCCAAATGTCCCCTGGGCTGGGAGGTGCGGTGCACATCATTTGTGTTAGAAAAACACTGGCGGAGACTGAAGGAATGGGTGCCGTGCAGAATCTTAGTACAATGACAAGTCCCAGGAAGGTGAACTGAGTTTGTGCTGTGTCCAATTTCCAAAATGTAGCTATGGTGCTGGATATCTGACACACTGTGTAAGAAGGGTTTGGAACCAAGATTCGGGGGAAGAAATGAATGATCAGGACCTCAGGAGAGCAGGCAAGGGCGTTGTGAGTCTGTAGGCCTCAGATTATGAGTCTGTTTTCCAACAGGACTTACCACGTTTTCTGTAAACAGGGGACACTAAACCTGCTGGGCCTTCCCCCCTTCATATGCTGCCGTGATGCATATAGGGACTTGGATGGCCTGGGCAGGCTGGTGGTGCTGTTGGAAGGTCTAGGTGGACAGAACAAATACGCATTTATAGTTCTGGGAGCTTACATGATATAGCCCTCCCAATCCAATATAAGAATAGACGGTCTCTGTTGTCTATGACCCCGAAGATTTGTGTGGGAGGCTGACAGGCTGATGTAGAACCTCAACAGAAATCACCATTCAGAGAGGGGTGTCTGGTCTCCCTTCCCTTTCACATTTAAGTACACGACACGGCCCCCATCATGAGGACGGATACCTGATGATGTAAAACAATTCAGCGAAAGCATCTATTTGCTTACCTGAGAAATCTGAAGCTTTTATAGCGAAAAGTGCTAAATCAATTTTCAAAGTTGACATAGTATATTTATCACTTTACACCTAATGGTCTTCCTGTGATGCATTGACTTAAGTGCTGTGCACTGGAGAATTAAAACAGATTACCTTTTTAAATAAAGGGAAGGCTGAAACGACAGGCTTGTCTCCCCTGGGGTTCAAAGATGCAGGTTTCTCTTGAAATAGGGCATTTGAAACTTGGGAGACCTCTGAAAGCTCAAGGTTCATCCCAACTGCAAGATACGCCATTCGCCAAGGAGTTAAGCATCAGAGAAGTCAGGACCAGATGGATGAAGTGATGTGTCCAAGGCTTCCCAGCGGGGAGTTTTCATTACGTCTGCACGATGGTAACCCTTTGCCACCTTACACGGTCACTTTTTGTGCATCTAAATTTTATGCCGTCATGCTCAGCATTTTGGAGTATCTTTACAGTCACGGAAGATTGCATGAAAAACGTAGAGGGAAACCTTGCTTAGAGACGACTTCATGTGGAAGTGGAATTTTGGAAAATGAAACTTCCAGTGAGTGGCATAAATGTATAGAGCAGACTGAGAGAAGGCTAACACCTAGTAGGGTGCATACACCAGAGAGTAAGTGAACCCTGAATACACCCCAGAGAAGAGGAGGAGCTCTCACGGGCTGACCATGGCTGCCAAGAAAAAAAAACACAGTAAGAAAAACAACTATAACAGTCAGCTGAGTATTGGGGAAGATTGCCTTCCTCCCCCAAGAGGGCAGTGCAGAAATCATGCCAGTGGTTAACACCCTAGGATACGAACCAGAATCACACAGCCATGAAAGGGAGCCCTTCATAACTGAGCAGATTTACTCCTATTCCATTCAGTCACCTCTGAAGGCAGTGCTCAGACGCAGGTGTGACCCTGGTAGTAAAGAACTATAACGCAGTCATGTGAGTCACAGTAGAACAGAATATTGTCATTATTTAACAATGCACACACAGCCAGAGCAGGCTAGGTTACGTCGCAGTACTAAGCCACAATATAAGATTGTTTAGAAACAGTTGAAAACCAGTCAACATAATTTACAATATTGTCAAACTACATACACACAAAATGACCATCTCAATAAATGTAGAAAAGGATTTAAAAAAAATCCAACATCCAGTGTGGATGAAAACCCTGCAGCAAACTAGGAGTAGAAAGGAACCACCTCAATCTGATAAAGGACGTGTACTAAAAACCTAAAGCTGACATCATTGTTGATGGAGAAACTGAACAAGTTCAGGAACAAAATGAAGATGTCTACTCTCACCACTTCCGTTCAACATTGTACTAGAGATCTGAACCAGTGCCATAAGAAAAGAAAACAAAAGGCACCCAGATTAGGAAGGAAGAAGTGAAACCATCTTTAAGCATAGACACATGATCAAAACTCCAATGCAATATACAAAATAGCTACTAGAACTATTTGTTGAGTTTAGCAGAGTTCATTAGCCAAAAAGTTAACTACTATCTCTGTGTATTAGCAATGAACAATCAAAAACGTGTATAAAAAATCAATACCATTTACAGTAGCATCAAAAATATGACATATTCAAAATAAACAAATGGGACCTAATCAAACTTAGAAGCTCTTTCACAGCAAAGGAAATCATAAACAAACAAACAAACAAAAAACACGAAAAGACAGCCTATGGAATGGGAGGAAATATTTGCAAATGATGTGACAGACAAGAGCTTAATGTCCAAAATACACAAACAGCTCATGCAACTCAACAACAACAACAAAAAACAAGAACCCACTCGAAAAATGGGCAGAAGACCTTAATAGACATGTCTCCAAACTAGACATACACATGGCCAGTAGGCACATGAAAAGATGCTCAACGTCACTAATCATTAGAGAAATGCAAATCAAAACTACAATGAGGTACCACTGGTCAGAATAGCCATCATCAAAAAATCTACAAACAATAAATGCTGGAGAAGGTGTGGAGAAAAGGGAACCCTCCTACACTGTTGGTGGGAATATAAGTGGGTACAGCCACTGTGGAAAACAGTATGGAGGTTCCTCAGAAAACTAAAAATAGAGCTACCATATGATCCAGCAATCCCATTCTTGGGAATATACCCAGACAAAACTCTAATTAGAAAAGATACATGCACCCCTATGTTCACAGCAGCACTGTTCACAATAGCCAAAACATGGAAACAGCCTAAATGTCCATTGACAGAGGAATGGATAAAGAAGATGTGGTACATATACACAATGGAATACTACTCAGCCATAAAAAAGAACAAAATATGCAGCAACATGGATGCAACTAGAGATGATCATACTAAGTGAAGTAAGTCAGAAAGAGAAAGACAGACACCATATGATATTACTTATATGTGGAATCTAAAATGTGGCACAGATGAACCTATCTACAAAACAGAAACAGACTCATAGACATAGAGAACAAACTTGTGGTTGTCAAGGGGCAGGGGGAGGGAGAGGGATGGAGTGGGAGTTTGGGGTTGGTAGATGCAAACTATTACATTTAGAATGGATAAAAGGCAAGGTCCTAATGTGTAGCACAGGGAACTATATTCAATATCCACTGATAAACCATAATGGAAAAGAATATTAAAAAAAGAATATATATATATGTATAACTGAGTCACTTTGCTGTGCAGCAGAGATTGTCACACCTTGTAAATCAACTAGACTTCAACAAAAGATCTATCACATATTCAGGGATAAATTTGAGAAAAAATGTGCAAAACCAGTAAACCAAAAACTGAAACAAAACACAAAAAAACAACAAACAAACAAAAAACCATTCTTGAGAGAAATAAAAGAATAAAATCAATGGAGAGCTATGCATTGTTCATAGGTTGGAAGACTCAATATTGTTAAGATGTCAGCTCTCCCGGAGTTGATCTATAGATTCAACACAATCCCATTCAAAATCCTAAAAGACTACTTCTTTAAAATTATCCAGCTGATTCTGAACTCACGGTGAAATTCAAAACACCCAGAATAGCCAAACTGCTTTGAAAAAAGGAACAAAGTTGGAGGACTAACACGACCTGATTTCAAGATGTATTATAAAGCTGCAGTAATCAAGAGAGTGTGATATCGACATTAAGATAGTTAATCAATGGATTGGAATAGACCCACATATATATGGATAACTGATTTTGGCAAAGATACAAAGACAGTTCAGTAACAAAAGGGTAGTCTTTTCAACCAATGATACTGGAACAATTGGATATTCATATTAAAAAAATGAACTTTGATCCATGCCTATGAACAATACATACAAATAAGCATACATGCTAATATTAACTCAAATTGGATCATAGACTTATATATAAACTTAAAACCACAACACTTTGAGAAGGAAATATAGAGTTAAATCTTTGAGATTTAAAAGCACATCTAATCTCTGCATCAGTTCTGGGTCAGCTTCAATTGATTTTTTTTTTTCAGTCATGCGTTATTTTTTCTTGCTTCTTTGCGTGCCAGGAAATTTTCGATCGGATGCTAGACATTCTGTTTTTAACTGTTTAGATACTAGATATCTTTGCATTCCTGTAAATATTCTTGAGGTATACTGTTTTCCGTTAGGTTACTTGGAAACAATTTGCAACTTTGGGGTCTTACTTTTATGATTTGATAGGAAGGTTCAGAGCAATGCTCAGTCTGGGGTTAATTGTTCCCCATTACTAAGGCAAGACCTTTCTGAAAACCCAGTGCCCCCTGCATCACAGTCTGGCTGGTGGAAACATGCACTCTTGCCAGCCCTGGGTGAGCACCGACCACTGTTCCCTCTCATTATTTCAGGTGATTCTTTCCTTGGCCTCATGGAGTTTCCTCGCCCTCGCGTGCTGATCCTCAGGGCGGCCCTGGGAAGGTCTCTGGGACGCTCCCTCTCTGCACAGATTTCCCCTGTCTGGTCCTCTCTTCCACTGACTCCAGTCACATTGGTCTCCCCGGAGTATCAGTCCATCTCCTGCGCTCCGAGAGGCTCTGCCTCAGTTCCCCATCTCTGCACTGCCTCCTGGAAACTCTCCAAAGCCTTCGGCAGTCACAGCATTCATCTTGTTTCCTGTGTCTCAGGGTTCTTCATTGTCACATGTCCAGGTTCACCCTGAAAATCACCATTTCCAATATTTTGTTTGTTTTAACGGTTTTTTTCAGGTGGGAGAGTTAATCCAGTCCCTGTTATTCCTTCTTGGCCAGAAGTGGAAGTCTTTCCATTGCTCCTGTCTGATCCCCATGGTATACAATAGTATACCATGAATATCTTCATTGCAAAGAGGAAGCAACAAAATAACGAGACATCTCAGTCTCCTCAGAAATATTAAGGAAAGCTCTGAAACAACCATGTCTTGTGTCACCTTTGCCCTCAGAACTCCTCTGGTTATGGATCAAACATTTGTAGATTTTGGACCATGCCCTTGCAAATATGATTAACCATAGATGGATGAAGTAACAGGGGAGATTTCTCCTTTATCACACCAGAAGGAAAGGAGAAGAATGCACTAACGTTGATGAGCTGATGCCTACAGTACAGTTAGTTAATTATGTGGTTGAAGTGTTTGGAATGATGAGGATAAACTGATGATGCTGACATCATCTTCTGAGAACGCTGACAATGACAGGAGAGAAAATGATTTTGCAGGTGAATGATAAAACCACCTGCAAAGAATACTTCAGTCTTTAATTCTGTAATTAATTTTGCATAAAATCAGCCCTATTATATTGTCTTGAAAATTCAGCAGTAGCCCATCCTTCACTTGCTTCTGTGAGTTTTCAGCAAGTAGCAAAAAATGAGGCATTACAGGCATTTTGTGCATGCGATGTTCCAGCAAAGGCCTCCAAAATTGTACCCAGCCATTGCTGGTTCCACCCTCAAAGCCAATCTGCACATCTGTATCTATAGCTATGATTTTGACAAGATGAGTATAAAATTGCTATCCACAATGATAAATCATGGAGACATGATTAAACAGATATCTGTGTGGTTGTGTATAATTTTAAGCAAATTTGCAACCCAAAACTGTTTACCTTAGACATTCCAAACATCAAGGGTTAAGCAGTGGTTCATGACAGTTATGCAGAACACATCTTCCCTGGCCCTGTTAAGTAATTGGGATGGCAGTTTGATACAACATAAGGAGGTAGAGGGCGTTTAAAGGCATTTGTGTGGGGACTCTATTTGTTTCTGGTCTCTGAGGGTCTTTGATCTGTAGCACAAGCCCTTCCATCTAATTATTTCTGGGTTGCTAAGGAATTAGATCCCAGTCCTGGTGGCCCATTGGGTTAACTTTTCTTCCTTATGAGTTTACACCAATAATAGCAAAATTAACATTCCCATACAGCTGCCATTGAAATAAAAGGCAGTGCACCACTTTTGTAACAGAAGGATGCTTATTTGAGCACAATACCACTTGCAGCTAGAAAAGATGAAAATATTGGCCTTTTTGATGGACTTCGGAGAAAAAAAGTATTACATTATTTCTCAGACTTCTCCGGATGTCGGAGTTGGTTTCTGTTTGAATGTGATGCTGAGCTGAGATAGGAAATAAAGGCTGCCCATCTTTACTTAAATTAGCTTAAGAGTTTATCAGCGTTCTCCATAGATGTGCCAGTCAGCTGACACACACTGAATCTGCGCTCAACGAAAGCCTTGGGATCTTTCTCTGCAGAACTGCAGTGATTTGTCATCGTAAGCCCTTTGCTGTGCTCAGCACCCCACCTTCCTCCCTGGGTCTCCCATGTGAGACGGTTTGATTGACCACGTCCCCCGTTACCACTGAGACCGAAAGATGAAGAACATCTCCTGTGGTTTCAGCACCACGGTGGCGATCGGCAAGGCGCATTTAAATGTGACGGCGTGACCATAACACACACACACACACACACACACACACACACACACACACACACACACACACGGTACTACGTTTACGAGGGCTTAAGACAACACATTCATCTCCCCACCAATTTTCATATTAAACTGCTTTTTGCCATCAGGACACAGTTCCTCACCCAAAGCGATAGTAAGAAGATGCTCCAACAAAGGTGAACTGCAGTTAGGGGTGTGTGCTGGTCCTCTGGGCCCTTCTGCTGTTGGAAAGCTGACCATCGCCTTCTCGGCTGGTGATGGCCATCCCCAGGTGGCAGCCAGTGGACCAAAGTGAGTGGGCCACCCAGCGCCTAACATCCAGTCAAGAGCTGGAACGCGCACAGCCCTCTGTGTGTGTTAGCAAGTGGACGCGGAGCCGTACCCCCAGCTTGGCCTGGCCAGGGGACAGTGGCCTGCAGCCGTTTTGAGCCGCGGCCTGATGGTTTCTGGGAAGCCACGCGGCCATCCCATGTGCTGTGTCTGGTGAGGGGGCCAGGGCAGGGGCTTCCTGACTCCGCTCCTGACCACCAGCCTCCCTGGAGAGGCCACGAGAACCTGAGGGTGCTTGATGAGGCTCTGAGGCTCTATTGCTTCCACCACGGCCAGGATTTTAGTCTTTTCTGCCTGCAAGTGGTATTCTGCTCAAATAAGCATCCTTTTTTTATATATATACAAATAAGGCACTGCCTTTTATTTCAATTGCAGCTTTATGCTAGTTTTGCTGTTATTGGCGCAAACTCATAACGAAAGGATGTGGTCTCTCGAAACAGCATTAATCATCATTTTTGTCTTTTTAAAATAAAGACAGCCTCAGGGTAGAAGAAAACCACGTGCCTGTTGTGTGTTCCATGGTTAATTGGCCACATCACCAGGGCAGAAATGAGTATGTGTGGTCTGGTCTGTAAAAGGTACATTTTTGTGTTCTTCAGTCACTCGGCAGCACTTGGTTTTTCTCCGGAGTGCTGAGATATCAAAAAAGCATCTGTTCAGTTTCTCAAGTTACCTTTGATGTGTAATACCTGAAAGATGTTTAGCCTAGTACACCAAAAGTGCACTCATCACGAGACACATTGGAGATTATGAGTAAAAAGCACAATTACATATTATTTTCCTTATTGATAATTATATACGTTTAAACTGAAGACCACAAAGTAAAACGAATATTCCACATTTACTCCTGTTTCTTTTCTTTCGGGGAAAAGGAAATGGGTGGGTTTGTACCCTGAGCGTACATCAGGCCTTGGTGTGTGTACAGGTGGGCATGTATAAAATCGCTTCTGTATAGCATCCAGTTTTGGGAAGAACTCTTAAGAAATCTCAGGCGCCCAGGCAAAATAAAGACTTGCTTTTTCTGCAGTTGCACAGCAGGTAAAATGAAATCTGTTCTCATTTCCTGCAGCCCTGGTGGCAAAAGCTGTTTTAGCGGAGGGCAAACTCAACGTATGATAGCAACTGAGACGTAGAACTGAGGGCTTGCGATCTTCTCGGGCCCGTGGTCCCCTCTGTGAGGGGATGCAAGGTCCTGAGAAGGGAGGTTTGACAATAAATCTCAGGGAGCCTGTGCCGTGGTTTGCGATGTACGCTAATTGTATGCTCTTAACAGCCTTCAGACCAGGAACCTTTTGGTTACTAATTATTCCCGGCCCTTCCTGAAATAGCGTGAGCAGAGCTCTTCAAACAGACTTGAAGTCCTTGGTGTGCTCTCTTCGTTTAAATGGCAGGGAAAATGCTCTTCTGGATCCTCAAAAATAATAATGCCTCCAAAATAATATGAAATGAAAACGTCTGGTGTCACAGTCTTTGACTGGGTGAAGTGGGGCTGATGTAGAGGATTTGGGGCAGGAGACCAAAGCCATGTGACTTATATCCAGAGGACATGTGAGGTCAGCGCTGAAGCTAGGTTGTCAGCTGGGGTTGTGGGCAGCGCTCACAGCCAGAGGTGATGGTGGATGGTGGATGAGACCAGAGCACTACCGCTACAGGGGTGGACATTATTGGATTCTGTTGGAGGTATCTCAAGCACAGATACAATATCCTGGACTGCCCTGCGGTCAGAGTCCTGAGGGCCAGGGTTTGGCCAGCCAAACACCTAGTCCTTGATGCATGATAATTGTTTCCAACATTTTCTCCAGTGTCCCTCTGCCCACACAGCCAATAGACAGGATACTCAGCCCGTGGTCCCGGTGCCGACGTCGCCACCATCCAGCACCCGACAGGGTGCTCCTGGGACGGAGGACAGATGCTCCGTCACGTCCTCATCCGCAGTCATGGAAACCTTGTACCAGGAGCCTTTGGGTTACCAAGCCAAGTGTGGGAGTAGCACATGGGCGAGGCCGCAGGACCGCCCTCTGTAGTGTTGTATTGCCTGTGAATTCAGGAAAGGTCTCACGGCGGAATCCAGTTCCTGTTGATCTGATTATTGAAACGGGGGGACGGAAGACGAGGAGGACTCATAAGTTGTACTTCTCAGTGTATGTTTTCCAGCTGTATTGAAATACAATTGACATGTAACATTGTGTAATTTGAAGGCATACAATGTTATTGTCTGATGCCAGTATGTTGATGTATGTATGTTGTGAGACGCCTGATGTATGTATGTTGTGAGACGCCTGGTGTATGTATGTTGTGAGATGCCTGGTGTATGTATGTTGTGAGACGCCTGGTGTACGTATGTTGTGAGACGCCTGGTGTACGTATGTTGTGAGATGCCTGGTGTATGTATGTTGTGAGATGCCGGTGTATGTATGTTGTGAGACGCCTGGTGTATGTATGTTGTGAGACGCCTGGTGTATGTATGTTGTGAGACGCCTGGAGTATGTATGTTGTGAGACGCCTGGTGTATGTATGTTGTGAGACGCCCGGTGTATGTATGTTGTGAGACGCCCGGAGTATGTATGTTGTGAGACGCCTGGAGTATGTATGTTGTGAGACGCCTGGTGTATGTATGTTGTGAGACGCCCGGTGTATGTATGTTGTGAGACGCCCGGAGTATGTATGTTGTGAGACGCCCGTGTATGTATGTTGTGAGACGCCCGTGTATGTATGTTGTGAGACGCCCGTGTATGTATGTTGTGAGACGCCTGGTGTATGTATGTTGTGAGACGCCTGGTGTATGTATGTTGTGAGACGCCTGGAGTATGTATGTTGTGAGACGCCTGGTGTATGTATGTTGTGAGACGCCGGTGTATGTATGTTGTGAGACGCCTGGTGTATGTATGTTGTGAGACGCCTGGTGTATGTATGTTGTGAGATGCCCGTGTATGTATGTTGTGAGATGCCTACCGCAGTATGACTAGCCAACAGCTCCATTGCCTCACATACTTGTCATCTCTTCCTGTGCTAAGAACACTGAAGACTGGCTTCCTCAGGAACTTTGCAGTCCATGAGACAGCGTTGTGAACGACCATCCCCGTGCTGTACAGTACCTCCCTGGAACGTCTTTGTCTCATAACTGGAAGTTTCTACCCGTTGACCAACATCACCCCATGTCCCATAACCCCCAGCCCCTGGCACCCACCACTCTATTCTGTCTCTCACTTAGGATTTTCTTTTTCGATTCCACATAGGAGTGAGATCATACAGTATTTGTCTTTCTCTGTCTCACTTATTTCACTTAGCATAATGCCCTCAAGATCCATCCATGGTGTTGCAAATGGCAGGATTTCATTTTTTTTTCTTTTATAGCTGAATAATATTTGTGTGTGTGTGTGTATCGTACCTTTATCCCTTTATCCATAGATGGACCCTTAGGTTGTTTCCACATCTTGGCTATTGTGAGTAAGGCTGTATTGAACACGAGTGCAGATATTTCTTTGAGATCTTGTTTTCATTTCCTTTGAATGTATACCCAGAAGTGGAACTGCTGGACCATATGGTAGTTCTAGTTTTAATAGTTTGAGGAACCCCCATGCTGTTCTCCACAGTGGCTGCACCAGTTTACATCTCTACCAACAGTGTGCAAGGGCTCCTTTTTCTCCACACCCTCACCAACACTTGTTATTTCTTGTCTTTTTGATGAGAGCCATCCAAACAGGTGTGAGGTTGTGTCTCACTGTGGTTTTGATTTCCATTTCCTTGATGATTTTCATGTACCTGTTGGCCGTTTGTATGTTTTCTCTGTAACTCAATCTCTTTTCCTGTCCCAACCCACCAAAGGTATACGACTTACGGCTTGTGGGTGGGAGCGCCCACTAGTGGTGGTTTGGGAGCTACGCGAGCATCTTCATGACGGGGAAGTTTTAAAAATTTCCCACGTGTACTTCCCTTGAGATTGGTCACCGCAGAGCAGTGAGCTTAAGGTCGATTCCAGTCAAGAATTTGGAATGCCTTCTCTAATCTTTGCCTTCTGAGTACTAAGAAAAGGGAGGTGATGATTTAATCATATTCTTTGTCACCCCTGAGGATAGACATGGGACCAAGGGGGTAAAAGTTATACAGAGGCAGATTTTGATTTATTATTAGAAAACAGGTTTTAAAAACTGCTGTTAATTACCATTGGAATGTTGCAATTTGTTAAATCTTGACTTCCCATCCCTGGACACATGATAACCTTCCGGATACACCAAGATGGGTTAAATGCCTCAGCGTTGCTTTAAATGCCTCTCCTTTGTACTCCATCCTGTTTCTAGAATGTTCTAGATATTTGTATTTTGGCTGTTTTCCACACTAGCTTGTCAGTCTTTTAAGGACAGAGATTAATCATGCCTTACTCACCTTTGTATTCCTAGCATCCCACACAACGTGGGGGTGCATCAGAGTTACTGAAAAAAAAAAATCCTTGAATGGACATAGGACCTGTGAGGTTGCAGGAGGGCAGTCATGCTAGTTGAGACGTAGTGTTTGATTAGCTTAAAGTTCCTTTGCAGTTTTAAGATTCTCGGAGTCTGTTCCCCACCAAAGATTATGATGTAACCCATCATTACCAAGTTAGATGCTTTGAACGGACTCTCCAATAGATTTGAATAGAGTCACTCCTGCTTTCCAATTTTACAAATTCCTGATTCATGCTGTGACCAGACACTCATGAAATGACTCGTTGTGGGCATGGATTAGAGCTTAAATATCCTGGAAGAGACCACAGCCAGCACTCTGTTCTAATCAGCTTAGCTTGCTGGCGATACACCACAAAGCTGAGGAAACAGAAATTACTCCCATGAAAAAAATGCCAAAATCCAGTATTACCAAATTACCGTCTTTGCTCTAAAGATAGCAAAGGAAACCAGCACCTACCTGCTATCCTAACTTTTTTCCTCTAATTTCATTTCTGGCTGTTGGCCTATTCCCTTGACATTTATATCAGATTGACTGGATTCCATATTCTAGGAATATAATATTTTTTTAAAAAAATCACTCCATTCTGTCATTTGGAAAATCAGTCCAGGTGTCAGTCACTATTTTGCAGGACTGCTGCATGACCTATGGGATTCTCTAAGCCAATTCTGTTGATGCAGAGGGAGCCCCTGTTATCACGGGGTCAAGAATTTACTGGCGTCTTTTTACTTCCCGGTTCCCAGCCACATCCTGAAAACTAGTCAAGAACAAGTCTTGTGAATTGTACTTTTATTTTAATCTTTGAGCACTTAACAGTGTCCACTATTTAATTCTATGCCCCCTTGATAATTCAGTCCTCATTTACAGAACGGAGGAGGAAAAGTAAGAGTGAACGCTACTCACAGAGCAAGGAAATCTGTCCCTCCCTCTATCCTTTCTCTCTCTCTCACACACACACACGCGTCTGTCTTCACAAATGACATTTCTCCGTGTTGTTGAATGCATAACCTTTCTAGCAGAAGAAGATGCCTTTGAGATCAACAGAGGTCATTACATTTTTTAATTGAAATATAGTTGATTTACAAATTGTCTTAGTTTCAGGTGTACAACATAGTGATTGAGGGTTTTGTTTTTTTGCAGATTGTATTCCATTATAGGTTATTACAAGATACTAGTATAATTCCCTGTGCTATACAGTAAATCCTGGTTGCTTATCTATTTTTTTTTAACATCTTTATTGGAGTATAATTGCTTTACAATGGTGTGTTAGTTTCTGCTTTATAACAAAGTGAATCAGTTATACATATACATATGTTCCCATATCTCTTCCCTCTTGCGTCTCCCTCCCTCCCACCCTCCCTATCTCACCCCTCTAGGTGGTCACAAAGCACCGAACTGATCTCCCTGTGCTATGCGTCTGCTTCCCACTAGCTATCTATTTCACATTTGGTAGTGTATATATATCCATGCCACTCTCTCACCCTGTCACATCTTACCCCTCCCCCTCCCCGTATCCTCAAGTCCATTCTCTAGTAGGTCTGTGTCTTTATTCCCGTCTTGCCACTAGGTTCTTCATGACCTGTTTTTTTTTTTTCCCTTAGATTCCATATATATGTGTTAGCATACTGTATTTGTTTTTCTCTTTCTGACTTACTTCACTCTGTATGACAGACTCTAACTCCATCCACCTCACTACAAATACCTCCATTTCGTTTCTTTTTATGGCTGAGTAATATTCCATTGTATATATGTGCCACATCTTCTTTATCCATTCATCCGATGATGGACACTTAGGTTGCTTCCATGTCCTGGCTATTGTAAATAGAGCTGCAGTGAACATTTTGGTACATGACTCTTTTTGAATTATGGTTTTCTAAGCGTATATGCCCAGTAGTGGGATTGCTGGGTCATATGGTAGTTCTATTTTTAGTTTTTTAAGGAACCTCCATACTGTTCTCCATAGTGGCTGTATCAATTTACATTCCCACCAACAGTGCAAGAGTGTTCCCTTTTCTCCACACCCTCTCCAGCATTTATTGTTTCTAGATTTTTTGATGATGGCCATTCTGACTGGTGTGAGATGATATCTCATTGTAGTTTTGATTTGCATTTCTCTAATGATTAATGATGTTGAGCATTCTTTCATGTGTCTGTAGGCCATCTGTATATCTTCTTTGGAGAAATGTCTATTTAGGTCTTCTGCCCATTTTTGGATTGGATTGTTTGTTTTTTTGTTATTGAGCTGCATGAGCTGCTTGTAAATCTTGGAGATTAATCCTTTGTCAGTTGCTTCATTTGCAAATATTTTCTCCCATTCTGAGGGTTGTCTTTTGGTCTTGTTTATGGTTTCCTTTGCTGTGCAAAAGCTTTTAAGTTTCATTAGGTCCCATTTGTTTATTTTTGTTTTTATTTCCATTTCTCTAGGAGTTGGGTCAAAAAGGATCTTGCTGTGATGTATGTCATAGAGTGTTCTGCCTATGTTTTCCTCTAAGAGTTTGATAGTGTCTGGCCTTACATTTAGGTCTTTAATCCATTTTGAGTTTATTTTTGTGTATGGTGTTAGGGAGTGTTCTAATTTCATTCTTTTACATGTACCTGTCCAGTTTTCCCAGCACCACTTATTGAAGAGGGTTTCTTTTCTCCACTGTATATGCTTGCCTCCTTTATCAAAGATAAGGTGACCATATGTGCATGGGTTTATCTCTGGGCTTTCTATCCTGTTCCATTGATTTATGTTTCTGTTTTTGTGCCAGTACCAAACTGTCTTGATTACTGTAGCTTTGTAATATAGTCTGAAGTCAGGGAGCCTGATTCCCCCAGCTCCATTTTTCGTTCTCAAGATTGCTTTGGCTATTTGGGGTCTTTTGTGTTTCCATACAAATTGTGAAATTTTTTGTTCTAGTTCTGTGAAAAATGCCAGTGGTAGTTTGATAGGTAGTTGATAGATTGCATTGAATCTGTAGATTGCTTTGGGTAGTAGAGTCATTTTCACAATGTTGATTCTTCCGCTTATCTATTTTATACATAGTAGTTTATATATGTTAATCCCATATCCGTAATTCCCCCCCCCAAATTTGGTAACCACTAGTTTGTTTTCTATGTCTGTGAGTCTGTTTCTGTTATGCATGTACATTCATTTGTATTATTTTTTAGATTCCACACATAAATGATATCATACAGCATTTGTCTTTCTGTCTGACTTATTTCACTAACCTTAATGTTCTCTAAGTGTATCCACGTTGCTGCAAATGGCATTATTTCATTCTTTTTTATGGCTGAGTAATATTCCATTATATATATACACACACACACACACACACCCCACGTCTTCTTAATTCAATTCTCTGTCGATGGGCACTTGGGTTGCTTCCATGTCTTGGCTATTGTAAATAGTGCTGCAGTGAACGTAGGGGTGCATGTGTGTTTTCAAATTAGAGCTTTCTCCTGATACATGCCCAGGAGCGGAATTGCAGGATGATATGGTAGCTCTGTGTTTAGTTTGTTAAGGAACCTCCATCCTGTTCTCCACAGTGGCTGCACCAATTTACATTCCCGTCAACAGTGTCGGAGGGCTCCTTTTCTCCACACCCTCGCCAACGTTTGCTATTTGTAGAAAAGGTCGTTACATGTGAAAAAGGTTAGGAGCTTGGCTACTTCTGTGGAATAATCTCCACATACAGGGCCATGGCATCAACAAGAGCTCCCCTGAATGTGCAGGTCTGAATGGCTGTCCCCTGCCCCCTTCCATACATCACCTGCGCGCCACCGACTTTGCACACTTTCTCTACTCTCCGCACCGTGTGTCCCTCCAGGCAGACAGCCACCTCCGCAGGACCATGTCCTTACTTCCTAATCCCTCCCAGCACCCCCGACTGGGACGTCTTCCTTCGGGACCAGCAGCTTGTCTGCCCCTGACTCCAAGAAACAAAACGCCTCTCCTCAGACTCAGCAGCAGCTCTCTGAGCGGGGAGAACCTTTGCTGCTCTCGCGGAGCGAAGTGGATCTCTGGAAAGAGAGCTATCGGGAACATGTGTCCGGGAGCTAAAGACAGGAAGTTTTAGAAGAGAAATACATGTCAGTTTCAAAAGATAAAATCTCCGGAGCTTGCTAATAGTATTTATGGAGCACCTAACTGCCAGAAGCCCAAAGCTTTCTTCTCATACAATCAAATAACGGCCGGCATCAAAACATTACTCTGAGATGGCCAAGGGGTGTCTATTATCCCCATTTTCCCACAAAGGAAACCGAGATAAAAGGTTTAAGTGGTTTTGCCCAGAGGGACAGAGAAGAATTAGAAGTAGCATCAGAAATAGAAGAGAATTGCTCAATTTAGACTGTGTTATATTAGACAACTTTGTGCAATAAATAAATGCTTTGATATGTATATTTGTACGCATAAGTCAATCTCTCTGTCTCACACACACACACACACACACACACACACACACTTCTGTTCCCCAGCTGGTAGAATATGCTTGATGTTGCAGTATTCACTCTCAAGACACAAATTACCTGAATGAAAATTCCTATATCTTAGACTGAGTGCTCACCTTCCTAAAAGCCACAGATTCTTAGGAATCAGATCGCAGCAATCTAGTCCTTTCTTATTAATTAATTAATTTTTATTTTTGGTTGTGTTGGGTCTTCGCTTCTGTGCGAGGGCTCTCTCTAGTTGTGGCAAGCGGGGGCCACTCTTTATCGCGGCACGCGGGCCCCTCACTATCGCGGCCTCTCTTGTTGCGGAGCACAGGCTCCAGACGCGCAGGCTCAGTAGTTGTGGCTCACGGGCCCAGTTGCTCCGCGGCATGTGGGATCTTCCCAGACCAGGGCTCGAACCCGTGTCCCCTGCATTGGCAGGCAGATTCTCAACCACTGCGCCACCAGGGCAGCCCCTAGTCCTTTCTATGGTAGCTCCTACTTGGGTTCTTTTGAAATCATGTGTTTAGTTTTGGAGCTCTTAAAGAATCCAAAGAATCGCTCTAGACAGGGTCAGCGGGAACATGCTCTAGAGAAACGAAGCCGCAGACCGATTCCCTCCTGGGAGGAAGTGCAGGGAGCGAGCGCTGCAGGACAGGTGAGGGGCTGCCGCCCACCCGCTCCTCCTTCCCACATGCCCCTCCCCACTCACTTCATGCCGTAGAACGTCTCCTGCTGATGCAGTGAGGAGAGTGGTGCTGAGTCCTGAAAGCAGTCATTACGGGAGAAAAGGATGGCTAAGAAGAGGTGCTTTCACTTGTGATAGAGAGAGGGAGGGAGGGAGAGAGAGAGAGAGAGAAGGAGAGAGAGAGAAAGGGAAGGGGAGAGCGGGAGGAAGGGAGGGAAGGAGGGAGACAGGCAACAAAATGGCAACAATATTGTCAGCGTCCGTAAGCTGTTGGGTGTTTCCACTGCCAGACACAGTAGGTGAAAAGCTCTTTCTCACTGACCATCCTCAGTCAATGTTTGAATTTGTAAAACAGAATCTCGGGACTTCCCTGGCGGTCCAGTGGTTAAGACTTCGCCTTCCAATGCAGGGAGTGCGGGTTCGATCCCTGGTTGGGGAGCTAAGATCCCACATGCCTCGCGGCCAAAAAACCAAGAAACATAAAACAGAAGCAATATTGTAACAAATTCAATAAAGACTTTAAAAAGGGTTCACATCAAAAAAATCTTAAAAAAACAAAAACAAAATCTCAAAACCAAACTCATGATTTCATTAAGAGAACGTTCTGTTGTTTCACAGGCAACACAACTGTAGGAAGGTAAAGATCTTGGAAGAAAACTAGACATTTCCGCCCCCCTTTCGTGAGTACTTCCTCAGCATCTGTGTGCATTTCGCATGGTCTCCGGGGGCCTTCCAAACACGAGGGAGAAGTGTCCTCAGCTGCCTGGACCGTTAGGTTAAATAATGACCGTGTTAACAACGGGATCCAAAGGGCTCTTTTCTCTGGACCATTATCCACCTAGTGAGCAGTTTCTAGTGAGGAGTCTTCATAACCAGGGTCGGAAGCACCGATCACGGTTGCATTGCTAATTCGGTACTGGCATTGTTTAAAACATTTAATCAGATCCCGACTCCAGGTTCTCTGTGGCAACAGCACCCACCCTCTAGGGTTGCCCTTGAGCTCTACCGAGCGTGGCGTTAGCATCCCGACCTCCTGCATCCCTGAGAGGGGGCGGGGAGCAGAGGCTGGTCACATGCTGGCGGAGCGGTGCGCTTCAGGCTTGGGTGAATGTCAGACGGGCCTGGGGAGGTTTTAAACAATCCTGATGTCCAGGCCCCACTGCACAGCACCAACTCAGAATCTCTGTAGGTGGGATCCAGCATTGGTCTCGTTTAAAGCTCTCCAGCAGGTCTGAGAAACTCCCGCAAGACTGCTGTGCTGTTTGTTTCCATCAGCAGCATCTTTGGTTGAAGACTTAGGGCCATCCCCATGGAATCCCTTGAGACAACAACTGTTCCTTGTGTGACGGTGTGAGGCTCTACGCCTTGTTGACAGAGCAGTGGGTCAAATGCAAGGCTTGTAATGTGGTTGGACGGAGCGAGTTGCACTTGGGTTCCGACTTCAGGGTGCAGCGTCCACATGGTGGGTTGGTGGCAGCATGCACAGCGTGGCGTGTGATCAAGATGGTGCAGAGCCTTGGCCCTCAGGGCCTATGAAGAGTGAATGAAGGAGTGGAGAACGTGGGGCTTGGGGGACAGCAGATTTGGGTGGGAAGACATCCTGAGACCTAGAAGGGGTACCCCGTGAAACGGGAGGTGATTTGTCTTCTTTCACGCTAGACCGTGAGCATCTTGAGTTGTTTTCCAATTGCTCTAAAAATGCCAGTGGGTCCTCGACAAATATGTCTTCAGGGACTGTCCCAGAGGAGAGGCTGCTGGGAAGCATGGCGGCCGTGAGGATGTGAGCGTCAGCACATGACGGGGGTGAACTTTAAATTCCTTGTCAATCATCGCTCAGTGCGCAGACCTGAGGAGGGGCACGGTCCCTGCTCATGAGTTTGCCCGGGTCCCTCAGAACGCGTCTACCCACGTTGCATCCTCACTTGCTGTTTGCTCTCTACCTCACTGCCTTTGTGGACCCGGGGGAGGGGAGGGGAAGGGAAGGGCGAAATTCAATATGATGGTTTTTTCATTATCCCAAACGTTTGCGCCTCCCTACAGAGACACGTTAAAATTCGACCTTGGGACATCCAGGGGACAAAACTCTTCCAGCTTGAATTCTACACGTCTGGAATGTCTTCTTCTTTTTTAAAAATGTGGATATTGTTCTCACCCAGTCCAAATAAATGTCAGAGAAGATGGCGCCTTCTCCTAAGCCCCCTCCAAAGCGGGTAATGTCGCCACGCCAGTGATAGTCCTAACAACAAGGTTAGTTATACGCTCACTTTGGTTCTCCATCTACAGCCACTTGCTGGAGTAATTCGTATTTTTTAGAGTCTGTTGCCTGCAGTTTTTCCATTCTGTCTGTATGGCCACAGAATTAACGGTCTACCCCTTACAGTTAAACAAGTACCGCCTTTAGTGTACTTCCTTTTCAGTGGTAGATGATGCACGTGTTTTCTTCAAACTGTCTTTGCTTTGCTTTTTTACAGAAAGAATAAAAAAAATTCTTCACCATCCTAAGTATCTACCCCGCCCCCGAAGGTGTACTCCCTCACAGCTTTCCTCAAACTACCAAAATGTTCTCGTTTCCTTCATAACTTAGGATCACGACCCTGTATTCTTTTGAATCACAGGAAGACTATTCCAAACCCCTTCCACTAAGGAAAGTTCTCCAAATCCCAACTTCAGAGACACACAATATCCAACATTTACATGATGTAAATGTTTTTTATTTCTGCCTGTATCAGATTTTGTGTGAATATTCTAAGGCTTTTTTACCTTGCTTTGCATCTTTCTGAAGTTATTTCACATGTGATGGAGGGGGATTCTATTTTTCTTAATAAGGTCATATGTGATTTTATTTTAAAAATCTGTTTCATTATTTTCAAGGATGCCTCTTTCTGCTTCTACCTCTCAACAACTTCATGGAACCACGTATTTAAAAATGTTAGTAGTTAAACAACGATTTTTTTCTTGACCTGACTGGTATTAGGCTACATTGCAAACTCCTCAGTGAAAGATGAATTGTTTTCGTCCTCCTAAATTATTTATACCCACTGCCCCCAAGTGTTAATTTCAGTGTTTCAGGACCACAGTGTCAGGTTATTTGGGTAATAACCTTGGAATGCAGGACTTGTCTTTAGGCGTGATTCATTTTTTGATTGTCATTTTAAGGCATGGTTTTATTTTATGTCATTTTAAATCTTGGGTCATGGTGAAGAAAGAACACCATTTTAATGTTTATCTCCCTTTTTGTTACTTTGGGCCCAGAATTTGCAAGAAACAGCAGTACAAATAAAGCGGTTATGTAAGCGTTTTCTTTTACCTCCAGTGAAAGAAATCAGAGATCAAAAATCGCTTTTAATGGGGTGTAGAGAGAGAATGGGCTGTTAGCTTAGCCGCCTGGTGTTGACACAGAGGACAGCCTATTTCTGAGGGTTTCCGAGTCTTGCCAGGATCGTCTAAATGTTCCTTGAACTAAATTTAAGCTGTGCCAACATTAAGGCAACATCAGATAAGATAGGAAGTACTCGATTTAGAAGTGATTCATTGCCTTGGGATTCTGTTTGAAAGAGATTGCTTTTTTTTCCCATTGAGTTATCATAATTAAAAATTTCATTGTACGTCTGTAGCCCTTGTGTACCTATCAGACTTTGGCTTTTAGATGTCTTTCTGGGGTTTCAAAGATAATCATTCATTAATGATAAAAATCCCCTCAGTCCTTTTACATCCGGCAGCTCCGTGACGACCCTCGCTTAATCCAGAATAGAGATTAAAGAACTAACCCTGGAGTCTGTCTGCAGAGTCAGTCCCAAAGCTGGCATCAGGTCTTGGACCTCTGCGCCTGCTTCTCTGCCAGATGATTTGCCTGCAGGGGGAAATGGGGAGCGGTTGAAGCTAAGTCCCCCGCTTGCTGTGATCCTATGGCTGGATCTCGTGAAATGAGCAGGGTGGGGTGGGTAGCACAGGTGTCTCCTGCGATGCCTCATCGTTGGGAAGATCATTCAGTGACGAGAGGGAGTTTGCCAAGCAGACGTTTACCTTCACAGCCTCAGGCGTTGACCCCAGTCTGTGGCTGGTGTCGTAATAGCTGAGGTGGTGTGTGTCTGCAGTACTGTGTACTCTGTGTATGACGTCGCTGACCCTCACGGTGATCCTGTGGGGAGACTGAGGCATGCCCTTACGCGACAGAGCTGGGATTTGACCCTCGGGCTTTGGAGCCCTCTGTCTTGGCCGGTATGCCCTTCTGTGCCTTCTGCCAGCCAGCTCTTAGAGGGCGACCGTGGCATGTTCGAAAATACCTTTCCCCAATTTAAGGCACTGTCGTCTATTTCACCTCCCTCCTTCCAGCCTCCTCACTGTCATTAGACTAAAACTCCCGAGTCAGAGAACAGTCTGGACACGCCCTTGCCCTCGGACTCTCTGTGGCTTCCGATGAAATAGAAAGTCCATCTTGGGCCAGACATTCAAACCCATCCCATCCATGGTCTGACTCAGACTCACATTTCCAGATTTAATGTTTGACGCAGCTTCTCGTGGACTCGGACCCAGCCTTACTGAACCATCACTAGTATTGAAAGATACACCCCCCAACTCAACAACCAGAAAACAAACAACCTGATTAAAAAGTGGGCAAAGGGCTTGAATAGACATTTCTCCGAAGAAAATATGCAGATGGTCAGAAAGCACATGAAAAGATGCTCTACATCACTAATCATCAGGGAAATGGAAATCAAAGCCACAGTGAGATACCATCCCATACTCACTGAGATATTAGCTATTATTAAAAAAAATACTAGTAAGTGTTGCCAGGGATGTGGAGAAATTGGGACCCTTGTGCGCTGTTGGTGGGAATGGGTAATGGTGCAGGTGCTGTGGAAAACAATTTGGCAGTTCCTCAAAAAATTAAAAGAGAATAACCACACGATCCAGCAATTCCACTTCTGAGTATTTTCCAAAAGAAATGAAAGCAAGGTCTCCATGAGATATTTGCGCACACGTGTTCATAGCAGCCTTTTTCCGGATAACCAAAAGGTGGAAGCAACCCAAGTGTCCATCAATGGATGAACGAGTAAGCAAACTGTGGTATATACATACAATAGAATATTATTTAGCCTTAGAAAGGAAGGAAATTCTGACACATGCTACAACATGGGCAGACCTTGAGGACATGATGCCACGTGAAATAAGCCAAGGAATGCTGCGTGATTCCGCTTATACAGTTTGAGGCACCTGGAGTTGTTCAAATTCACAGACACGGGAAGTAGAAGGGTGGGTGCCAGGGGCTGGGGAGGGGAGATGGGGGTGGTGTTGTGTAACGGGCGCGGAGTTTCCGTTTCACACGAGATGAAAGATATTCTGGGGATGGTTTCACAACAGTGTGAGTGTTCTTGATACTTCTGAAGTGTACACTTGAAAATGGTGAGGAGAGTAAATCTTATGGTTTGTATACTTCAGCAAAATTAAAAAATTTTTAAAGAGTTCCCCCTCTCCTCACTTCAGTGCCTCTGCTCATTATGACCTTTCTTCTTTCCATGTCCTTCCTTGTAGAATCTTTCCAACTCCTAAAGGTCTGTTTCAAACGTGACCCTCAAACGTGATCCTCTCCACGAAATTGTCCTTTTTTTTTTTAAATACATGCAGTTTATTGTGTGTCAGTTTTTTTGTTTGTTTGTTTTGGCCACGCTGCATGGCACGTGGGATCTTAGCTCCCCGACCAGGGATCGAACCCGCGCCCCCGTGCTTTTGAAGGGCAGAGTCTTAACCAATGGACCACCAGGGAAGAGCCCGAAATAGTCCTTTCTGCAAACAGCTGAATTGAACAATACATTCTCTGAATGGCCGTCAGCTCATGTAGGTTTCAGTCATAGCCCTGGACACAGAAGTCGTCAGTGTCTTATTAGTGAGTGCTGGTCCCGGCAGGTCATGCTGACCACCCCCTGCTGGCCCCAGCAAGACTGTCACCTCCATGGGGATAAGAGCCACGATTTCTTCCACTTTGTATCTAGCACTGGGACACACGTCATAAGCACTCAGACTCAATAATTTGACGGCTCCCTTCCTTTTTTTCTTTTTGCCAGAACTTCGGGGAAGATATTGGAATTATCTCCCGTGCTTATGAGATTTTGCCTTCTTTCCGTGTCAGGCCACATAGGGTCTCTCATTTAGCAATTTAAATTTGGTGGAAGGACCTCAAACTGGCATGAAGCTGTTTGAATGAATCGAGATAAGCTCCTTTCTGAAGAAAGAACTTTCTGACCTCTTAATACTTCTTTCATACCCTAATCCTTAAATAATGTTGCTAGCAATAATTCCGTTTTCCACACATGTAGCAGAAGATCTGGGTATCATCAAAATATAAAATCACTGTTTTTCAAATATTATTAGGTTTCTGTTTAATGTGGAGTAATAGCTCTGTCAGGAGACCAGATATAGATATATGGTTTATTAAAGGAAACAAAAGACAAGCCTTTATTTATGATCCTCACGTTGTGGTAGGTTGTGTACGTTGTATAGGCAATTGTGAAAAATGGGCTAAAGGTTAGGGCTGGATGAACAATTTCATCTCAGTCTTTGTTTGGAAGTCTGTGTTTATTAATCATTCGGAGGGCACAAGCAGCCTTCTCGGTAATGCTGCCTGGCTCCAACTTGATAGATCTGACTCACAATAAACAGTCATCATGTCATTTTTTGGGTGTTTGAATAAGTGATTTTTAGAATCATTGAAAAATGTCTTTTTGTCTTACTTTTTTCCCCCACTGTCGTCATTTTTTAAGAAAATTGGTCCAGTTCTTGCAATAGATTATTCCAGATCTCCTACACCACCCCCCTCCCACTGTTTCCAGATATTTTAAGCTGCATTTATTCATTTTCACATGAACCCAAGGAACATCTTTCTGCATGGACCCGCCATACCCGATCTCATATTTGAACGTGTTCTCTCCATTTCCTTTCCTTTATTCTCTAGCGTTGCCCTGTCTGGTCCCGGATTCAGCGCGAGATCTGCGTTGCTAAATTGGGTCGTTGGCAGATGTGTTCTCTTCCTAAGTTCTGAGACTGGCTTTCCTCCCCTCCCGTCTCTCCCTTCAAGGATGCAGTTGGTTTTCCTTTCACCTTGGTCTTCCTGCACCCGTGTTGCCCGTCCATTTGGACCCTGTCCAAAGCTAACATTTTCTGTACTTCCCGGGAAGTAAGAGAGTTCTGCAGCCACGTGTCAATGAAACTGAGTTCCCTTCTTGGCAGTCTTTAGCCAACAAGAGTGTAAGAAAGAATCTCAGTCCTTCAACACAAAATGTGCAAGTGGAAATACTGACATTTGAGGCTGGCTTGAACACCTGTCACTTCTTAGAAGAAAATTGGTAATAATTTTCTTCTTGTCCTTAACTTTTTCAGGAATCATGGGGATTGTTCAAAGCTTTAAAGGAAGTAACAAGTGTGTAGTTAGGGTTGTTACAGATACTTCGTTGACTTACTCCCCCTTTTCTTTTTATCCCCAAGCAAATTGATGTATTTGATGTTAAAAATATTAATATTTGTAGACCGACTGTAATTTATCATCAAAATTGGGAGAGAAAGGGGGCATCAGTAATAGTTAGCAGGACAGCGAGGATAAACCAGTGGACTCTCTGGCAAACCCGTCCAGACAGTTTCCTTAGCTATGACCTAGCTCAGCTGCCCGGAGACCAATTTCTAGATATTCTAACTGAAGTAGCTAAAAAAGTCGTAAAGCTTTACGGAGAAAAGAAGCTATAAATCTTGGTTGTAGTGACTTTATCTCTGTGGGGATGCATGCCAAAAACTGCCTGAAAAGAAAATTTTGGTGAGCTCTTCACATCCTACAAAGTTAGTTGAACCCAGTTTCAACCAGTGGAAAAAATGCGAGTCAACACAAAAATAAGCACAGTAATTCATTCATTCATTCCTCTACAAATATGCCAACCTACCCCTCTCTGCTAGGAGTTGCCACTCAAGAGAGGGAGAAAGATAAGCCAGCAGTTGTAATATCCTGTGATGAGGGCTGTGTTGGTTTTTTTTTAATAATAGATTTATTTATTTATTTTTATTTTTGGCTGCATTGGATCTTCGTTGCTGCGCGCGGGCTTTCTCTAGTTGCAGCGAGCGGGGGCTACTCTTCGTTGTGGTGTGTGGGCTTTTCATTGTGGTGGGTTCTCTTGTTGCAGAGCATGGGCTCTAGGTGGGCAGGCTTCAGTAGTTGTGGCTCACGGGCTCAGTAGTCGTGGCTCACAGGCTCTAGAGCGCAGGCTCAGTAGTTGCGGCGCATGGGCTTAGTTGCTCTGTGGCATGTGGAATCTTCCTGGACCAGGGCTCAAACCCGTGTCCCCTGCATTGGCAGGCAGATTCTTAACCACTGCGCCACCAGGGAAGCCCAAGGGCTGTGTGTTTTTTAAGCCAGCATTTGTGGGGATTTGTTAGAGCAGCAGGAGGAAACTAATACAGGTTGATGAAAGCTTCCCAGAGGATCTGCACTTTGGTGAACAGCATAGAGATGGGCCAGACAGGAATAGTCAGGAATTCCAGGGGGACCCAGCACAGACCTCTGCCCAAGGCAGAGTGGAGAGGGCTGAGATTAAGGCTGCAAAGTGAGTTAGGAGGCCACGGCACCCACTGAAGTCAGAAATGTAAAGGCTTTAACTAAGCTCGGTGAGGAGGATGGACAGACAAAGATTAAGAAACAATTTACATCAACACAACGGCCTCCCTACAGCATAATTCCTCCAGGGTGGATACATAATAGTGACTTGGGCCTTAAAGGAGACTTCAGAAATATATATATTTCTGAGAGAGAGAGGGAGGGAGAGAGTTTAAACAGTTGAAAATTTGGTAGTATACTTTATCACGTATATCATCATGGGCAAATTACTTAATCTATTTACATTACATCTGTAAAGGGGGACAGTCCCACTTATAATGCCAATATCTTAGGCTTCCTTGAGAATTATACAGTGTGCTACAGAAGCACTCACTAAACAAAGAAAAGCTACTTATTACTTACGCTTAATAAATAGCATATCCAAGTCTGGAGGAGAAGTGTGAGAAAGGATTTTTTTTAGTCGTCTTTGCTCTCAGAATTGTTGCTGACTGAGAATGCATAAAAGCAGAGCTATAGAGAGGGACTGTGCATCATTATTATAATTTTACACTTTTAGATGGATGGAAGAGTAGGATTGAAATTTGACTTACCCTGTTGGATCAACAGCTATTTTAGGGCATCTCCAAATGCTCCGCACACCAGGCTGAGACACAAAATGGGAGGCTGAGTTCCTGCTCTCTGCACAATCTCCATCCACTTGAGAAGAGAAGCATGCAAAGAAAATAACTTCTATTCATTTATTGCTTGTAACACAAGTCATCCATTCTCATCGTAAAAAGCTTGGAACCAATAGGACATCATGTAAAACTATAAATCACCAATAACTCTACCATCTGGAGATCATCCCTGTTAACATTGTTGCTATTTTGAAGTCTTGCTGAAGTTTTCAACCTCTCCACAAATCTCTTCCCTATCTACCCCAATCCCCCTTTCAAAAAACCCAGCAGGTATGTGCTCATTGCCTAGGCAGAGAAATATAAAAGAATGGCGTGTACTGAAAAAATTCCTTCCTTTGCTTTTTAGAAGCCTAAAAAAACATCAGGGACCTGGACCACCAATGGCATCATATGAGGGGACTTGAGAATAGAAAAAAAAAAAAAAAAAAAATCTTGGTTAGGACTTCCCTGGTGGCACAGTGGTTAAGAATCCGCCTGTCAATTCCGGGGAATGGGTTCGAGCCCTGATCCGGGAACATCCCACATGCCGCGGAGCAGCTAAGCCCGTGCGCTACAACTACTGAGCATGCGCTCTAGAGCCCGTGAGCCACCACTACTGAGCTTGTGGCCACAACTACTGAAGCCCGCGTGCCCTAGAGCCTGTGCTCCGCAATAAGAGAAGCCACTGCAGTGAAAAGGCTGAGCACTGCAAAAGAGTAGCCCCCGCTCACCACAACCAGAGAAAGCCCGCGTGCAGCAACGAAGACCCAACGCAGACAAAAAAAACTTCTGGATTGTATAGATAGGCTCATATGTTGTCTTCTAGTTTTTTATGGTTTCCCATTAAGTATGGTTTTACATTAAATATTGAGTCTTTGCAAAGTGAGTGGTTAATGAATCGGGAATAACAACACTTCAGCCACCATCTCAAAGCGCAAGGTTGCAGCACCTCCTGAATTCCACCCTGTTCCGTCTACCTCTCGCCATTAAGTCTCCCCGATTTTTGTTATTGTGGGGAAAATTGCATAACCACATGACTCAGCAATTCCACTCCTAGGTATATGCCCAAGAGAAATGAAGACATCTACACACACACAAAAAACTCGAATACAGATGTTCATCGCGGCATTATTCACGAGAGCCAAAAGGTGGAAACAACCCAAATGTCTTGTCAATGGACGACTGGATAAATAAAATGTGATCTGTCCATACAATGGAATATTATTCAGCCATAAAAAGAATGAAGCTCTGACATGCTTCGGTGTGGATGAACCAAGAAAACATTATGTTCAGTGAAAGAAGCCAGGCACAAAAAGAACACCTATTGTGTGAGTCTGTTTGCAATGTGCAGAACAGCAAATCCACAGAGAGAGAAATTAGATGAATGGTTATCTAGGACTGGAGGCACAGATGGGTAGGGGTGATGGCTACAGGGAACAGGGTTTCTTTGTGGGGTGATGAAACTGATGTAAAACTGGCTGTGGTGATGGTTGCAAAACTCTGTGAATCTACCAGAAGCCATTGACTTGTATACTTGAAATGGGTGAATTTTATGTGAATTACATCTCAGTAAAGCTGTTAAGTTTTTTTTTTTTAAAGAAAAGTAAAATATATAGTGCTCTAAGTGCTCTGCAGAAAAATTAAATGGGAAATGTGTTAAGGAGTTTTACTTGGGTTAAATTTTAGTTCAGGGTTTTCCTACCATTCTCTAAATTCCTATAAATAAGTAAAAGAGTCCCTGAATCAGAGTCAACTAGTAACATGCGGAGAGATACCCACCCCTCTCCTGCTACATTAATTGAATTGTTTCACCGCAGGCTAGAAAACCACCCAAATTCTTTTGTCCTCCAGGAAACCCAGGGTTTGACCAGGAGAACACTGCCTGTAAATCCATGGAAAACCCTGCCTCAAGGACCAGAATTCTATCTAAGGACTTGCTGGGTTCCACCGTTTGCTTACCCAAGGGCTCTGCTTCGCCAGCATAATCCCAGAAACACTTGAACAAAAATTGGGTGGTTTAATAGCAATGGGCCCACTGAATCCACAGAATGGAGAAATCAGTGCCTTTCCAGCCGTTACATCCTTGTTACATGTCATCGCTTTCTGGCTATTAAAGGGCTAGTGTTTTTTAAAATTAATGTGCCTGGTACATCTACAAGTTCTATTTTAAGAGTGCTTTTGGTGTGTCAAAAGCCATCAGGAAGTTGTCCCCAGGCTGGCCACTCTGGAGGCGGCCTCGTCCCTGTAGAGATGCTGGGAGTCCCCCCCCCACCCCCACCCCAGCCACCGGCGGCAGCAACCCAGCTGCCCCACCAGCTGGCCTGGGCTTGTGTGTCCCTTGTCACTCAGCTCTCGCATCCAGAGCACACCTGCCGGCTCCAACCCCAAACGTCCCAGGGGACCCACATACTGTCCCAGTTAGACTTTCATCACAGCGAAACCTCCGGCGGATTACGACCACCCCCTTGGGCCCAAGAAGACAGAAAGAAGTGGACTTGTACTTTCATAAAGATACAATAAATTGTCCCCTGAAGAAGGGACGCCCTTGACAGCATGTGAAAGGCATAACTGCACCAGGAAGTAGAAAACTTGGGAAGTTGCCGAGGGCTGTGGTCTGAACTTCACCTTTACTTTTTGATATTTGTGTGGTGACGTCTGGCTCTGAATTTAGAGTTCTCTCTTGGGCTTTCCATCAACATGCACATCCCGGGCGGCTGCCGGCCCTCGAGGGTGGTCAAGACTAGCAAATATGCACTACAGATTTAGAGGTGTCAGAAGAAGTAAATTGGGTTCACGTTGTATTTTCTTCTGCCTTCGAATGTCCCGAAAGCAGAATTTTATTTGCAGCCTCAGACCCGAGGCAGAGATGGGCCGTTGAGCCCCTACGAATCAGAGAGTTTGCACACCACCTCCTCCCCCAGCTGCCAAGACCCCACCATACATCTCCTCTCCAGGCAGAATTAAATTAAGGGCTGAGAAGTCTGCTCTGGGGCAGTCACCACTTATTGTGGAAACTAAAAAAACTGGGAGTCACCAGCAAAGAGAATAAAACTTGTGAGTGCCATGCAGGTAGGGCATGATGGATTCACACAGAACAGAGGAGAGAAAGCCCAGAAGGCGTGCACTGAAAGGGCCTGCAAAGAAAAATGCAAAATCCAGCCTGCCTAGAGGTGGCCTGAAGAAAGAGGCTGGATTAGAAATATCAGAGCCACAGGAAGGATGGACATCTATCTTCCTCAGAGAACATCAGCGTCGTCAAGAAGCATTTAGCACCAAGTTAGGAAGGAAACACCATAAGGGAACCGGCTCCTGGGCACGGAGATTAAGCACAAGGGGGTTTCATTTTCCAGCCAGCTTGGTCATGTCAGTTTCAGTCCATTTCTTAGCATCAGGAGGCTTTTGTTGCGAAAGGAAAGGCAGTTAATACCTTCCCCACAGGGTTGCTGGATTGATGTTATATGTGTGATAGCAACTAAGACGAACTGCCTAATAACATAAACCGGATATCATGACCCAAAGGAAACGTTCTATCGATCGAACAGGAGTGAGCAAACTGCGGCCCACTGTCTGTGTTTGTAAATAAAGTTTCGTGGGAACACAATCCTGCCCATTCCTTAGTTATTATTGTCCATGGTTGTGTTCCTGCCACAGCTGCAGAAATAGCTGAAATGGAGCCCAAAGGTCCTTATATTTGCTCTCTGGCCCTTTATGGGAAAATCTCACTGACCCCGGGTCTAGCGCTTCCGTTGATCACCATTCACTTGGGAGCAGCAATAAGCTTCTTCTCGCTGGTCACCTGTTATGTCTGGTCATAGATGACTTCATTTCATCCCAGGAGATGTATTGTAATCGCCGCTTCAATTTTGGGAAGGCTCAGGCCCCCAGGTGTTGAGTCATTTCCTCAAAGTCACACAATGGAAAGTCGGGAGCCAAAATCCTGACTTTAACGTCAGTTCTACATTGTTCCTCACTGCTGTTTTCATTAAATACATAAATAAATGAGGATATAATGCAGGAGGAGGAAAAACCAAGTCCTAGATGAAAATGGAGATTGTTCAGCCGGTTGGTGGAAGGTAGAGCATGGACCCAGGGGAGCAGCCGGCCTTGCGTGGTGGTTGTCCTCAGAGTGGCAGAAACTGGGGCAGAGCCTCCCGTTTCCTCTGGGACGCGGGGCAGCAGGCAAAGGAGGACTTCAGCCGTCTTAGTCCTGCTTCTAAACCCACCCACTTCCAAACCCACCCACATTTGCACTGCAGAATCTGCTGACTCCCAGTGAAAGTCTACTGACTCCTATCAACTCACACCCTATGTTCACTGACTTAGTAGACATTTGGTCCTCTTCAGAATGTCCTTAAGATACTGGATCCATAGGGACTTTCCTGGTGGTCCAGTGGTAAAGAATCCGCCTTCCAGTGCAGGGGACGTGGGTTCAATCCCTGATCGGGGAACGGAGATCCCACGTGCCGTGGGGCAGCTAAGCCCACACGCCACAACTGCTGAGCTCGCACACCTCAATGAGAGAGCCCGCATGCCGCAAACTACAGTGCACACATGCTCTGGAACCTGCACGCCACAACTGCAGAGCCCACGTGCCCTGGAGCCCACACACCACAACTAGACAGAGAAAACCCACATGCCACAACTAGAGAGAAGCCTGTGTGCCACAATGAAGAGCCCGTGCTGCAATGAAAGATCCTGCATGCAGCATCTAAGACCCGATGCAGCCAAAAAAATAAATTAATTAAATATTCTTTTAAAAAGACATTGGATCTATAAAACATTTGCTCCATAAGACATTTGCTCCACACCAAAATGTCCTTGATATCTGGTCATATTTGGTCCTGTCCAAAACAGCCATAGACATTTGCACCACACCAAAAGGTCCTTGATGTTTGCTCATGTTTGGTTCTGTCCAAAATATCCACGGAGATACTTGGTCCATGCCAAAAGGTCCTTGATGTTTCATCATATTTGGTTCTGTCTAAAATATCCATGGAGACATTTGATTCAAGCCCAAAGGTCCTTGATATTTGGTCCTGTCCAGAGCCATTTGGCATGGACCAAATATGCTGAAGGATGTTTTGGACAGACCAAATATCAAGGACCTTTTGGCGTGGACCAAATGCCTTACGGATGTTCTGGACAGGACCAAATGTCCTGCAGGGGTTCACATATATACACACATGCACATGATGTTATTTCCCAACTTTGTTCTTTCTCCTTCCTGAGAAATGCTTAGACAGAGGTCTAAATCCTGAGCCGCTTCAAGGGGTCGCTCGTTCAAGCGCCCCTCCCTAACCCCAGGTTGAACTGGCTGCTCCCCTCTGGGCTCTGGTGGCGGTGCCACCATTTGTTACTTAACAGCCCTGAGCACTGTCTATTGTCCGTCTATCCCAGTGGCCTGGGGGCACTTCAAGAACAAGCACCATGTCTTTTCTTAGCATGAAGTGCCCAGCTCAGTCTCTAGTGAAGAGAAAAACCACTCCTTAGAACCAACCTTGGCAGTCTCTAGTCAAATAATAGAAAATTCTAAAAAGAGGCATCGTTAGAAAACTAAGTTCCAGTTTCCTAATCTCTCTCTCCTATCCAAAAGCACTCTGTGAGGTTTGACTCTTCCCCCCCACCCCCTGCTAACTGTTTCCAACATGTCCATCAGAACAAGGGAAGGGTTTTCCAAGCTCCGGAGAGGGAGAGGGTAGCAACTGGGTCTCCTCTTAGCAGCCGAGGGGAGCTGGGGAGGAAGCAGAGGGAGACCTCGCCTCGCTAGAAATGGCAGTGCCACAGGGGCGGGCAATTGCAGGGACAGCCTGTCCTACTGAAGACGTCAAGTTAGAACATCAGGACTGGTGTGCCCCCAAAATGGGCAGAGACCATCAGATAGGAGACATGGGATGTGCGGCTGTCCCAGGAAGCTTAGCACCAGGCATAAAGAACGTAAGCCTGGAAACCTCCTTTGATTGTTACTACATCTTGGCTTGGGGAGACTCTGTGTGGAAAGCCCCGCTGACAGGTTTATTGCCTCTTTGTGCTTATAAGGGTGGCGTGGATGGCTGCTTCTGTCGCTTGTTTTGTTCACATTTGCCTCTGCTTGGCTTTTCTCTCTTCTGCTTTGCTGCCAAAGCCATCGGGCTTAGGTTTGTGGGAGTGCCTACAATATCATGAGTCCCTTACCTTTTCGACATCATGCTTCTGCAGTACACGGCTTGCCGGTACTCTTGTGCTCAAGGAAAGTATTTTTCTCTCCGATTCCCACAGATGGAGTTGCATTTTGGCTCTTATTATCCAGCTGGCCACCCAAACCCAAATCACTTGCACTTGAATTTTGGTCTGTCTTTAAGAATTTTTTCTTGCCTACCCTGCAGTTAAGTGTCTTTTTTGTGACCGCCAAAATCAGCTGCTTAGATAACCTTCCTCAGACCATTATTTTCACCATTTATTTGATATATTTTTAAGAAATCATTTAAAATAGAAAAAAAAAAAGTGAGTGACAAAGTAAAAATATTCTGCTATAGTATATCATCTTCTGCAAAGAGAGGAATTTGAAACTGTGGTAAACATAAAGAAAGGACATCTACATGAAAGAAAAAAAGATGTTCATCACCAGGAACATGAAGTGTTCAGTGTGCCCTGAATTTACCTAAATGTGATATTTGTGCTAATGACATACATTATATTTTATTTTTACTTGGAGGTAAGACAGAAGTTTGGATCCCTGCCAACAAGTTGTTGAGTGCGAGGGTGATGCTGTATATTTCCAAGGACACAATTGCAGTTACATCAGACGTACTTTTCTACTCAGCTGATGCTCAAGTTCAAAACAGAGGCAGGGGGGTGTAGTAGAAAGAACATGAGGCTGGATCTCAGGAAAATGAGCTCTGCTGCTCACCAGCTGTGAGAACTTACATGCGTCTCGCAGCATCTTGGCCTCTGTTCCTCAACCTGTAAAGTAAAGGAGCGGGAGTTGACAGATTCTAAGATTACTTCCTGTTCCCGAATTCTCTGATATTATTTATCTACAGGACGATGGAAGAGAATGCCGAAAATATGAAGCAAGGTATAACCAAGCTGAGTCTATTCGTGGTCCAGCAGGTATCTCTGGGTTTGTAAAAATAAACAGGAGGACATGAAAGAAAGGCTTCCATGGAAAGTGAAACAAAGGAAATTAAAAGTCCTTCCTAGAACCTGACCAAACTACACTCATAATGTCAAATGCACTTGTTCATATTCAGATGGAGTCAATCTGAAGTAGACCTGATAGCAGCTCATTTTGAAAATGGAGGGGAATAACAGTCATATAGAATGATGTCAATCATCCTAATAGTGTCAGTTTTGTATACAAAAGTAAATGTGACCAAATTTATATTGCTCCTTCCACCCCAAGGACTTGTATGAAATGAGCAGATCACAAGACCTTTTCTCTAATTGGGCTGATTCAACTCGCTCAACCAACATACGCAAGATGGACCAATACTGATGGAGTTGGTAGTCTAGTAGGGGAAATGGACCACACAGTAAAATATTAAAAACAGAGAACTTCCCTGGTGGTGCAGTGGTTAAGAATCCGCCTGCCAATGCGGGGGACACGGGTTCTATCCCTGATCTGGGAAGATCCCACATGCTGCAGAGCAACTAAGCCTGTGCGTCACAACTACTGAGCCTGCACTCTAGAGCCCACACGCCACAACAACTGAAGCCCAGGTGCCTAGAGCCCGTGCTCTGCAACAAGAGAAGCCACTGCAATGAGAAGCCCGTGCACCGCAACAAAGAGTAACCCCTGCTCGCCACAACTAGAGAAAAGCCCGTGTGCAGTATCGAAGACCCAACGCAGCCAAAATAAAATAAAATATTAAAAACATATAAGAAATCCATATGAAATTGTACAGCAGTTACAATAGGGAGAACAAGCATGTTATATTCATTTTATCCTTCACAATTTTAGGAACAAACAGAAATAAGTTTTCCGTTGATAAGCCTAGTTATTGATATTTCTCCTTTCCTGACTAAAGGAATGGAAAACAATGAAGAGAAAGAAAAGATTAAAATTAAATCCCATCTTTGATGAGCTGAATAACCACACAGATGCTGAACCCCAGTATATGAAGAAACGCTGCCAATTGAAGTAAAACTTGGGCAGTGTGAAGGGAACATACTGAGGGAGAGGGAACACCTCCAATATATTCTTCAGCATAGGTGGTAAAGCCCCAAAGGCAAAACCTTGCTTGAAAAGGCAAAGTGGGGACCAAAGGGCAGGGTGCAGAAAAGAAGCAGGATCAGTCAGGGAAACATTCAAATGCAGCACCTTTGTGAGGTGCAGACTACACACATGTCACGATGGAGGAGAACTTACCGATGGTAACGACCCTGCAGTGCTGATCTTGGTGAGCAGAAAAGGTGATCGTTTTCACCCTTCCAAAAAACAAATGCTGGATTTTTGAGGCAGGGGGACCCCTGCTAACTGTGAGCAGGGACGTATTATAATGCAAAGTGCTGACAGGAAAAAAATGCTAGGAGACAACAGACACTGACATAGAGTGTGCAAGGTAGGTATAATTGGTACTCTCACAAACAGAAGGGGAAATACAGCAGGAAAAAATGAAGATAATGCAAAAGAAGATTTGACAGGAATAACATGAGGGTCACATAACCAGGGAGGAACCCACAATCTTTTCATGGGCTTACAGGGATGTTATGGGGAAGTCTCAGTTTCAGAGACGGATGTGGCTTTCTTTAAAAAAAAAAAAGTTTAAGATGACAATCAAAAAGAACTCATTTATTTATGTGTGGAGGAAGAACAGAGAATGGACAGGCATTTCTCAAAAATGAGAACATGACAGTACAATGGCAAATAATCGTAGTGAATACAAGTAGGCTGGCATTTCAAAAGAACTCAGGAAGAAGCCCTCTAAATGAACTTAGACATCAGGAGAACATGGACTTAATATGACAGGAGAGGCATATAAGCAACTAAGGAATATAAAATTTTTGCAGAAATTTTAAAGAGAAGTATTAGGAAGTCTTAAGCCAAGAATGAGGTAAGGCATCTCAAAATAGGAAAAGTAACAAAAGGGCCTTTGAATTAATATTATAGCCAGAACTCAGAGAGAAGACCTTACCTGTGTCCTTTCGGATTTGCTAGCCAAATATGGGAGGCCTTCACAGGTTCTTCTCAGGGCTGGCTGAGTGTTACTCTCTAGCCATTCCCCCCGCACCCACACCCACCCCCCACACCCAGGGCTCAGGAAATTAGAGTTCTTATTTATTCTTTATAGCTGCCAGTGTCCTTTCCATCTCTTGATGTGTCTCTTGCTTTTTTGTCCCCAAAACTAAGCTATGGTTTGACAGTCATTCCTGAGTGCCAATTCCATGATACTCCTGGAAAAAAGGAATATACACTCATTAATTATTTAAGGGCTTAAGTGGTAATCTGTAAGGGGGAAATATATAGGCAATAACAAACTTGAGAAATCAAAAATCTCTCCATCCCATGGCATCTAACTACTTCTCCTTTGCTTTGGAGCACTTCACATCTGTCTGCCTTCTGCAAACATTTGTCTTTGTTTAGGTGAATCTGACATTGTCTTTAATCCTTTTATGAAATAGAGATCGGGGGGTATGAGAAATAAATAATGGAGTTTACTGACTTTTTCCTTCAGAAAAGCCACTAATTCCCAAAGTAGAACAATAGGTGAGAACTAGCTCCACTCAGGTAACTGCTTGTCTCAAGTAGGTAATGGAAACTTTGGGGACCCACCTAGCTTAGTAGGTGTCCTGTGCACACCAAGTTTGCCTTGGATCCTTGCTTGTAAAATTATGTGATGGCCATTGTCTTTTCACAACTCACCAGAATTAACTTGAATAACAAAATAGTCTCAATTTAAAATACTTCCTCTCATAATTCTTTTTCCTAATAATTGTTTGGCATCCTCTGCCTTCTCTCTCTCTTTTTTAAGAAAAATATTTATCTATTTATTTATTTATTTGGCTGTGTTGGGCCTTAGTTGTGGCACGCTGCCTTCTCTCTAGTTGTGGTGCACGGGCTCCAGGGTGCATGGGCTCAGTAGTAGCGGCGCATGGGCTTAGTTGCCCCATGGCATGTGGGATATTAGTTCCCTGACCAGGGCTCGAACCTGCATTCCCTTCCTTGGAAGGTGGACTCTTAACCACTGGACCACCAGAGAAGTCCCCGCCTTCTCTTATTTTTAAGTACTAACCTCCTCTGTTCAATAAATAAATAAATAGGAAGCAAGCAATTACAGGCAGACCTCATATTATTGCACTTCACAGATATTGCGCTTTTTACAAATTTTGAAGACTTGTGACAATGCTGCATTGAGCAAGTCTATTGGCACCATTTTTCCAACAGCATTTTGCTCACTTTGACTCTCTGTGTTCCATTTTGTTAATTCTTGCAACATCTTAAATGCTCCACCAGCAAAAAGAATACAACTCGCTGAAGGCTCAAATGATGGTTAGCATTTTCTAGTAATAAAGTATTTTTATTTTTATTTCATTTTATTTTTTAATATGTATTTATTTTTTTATTTGGCTGCATCGGGTCTTAGTTGTGGCACGCAGGATCTTCACTGTGGCATGTGGGATCTTTCATTGCGGTGCATGGACTTCTCTCTAGTTGTGGTGTGCGGGTTTTCTCTTCTCTAGTTGTGGTGCATGGGTTCCAGAGTGTGTGGGCTCTGTAGTTCGTGGCACTCGGGCTCTCTAGTTGAGGCATGTGGGCTCAGTAGTTGTGGCACCTGGGCTTAGTTGCCCCGCAGCATGTGGGATCTTAGTTCCCCGAGCAGGGATCAAACCACATCCTCTGCATTGGAAGGTGGATTCTTTAACAATGGACCACCAGGGAAGTCCCAATAAAGTATTTTTAAATTGGCGTATGTACACTGTTGTTTAGACATAATGCTATTGCACAGTTAATAGACTACAGTGTAGTGTAAACATAACTTTTACATGCACTGGGAAACAAAAAATCTGTCTTAGTTTCTTAATGCGATATTTACTTCATTATGGTGGTCTGGAATTGAGCCTGCAACATCTCTGAGGTATGTCTGTGTTAGCAGAAAAACCCAGAATGGGATGACTTTGATATCTTGTGCTGGGAAGGTATATGTATTCGTTCATAGCTGTAGTTTTTATATGTTCTTTAGGGCAACGGTCCCCAACCTTTTTGGCACCAGGGACTGGTTTCATGGAAGACAGTTTTTCCACAGACCAGGGGTGGGGGGAGATGGTTCAGGCAGTAATGCAAGCGATGGTTCAGGCGGTAATGGGGGTGATGGGGAGCAACGGGGAGCGGCAGATGAAGCTTCACTCGCTCGCCCACTGCTCACCTCCTGCCATGCGGTCCGGTTCCTAACAGGCCATGGACCACTACCGGTCTGCGGCCCGGGGTTGTGGACCCCTGCTTTAGAGTACTTGTCATATATTATACCTTCGGCTGGCCAAATTGATTGTAAGATGAAAATAGCTACCAATAATCATGGTCTTTCATTATATCAAGGCGTTTCACAGACAGTATTTTATTTTATTTATTTTTTATTTTTTTAGCATCTTTATTGGAGTATAATTGCTTCACAATGCTGTGTTAGCTTCTGCTGTATAAACAGACAGTATTTTAAATTCCAGGTGTACCATCACCTAAATAGTGTTAAGAACCATTGACTAGTTTTTTCACAAGGAGGAGTATCTCTTGGACTTTCATTTTTGCTTCCTCTTCTCTGACTTTGAGAAGTCAGGTAGTTACAGGTAATTGTGAAATTAACATTTAGAAGAGCCTTAAAATCCTAAGACCACAAGGAGGTTATAAGGGAAACCTAGTTATGGAGGAGAGATTTTCTAGCCTGGATAAGCTGCTTCTCAAAAGAGCTTACACATTGTCCGGACTAATCATCACTGGCAATGTTGAGAAATCATTATAAGACAGCAGAGATTTCCATCCCCAAGACTGAAAGTGAACACACGTTCTGATTTTTCAAAGACCAAGGAGAAGATGAATTGCACAAATGTGTGACCAAGAAAGATGGGGTGGCTGACAATATAAAATACCAGGAAGAGGTCAAGTGGGGACAGTTGAGAAGAGGAGGCTGGAGCTGGTGATTAGAACTCGCTTGAGATCGCTGAGGAAGCCAAAGCTCTGAGGGAACATGAGCTTAATGTCCTCCCTGAGGGTCATTTGGAGATGGAGTATTTAAAAAGGCGGTTGGTGAGCACTTAACTAAGAAAGTGGAGATCACTGTGAGTCACGGTGGGCTCATCATTAACAGGTCCTGCCAGACAAGACTCATTTCACTGGACTAATAAATACAAGAAATGCAGTTGACTTGAAGGGCACGATCTCCATCTGAGTAGAATTTTGACAGTGTCTTCAGTCCTAGCCTTGAGGACTGGGATCAACCAAGATCAACTTAACGTGATTGAAGTTGATCATTAAGGGATGGATGTCCAGCTGGAGTATGTTTCTCATAGTATGTTTCTCTCTGGCTCTCCTGTTGGCCCTCTCCTGTTGACCATTTCAACTGGGGAGACTTGGACAAGGAAAGGGATAGCGGATAGCCTGCTGATCAGGGGTGCAAAGTAGTGATTAGCCAGTACGTTGAATGACACAACTGAGACCAAAAGAAACCAGGAATGAGAAAGGGAAAAGAAGAAACAAGGTCCAGAGGAGACTTGCTGGCCTGGATCAATGGAATGAATCTAACAAGATGGAGACCGATAGCAGCAAAGTGCCACGTTTTGCTCAAGTACACCAGCCACTCAAGTACCAGCTTGAGGGGCCAGGGCTGATCAATGGTAAAAACAGAAATAACCAGACATTGTAATTGACGGCCGTGGCAATATGAGCCTTCAGCATAATCAGTCTAACCAAAACCAACCAAACAAACAAAAACACACACAAAACCTCACATAATCTCACACCTCACACAACTACAATATAAATGAATGTTGATGTTGAACATGGCAGAAATGGAAATAACCTTACTTTGGACCTCATTTTGTGATTGCATTCATTATAATAACAGAGAGCACGGTAACTATTTAAAATATTATTTCATATTTATACATGCACATCCTCAGTTAAGAGCAAAATTTGGTAAACCATGTAACTTTGGGTTTGGAAAAAACCAATTGCTGGAGTGTGAGTGACATCAGAAACTCTGCTGAACAGATCACACCTGCAGAGTTGTGGAGGTTTGTCCCAAGCATCCAGTACGTAACATGTTTTCAGAGAAAGACCACTATGGTGGTTAGGAACCAAAAAATGAACGGGTAAGTGGGAGAAAAGGAAAAGAGGACACATCACTAGGAACTGGTGGAGATAAGGAGGGAGGTGAGGAGGAGAGACACAGCAGGCTAGAGGGATACACCTGTACTTGATGAGTCATATTCCTGGGTGACTCTTCGGTGTTTCTGTGCCGAGACTTCTGAGTACAGCCAGCGATGACTCGCATGCTATAGCCACTGTGCTTGATCTCAGAAAGAACCTGCGTCATCACACACTGTACTTTCCCTCTGTGACATTTAACACAACAATAACTAAATAACTACGTGAGCACTTATCTCTCTGCCCATCTAGATGCTAAGTTAAGTCCATGGGAACAAGCACTGTGTTAGTCTCTGTCATCCCTGTATTCTTAATGCCTAGTGTACAGCCATAATGAGCATGTACTAAGCACTCTATCAACATACTTGAATGAATTATTTTTTAACATTGCTCAGCAATTCAATAACTGCCCTATATTGTGGAAATTTTTAAAACAGAAAATACAATGAAAAGAAATCATGCGTTTCACGTTAGCGAAAGGACATTGCAGCCTGCAAACGAAAGATACGTATCTCAATACAATATAAGGAATAATTTTGACAACTGAACACAGTTCATAAAGCAGATTATCAGGTAAATCTCATCACGCTCATAGGACATGTCACATTCTCTCCCTATAATGCATTAAGTTAGAAATCAGGAACAAAGAGATAAATAGAAAACCTCCATATAGAAATTTTAAAGCACACACTTATAAAAAACAACCACTGTGTGGGTCAAAAAAGAAGTCATAAAGGAAACTGAAAATGTAGATAAACAATAATAACACTATATACTTTTTAAAGGGGAATGCAATAAAGCAGTATTGAGAGGGAAATTTAAAGCCTTAAATGTTTATATGAGGACAGAAATAGGATGGAAATCAATGAGTTGAGCATCTAGCACAGGGAGTTAGGAAAAGAACGATAGATTAAAACTTCCGCAAGTCAGAAAGAATAAATTAGTAAGACTGGAAAACTTCTGGCAAGACTGAATAGGAGAGAGACAGGGGAGAGGGACGGAAAGGGAAGAGAAGGGAAGAGTGGGAGAGGGGAGGGGAGGGGAGGAGAGGAAAAGACAAGGTGGTGGGGGGAGAGAACAAATATAAAGTATTTTTTTTAAGTATAGATGCTTCTGAGGTCAAGAAGATAATAAAATGATAGCATTTTCAGCTTTATAGCAATAAAGTTGAAAACTTAAATGTTCAAAATTCTAGAAAAATGTATGACTCAAGAAGAAATAAACTATAAAAACTGAGTTAGTCGTAAAAACAACAACAACAAAAACAAACAAACAAATGAAAACTTTCCCCAGAGAAAAGCTTGTGCCCTGTGGTTTTATATGTTAAATCTCACAGTCAACAAGTAATTTCAAACTATTACAACTCTTCCAGAGAACAAAGAAAACAAACTTAACTCATTTTTTTGAGCCTAACTTTAATAACTAAATTATCCAAGGAGAATAAATCCTATTAAATATAGGGACAGACACCTTAAACAGAATATTAACAATCTAGCAAGCTATAAAGAATAATAATCATGAAAAAAATGGATTTATCCTAGTAATACAAACCTGTATCAACATTAGAAAGATCAATCTATTAATTACCAGGGAAAAACCTGTATGATTGTCTTAACTGATGAAGAAAAATCATTTGATCAAGTCAATATCTCTTCCTGACTTATTAAAAAAAAAGATCCTTAGCAATTAGGGATAGAAAATAACTTTCCTACACTGATAAATAATATCTATCAAAAAAAAAAACAAAACTGAGTTGAAACTCAGTATTATATTTGATAGTGAAGAGGCAAAAGTATTCCTGTTTAAGATCAGGAGTAAGAATGCTTTCTATTACAACCCCCATTCAGCTTTGTGTTGGCAGTACTAAAGGCCAACTCAATGATAAAAGAAAAAATAAAATGAAATGTATGAATATTATAAAGGAAGAGGCTGTTATCCTTCAGAGCTTATTCACTGTCTACCTTGAAAACCTCAGATCTCAGAGAATATTTAGATAAATTGTTAGAATCGATGAGGGTTTATCAAGGTTGCTGGATACAACATAAATATTCACTATCACTTGTATATCTATATGCTGGCAATTATTAGATCACACGCTTTTAGAAAATATCTTTCGCAAAAGTCCCCAAAATATAAAGGATTAGTAATGAATAGAAAAAAAAATTGGTGAAAAGACTTTATGGGGAAATTTTTAAAGTATATTGAAAAATAATAAACAAGATAAAAATAAATGAAGAGTTATAACAGTGATACCAATGTTAAAGATGTGCCTTTCACCCTGAAACCATTAGTGAGGACCAGCCTGAACTGTTGGGGTCCAGCCTTTAGTTAGTCCTGGCCTTGCAGTCACTCCTGGTTCTCAGCAGGGATGGAGCATCAATTTCCATCACTAACCTCAGAATTCATGGATATTACTCATCTGGAGGTGCTTGAATCTGTCTCTGAGAAGGGTGACGGAGCAGGAGACCAGATGCTGTGTTTCATCTTCCAATAAAATGGTTCTAGGAGCATGTGCATTTAAAAACACATTTTAAACACATTTTCTATGCAGGCACTGCTGCAGGATCACAGCTGCACAACCAATTTTTTACACCAAGGAATATCTCACCCATGATGAATTCAGCGACCTTATTTTTCATTTGTGCATATCTCCCCCCTTCGTATTTCATTCCTTAAATATGCCATTTGTGCCTATAAAGCGATGCCCATGACAGTGAGATGCCACTGTCTTTATCTCCAAAGTGGTGACAGCCAATTTATCACTTTCATTTTTATCGGCAAGGAGTTTGTGGAACAAACTTACAGTCCAGAACTCTGTAATTAACAATTCCCTCTGATCTCTTCATCAGTATGTCTAGAACAGGTTGAGTCATGGAGAACATATTTTTGTTAGTGTTATCTAGATCAGGGCTGGGGAGGGCAGTGACCATGACTGAAGAACTAAACAAAATAAAAAATGGCACTTTCCAAAAATCCTGCATTGTATTTATTTTGAAATATTTTAATCACAGTGTATTGATTGGTACGGTCAAATTGTACCAATTGCCTGCTGATTTAGCTGCAAGAAGACATACTTTGGAAGATAACAGTATTATATAATATAACATTAAATTATTACATTATATTTTATATATTATAGCATTGTTATAACATTTTATAACAGTAAATGTTAAATAACTTAGTATTAAGCTAGAAGCAACTCTCAGCCATGAGTCTTGAGTCTTTGTTTCACGTCTAACGATACTTATCCTCTGCCTGTTCCTTGATATGTGATCCTGGCAGTGTCTGCAATGAGCTGGTCCAGAGCTTTAGCAAGCAGTCCTATTTAGCGTTACTTTGAGGTGCAATCCTGGACATCTAAAGTTCAGAGGTCATGAGGCTGGCGGATGGACTTGGGAAAGGATTGAATGCAGGCTGCTTTATCAAGAGACAGGAAACCAAGGTTGTGGAATACAGTTCACATTTTCAGCTGTATCAAAAGCCTTACCTTTGGGGCTTCCCTGGTGGCGCAGTGGTTGGGAGTCTGCCTGCTAACGCGGGGAACGCGGGTTCGAGCCCTGGTCTGGGAGGATCCCACGTGCCGCGGAGCAGCTGGGCCCGTGGGCCACGGCTGCTGAGCCTGCGCGTCTGGAGCCTGTGCTCCGCAACAAGAGAGGCCGAGATAGTGAGAGGCCCGCACATCACGATGAAGAGTGGCCCCCGCTTGCTGCAGCTGGAGAAAGCCCTTGCATAGAAACGAAGACCCAACACAGCCAAAAATAAATAAATTAATTAAAAAAAAAAAAAAGGCTAATACTTTAAAAAAAAAAAAAAAAGCCTTACCTTTTTGCTTTTGGTAGCTTCATAGTACTGTCATGACTTACCATCCCAATCTGTAAAAATATTCCTTGGCTCAGATGGCCCAGAATTGATTCTTGAAAGTTTTTTTTTCCCTTTGGTTTTGTTATGTCTTCTTTGTTGTTGTTTTTAATCTGGGAGGATCACTGTCATTTGTTCCTTTGTTAGATAATCTGCCTTTGATCAAACATCATTACCAACATTTGACCTAAATGGAGTCAATTATTGCTATTTTCTCATTCTTTAGTGGTAAATTCAATCTGGACAAGTTTATTAAAAGCAAACTAAAACTAAAATTAAACTTAAGGTTACTTTCTTTATTCCAGTAATTTAAATAACACAGAGTAAAACAGATACGTTTCCATTGTTGATTCTGGTTCTTTTCCCTTTTCTTTCAGAAAGAACTTTATACAATATTGCCCACTGAAGATGGAATTCAGCATGAAGACCATCTTGGGCTCCATCAAAGAGATCGCTGAAAAGCCAAAGGACCTCTAGGATGTCACACCTCATGATGTACAGAGGGCCGCAGTGCACTCTACAGAATTGGGCTTGAAAAATAAAGAAGGCGGACAGAGTTTCCTCTCTTACTGGAATCTTCTGGAAACCATAGCCATGGGATATTCCTGAATGCCTCACATCCTTTAAGCAATGTTTAATGGCCACCTGTTGCATGAGGGCTCATCAGGGAAAAGGACCATTTCACGACAACCTAGTACCCTGGCCCTAAACTTCGGTGTCCAGGCTAGTGGGGCTGGGCCATGTGGAGAATTTGTTTTGCCAGGACAGGAGGTCTCGAGGGCCTGGAATCCAAGAATTTCCAGGAGGTCCTTCTCCATATTCCTGCCAAGTCCGTGGCCACCACACTGCAAAATGGCAGAGCCCAGGTTCATATTCTCGATACAGATCCCATACCTTTTTCATTGTGCTGACTCTCTTTGCCATGGTGGGGCTTTTTATGGCCTGGCAGGGTAAGGGCCTCAGTGTTCTAGCCCCAGGTGATGGAGAGTCTACCTGCCTTTGGTTCCTTGAATCACTGACCTGGGAGCCCCATCACGTGGGGCCCCAAGCAGAGGCCCCAGGTAGCCACCTCTCGGATGTCCTAGCTTAGGTGCTGCTGAGAGTTTGTCAGTACTTGTATCTCCCCTCTGCCTTAATGATCAATGTGTCCAAAGTCACAAACTCAAACCACAGCGCATGGAAATAATGACTTATCCTATGACTGCCATAAACGCACTCCAGTGTCTCAAAGGTACAAGAGATGTGTGTCAACATAGAAACAGTCTCTATTCTGGGGAAGAAACTCCATGAATGTGTGTACTATTGACTCTCAGTCAAAGATGCCATTTTTCTATTTGCGGGGCATTGATGTTTTACACCAGGCCCTCTCTTCTTAGATAATTGCACTTGACACTTTGGCGTCTACATTCTGAAGGCTTGATGCTGAAGTTTCTACTGCCCTTCCACTAGGAGGACAGCCTGTGGTGCCCACAATGAGATCTGGTTCTTTCTCCTCATTTGTGGAGTGACTTGGAGAGCAGGGAGCTGATTTGCCGAAGGACCACTTGGTAGACAGGTAAGAAACTCCTCGTTTATTTAAATGTAAGCTTAACCGTGGTAAAGATGGAAAAGCCTCTGGGAAGATTTCTTTTACAGAGCACATTTCTGTTGCCTAGGATATGAATCCTTAAAGTCTGTCTGTCGGAATTTACAAACAGGAATCTTCCCTGTTTCGCATGGTTCCATGTTGGCGCGTGTTTGAAATGCCCTTTGAGTTGCTAATTATTTTGTTTGTATTCGGTGCTCAAACAATCACATGGGAGGGTTTTCACCTTGGTATTTTGGCTCCTAGAATGGTAGGTACACGAAAAGCTTTGATTCTCATCCAAGAGGTATCATGTGGGAGTGAAATCTCCAAAGAAGCAGTGGTAGTATGCCCCTTTGATGCTGTATTGTTTTTTTAATGGAACCCACGTTCAGAATTCCCCAAGGAAGTAGCTGAGACAGTGATGCTGAACCTTACTTCAAAAGGGCTATTCTCAAGTCTCCCTGAGCATATTAATGTCCAGAATTATGTAGGAGCTGCTGTGTAAAGCTCCAGGAGCACCACCTATGTAAATGGATCCACCAAGTGGCCCCATGAACTTGGACCACCATCTTGTTGGTGGTGCAGCCTTGACCCTAGGGGTGCAAGACTGGGGCTGCATCTAGAAGTTTCTGTGACGTCCATTGAAGCCACCCATCATAAAAATCATTCTCTCTTTTCCTCTAGTCTTACTTTATGGATAAAAGCTTGGCTTGTTAAGTGAGTACGTCTAAATTAGACCCTGAAATTCTGAGTTTGGAGCCACCAAGAGAGCAATGGTTATTCTCTTCTTTGAAAACAAGAATAATTATTGTCTGGGGAAGTTTCATTTTAGAAGGTGAATGCAAAGAGGCCCAGCACGTACGGCCCAATAGGAGAAGCCCAGTGTATTCTGCATGCTGGATATATTCTTTCCACTCTCAAATGCAGTGTCAGCCCATCTACTGTGCAGTGCCCACTCCCCTACCCATGGGGACCCTACAATGATATTTTCTGCCGAAAAGGAAATATTTATTTTAGGAGGCCCTTTGCAGGCCCCTTCTTGCATTCTGCAGTGTTCCACAGCACTAAGCAAGTACCGTATCAACTTCTAGCTTTAAGTAGCAGCGTACCTTCCAAAACCGGGTTTTACAGTATGGCTAAAGGTTGGGTGAATGGCACCTCATCGCTGAGCTAAGTCAGAATCTGTTGTCTAGAGCTACGGGTGTTTAGTAGAAAACTTATAAAATGATATATTTTTTTTCCGTTCAGATTTGCTTAAACAGGTGAAAGTGCTCTGTGCTTAGAAACTATGATTGTACCTTTCACGTTATCAGATGCAGTAGATTGTGTGCCTTAGTTGTGATTAGGGTTTAGAGGCTAATTAGCTTTTGCCAAGATATCTGTTCCAAAGAGCTGGGAGATCTGCCTTTGTTCCTAGAATGGGCGTCCCATGGGGACATTCTTTCATACCCCCTTGGTTGCTCACTATGGTAGAGTCACCCTTGATACAGCTGCCAAGAGACAGTGACCCCTGTGGGCTTGGGGGAGGTGGAACACCTCCAGATGGAACACCATCTGTAGACAATGAGGCGCAACGCCCACGTCCACTTCAAGAGCAGATGCCTTCAGGGGAGTTTCTGTGGGTGGCTGGCTGGTTGGTAATTGGGTAACTCACCCTCGTGTGATTTTGGAGGCGTCCACACCCTCCGTGTCCACATGGACTCCCCTGCCTCCTTTTCACAGACGCTTTGGGGACCAGGCTGTCTATTGGAGCCCTGCCGGGGGTTGAAGAAACGTAGTCAGTGTACTGGGCAATGTCCCCGGGGAGCTGCTGGTCTCAGTAGATCCTGGGAGTGAGGCAACAACGTCAGCCAGCACGGGGATGCATGAGCACAATTTTGGTGATGATGAAAGATAGTCTTTGGCACATAAGTCATGACGGAGGGAGACAGGCTAGTGACAACAGCATTTTGGGGGTGGGACCCTGGCAGCAATATCTGTAAAGCTCCCCGGGTGGTTCCAACGTGCATCTGAGGCTGAGACCAGTGGACCAGGACTTCCTGAGAAGCCCCGGACAGCTGGGCCCGTCTGGTCATCGCGCCCGCCTGCGTCTCCTGAGCTCTGGCCCACCGCCCTGGCTCCTGACCCAGCCCCTCGCTGCTCTCCCACCTCCAGGCCATTTACCTTTACACCGAGGACCTCCTCTCTCTCAGCCTGTTCACCCGCCGTCTCTTCCACCATCCGGCCCTTCCCTGAGGCCGCCGCTACCCTGCGCTGCTCCCCACTGCGTGGCCGCTTATCTTTGCCCTGAGCATCTGCGGGGAACGGCACTCACTGAGCTCTGGCTCTTCTCACCCACAGGACCTTCTCCATCATTCCCCTCCGGCCACCTCCATGGCCATGCCTTGCATCTAAGTTTCATGCAGTGCCAAGACCCTCCTGAAATCCCAGATGCAAACCTCCCAGTCTCTAACTCACACTCCCTGTGGTATTCCCATAGGATGAATCCTGTCCTTCGGAGAGCTCTCCCCCTGGGCTTTCATGCTCTCTCACATCACACTGTTTTATCTTCTTAATCCTCTAGTTGTCCCTCATCTGTGTCCTTGGGGGTTCCGACCCTTGTGTCCACCCCCTAAAGGTTGGTTTCATTTTCAACCGTCTTCTCGGGCAGCTTATTCAATCCGGGCTTCAAAAAGAGCAGTTTTGTTTTGTACATTCCCATAGCACCTTGTGCTGTGCTGAGACCCACCACAGAGCATTCACATTGTCTATTTACTTGTCGGTCTCCCAGCCTGAATTAGTCAAGTTCTCTAGAGAAACAGAACCAAGAGGATTTCTATAGATACAGATGTATAGATCAGGGAATTTGTGTCTATCTATCTATAGCTATCTATAGCTAAATCTGTCTCTTGCTATATAGAGAGATGGAGGCAGATTTTGATAGATAGATAGATGGAGAGATTCAATAGAATTACAATTAGCTATTGTATAGATAAAGATCTATAGTAGTTACATACAGTTACATATAGTAGTTACATCTATAACTATAGATAGATGTATTTGTATGTATGTATCCATCTGGAGATTTATTTTAAGGAATTGGCTCATGTGATTGTGGCAGCTGGCCGGTCTGATGTCTGCAGGGTGGACCAGAAAGCTGGAAATTCAGGCAGAGATTCTATGTGGCAGCCTTGAGAGAGAATTGCTTCTTCTTTGGGAAACTTTCATCTTTGCTTTTAAGGCCCTTGCCTGATTAGATATGACCCATCCACCATCCCACCATCCCCTGCCCAACCACATTATGGAGGGTAATCTGCTTTACTCAGAGTCTGCTAATTTCAATGTAATCACATCTAAAATAAACCACATGTGGACTAGCATTTAAATGACGGGGCCCCATAGCCTCGTCAACTGATACATAAAACTAATGATCACATCACAACACCCGTCTCAAGTACTGAGAGCAAGCATCTTACCCAGCACCTTATGTGTAAATACTTTGTGTCTAACTCCTATATAACGGTAACAGTAACAATGATCTGTACAGTTTACTGAGTTTATACTACGTACCAGGCTTTGTTCCTTGGCCTTTGCATGCGATATTATATTGAATCCTCACAACTATCTTTGAGGCAGGTAATTTTGCTTTATGTGAGGTGACTAAGTTCAAAAAGTTCCAATTTATAAACCAAATGGATGTAATCAGTGAGTGGCAGGGCTGGGCTTTGATCCAGGTCTCTTGGATTCTAGCTATAACCCCGATATTCTAGCACTTTCTACTCTTTCCCTCACCTACATTGTTACATAGGGTATAATCCTATGCTCAGATGGAAGAGAAATGTGTCTTTTCTGCGTCTCTCGAATTGTTTCTGCAAATGAGTATTTATGAACAACCTTTCTCCTCTCAAGTGTGTAAAAAAAAAAAAAATTCCTGGGGTTGCATTAGGCCTCTTATAACCCAGAGTCTCTCTCTTGACCCCCAGCTGCCTCTTGTTTTAAAACAATACTTGGAAGGAGATAAATCGATAGCTCTCTTGGCAGAGCCCTTACACGGGCATTAGGGTATCATTACCATAACATTATGCGTCAGGAGCAGTTTTCCAAATGACACTTCAGTGAACCCAAAGAGCCTTAAATCAAAGAAGAGAGTCTTGGGTTGTGACCGTTTAGTGCAAAAAACATGCACTGACTTCTGGTTTTTTAAATAATCAAGAAAACATCACACAGAGGACAAAGTCATTTAGCTTATGATTCTTTGGACTACTGTCTGGGTCCAAGTAGATGTCACTCTTTTCTTTTCATTGTTTCTTGTCAGTGCTTTCAGATCCAGGCCCTAAAATTGCATGGTATTACGAGGAAAAACAAAAACAAAAACTTGCATGGCAGTTGGGAATTCTTGACTGGAATATTTGTAAAAGCGGGCTAGAAATGTCTTGGGGGAGGGGACCATGTCTTACTCAACATTGTATCCCTGGCTACTTGAACAGTGCCTCATTCTAAACACAGAGGAGCCCCAGACCCATTTCTTCAGTTGAGTCATTGAATCCCTTGGGGAATCAGGTCTTTGCATAACAAGTTGGTTTTCCTCTTTATCCAATAGCTTGGTTCTCCAGAAAATATATAGAACATGCCTTTCTCATGCAGTTTCCAATACGTTTTCCAGAAAATAAGATGTACGCTAATGCCATTTCAATTGAAAGAGGTTTTCACTAAGAGTATTACGGTCATTTAAGAAGAGTAACTTGCTCTTTATGTTGTGCAAAAGACTTTGTCTGAAGCACCTGCCTAGTCAATAAAGCTGTCCGTTGCCTGTAATATAGATGTAGGTCCCCCGTCCACATCCTAGAGCACGGTTCTCGGTAAAGTACCAGAGCAGGCACGCTAATGCCAGTCACGTATCCCTGCGTGGTGGGAACAATTGTGTTTTCTTTGGAGGAAAATAGGACAGATGAAGAACCTGGCCAACCATCACCAAATACTCAATTCCTCCCTCATGCATGGAATCAGTTTCCAGGAGACTGAAGTGATGGCTGTAGAACCTGTTTCTTTCTTCAGAACAGCCCACAAAATGTCCAGCGTGAAGGGATCAAAAGCAACCACCCAAATGACTTCCCTGAGGGAACATTTCCACGCACCATACGGGGGCTCCTGGCCCCTCCTCGCCCCGGTGTGGTGGAAGGTCACTCCTCACCTCCAGCTCTGAGCAGGGAGGGAGTGTGCCCTGCCGAAGGAATTCGTCCTCACCTCCCAGACCACCCCGTCTCCCCTTCCAGCGGTCCGTGTGATGAAACAGATTCCCGCCACATCTCTCAGCGATGGCCAGGGTGCCACTGGCTACAAATGCACTGAGAAACACTCACTGTTTCAAGAAAGTGCCAAATAAAAAGTAACTCAGCCAAAAAGGAGGAGTTCTGGGCACAGATCAGCTGGTGAAGGAGAAGAAAGGCCCAAGAGAAGAATCCAACTCAGAGGGGACATGGTTCCCTACACACCCTGCTCAGGGGGGATGTGAGAGCCCAGGGTGTGTCCTCTGTGATTCATTGTGGTTACAGGTGGCCACAGTGCTCATTACACACTGTCAGCCCCGTCACTACCAGAAAGCACCCTTGCCTTCTTCCAAAAGCTCCACGTTAAACAACTTGTGCAAGCATTACTATGTTTTGAGAATCTCTTTATTGGGGGGGGGGGGTCATTCAGCTCGTTAAAAGAAAACAGAAAGGTTGAGGGGATGCCAACAGATGAAGCAAGGAGACATTGACAAGTTGATTCCATCAGGGTTGAGAAAAAGCACGCCAGGGTAGGAGGTTGCATCGACGTTGGGAGGAACCCTTTGTGAATTTAACCCTAAAAGTCCCACACAGGTTGTGCTTGTCAGAACAAAAAAAAACACATCCGGACTTAGTAAGGAGAGATTTTTATTAAAAAAGGATTCTTGGAAGGAGGGAAAGAGACTGTTGCATTAGGGGCAGGGTGGCTATTGCATTTGGGACAACATTCTATCTGTAAGGTCAGCAAGCAACAGTTAGCAAAAGGGGATCCTCTTTTTTTATAGGAGGAGCAAAGTTGATTCCCTTGACCTGTAGTCTAGAAAGAACTAGGCAAAGGGAAGTGGGGTGAAAGGGTGGCATGATCCAATGTAGACCAGAGAATATTTTCCTAAGAGCACCCTGTGCTGGCGTGAGAGGCTGCTGGCTCAGACTGAGGGGGGCCAAAGTTCAAGGTCCTGGGGAGCAAAGGGAGACACTGAACCCCAGTTTGGTTCACAAGCATTTCGTTCCAGTTGATCAATGGGGACAGACCACTCAGGACATCATTTATGAGACAGAGGATGGGAATCTGGAGGGTCTGTGTCAGGCCTTGTCCTAGGTGCCCAAAGGGAACATCTGTGAGTTTTATCTAACTCAGGTGGGGAAGGAAGGTTCTTTGCAGTCAGCAGTTTTCCAGGACACAGAGGATGGGGCAATTCCTTAACCTTCCCTGTTTTCCAGGAGCACAGGGTTTGGGTAAAGTTCAACATTGTCTTGGGTACATGGAAACAACCTGAGTGTCCATCGACAGAGGACTGGATGAAGAAGATGTGATATATACACACACACACACAATGGAATACCACTTAGCCATAAAAAAGAATGAAATAATGCCATTTACAGCAACATGGATGGACCGAGAGCAAGATTATCATACTAAGTGAAGTGAGTCAGAAAGAGGAAGACAAATACCATATGATGTCACTTATATGTGGCCTCTAAAATATGACACAAATGAACTTATTTACAAAACAGAAACAGACTCACAGACGTAGAGAACAGACTTGTGGTTGCCAAGGGGGAGGGGGAAGGGGAGGGATGGATTGGGAGTTTGGGGTTAACAGATGCAAACTCTTGTATAGAGAATGGATAAACAACAAGGTCCTACTATATAGCACCGGGAACTATATTCAGTATTTTGAGATAAACCATAATGGAAAAGAATATCTATATCTATACAGATATAGATGTGTATAACTGAATCACTGTGCTGTACACCTGAAACCAACACAAGGTTGTAAATCAACTACACTTCAACAACAACAAAATAAGGTACTAAACGTCAGCAGAAACAAAAATAAACAAAAGGTTTTGCTCTCTAAAACAAACACTGTCTTGGGTGAACCCTGTGTAGGGACCTTGGTGGGAACATGGATAGAAATTCTCAGCCCCCTGGGTGTGCCAGATCTGTGCCCGTGGCATGTGAAGGAAGCAGCTGATGATGTACAGGGGAATGTTGTGTGTAATCCTGTCTCAGGGAATGCCATTGCATCACGGTTAGGAGACGGCCGCTTTGCTGCTGGAGGCTGCTGTGGGAATCCCAGGGCATCCCGCAGTCTCCAGGAAGAAGTGCCCCACTGGGGCAAGCTCGCTGCACGCCCCCATCAGGCACTTCATTGCTTGTCATTTATTGATTGATTGATTGATTGATTGCTGTGTTGGGTCTTCGTTTCTGTGCGAGGGCTTTCTCCAGTTGCGGCGAGCGGGGGCCACTCTTCATCGCGGTGCGCGGGCCTCTCACTGTCGCGGCCTCTCCTGTTGCGGAGCACAGGCTCCAGACGCGCAGGCTCAGTAGTTGTGGCTCACGGGCCCAGTTGCTCCGCGGCATGTGGGATCTTCCCAGACCAGGGCTCGAACCCGCGTCCCCTGCATTGGCAGGCAGACTCTCAACCACTGCGCCACCAGGGAAGCCGCCATTGCTTGTCTTTATAACAGCTTCATCGGCATGTAATCCCCCGAGCATGCAGTTCACACACGTAAACTCTACAACTCGGGAGTTGTGAGTAGATTCACAGAGCTGTGCATCCGTCACCACAGTCAATTCTAGGACGTTTTCATTCTCCCCCAGAGCAGCCCGGTCCCCATCAGCACCCACTCCCCATCCCCCCTCTCCCACCCCTGACGCATAACCAGTCTCCTCTCTGTCTCTCTGGATTTGCCAGTTCTGGGCATTTCCTATAAGTGGGATCTACAGTCTGTGACCTCTAGTGCCTGACTTCTTTCACTCGGCAGCCTGTTTTTGAGGCTCATCCCCGTTGCAGCTGGTGTCACAACAATTCCTTTTTGTGATCAAATAGTGCCCCCGTTGTAGGGATGGAGCACGTTCGGTTCATTCATTCATCAGTTGATGGACCTTGGTTGGTTTCTGTCTTTGGGCTGTTGTGAATCATGCTGCTGTGAACATTCGTGTGGGAGTCTGTGTGTGGACAGATGGTTCTCTCTCTTCTAAATGTCTCTCATGACCTACAGCGGCCGCCACTCTTACTGGGTGGGTCCCAGTAGGTACCTACTTACAAGTAGCTACAAGGCGTGGGTCCCTAGGCTGGTGCAGTGCCCCCAGGATTCTGGGGCTGGGAGCCCTGTGCAAAACCAAGTGAACATCCTGTCCCCCAACTCTGTACACCCTTGACGTGGCTCATGCTGTTCACGTGCCCTAACCCTTAGCCTCTCACTGAACAGTTCACCCCTTCGGGGTCACTCCTGCTCTCAGGAGACAAAGAGCCTGACTGTGCTGGAGGAAGGCAAACCCTGGCAGGTAGAGTATTGGCCTGAACACGGCGATGGCCCTGTCCTCTCTCAGGAAATGCTTGCAGGAATTCCCCGGCGGCCCAGTGCTTAGGACTCAGCGCTTTCACTGCCAGGGCCCGGGTTCCATCCCTGGTCGGGGAACTAAAATCCTGCATGCTGTGTGGCCAAAAAAAAAAAGAAAAGAAAAGAAAAAAGAAATGTTTGCAGTGAGGAAATGGTCCGTTTGATCCATTTAGTTAAATCCATTTCAGTTAAATCTATCCAAGGGCCTTCAGGCAGCGGCAGACAATCAGCATCGAAGGTCAGTCCTCTGTGATGCCTCGGTTCGGTCCTGTACAGGTTTGCACACCCGTTTCCAGCCTCCCTGGCCGGGAGTGTGCCCGTGTGACCCAGTCCTCCCAGGCAGAAGCCGAGCTGAGCAGAAGTGAAGGGTGCCAGACCCAGCACGAGATTCCCTCCTGTACGTCCCAGCCAGTGGCAGCGGTGACACCCTTGGGGACCCTGCGGGCTGTGCCTTGAAGCCGCAGGGAGTGTGACTTCTTGGATCCCCGAGTGACCGTGTGGAACAGAGGCTCCGCTGCCCTGCGGCACATGCTCTCCACTGCAGGTGACAGTGGCCACGTCTGAGCTGGCCACGTCCGCTCTGCCTGTACCTGCAGCTCTACCTCCTCGGAAGCACCAGCTCTGGACTGTCAACTGGGGATGATCACAGCACCCACGTCTTCTGTCTGTCCTGCCGGGGGTAACTTAATGCACGTAAAATGCTTCCTAACTCAATCGGTGTGCAAACATCTATTCTTAGAATTAAGAATTAAGACAGAGGTGAGACATCATCGCCTATCAGTCAGAGATGAAACTATTTACATAGAGTTGGACTAGGGATGGAGTTTTCAGAAAACATAGAATGAGACCAACAATAACCATATAAAGCAAACTTTAAACACTCTAAATATCAACCTTGTATGGAACTAGAAAAAGGAAAAAATAAAACCAAGACAACCCTTTGCAACGGCCATGGCAAAATTGAAGGAAACTTTCCCACTAGCAGAAGTTCATGGCATAGAAGTTTGCATTTTTGAGCAACTGTCCTCACTTAGATGTACACTCTGGGACACATTTAACTAAAGAAGAACTTTCCAAAGTGACTGCATTGTGTAGCAGAAAGGTTCATGTCGCAGAAATAATAGAATCTAATCCAAACACTGGACTTTATCAAATTGTCTGCAGTCCAAAGGGAAGGATTGATTGAAAATGAGACAGAACTATGGGACATTAATACCTACAGTTGTGAGCGCCTGGAGTTCATTGTGTGTGAAGGCTCGTCTAGACTCCAACATGGGGCTATAGGATTTCAATCAAACACATTTTATGGAACTAGGCAACTTAATGAGAATGTATATGCTATTTTATTTGACTTTTTTTTTCAATCTCTCGGTGGCAGACCCTGCCAAATTAAAACAGTGGCCCAACAATGGCAGCCAACATCTCTACTGGTGGTTAAAATTACAGCTCCCTAGCCTGGGGAATGGGTTTTGTGAGCCTGACAGCATCGAGACTGTTACAGGTTCTCAATACATGCAAAATTATAATAATTGCCTCCACTTGTTCTCTCTTTCAGAATCATTCATCGATTTTCCTTTTTGTACTCAAATTACAGAGTACATTTTTAAATGTTTTATTAATTCCTAGCATATTTCAGACTCCTTGAAAGTAGGTTTCCACTGTGCAGAAGCAGTTGCTTGTTGTTGTATTATTTACAAGGGCATGTTTATTCTTTTTAGCATGAAGAATGCTTCTACCAAACACTGTATTGCTCTCAGGCATCCGGACGGGCACGGAGGTAGGAGCGGTGCCCCTTGTGACTTGTTTTTATCCTTAACCTTTGTGTTTCTTAGCTGGTTTGTTCATTTAGTCATGAAACGGTTATTTAGCCCCTACCCTGTAAGAGAGGCAGGGCTGTCTTCTTGCAAATGCAGAGATGACTCGAAGGATGCTTTGGTGGACGTCACGCTGGAGGGGAGCTAACCACCATGCGGACAGTCTCGATTCCACGTTGCGGTGGTTATGCCTGAACCAAGTTCAGGAAGTGGGAGGGCCAAGTCATGAGTCCAGACTGAAGACCAGTGCATCCGGGAAGACTTCACGGAGGAGTTGCTTCCAGGTCTCAGACGTTTTCTTTTCTAATGGTACCCTTTCCCTCCCGTGAACTTTTCACACCACGGTTACACTGTGTATCTGTTCACGTGCTGCATGCCTGTCCGTGCTTTGTACATAAAAACAGTAAGAGTTCTGGCCCTAAGAACCAATCTCTGCCCCTTAGGGGTGCTCCTGTCCCCACTGAGAACGCATCCTGGACCAAGAAATGACATCATGGAGTGGGCAGAAAGGAACTTTAGACAAGACAGGAAGGAGAGTACTCCCATTACCACGCTGGCTGAGGAGTCTTACATGTTTACACGTGACACAATCCACAGAATGCTTCTAAGTCTACAGCTATGTCTAATTATTTTTACATATATATGTATATTTGTGCACCTTGTAAATGCTTATGTGGTTTACCTGTGTACATTTACGTTATTGTCCTTTATTATTTTTTTATTGAGGTAGAGTTGATGTACAATATTATATGTTTCAGGTGTACAACATAGTGATTCACAATTTTTAAAGATTATATTGCATTTATACTTAAAAATTTTTGGCAATATTCCCTCTGTTGAACAATATATATATATTTTTACTCATAGATCATTTATTTGTTTACTACACTTATTTAACAAACATTTATTGAGCTATTCTTGTGCCGCACACACCATGTAATAATGATGGCATAGGTATCTTAAAGTATAATTGTTGAAAGTCAAATTAAAATGTAGAAGTAGGAATTTTTGATGCTACCTCAGCATCACCAGGTACTAAAACTGAGTAATAGATTAAGTAGCATTTATTGACTTGTTTCTTTATAATAGCTACAATATATGTTGAAATCAATTCTCAAAGCCCACCTGGTATGTTTGAACCATTGTTCATTCCATGTCTCTCTCTCTTTTTTTTTTTTTTCCTTTTTTAACATGTTTATTGGAGTATAATTGCTTTACAATGCTGTGTTAGTTTCTGCTGTATAACAAAGTGAATCAGCTATACGTATACATGTATTCCCATATCCCCTCCCTCTTGCGTCTCCCTCCTACCCTCCCTATCCCACCCCTCTAGGTGGTCACAAAGCACCGAGCTGGTCTCCCTGTGCTATGCGGCAGCTTGCCACTAGCTACCTATTTTACATTTGGTAGTGTATGTATGTCCATGCCATTCTCTCACTTCGTCCCAGCTTACCCTTACCCCTCCCCGTGTCCTCAAGTCCATTCTCTACGTCTGCGTCTTTATTCCTGTCCTGCCCCTAGGTTCTTCAGAACCCTTTTTCTTTTCTTTTTTTTAGATTCCATATGTATGTATTAGCATACGGTATTTGTTTTTCTCTTTCTGACTTACTTCACTCTGTATGACACACTGTAGGTCCCTCCACCTCACTACAAATAACTCAATTTCTTTTCTTTTTATGGCTGAGTAATATTCCATTGTAGATATGTGCCACATCTTCTTTATCCATTCATCTGTCGATGGACACTTAGGTTGCTTCCATGTCTTGGCTATTGTAAATAGAGCTGCAATGAACATTGTAGTACATGACTCTTTTTGAATTATGGTTTTCTCAGGGTATATGCCCAGTAGTGGGATTGCTGGGCCATATGGTAGTTCTATTTTTAGTTTTTTAAGGAACCTCCATACTGTTCTCTGCAGTGGCTTATCAGTTTACATTCCCGCCAACAGTGCACCCCTTTTCCCACCCCTTTTCTCCACACCCTCTCCAACATTTACTGTTTGTAGTTTTTTTATGATTAGCATTCTGGCCAGTGTGAGGTGTTACCTCATTGTAGTTTTGATTTGCATTCCTCTAATGATTAGTGATGTTGAGCATCCTTTCATGTGTTTGTTGATAATCTGTATATCTTCTTTGAAGAAATGTCTGTTTAGGTCTTCTGCCCATTTTAGATTGGGTTGTTTGTTCTTTTGATATTGAGCTGCATGAGCTGCTTGTATATTTTGGAGATTCCTTCATCAGTTGCTTCGTTTGCAAATATTTTCTCCCATTCTGAGGGTTGTCTTTTCATCTTGATTATGGTTTCCTTTGCCGTGCAAAAGCTTTTAAGTTTCATTAGGTCCCATTTGTTTATTTTTGTTTTTATTTCCATTTCTCTAAGAGGTAGGTCAAAAAAGATCTTGCTGTGATTTATGTCATAGAGTGTTCTGCCTACGTTTTCCTCTAAGAGTTTGATAGTGTCTGGCCTTACATTTAGGTCTTTAATCCATTTTGAGTTTATTTTTGTGTATGGTGTTAGGGAGTGTTCTAATTTCATTCCTTTACATGTAGCGGCCCAGTTTTCCCAGCACCACTTATTGAAGAGACTGTCTTTTCTCCATTGTATATTCCTGCCTCCTTTATCAAAGGTAAGGTGACCATATCTGCGTGGGTTTATCTCTGGGCTTTCTCTCCTGTTCCATTGATCTATATTTCTGTTTTTGTGCCAGTATACCATACTGTCTTGATTACTGTAGCTTTGTAGTATAGTCTGAAGGAGCTATAGGGAGCTGAGGGAGCCTGATTCCTCCAGCTCCATTTTTCTTTCTCAAGATTGCTTTGGCTCTTCGGGGTCGTTTGTGTTTCCATACAAATTGTGAAATTTTTTGTTCTAGTTCTGTGAAAAAATGCCATTGGTAGTTTGATAGGGATTGCATTGAATCTGTAGATTGCTTTGGGTAGTATAGTCATTTTCACAATGTTGATTCTTCCAACCCAAGAACATGGTATATCTCTCCATCTGTTTGTGTCGTCTTTAATTTCTTTCATCAGTGTCTTATAGTTTTCTGCATACAGGTCTTTTGTCTCCTTAGGTAGGTTTATTCCTAGGTATTTTATTCTTTTTGTTGCAGTGGTAAATGGGAGTGTTTCCTTAATTTCTCTTTCAGATTTTTCATCATTAGTGTATAGGAATGCAAGAGATTTCTGTGTTCCACAATATATTTTTGTTGCTTGTTTTTTTTATACATAGTAGTTTGTATCTCTTAATTCCCTTCTGCTATTTTGTCCCCCCCACCTTCTCCCCACTGGTAATCACTAGTTTGTTCTCTATATCTGTGAGTCTGCTTTTTTTGTTGTTGTTATATTCACTAGTTGTTTGTATTTTTTAGATTCCCCATATAAGTGATATCATATGGTATTTCTCTATCTCTGTCTGACTTACTTCACTTAGCAAAATGCCCTCCAAATCCATCCATGTTACTGCAAATGGCACAATTTTGTTCCTTTATATGGCTGAGTAGTATTCCATTGTGTGTGTGTGCCACATCTGTATCCATTCATCTGTGATGGGCATTTAGGTTGCTTCCACTTCATTGTTACTGTAAATAGTGCTGCTATGAACATTGGTGTGCATGTATTTTTTCAAGTTAGTGATTTCATTTTTCATTTGTGTTAGGTATTTATTTTCAGATAAATACCCCTGAGTGGCATTACTGGGTCATATAATAGCTCTATTTTTAGTTTTTTGAGAAACCTCTACTGTTTTCCATATATGGGATTGTACTTTAAAACATACATTGTTCTAATTAATGAGTAGACTTTAAATTATCCTTAACATATCTTTGTTTAGTTATTTTCCACATCATTCAGAGGAGGAAAAAAGCATATATCCCTGAAAATATTATTTTATATAAATGACTCACTGATGGGATAAATCATGGAGCACATAGTGAGCAAATTGGGTGAGCAACATGTGGAAAAAAAGCCTCATTAAAATCTGTTTTCCAAACCTAATGATAGAAGCAACCATTCTTGAAGAAAATATGGATGTAGTAGAAAAGTATAAATGAGAAACTAAAAAAATTGCTTATGATCCCCGCATGGACCAGGGGAAACATCCTTGTCAACATTTGGGTGTACGTATGCCCACATATTCTGGTTATGGTAAGAAACGCTTGCAGAGCTAAAAGTCAAAAAAGAGGATGAAGGTCTCCAAGACTGTGTAGTCAAGAATTTAATCTTGGTCAGAAGCAGATCTGGCCTTTGCCCCTCAGCCCCTGGGAGGTGAGCTCTAAGCCCTTGGAACGTCCTGCCTGACAGGGCGTCTTTGCCTGCCTGGGGGGCTTGGGTCACTGGATAGTGTAACTGTGATTTAGGGTAGGGGGGACCAGCCATGCCAGAAAACCAAACCATGTGACATAGGGCGGGGGCCTTGGTTGTGCAGTATCAGCCTGACATCCTGAGTGGCTGGACTGAGGGGTCAGTCATGGGATCAGTCAATCACTCTTACGTGATGGAGCCACAGTTAAAAGTTGGACACAGTCTGAGGTGGGCTTTCCTGGTTGGCAGTCCTCCATACGTGTTGGCTGGGAATGTAACCCATCTGTGACTCTGGATGGACCACGTTCGCAGCATTCCTGGACACTCCCCTATAAGCCTTTCCCCTTGGCTGACTTCCATCTGTATCACTTAGCTGGTAGTCAGCCATAACCTTGAGCACAACAGCTTCCTTGAGTCCTGTAAGTCCTTCTTGCGAATTATTGAACTGATAGTGGTGTTGGGACACGCACCCACCAGGGCTTGCGCTTGGCATTAGACGTGATGGCAGTCTTGAAGAAAGCCCCCTCTAACTTTGTGGTTGGCGAACTTTTTCATGAGCACATAGGCAAATGTGAGGGGAGGCCCCCGGAGGGGAGCTGGGGTGTGCTGAGCCAGGAGCTGGGGTGTGCTGAGCAGGGTGCAGTGCCGGGCTCCAGCCAGGAAGCTGGAGGGCTCTCCCGGGAGGTTGTTAGCACACAGGCACTGCTCGTCAGGGCTGGCACACGTATCCTGCCCAAGGCATGGTGCAGGGGTGGCTGACCCTGTTTGACAAGCTGGCGGCAGGGGAGGGCAGACGTCCTCCAGGGCCACTGAGTGCTAGAGGGGGCACACTGAGCACAAGGAGGAAACTTTGTTGTGGGTGTCCTAGTCAGGGAGAGCTCACCAGAGGAGGTGGGCTTCAGCTAAGCTTGCAGGACAAGTGGTATCTGGGGAGACCACTTGGAGCATGGGGTCTGCAGGAGCAAATGTTCAAGGCACTCATGTTTAGGAAATGCTTATGCTGCAGGGCATAGACATGTTCTTTTTTGGGGTGGGGCGGGGAGTCTATGTAGTACAGGGGCAAGAGTCAAATTTGAACAGCTTGTGGGTGATCGTAAACCTTCTGGCTTAAGCATTTGGGTTCTCTCCTACCCGTTTTATTACTTTCTGTCTTTAACTGGGGCCTTGGGAAAATTGGTTCCTTCATTTGAAAAAAAAAATGTCTGTTAATATTTAATGTAGAGGGCTCTTGTGAAATGTAAGTAGGAAACGTATATAAAATATTTATGGCATTCCCTCATACCTTAGAGATGCTCAGAAGACAGATTTCCTTTCATCAACCAAGAATAGCCTCCAGGTTTCAGCAGAATTCTATGAGGAATGTGGTGTTTAAGAATTTTTTTTTTTCTGGAAGAAAACAACAAAGATGAAATTGAATTAGAAATAAATTGAAAATAGAAAAAAGAAACTCTGTAGAAGTAAGAAATAGCTATGACTTTAGGCATTTTGAAAACGAATGCATTTTTTAAAAATCCCATGGTCGCACTAAACATGGAGTGATTAACAGTGGAGAAACTCGACAGACACTAATTATCTTTACCAGCTGATCATGGTTTATGTCGTCCCTGGTGAGTCATGTGGAAATCATCCTATGACGCAATGGGAAGGGGTGCCTCAACTCTGAGGATTTATTCCCCAAAACCCATAGCTCCTGTTTAATATTCAGAAGAGCATCAGACAAGCTCAGATTGAGGGACATTCTAAAAAATATCTGTCAAGATCATGAAAAACAAGGAAATTCTGAGACACTGTCACAGTGCAAAGGAGACTAAGGCATGATAACGAAATGCAGTGTAGTGTCCTCGATCAGAAAAATATCACTGTTGGAAAAAACTGGGAAAATCCTCGTAAAGTCTGAAGTACAGTGAACAGTGATGTCCCACGGTCGGTTTCCTGGTTTGACCAGCATGCCATGGTTATGTGAGATGTTAACCGTAGGGTAAACGGGTGAAGGATATATGGGAAATCTCCCTGCTATCTTTACATTTCCGTAAATCTAAAATCATTCCAAAACAAAACATTGACTTAAAAATACAAGCCAAGGAGAAAAGTATTCAGGAAAGAAAAATTGTTCCTAATTCAGCGGGGGCTGTACAAATAAGTGTACTACTGAGTACACCACTCTACTCCCCTTGAGATTCTAAGTTCTCAACAATGGGCATTTCCATGGCCACACCCAACAGAAGAAGAGATGAGGCCACCGGGAGCGTGAATAAAGCCCCAATCTAGCAATATTATTCCAGGATGACTCCAGCCATACCTCCTGTATATCATACTCACTAAGAGTGAAATTATGTTCAGGTTTCTGTTTTGAGATGTATCCTCTCCCACAGGGAATCCAAATACTTCCCAGTTACTGGTGCTTCAAACCTTTTCTTCTCTAGTAAATCAAGGGCAACCGGAATGTCCTGGCATTTTTAGTGAGTGTTAATACAGAAGGTAAGATTGAAGTTAGGCACGACTTCCCTTCTTACAGGGGGGAGGTCAGCCTTTTGGAGCTATTCAGGCCTTCACCTGATCAGACGAGGCCCACCCACATTAGGGAGGGCAATCGGCTTTACTCAGTCTGCCTGTTTAACTGTTAATCTCATCCAAAAACATCCTCCCAGAAACACTTAGAATAATGTCTGACCAATAAATATGGCAAAGGATGGGAAATCACTTTTGTGATTAGGGTATAAAACTGGGACTCCATCCTGCAGCAGACTCTCTCTCTTGGAAAAAAGTGTCTGTGTTGGAGACATGGCAAGGTTCCAAATGGCAAGGCTAACTCTGGCCAGCAGCCCATGAGGAACTAAATCCTCCCAACAGCATGTGAGTGAGCTTAGAACTGGATCCTTCCCCATTGGAGCCTTCAGATAAGATCCCAGCCCTGGCCGGCACCTTGATTGCAGCCTCATGAAAGATCCTGAAGCAGAAGATGTAGCTACCCCACAACCAGAGCTCTGTCCCAGAGAAACTATAAGGTAATAAGTATGCGTTGTGTTAAACTGTTAAAGTTTGAGGATCATTGGTATGTAGACAGCTAATGCATGGAATTTGGACATTACCCTAAGGGGAACAGAAAGCAATTTCTGTAAACAAAAAAATACATGAAAGAAAATTTTGCTTAATAGGATCCTGGTAGGGAGACTCCTGCAAGCTATTAGCAACTTGGGGTGGGAGATGAGACCTTACCGACCATATTAGCCAGGGTTCTCCAAAGAAACAGAACCAATAGGATATATATTGAAATGAAATGAAATGAAAAAGGAGAAGTTACAACAGACACCGCAGAAATACAAAGCATCCTAAGAGACTAATACAAGCAACTCTATGCCAATAAAATGGACAAGCTGGAAGAAATGGACAAATTCTTAGAAAGGTATACCTTCCAAGACTGAACCAGGAAGAAACAGAAAATATGAACATACCAATCACAAGGAATGAAATTGAAACTGTGATTAAAAATCTTCCAACAAACAAAAGTCCAGGACCAGATGGCTTCACAGTTGAATTCTATCAAACATTTAGAGAAGAGCTAACTCCAATCCTTCTCAAACTCTTCCCAAAAATTGCAGAGGAAGGAACACTCCCAAACTCATTCTATGAGGCCACCATCACCCTGATACCAAAACCAGACAAAGATACTACAAAAAAAGGAAATTACAGACCAATATCACTGATGAATATAGATGCAAAAAATCCTCAACAAAATACTAGCAAACAGAATCCAACAACACATTAAAAGGATCATATACCATGATCAAGTGGGATTTATACCAGGGATGCAAGGATTCTTCAATATACGCAAATCAATCAATGGGATACACCATATTAACAAATTGAAGGATAAAAACCATATGATCATCTCAATAGATGCAGAAAAAGCTTTTGACAAAATTCAACACCCATTTATGATAAAAACTCTCCAGAAAGTGGGCATAGAGGGAACCTACCTCAACATAATAAAGACCATATACGACAAACCCACAGCAAACATCATTCTCAATGGTGAAAAACTGAAAGCATTTCCTCTAAGATCAGGAACGAGACAAGGATGTCCACTCTCACCACTATTATTCAACATAGTTTTGGAAGTCCTAGCCACGGCAATTAGAGAAGAAAAAGAAATAAAAGGAATACAAATTGGAAAAGAAGTAAAACTGTCACTGTTTGCAGATGACATGATACTATACATAGAGAATCCTAAAAATGCCACCAGAAAACTACTAGAGCTAATCAGTGAATTTGGTAAAGTTGCAGGATACAAAATTAATGCACAGAAATCTCTTGCATTCCTATACATTAATGATGAAAAATCTGAAAGAGAAATTATGGAAATACTCCCATTTACCATTGCAACAAAAAGAATAAAATACCTAGGAATAAACCTACCTAGGGAGACAAAAGACCTGTATGCAGAAAACTATAAGACACTGATGAAAAAAATTAAAGATGATACCAACAGATGGAGAGCTATACCATGTTCTTGGATTGGAAGAATCAATATTGTGAAAATGACTATCCTACCCAAAGCAATCTACAGATTCAATGCAATCCCTATCAAATTACCAATGGCATTTTTTATGGAACTAGAACAAATCATCTTAAAATTTGTATGGAGACACAAAAGACCCCAAAGAGCCAAAGCAGTCTTGAGGGAAAAAAACGGAGCTGGAGGAATCGACTCCCTGACTTCAGACTATACTACAAAGCTACAGTAATCAAGACAATATGGTACTGGCACAAAAACAGAAACATAGATGAATGGAACAAGATAGAAAGCCCAGAGGTAAGCCCACACACCTATGGTCAACTAACCTATGACAAAGGAGGCAAAGATACACAATGGAGAAAAGGCAGTCTCTTCAATAAGTGGTGCTGGGAAAACTGGACAGCTACATGTAAAAGAATGAAATTAGAACACTCCCTAACACCATACACAAAAATAAACTCAAAATGGATTAGAGACCTAAATGTAAGACTGGACACTATAAAACTCTTAGAGGAAAACAGAGGAAGAACATTCTTTAAAATAAATGACAGCAAGATCTTTTTTGATCCACCTCCTAGAGTAATGGAAATAAAACCAAAAATAAACAAATGGGACCTAATGAAACTTCAAAGCTTTTGCACAGCAAAGGAAACCACAAACAAGATGAAAAGACAACCCTCAGAATGGGAGAAAATATTTGCAAACGAATCAATGGACAAAGGATTAATCTCCAAAATATATAAACAGCTCATGCAGCTCGATATTAAAAAAACAAACAACCCAATCCAAAAATGGGCAGAAGACCTAAATAGACATTTCTCCAAAGAAGACATACAGATGGCCAAGAGACACATTAAAAGCCACTCAACGTCACTAATTATTAGAGAAATGCAAATCAAAACTACAATGAGGTATCACCTCCCACCAGTTAGAATGGGCATCATCAGAAAATCTACAAACAACAAATGCTGGAGAGGGTGTGGAGAAAAGGGAACCCTCTTGCACTGTTGGTGGGAATGTAAACTGATGCAGCCACTATGGAGAACAGTATGGAGGTTCCTTAAAAAACTAAAAATAGAATTACCATATGATCCAGCAATCCCACTACTGGGCATATACTCTGAGAAAACCATAGTTCAAAAAGACACATGCACCCCAGTGTTCATTGCAGCACTGTTTACAATAGCCAGGTCGTGGAAGCAACCTAAATGCCCATCGACAATTGAATGGATAAAGAAGTCATGGTACATATATACAATGGAATATTACTCAGCCATAAAAAAGAACGAAATTGGGTCATTTGTAGAGACGTGGATGGATCTAGAGACTGTCATACAGAGTGAAGTAAGTCAGAAAGAGAAAAACAAATATCGTATATTAACGCATATATGTGGAACCTGGGAAAATGGTACAGATGAACCGGTTTGCAGGGCAGAAATAGAGACAGAGATGTAGAGAACAAACGTATGGACACCAAGGGGGGAAAGCGGTGGGGGTGTGCTGAATTGGGGGATTGGGATTGACATGGATACACTGATGTGTATAAAGTGGATGACTAATAAGAACCTGCTGTATAAAAAAAAAGAAGAAGTAAAAAAAAAAGAATGATTCGGTCTACAATTTTCACTGGGTTTACATTCAATTAGAATGAGCTAACATTTTTGAAAGCCCAGTTTAAGTGGTTACTGCTTAGACTAGTAGATTTGGGGTCCACCTTAGAGACAAAATGGGATAACTCTGTGTGGTGTATGTCTGTTCCTGTCCGAGGCCACCCTGCTCTCAACTCTGCCCTGTTGGGTGTGCTGACTGACTTTAGACCAAGTCTGTGTGATGCGACTCTTAAAATATCATCTCCGTTTCAAAGCCCCAGATTAGTACGTGTTCTTTTCAAAGCTAGAAGACAACTGTAAGCCTAAGGAACGCAGTGGCAATGAGCTGTGATCCTGCCCCTGGAATGGTCAACGTACACATTTCCCATACTCGCTTCAATGTAGCAACACCTGGAGAATTTTTTTTCTTTTCCCCACGAAATGGCATCATTATGTAAAACTGTTTTGTGGGTTTTGGGTTTTTTTGAGTCTTTTATATATCATTCCCATCTTTCTGTACACTTCTAATACCCTCTACTGTCACTGTCATTGGTCAGACGTCCCTCCATTTGTGAATATTGCAAAGTTTTTCGTACCTCTTTCACTTCATTGGACATTTAAGGTGTTGGCAATTCTGCTACAATCACCTTGTAGTCGAATGATTCTTTATATCTGTGTTTATTGCTACAATCACCTTGTAGTCAAATGATTCTTTATATCTGTGTTTATCTCATTCCGATAAATTCCTAGAGGTTGAGTTTCTGAGTTCAAGGGTGTACATAACTGTATGATTTCTTTGCTGCAGCATTTCTCTTTCAGTTTTGCCAATTTATGCTTTCCCCAGTAAGGTATAGAACTCCCCGTAGCCATGCCTGACACCCTGACAACCCTTGGCACCCCAATCAAAAGCACTCTTAGAGGGAAAGGGGAGGGACAAAATAGGGGTAGGGGATTAAACGATGTAAACTACTATGTATAAAATAAATAAGCTACAAGGATATATTGCACAGCACAGGGAATAGAACCAATATTTTATAATAATTTTATATGGAATATAATCTACAGAAATATCAAGTCACTATGTTATATATCTAAAACTAATAAAATATTGTAAATCAACTATACTTCAATAAAATAAAATATTCAAACTCAAAAAAAACACTTGTAATCTTCATAGATTTTACTTTTTACATTTTCATCATTTAAATATGCATTTCTTTGATTTTCTGGTGTTATTGACCACAGTTCCTTCATCAATTGTTGCTTCATCTTCTTTGCCCGCTTTTTAAATTAGTGTTTCCTAGTACTTATAGTTTAAAAACAGGTAAAATACAAATAGGTTTTAAGGCACGTGTTTAAATATTTGTTTTTAATGACAAAAAGTGCAAAACATACAAAAATGCAAATGTATGTCGGAAATCACTGTCTCCTCATCCTCAGCCTTCATCCCAGTCCTTCTTCCAAGTTTTCACCTTTCTGGAGTAATAACCATATCGGGTCTGTGTTCTTCCAGACCCTTCAGTATGCACATACAATACACTGTCAGAACCTATAGTGTATTTTTCTCACAACATGGAGTCATCGCAAATATTCTGTTGTGCATATAGCCTAGAGGTCTTTCTAATGCCAGAACCGAAGTGCCACCAGCTGCGTTCCTCTTTGAACAGACCGGGTCTCAGAGGTTGGAGCAGGGCACCAAGTTTATCGTTTCCTTTTACGTTAAAGGCCATTCGTGGGTGGGCGCTCGTCTCCCGAGACTCTTCAGATCAAATCGTTCCACTTGCCTGACTAGGAGAGACAGTAGGATCAGCCTGACGGGCTCCTGGGCGATGATTGGGGTGGTAAGCCGGATGGGGGTGCGTCCCCGAAGAGTCTCGGGGGTGGAGACTCTGAGGAAGGTGCCCGGGCACAGAACCTGAAGCCCAAACACCTCCAGGGGCGGCTCTTGGCCCAAGATGCGTTGGGCTCCGTGTCAGCGTTGGATCAACTTCGTCAACAGAAACAAGTACAGACGCTCCCCGACGTACAGGGTTTGGACTTTACGGTGGGGGGAAGGGATACTCATTCAGCAGAAACCGTGCTTCACACCGAGAACGTGAGAACGTTGGTGTTTTCCCGGCCTGGTGACAGGCAGCCCGTCTTCCGTCGCGATGCTGGGCAGCGGCCCCTCCCCGTCGGCCTGGGATCACAGGGTGAACGTCCCTAATGCTTAGAACCGTTCTGCTTCTCGCTTCCACTACAGTGTTCAATAAATCACATGAGGCCTTCAGCACATTAGTGTAAAACAGGCTCTGTGTTAGACTATTTTGCCCCGCTCTAGGCTAGTGCCAGTGTTCTGACCACAGGTAGGGTGGGCTGGGCTAGTCTGTGATGTTTGCTAGGTCAAGTGTATTCAATGCATTTTCTCCTTACAGTATTTTCAATTTATGACGCTTGATAAGGACATAGCCCCATTGTAAGTGGAGGAAGATCTGTAAAACGTTCAGGACAGTAGCAGGAGCCTGGAATGGACAAGCCTGTACCACAAAAATGACCAAATTGAAGGAAGTGAATCTGGACTTCTTGCTTCTTTATTTTTCCCCGTCTCTGTTCATGTTAAATGACATAGGCATGGCCTTAGGTCGTAAAGCCTTGAATGGAAGGGAGTGGATGTGTTTAAGCGTTCTATGAGGGAGAATAAAATATCCATGTCTGCCTCCAGTGGCTGGTGTGTGGGATGCTTTGTGAAGTGTTGAAAATGTGGTACCGATTAAGAGAGTTTAAAACTTGTGCTGAAAGGCGATTGCTCTTTTCTGCTGAAATGCCAACCTCACACTCTTGCGTTTTAGGTATTGCGAGTAGAGATAACAACTACCCACTGAATATTTCTGCTCCTAATAAAAACACGGTCTTCCAGAATGTCAAGGTTTGATTCCTCACCTCTCTGGCTGAATGTCTAACATTTGGGGTGAATGTTGCCTGCTTCCTCAACACTTTACATTCAGGTGTTTGGTTAGAATTTTCATTCAATTCCAGGCCTGTGATCCACAATCACAATAACCCAAATCACAAAAATCTGGGATAATAAGTGAAATAGTTTCACCTCTGGGCTGAAGTACATGTTTGAGTCACAGCCCCCTGGGTGAAAAGACTTTCTGCTGAGATGAAAGAAACCGTTAAAATATTTTAGATACTAAAGTAACTGCTGACAAGCTAATTGGCAAAGGAGGAAATGTTCTATTATTCTATCACATATTTTAGAAGTCCTGGTGATTAAGACTATCTGCAGATGCGTAGGTGGCAGCAGAATTTGGGAATATGTATGAAAGTCTTAAAATGCACGTCCTATATAAAAGCCCTCCTTGTCCCCAGCGTATGTGAAAAGTGCAAGAATTCGATAAGTAGTACGTAATAGTAGTGATATTGAAGCCCTGCGTTGGGATTTTGGGTACCTAGATAGGCACGTGAGCACGCACTTACTACAGCATCTTGATGAGATGCTCCTTTGTGTACTAGTTTCCTCTGGCTGCTAAAACAAAGTGATCCACATGGGGTGGCTTCAGCGACCGAGATTTATTCTCACAGTTCAGGGGCCAAGAGTCGCAAAACCAAGGTGTCCGCAGGGTCCTCCTCTCTCTGAAGGCTCTAGGAAATAATCCTCCCTTGCCTCTTCCAGCTTCACATGGCCCCATCCTTGGCTCCTTGGCCTGTGGCAGCATCCCTCCAATCTCGGCCCGTATATATCCAGGGATGCTAAGTTGTCTCCTCAGCTTTTCCCCACCAAACAGAAGCAGGGAACACAGTGGCTGGAAAGTGAGTACTCGACTCTCATTCGCCCCAAACCCCAACAGGGAGCCCTAATGGACCACATCCAAAGTTATGCGTGCCACTCTTGTAGCCCAGCCCGGAGGAGACCTTGAGTTGGGACCAAAGCAAGTTGCACGGGTTTCCTTGCCTCCAGTCCCGCACCTAAGACCGGGATAGTTCCCCCTAATGGAAAAGGACGACCTTCTCCCATGCAGAGGAGAACTGGCCCCAGAGTCTAGGCCAGTGAGGCTGAGAGCTTCTTCCCTGGGGGCTGGTGCAGACAGCTCGTGGTGCAGTGGGGCTAGGAGACAGTGCCACGCAGGCTTTGATCACCAGGGCAGCCCAGGGAGAGAGAAAGAATCCAAAAGAGCCAGACCCCGGAGCACCCCAGCCCCGTGGAAGGAGACATTGAGGGAGGGGTACTCGCTCTTATGAGAACCCTCCCAACAAAAACCAAAGAGGAAACCGTTCTTCTGTGATCTGACAAGCACTGCATGTCGGAAACTGCAGAAGAAAATATTTAACAAATTGTTGGATCGTTTCTCATAGACGCCTTCAAGTGAGCTCCCTTATGACAAGCAGACCACTTTCCCCTCCTCTGCTACCCACAAGGTAATTCTCTGATGGGGCTTAGGTTGTATGAGATACAGTTTGTCATTTTAAAGTTTCAGGAAACTAGAGTTGCACCGGTCCGTCCCCAGCTTGTGGCTGATGAACAATTTCTTATTTCCTGTAATTCGGTTCTTGTAAATATGGCACTTTGGCCTGACCTCGTTGATTCTCACCAACACCCATCACTGTCATAATAACTCTGTCACTGTAGCCAGAAAATCAGCCATAGACAGTATGTAAGGCAATGCGTGTGGCTCTGTGCCAGTAAAACTTTATTCAAAAACCAGGGTAGAGGGCCCAGGTTTGGTCCCTGGGCTGTAGTGTGCCAGCCCCTGCTGTAAACCATGAATCAAGCTGAGACCCCCAGAAGAGCCTTAGAACCTTTATTTTTGAAATAAAAAGAGGCTAAATGTTAGAGGCCCAAGATTCCGTCTCCATGCTTTCAGACCTCTTCACCGCAATGTCCTTTATTTCTTGAGTTCAGTGAACACAACCATGTATCAGGAAGAGCTAATTCAATGTCAGTGATGCCATACGTAGAAATGATGGTTTACAAATCTTTGTGTTTTGGAAAGATCTTTTTTTCTTTTTTAAGATTTCTTTAATATTTATTTTATTTATTATTATTTATTTTTGGTTGTGTTGGGTCTTCGTTGCTGCACGCGGGCTTTCCCTAGTTGCGGCGAGCGGGGGCTGCTCTTCATTGTGGTGCACGGGCTTCTCATTGCGGTGGCTTCTCTTGTTGTGGAGCATGGGCTCTAGGCACACGGGCTTCAGTAGTTGTGGCACGCGGGCTCAGTAGTTGTGGCGCGCAGGCTTAGTTGCTCTGCAGCATGTGGGATCTTCCCGGACCAGGGCTCGAACCTGTGTCCCCTGCATTGGCAGGCGGATTCTTAACCACTGTGCCACCAGGGAATCCCTGGAAAGATCTTTGTGGGATTCCTTCTTTAACAGCTATCTAGAACTCTTGAGTTTTATTTATGTTTTTTTCATGGAATAGCATCTCCAAGTTGTAACAATAAATATGTCTTTTAAGTACTGGGAAATTCATGCTAGAATAAAAGATTCTTTTCTCTAATGCTATGGCTTTTGTGACACCTCTAAGGTAGCCTCTCATAGATAGTAACACATTTCCTCCCAACTTTGGCAAGACTGTTGATAAGGATAAAAATCTCTCTCATTTCAGTGGAAGAGAAATTGCGTTTCCTCCACGTCCTTAAATGTAAAGATTTCACCAGATTCCTTAAAACGAGGGACAGAACTTAGAGACAAAAAGTCATGGTTCAAATAAATCAAAAGAACCCAAAAGTTGAGAATAAGTTTGCAAAAAGATAATTTTAAGCATACGTTATAATTGGTCTGCCGGAGTACTTATCCGTTATCTGCTTTTTTTAGTTATTACCAATTTTCTGGGACATAATGGATAATTGCGCTTAGGAATTTGAAAGTAAAATGTGACAGTTGCATAAAGGTTTAGTGTTCACCTTTGCACCTCTTAGCTTTGGCGGGGTTGGTGTGCAAGAAAAAAAAGTTGCTTTATGAAGGTCGTTCTTAAATTGACATAATTCATGTGACCCTTGACCTGAAAGGGTCCCTCCCCTTGGCGAGGCTGGATCCCACCTCTAATTCTTCCGGCAGAACAAATGCTCGCCTCTGCAAAGACGAAAGGATGGCCTTTAGCAAGTACAACGTATGAGATGTGCTTTTCCAAGAAAGTGGCAGAAGAGAAAAATCCTTGCACGCCAGCCTGCACGATTAGGAGCTGCAGAAACTCGTGCCTCACGTGTGTAATTGCGGGGGACAGGGCCTCCGGGCAAGAACCATCCATCACCGCTCAGGCGCTTGATCGTAACACGTGATGGAGCGCAGGTGAGCTGCCTTCACCTGTTCAGTATGAAGTCATCAGCCTGCCTGGACGGCCCCGCTCTCTGACTGCAAAACTGAGTTCATAAAAAGTTGCCACGCAGAGGACCAAAGACAGGCGGGGCTTTGGAAGTTGGCTTTAAGAAGTTCTTCTGCACGGTGCACACATGAACACACGCACACACATACCATTATTTATGAACACGTATTTAATTAAAGCTTACATGAAGTGTTCACGGAACTAATTTTTACTAATTTAAGAGCTTTTGGGCATGAAGCCACATAAGAGTTAAATATCTTTAAGCTCGTATTTTAAACAGTAAAGATGTTTTTTTAAATAGCAAGGGAGATTTTGAATCTCCTCACCACAGCTGAGAAGAAAAGAAGTGCAGAGCAAAATGATTTATCTTGTTTATCTCGGGCCGAGTCTTCCGGGCACCCCAGGTTGGGTCCTGCCCCCACCTGCGAAGGTCCAGCAGAGCTTCCCCTCCAGCTGAGATTCTCCACATTTCAAGATCCCCGCACATGAGAGCTGCCTCCCTTAAATCTTCTGATTTACAGTGACTTTCTCGGTAGCAATTAGGAATAGAAGCAGAAACGGCAAAAGCCCTGAGTTTCCTGGCTCCATCCGCTTTCATCCCAGGGTGTATAACAAATCTACCTAATTATTCCCTTACCGTTAGACATTTTTGCTTTTAAATATAACACGAGCTCAAACCTTCACATCCTTAGTACTTCTCTCTCCTCATTTCGGGAGGAAGCTTCTCAAGGTAGTGGTCCACGCTTGCTCTCTCCGTTTGCTGACTCCCATTCGCTCCCGGGCCAGTTTCAGCCCGGCTGCTGGCCCCTCCACCCGACCCAAACAGTTCTCAGCAAGGGAAACCAGTAATTCTGAATTGCTCCTTGACGCAGACCTGTATTTCAGAGCTTCGTTCTTATGGGACTTCTCAGCAAGCTGGCCACTTCCCCGGTGGCACACCTCTCTCCTCTCTCATCCTTCCTTACCGACAGGTCCTTCTTTGTCCCTTTTGGAGGCTCATCCGCCTCTGCCAGACCTTTATGTGCTAGAGATGTCTTTGTCCTGGGCCCTCCCCTCCTCTGCCTCTGTGGCCTGTGCCCAGGCCATCTTACCCAACCCCACAGCTCCACTGGGAAAGCAGCTGTGGATGATCCGCCTGAAAGGATAACAGAGTGTTTACTCCAGACGTTCAACATGCCTGATCCCCATAGGATCCCGAGGAGGGAGGGCCTGATACTGTGATTCCCCTTCGACAGATGTGGAAACAGAGGCAAGTAAAGATGAAGTAACTTGGCAAGGTCCATACCTAGGATGCGGCAGAGTCAGGATGTAACCCATTCCCTCTGTGCCCATCAACATGACACTTGCCACGCCATCTCCTGAGCTCTGGATCCATTTACCCAGATTCCTCAACATCTTTCCAAGCTCAACGAGTCTAAAACTAAGCATACGAAGTTGGAAACCTGGTCCTTTTCCAGCATGCTCCGTCTCTGTGAACGGGACCACCAGCCCTCGAGCTGTATAAGCCTGAAACTGACGACTCTTGACAGTCGTTCGTTCTAAGAGTCATTCGGATCAGCAAACGAGGACACCCAGCCGTGGTGGGCGTGGCCGAGTCAGCTCTGAGGCCAGGGCTTCACGTGTGCAGCGCTCCCCCCAGCGTGCAGGGAGCTCCCATCCAGGGCGGACCACGGCGCCCATCTGCCAGGTCTCGGGACGCCGCCGGAGCTGAGCGTCGCACTGAAGTTCCAGGAGAAAAAATGAAGGAGAAAGCAAGGTCAAGAGATCAAGTGCTGGGACCTTGACGGATGCAAGCTTGAGAAGACAGCCCCCAGCCTCCTAGTTTCCACTTCACCTCATCAAGGGGACCACCCTCCTTGCCTTGCTCTCATTGGAGGGTCACAGGGGGGGCTGTGGTCATCGTTGCCCTGAGCAAGAACTGGAAGGTTCTACCCTTCACCCGGTGCCCCTTCCACCACGTCCGTTTGCTCCTTCCCACACCCCTCGGAAACTAAGAAGTTCTGTTGTTAACAGTCCCCTGGGGCAGAAGGAAATGCTCGGTCACCGGTGCATTCTGGGACACACAGCCCCGTCATAGGGAAGGATGCATCATCCCGTCATACGAGAGCAGATTTATGTAGGGCTTGGGACAGGACGAGCCCTAAGGGGCTGTGCGTTGGGCAAAGTGTCATTTTGGGGGTAGATCAGTACAAAATAGGGTTGCTAGGTAAAACACACTGTGCCCAGTTGTATTTGAATTTCACATAAATGTGGAACATACTTACACTGAAACAATTTGTTGTTTATCTGACTTTCAAATTTGAGTTTCCTGCATTTTATATATTTGCTAAATAAATATGGCAACCCTCATACAGTGTAATTCCTGTGTAACGTGATGTTGGCCTCTGGTTTCTGGTCTGTGCAATACATGATTGACACCACTGGCCAGAAATAAATATTTAAATACACTCATGTTTCTGTACGACAGGGTTTTCAAATTGGGTCCACGTATCCCTGAGGCATGAGTGATTTGGAGTACACAAAGTTATAGGATAATCATGGTTCCATTTTTTGAGGTGTCAAGTATGGGAAATGGGAAGAAATTTATCACACGTTTTTGGGGAGGGATCAATTTTATTGCATGACTAGTGGGAAGTAATTTTTGACACCGCCTCATGGAGGTGTCAATTTTTTGTAACTTATAATTTTAGTTTTATATTATACTTCATATTGGGATATTCTTATGGGATGGAATGACAAATTTACTTGAATTTTTCAGACAAAATGTAAGATCTCAACGAGATTTCACGTGTTATTCTACACACCCCAAGAATCACTTTGTGCTGTAGTGAGGGCATCTAAGTTGGAGAGGTTGAAGAGAACTGTTTGGGTCTGGAGTTGCCCGCACAGTGAGATGAAGAGAGAGTGTATTTGAATCAAACTGATGGCTGCAGAGGGTTCGAAGCACTAGGCCCAACTGAGGGTCCCACAGCTCTGAGTGTCACCCTGTCAGTGAGAGCTTTATCTGCTGAGGGACACGAGGACTTCCTTTTTCTTAAAGCAGAGGAAGTTACTTCCCAGAGTTCTCAGAGTCACTTACCAAACACCTCGTAGAAAAAAACAAAGGAGCTTTTCCTGGTCCTGCCATCCTACTGCCCAGAACATAGTAATTTTAGTTCTTTGTAGAGTTAGAGGCACTATAAAGAATCGTTTTCTTAGTATCCATTGGTGGCCATGGCTAAAACCATTTGTTGGAAGAAATGGTGCCGGTTACTTTAAAAAATAATAATAAAAGCATGATTTTAGAGATGTTGGTGGAGAGTTTATCAGACTCGTCCGGGGCAAGCCAAGCCAAAGGGCACCGTTCCCCACTTCCTCCAGACTAGTTGTAAAAATGAGGTCATTCTATAGAAAGCACAGAAATGCCGTTGGCATAATTTAGAGTTCCATTCTTGGTAGCAACAGACGCGTGATAAAATGGTTTTGTAAAAGAACAGAGAATAGTTGAGGAAAGTCCTATATAGCCATCTTGCACTTTCAATAATTGTTTGTAGACTAAAGAACAGAATGGCATTAATTAAACTGAATTAGTGCTGGGCTTCCTCCTTTTTCCCTTTCAAAGGCTTTGTGTTGCATTCCGTTTTCGTGGAATTAGCATCATTTTAAAAGAAGAAAAGGGGAACAAAGGCTTCAAAGAAAAGATCACGCTTTTCAGACCTGTAATTTAAGTTTTGCTGTTCCCATTTAAATGTGCCCGTAATTCTCGCTTCCTTTGTGTTTCACATTGTGTGTTTACTCAGTTATATTTTTAGACACACTAATTCCGTAGCTCGTGTCTGTCTGACTGCTACCAGAAGGCTGAGAGCAGACACAGGCACAGAATTGGTTTTGAAGGATTCGTCTGGCAAGGAGGGAACATTTACTCCATCTTAACATGTAGCGCCATCTTGGAAAGGAGCATGGCGGCCACAATGGAACCTACCCAAGGAAGCACGAGAATCCACTCTTCTTGCTCCTTTGCCCTTCCAAATTCTGCCACCCACACCTTTTACTCAAAGATCAAACCCTTTCACGCCACTTGTTTACGAGACATATGGCTGCATGGGGCACTGGAATTTACCTGAGGCTCAGAGTTTGAAGAAGAGAAGCACAAATTAAGAAATGTAACCCTTGCCTTCTGTCATACCAACATATGAGACAAAGAAAAAAAAAAAGAACGGAGGAAAGATGAGAGAAATTAATCACCTGGCTACAGCTAACTCCCTTACACACGAACCTTCAAGTTGAGAAGTTTCAAAGATGTGGACATGCGTTCCATCAATGTCAGGCACGAGTGAAATTGCAGCTTGCCCTCCGTCTCCTATTGCTGACGATCCTTCAGCTCAACCATCTCCCACCTCCTCTCCCTCCTCCAGTCAGTAACTCTCCTTGCCTGTTCCCTCGATGCCAGCCCCTGGATGCCCACTGTTGTACTGGACTACTGTACTTTTCCAGGTACTGTACTGTAAGATTAAAAGTGTTTTCTTTATTTTTTGTGTTGTTTGTTTTTTATGTATTATTTGTGTGAAAAGTGTTATAAACCTATTACTGTACAGTACTATATAGCCGACTGTGTTAGTTGGGTACCTAGGCTAACTTTGTTGGACTTACGAACAAACTGGACTTATGAATGCGCTCTAGGAACAGAATTTGTTCGTATGTAGGGGACTTAGTGTACCAGCATATTTACAACCAAGTGTTTGGGTCACATTGTTTAGATATTGAATCTAGAGGAGTGACTCAATTTCTCCTTATGAAAAGGATAACGTTTAATCATCTAATCATAGGCAGAAATGTCTCACTTTAAAGCAGAATATAAAGGACATTGAAACAGAAGGTAAAAGAGATTTCCTCTGTATTTGTTCTTTTTTTTTTTTAACATCTTTACTGGAGTATAATTGGTTTACAATGTTGTGTTAGTGTCTGCTATATAACCAAGTGAATCAGCTATACATATACATATATCCCCATACTCCCTCCCTCTTGTGTCTCCCTCCCACCCTCCCTATCCCACACCTCTAGGTGGTCACAAAGCACTGAGCTGATCTCCCTGTGCTATGCGGCTGCTTCCCACTAGCTATCTATTTTACATTTGGTAGTGTATATATATCTGTGTCACCCTCTCACTTCATCCCAGCTTACCCTTCCCCCTCCCCGTGTCCTCAACTCCATTCTCTACGTCTGCGTCTTTATTCCTGTCCTGCCCCTAGGTTCTTCAGAACTATTTTTATTTTCTTTTTTTTATATTCCATATATATGTGTTAGCATACGGTATTTACTTTTCTCTTTCTGACTTACTTCACTCTGTATGACAGACTCTAGGTCCATCCACCTCACTACAAATAACTCAATTTCATTTCCATTTATGGCTGAGTAATATTTCATTATATATGTGCCACATCTTCTTTATCCATTCATCTGTCAGTGGACACTTAGGTTGCTTCCATGTGTTGGCTACTGTAAATAGTGCTGCAGTGAACATTGTGGTACATGACTCTTTTTGAATTATGGTTTTCTCAGGGTATATGCCCAGTAGTGGGATTGCTGGGTCACATGGTAGCTGTATCTTTAGTTTTTTAAGGAACCTCCATACTGTTCTCCATAGTGGCTGTATCAATTTACATTCCCACCAACAGTGCAAGAGGGTTTCCTTTTCTCCACACCCTCTCCAGCATTTATTCTTTGTGGATTTTTTTGATGATGGCCATTCTGACTGGTGTGAGGTAATACCTCATTGTAGTTTTGATTTGCATTTCTCTAATGATTAGTGATGTTGAGCATCCTTTCATGTGTTTGTTGGCCATCTGTATATCTTCTTTGGAGAAATGTCTATTTAGGTCTTCATGCCCATTTTTGGATTGGGTTGTTTGTTCTTTTGATATTGAGCTGCATGAGCTGCTTGTATATTTTGGAGATTATTCCTTCATCAGTTGCTTCATTTGCAAATATTTTCTCCCATTCTGAGGGTTGCCTTTTCATCTTGTTTATGGTATCCTTTGCTGTGCAAAAGCCTTTAAGTTTCATTAGGTCCCATTTGTTTGTTTTTGTTTTTATTTCCATTTCTCTAGGAGGTGGGTCAAAAAGGATCTTGCTGTGATTTATGTCATGGAGTGTTCTGCCTATGTTTTCCTCTGAGAGTTTTACAGTGGCTGGCCTTCCATTTAGGTCTTTAATCCATTTTGAGTTTATTTTTGTGTATGGTGTTAGGGAGTGTTCTAATTTCATTCTTTTACATGTAGCTGTCCAGTTTTCCCAGCACCACTTATTGAAGAGGCTGTCTTTTCTCCATTGTATATTCTTGCCTCCTTTATCAAAGGTAAGGTGACCATATGTGCCTGGGTTTATCTCTGGGCTTTCTATCCTGTTCCACTGATCTCTATTTCTGTTTTTGTGCCAGTACCATACTGTCTTGATTACTGTAGCTTTGTAGTATAGTCTGAAGTCTGGGAGCCTGATTCCTCCAGCCCCGTTTTTCTTTCTCAAGATTGCTTTGGCTATTCGGGGTCTTTTGTGTTTCCATACAAATTGTGAAGTTTTTTGTTCTGTTCTGTGAAAAATGCCATTAGTAGTTTGATAGGGATTGCATTGAACCTGTAGATTGCTTTGGAAAGTATAGTCATTTTCACAATGTTGATTCTTCCCATCCAAGAACATGGTATATCTCGCCATCTGTTTGTATCGTTTACTTTCTTTCATCAGCGTCTTATAGTTTCCTGCATACAGGTCTTTTGTCTCCCTAGGTAGGTTTATTCCTAGGTATTTTATTTTTCTTGTTGCAATGGTCAATGGGAGTGTTTCCATAATTTCTCTTTCATATTTTTCATCATTAGTGTATAGGAATGCAAGAGATTTCTGTGCATTAATTTTGTATCCTGCCACTTTACCAAATTCACTGATTAGCTCTAGTAGTTTTCTGGTGGCATCTTTAGGATTCTGTATGTATAATATCATGTCATCTGCAAACAGTGACAGTTTTACTTCTTTTCCGATTTGGATTCCTTTTATTTCTTTTTCATCTCTGATTGCTCTGGCTAAAACTTCCAAAACTATGTTGAATAATTGTGGTGAGAGCGGACAGCCTTGTCCCTGGATCACGGGACCCTGGCAGTTGCGGGCTGCACAGGCTCCTGGGAGGGGTGGTGTGGAGAGTGACGTGTGCTCGCACACAGGCTTCTTGGTGGTGGCAGCAGCAGCCTTAGCGTCTCGTACCTGTCTCTGGTGTCCGCGCTGATAGCCGCGGCTCACGCCCATCTCTGGGGCTCGTTTAGGCAGTGCTCTGAATCCCCTCTCCTCGTGCACCCCGAAACAATGGTCTTTTGCCTCTTAGGCAGGTCCAAACTTTTTCCCGGACTCCCTCCTGGCTAGCTGTGGCACACTAGCCGCCTTCAGGCTGTGTTCACGCAGCCAACCCCAGTCCTCTCCCTGGGATCCGACCTCCGAAGCCCGAGCCTCAGCTCCCAGCCCTCGCCCGCCCCGGCGGGTGAGCAGACAAGCCTCTCAGGCTGGTGAGTGCTGGTCGGCACTGATCCTCTGGGTGGAGATCTCTCCGCTTTGCCCTCTGCACCCCTGTTGCTGCTCTCTCCTCCGCGGCTCCGAAGCTTCACCCCACTGCCCACCCCCCGTCTCTGCCAGTGAAGGGGCTCCTAGTGTGTGGAAACTTTTCCTCCTTCCCAGCTCCATCCCAGAGGGGCAGGTCCCGTCTCTATTCCTTTGCCTTTGTTTTTTCTTTTTTCTTTTGCCCTACCCAGGTACGTGGGGAGTTTCTTGCCTTTTGGGAAGTCTGAGGTCTTCTGCCAGCGTTCAGTAGGTGTTCTGTAGCAGTTGTTCCACATGTAGATGTAGTTCTGATGTATTTGTGGGGGTGAAGATGATCTTCACATCTTACTCCTCTGCCATCTTGAAGGTCCTCTTCATTTTGTTTTTCTAAGACATGTCCTGCATCATATTTCGACTTGGGGATCATAATATTTGCCAAGAGATTTCAATCTCAAATACAACAGAGCTGCTGTTTCCTGGAACATTCTGGCATCTGAGAAGTGCACACTCCGCCATCGGCTGCCCCTCCTCGTCGCGTCAGCCCACTGAAACGCGAGGACTTGTGGTGAGCCGTCTCAGCTCATACCTGCTGCACCGGGCTCTGTCTGCTCAGCTTTACTCTGACTCTCAGGGCCCTGCATCGTCTGGTCCCTGGTCACTTCCAGGGATGCTCGTCTTGAGACCCACGCACTCCTCTGGTGCTTCGCCCACCCCCCTTTTCTGCTCCGCTGGCCCCAAACTCACCCCCGTAGGACGGGGCAAGAGAGCGGAGGGTATGTGGAAAGGACGTTGTAACGTTTGACCCTGAGGTAGAATAGAAAGCGGAAAAAGAGTTGCTGAAGGCTGTGAGGAAAAACGAAAGATGGTAGGATCAGTGGTTGGAAGGTTCTCCTTGGGTGTGATGATTATAAACTTTCGGGCTCCAGAGAGAGACAGTAGGAAAATAGGAGGATATGGTCTAGGGTGGGATGTATGAAATTTATATTATGTAGAAGAGGCACCGTTGCTGATTGAAAAGTAAAGCGTTCGGCCCTAGAAGGGAGTGGCTGAGACGTGTGTAGGACAAGACCAGTGGGGGCAGTGAAGGAACTTTGGGGACCCACTCAGAGCCCCAGAGTTGGCATGTAGACCGGTGTGAGCTAAAGACGTCTGAGATTCAAAGGATGCAGAGAGAACCCTCCGTTTTCATGAGTCTTCTCTTAAATTTTCATTTGGGTTTAAAAGTTCATGTCTTCTAATTCTATCACTGAATTCACGAAGGCAACAAGATAAACCAAACAGGTGGCAATGCAACAGAACTTAGGAGAAGCGTCATTTCACTTCTGAATTTGAACGAGAACCGTACCCTTGCATCAAGATTTTCTCCTTACGTTGAGCAGGGAGAAGAGGAAGGAGATTTTCTGCAGGTCGTGATGGCATGTCATGTATGTTTCAGCATTTCAGATAAACGATGATCTACACTGGGGGGCCGCACTGCCTTTCGGCTGACACACAGTAGGACCCGAATGTCCACAAATTGGATGGAACGGGATTTGGTTTTTGAGACTGGCTTACAAATGCCCATGTCACTGGGAGGTTCATAGCTGTTACTGAAAATTACAGGATCACAATATTTCTAGCACTCTGATTTTAGATGTTGAGATTTCCTCATTCAGTATGCATTTGTCAACTGCTTAGGTGCAAAAAGCTGAGAGAGACGCAGTGGGAAATCAAAGCCGAGTCTAGAGCAGATTGATAAGGGCCGGTATCTCTGGCATCTTCCATAATTAACACATCCTTTTCAGGCTTATTAGGAAACAAAAAACATTACAGAGAGAAGGTTAAGGATTGGCACTGGTTAAAGGAGAGATGGTGCAAATCTTAGCCAAAGGGCTGTGGTTTACTCTTTAGCGGTGATTTGGTACGAATGCATGCACTGACCCAGGGGACAGAGTTCTGTTTGTCTTCCCTGCCTTGTCCCCAAACTGCCCATCACCCCATGAGCCTTTCCTTGCTTGGGGTGATTTGGCAGTTCATTAGAGTGGTCACAAAACGAGGGCTCAGGTGACTTTGTACAGTTACAATGATCACCCCACCCAAGAGTTCTTTAAGAGCCAGATCATTAAGTTGTTTCGAGGTAATTAACATTTTACCACTCAAATCATTACAGAGGCATTGCACATTGAAGTTTGAAGCAACACCGTGTTAGTTTTGAACGAACACAAATTATAAGTCTGAATCCACAGCTTGATGCCTCTTATACCATCCCTAGTTTATTTTTAGAGAATTTTTTTCAATGATTTCTCTTGTTTTTGTGTGTGTGTGTGTGTGTGTGTGTGTGTGTTTTCTTTTTGGTTTTTTGCTATTTGTTTACTAACATGGTGTTTTCAAACTTGCTAACTTGTCAGCACAATGTAGAAAGTCTTTAATTTAGAATCAAAGTGCTATAAATAAAATGTAAGGAGAGAAAAGCTGGCATTTTTGTTTGCCTCTTGCATGTTTTTAAGATATTTTAATGCATGTTTTCCATAAACATAGAATGAACAAAATGTTAAGGTTTTTTTTTGTTTGTTTGTTTGTTTTTTTGGTGGATCCTGAATGTTTTTTGTTTCATTTTCCTGGAGAAACTCTGCATAGACATAGGAATAGTAATTTTATTAATTGCAACCTTGTTGGTTTTTTTTTTAATGTATTTTTTTTTTAAACGCATTGTTTACTTTGTTTATTTATTTATTTTTGGCTGTGTTGGGTCTTCGTTTCTGTGCGAGGGCTTTGTCTAGTTGCGGCAAGCGGGGGCCACTCTTCATCGCGGTGCGCGGGCCTCTCACTGTCGCGGCCTCTCTTGTTGCGGAGCACAGGCTCCAGACGCGCAGGCTCAGTAATTGTGGCTCACGGGCCTAGTTGCTCCGCGGCATGTGGGATCTTCCCAGACCAGGGCTCGAACCCGTGTGTCCTGCATTGGCAGGCAGATTCTCAACCACTGCGCCACCAGGGAAGCCCGCAACCTTGTTTTATAAATGTTTTTCAGTCAGCATTGAATGAAAGCAATGGATAATATTAACACTAATTCACACATTAAAGTTTCTTCAAAGTAGACAAGCTTTTGAGTAAAAGATGTCAAAATCAAATCAGAACACTAGCTGCATCAGTGAGCAAAGTTATGGATTTGCAGGATTAGTTCAGCAGCACCCCCATGGCATCAGCAGCCCAAGCTTCGTCTTTCTTCCTGCTCTGCCATCTTTATCATGTGGCTCTTGGCCTTATCGACCACATGGTGGCTGCTGCACTTCCAGACATCACATCCACATTCCAAGAAGGAAGAAAGGGGTAAAGTGTAAAGAGCTGAGAGAAATGTGCTGAGTCTGAGCCCCTTGCTAAACTTAATAAGATGGAGAATCATCCCATTGTTATTATTATTTTTTTATCTCATCATGTAGATTGGTTCTTGTGACTACTCTTAGCTGCAAAGACATCTGGGAATGTGTGAGAAGAATGGAACGGAAAAAGGTGGAATGAATTGTTTCGGGAAGCAGGACATAGAGTTTACCGTGGTCAGGCTCAGCACGGCTTACACATCATAATAACCACAGTTCAACAGGCAAGGCCTGAGTCCCAGACTTGTTGATCCAGTTTTCCAGGATAATTCTGCATGTGTGTCTGCATGCGTGTGTGCATGCGTGTGTCTGTATGCACATGTGTAAGCCAGTAAAGTGCATGCCAGATTGATGACTGGGTAGAAGCGGGTAGACATAGGTGTGATGGAGTACTTGTCAGCTTAACTGGATCATGGAGTACCCAGATCTTTGGCTGAACGTTGTTTCTGGATGTGTCTGGGAGGGTGTTTTCCAGAAGAGATTAGCGCTGACTTGGTAGACAGAGTAAAGCAGATAGCCCTCCTCGGTGTGGGTGGGCCTCATCCAGTCTGCTGAGGGCCCTCAGAGAACACAAAGGTGGAGGAAGGGAGAATGTGCCCTTCTCTGTCTGCCTGGTGGAGCTGGGACATTGGCCTGCACCTGCTCTCGGACTGGCACTTGCCCTACTGCGTGTCCTGGGTCTCTGGCCTTCAGACTCGCACTGAATTACACCACTGGCTGTCCTGGGCCTCTAGCTTCCAGAGGGCAGATGGTGGCACTTTTCAGCTTCCATAGTTCCTCATAACAAAGCACCTTTATATGTGTATATAAAGAATATAGCTATGTGTACAAATGTAAAGGATATATACACACATATATAAAGGATATATATAAGATATATAAACATAAGGGATATAGACATATAAAGCATACACATAAATATGAAAGATATAAATATATAAAGGATATATATATATTTAAAGGATATATATAAAGGGATGTATATGTATACATAAAGGATATCTAAAGAATATATATATATAGGATATAGATATATATAGGATACATATAAATAAGAAGGATATACATATATAAAGGATATATATATAAAGATATATAGAGAAGGATATATAAAGAATATATATATAAAGGATATATATAAGATATAACAACATAAAGGATATATAAATGAAAATGATACCTATAAATATGAAGGATACATGCATATAAAGGATATATATATTTAAAGGATACATAGAAAGATATGTATATGGATATATGAAATATATATAAAGGATATATATAAATGATATATATATATAAATGTTATACAGACACATATATATGCATATATACATATCGTGTTGATTCTGTTTGGAGGGACAACTACAGTGAAGGGATAGCATTGTATGTGTACATGGGAGGAGTGACCTGAAGAAGCACAGCCAGTGTGGTGACCTGGAGAAATGCATGTCCGTGAGGGATACAGCAGTACAGTGCTTTGGTTTCAAGTTAAAATGAGTTAAAATCCTTGCCCGGACAGCCTCTTGCTGGATGACCTTGGCTGAGCTCCTGAAAGTCTCTTAAATGGAGCTACGGTTTCCTTTTCTGAAAGATGGCAATAATAATCCCTGCTGCAGAGATTAGGAATATTAAGTAAAATCACAGATTAAAACCCAGGGCAGTGATCATTTAACAGAGAGATGCTATTATGAACAGTGTATCAGAGTCAGAATTATCCCTATGAGAAGCTTTTGAATGTTTTCCACTTAAAAGAGGTTCATTTAATCAGATACTTAATCGAATGCCTCTTTTGTTGTGAGGCGGGGTTAGCAAAATAGACAAGAGATGGTCTCAGCTTTCAAGGGTCTTCACATATATTCAGGAGACTAGACTGATACACATAGACAAGAGGCTGTGATACAGAATGTTACCAAGGCTCCAGTGTGTGGTCCAGATAATTATATTTTCTTATATAGTCACATCCTTCATTTCTTTCCTCTTCTTTCCTCCCGCTCTGCCTCCTTCCATCCTGCCATTTCTCTGTCTCTCCTTTCTCTAAGGTAGACAAGTGCAACCAGAAGTCACCGAAGCATCCCTTGAAGCTGGTGTGTGTGTGCAGAAGTGGGGGGCAGGGTGCATTCATTAACTCATTCGAAAGGGTTTACAGCTGAAATGTTCTACAAATACGAAGGGAAACGTATCTCACTGAGGAGAGATACATATCCATTCCTTCTTTTTTAAAGATTATATTTGCTATGAAAAACTCATACATTTTGTATTCTCCTACATGTTTACTTTTTTTTCCATTTTTTATTTTTTTTAATTGAAGTATAGTTGATTTACAGTGTTGGGTTAGTTTCTGCTGTATAGCAAAGTGAATCAGTTATACATATATCCATTCTTTTTCAGATTCTTTTCCATTATAGGTTATTACAAAATACTGTGCTTGTTGATTATCTATTTTATATGTAGTGGTGTGTATATGTTACACCCAAACTCCTAATTTATCCCTCCCCCGCCCTTTCCCCTTTGGTAACCATAAGTTTGTTTACTATGTCTGCATTGGTGGTATAGTGGTGAGTATAGCTGCCTTCCATTCCTTTAAAATGCTGAAACCTTTGAAGCAAGAGAGCAGCAAAAAGGTATCATTATTCTGGGTTTTCTTTTAAATTTTTTAAAAATGACTGAAAGCAAATGATGCACTTATGACTTGGGCACATAAAGGCAGATTTCAGAAAAACATGTATGGGAAAGTGAGTAACTATTCACAGCATCCCTTCAAAATGAACTGCTTAGGAATGGCAGTGGAGAAAGGTAAAGGCTAGTGCTCTGTCTTAGCCAAAAGCAGTCTCAACACAGTTAAGGGGACTTCATTTAAACGACACATTTCTGAAAACATGTGACACTGGGAGCTTATGTTACTCTATACAGGAATGGAACACGATTGATATTTATGAATTTATGTTCTGTGCCTTTAGTTGTATGTTTACAATTTTTTTAATACAGAGTTACTTTTGTATTACAACGAGAAAAAAAAAATCCCTGGTAGATTGTCAACACATTGTGAGACAATTCTTTTCATATCCAGGTGAGGTCACAGAGTAGAGAATCCAGGCGGATCCCTGTGAGTGCTTTCAATTCAAGTGTGAACTCTTTGAGCATCCTTATAATGTGGACACGGAATATGCATGTGTTTAGTCTGTGAAAATGCACTGTGCCGAGGAAATGAAGGGAGAGGTATCTTTCTAGGCTTTTCCATAGTGCTTTTTTCATAACGTGGGAAGCTTTATAGATATGCAAAATGTACTACATATTAAATACATGTTATATTCAGTGTTGGAGACGTAAGCAATTTTGCCTAAAAGCTTGTCTAAGCTTCCTCCTGGTGCAGTGTGTGTGTATCAGATGGTGACCATTGTTCCTGTCTGGCCATTGCATGCAACTTAAATATATTCAACGATGCACCCAAACTTTTTTTTTTTGAGTGCACTAAAAATAAAATGTGCATGACACTCTACAAGGCTAAAGAGATGCTATTGAGAGTCCCTGTCAAAACAGATTTCTGGGGGACTTCCCTGGTGGTGCAGTGGTTAAGAATCCGCCTGCCCATGCAGGGAACACGGGTTCGACCCCTGGTCCGGGAAGATCCCACATGCCACGGAGCAACTAAGCCCGTGCACCACAACTACTGAGCCTGTGCTCTAGAGCCCGCGAGCCACAACTACTGAGCCCGCGTGCCACAACTACTTAAGCCCGCACGCCTAGAGCCTGTGCTGTGCAACAAGAGAAGCCACTGCAATGAGAAGCCCGCACACCGCAACGGAGAGTAGCCCCCGCTTGCCACAACTGGAGAAAGCCCGTGCACAACAACGAAGACATAAATAAATAAATTTATTTTAAAAAAGAACAAACAGATTTCTGCAGCTGGCTGCATTCGCAAAAGGAAATGAAATATTTCCCTGAGCGAATCTCTTTTGTCACTGTCAGAGTTTTAGGTCCACGGTTCTGTATGCAGGTTACAGACGTTAATTGCTAAAGCAGATAAACAAAAATGTGTTGTCCTTCTTTCTTTTTAGGCTGTTTTAGCTTCTTGGTCCTCTACTATGTCCTGTGTGTATCTCACCTTATTTTTTCCCTATGTAGAACTACGCTGCTGGGGGAGGAATCTTGACGTGTATTTTAAAACACTTCACTCGTGTGACTTTTATATGATTTGGATATTGGGGGAGGGAATAAAACTAATACCACTTAGGAACACTTTTAGGCTCCCAGGTGAGAGAATTTGGAATGAAACATAGTCATTGCTTCTTGAAATATTTTCTCTTTAAATGTAGAGTGACATACCACATATTTGGAATTTCATCATCCGTGAAAGGATCTCAAACTTGGAGATTGTGTACAGCCCAGGGGAATAGAGGTAGCCAATACTTTTTGGGCAATGTGTTTTCAAGAAAGTTTCTGATGAAGGATTGGAGTCTGTGAGATGGAAAAGAATGCACTTTTGAAAATTAGAACATCAATCTTTTATGCAAGAGAACTTTTATATGACTGTCTCAATAATCTTGATACATTTGTAAAAAGATTATTATTAACATGCCTAGACTGTGGTAAAACCAGGACTGGGAAGGTCTTTCCCCAAAAAAGGCTCTTGAAAATTTAAAACACTTTAAGCAATGTTTCCTTGATGGCAATTTCTAAGGTTTTCCACAGTGAGTTTTCCATAACTTGGTAAGCTCTGTAGATCCAAAATGTAGTAGGTATTAAATATATGTTATCTCATACAGATAAATGCTAGTTTCTCCAATTCAAATCATATACACATCAGTGTATAGTTAATCCAGGGGTAAAAGGAGTGAGTCACTAATAATCTAAACAGTACATAAATATATCGATCACTTTGACCCAGTAATTCCATTTCTAGAAATTCAACTTTAAGCAATTATCCGTGGTTTGTCTAAAAAATATAGGCCCCAGGATATTTGTCAAAGTTTCCCTTATCGAAATGAAACAAAGGAACAGTTTATATGCCCAACCTTAGTGGGCTGACAAAATTAATTCTGATGCATTCATGTTATAAGTTATGACATAGAAATGATTTTTTGACATGGGAAGGTGTTTATGACATTAAGAGGAAAAGGGAGGGTTTGAAACATGTTTTGTAAACTATGTTTGCAAATATAAGCAGAGACAATGATTTGGAATGACTTACGTAAAATTGCAGACAGAAGTTTTTTCTGGGAGAGGGGACTGTGCGTGTGGGTCATGCAGGACCCCTGGAGGGGCTGGAGGCTGAGCCCAGCCACGTGGGTGGTCGACCACGCTTAGCTGATGGAGCCCCAGTCCGGATGGACACGCAGGCTGGGCTGTGCTTCCCTGGCTGGCCACGCTCCACGCATATCCGGTTGTCAGTCACCGTTTCCGGGAGGAGGTGATGCTGCCCGAGACTCCTCGGGGGAGGACAGCTGGAAGTTCTCATGTGGAACTTTCTGGGACTCTGCCCCCTGCTCCTGTGACTGTGGATGATTTTAATCTGTGTCCTTTAGCTGTGATAACACGAGTATGACAGCTTTCAGTAAGTTCTGTGCGTCTTCCTGGCAGATTACTAACCCTAAGGCTGGTCTTGAGGCCCTCTGAACTGGAGGTGGGCATCAGAAGAAAGGGTGGTCTTGTGGTCTGTACCCTCAAAGGTTGCATCTATTGTTTCAATAATCAGAACTGTGGAGACCAAAACCTAGACTAGCGTGTGTTATGAGCACTCAGGTTTTGTCAGTCTCTGCCCCGTTGAAATGCCACTCCAGCTGTTTGCAGGACACCAGCTCCTTCACACCCCACAGAACCTCCCTTCCTTGGAATCAAAGAAGAGGCCCATCTGGCATGTGCCCCTATCTGTGACTGAATTATCCCACCTGGCCCCGATGTAGAGGCTGACTGCCATAGTGCCGGAGACCACAGGCCCCTAGGGTCCTCAGCTACACCTTCATCCGTTCATCCATGCAACACACTGGCCGCCATCTGATAGGGGTAAACCCCGAGCCAGCCTCCGGGGAGGGGGCAGCGAACAAACGGGGCAGGGCCCCTGCTCCCGTGGAGTGTGGACACAGGACAGGCGCCTACAGCTCACCGAACACTGCCCCCGCTTCCCACTTCTCTGCCTGTCTTCCTTGTTATGCCCTGTTCCCTTCAAGAGCTGGTATTCTGCACCCTCTCAGCCATCCCTGGTCTCGTGGTGAAGCTGGAGAGAGATTTTCCTGCCTCAACTATGTCAGCCTGGTTTACCATGGCTAGACCTGTGTTTCCAGTTTGTCTCTCCTTCCATTGGTGAGATTATCCGGGATTTGACCTTGCTCCTGGTCTGATTTGTTCATTTAATGACTCTTTATGGGGTCCTTGCTAGGTTTGAGGGAATACTCTCTTCTGGGGTTGTAACCATAAACAAAACAACTCTGGCCCTCATGAAGTTTCCATGGAAATTGGCACAAAATCCATCCATAGCACAGCTGGTCCTGCTAAGTGCTGTGAAAAGGATACAAAGCATAACGGACGGGGAGTGATGCACAGAGATGAGGATGGGAGTTGCAAGGGGATCAACAAGGAAGTGAAGTTTGAGTAGAGACCAGTGAAGTCAGGGCATGAGCCTTGTGAACAACTCAGAGGAGAGGATTCTTGTCTAGGGAGCAAGGAAACAGATTGCTTAGCCCATTCGCAGAAATGCAAAGACAAGCCTGATGAGGATAGCCATTCCAGCAGGTGGGAGGTGACATCTCATGGCGGTTTTCATTTGCATTTACCTGATGATGAGTGACGTTGAGCAACTTCTCACGTGTCTGTTGGCCGTTTGCATGTCTTCTTTAGAAAAACGTCCTTTTGGGTCCTCTGTTCATTTTTTAATCAGGTTGCTTTGGGCTTTTTTGCTATTGAGTGGTTTGAATTCTTTGTCTGTCTTAGATATTAACTCCTTATCAGATGTATGATTTGCAAATATTCTTTCCCATTCTGCAGGTTGTCTTTTCATTTTGTCGATTGCTTCTTTTGCTGTGCAGAGGCTCTTTGGTTGGATGTAGTCCCACTTTATTTCTTTCTTTTGTTGCTTATGCCTTTTTGGTGTCGAGCAGTAAATCATTGCCAAGACCAATGTCAAGGGGATTTTCCCCTGTGTTTTCTGATAGGAGTTCATGCATTCAAGTCTTATGTTTAAATCCTAATTCCATTTTGACTTCATTTTGGTGAGTGGTTAAGATAGGGGTCCAAATCCATCTTGGGAATCATTTTGCGATATATAAAGGTATCCAATCAACACACTGTACACCTTAAACTTACACAGTGTTATGTGTCAGTTATATCTCAATTATATCTTAATAAAGCTGGGAAAAAAGAAATTCTATGCGAAATACAAGAAAAAAATAAAAAAGAGACAAACCTGGTGAGCCAGGGACACAGAGGAGCAGGAAGGGGCTGGTCCGTTTACAGACTTGCCTTCACGTCAGGTTTCGTCCTTTTCCCCACAGTAGAAGCCCCTGGAGGTGTGTGCGCTCCATCTGAGGGTCCCACACCTCCTCACATGGGGTCATCCAAGTCTTTGGGCACAGGCTCTCGTTTTTCCCATCTGGAACTGGGCTGGGATACGCAGACCCTGCTCTGCCCTTGATTGACGCTGCCAGCCCGTCCGCAGCTTCAGGCTCTTCCCCAGCAGTTTCAGGTCCTCGCCAGCCCTCACTCCTGCTCACTCCAGGTTCTCCACCACTCCCAGCGCCTCCACTTCCCAAGCGCACCCCACAGTATGTCGTAACTCTAGCAGGAGCCGGCACTGACAAGAATCACCCTTCCTTGGGGCTTTCTGTCCCGAACACACATGTAGAATCTCACCATCTCTCTAAACTCAGTGCAGTTTTCAGTGCAGGCCCAGAGGGAATCCATAACCACGTCGTTACCTCCTTTTCTTGTCTTCACCTAGTTTCTGGCTGTGCAACTCACTGTCCCCAGGAGCTGTGCTTAAAATTTTTCAGTGAGTTATTGGAAGGTTGTGTCTGCTGACGTCAGTGATGTCGTGTCCTGGTAGGAAGCTGGGAGGGCCACCTAGCGGGAGAGTCAACATCCAGAAGCCTTCTGGATGCTCAACTGTAGTGGTAAACCAGGCGTTTCCAAACTGGCTTATCTGTACAGAAGCAGCATCTCACCCCCAAGCCACTGGATGGTGAAAGATCTCACACTGAGCTGTTTGAAGTGTGTCCTGGGCCGTGGGGCCATTGGAAGATAATGGAAAGGATATGATTAGCAGCCTTCATGGATAAAATGCCCTAACCGGGAAAGCACAGAGATGGCTTCCTAAGGGTTGTAGTGAAGAAAACAGTTCAATATGACTAGAGGGAGGGGCTTCCCTGGGGGCGCAGTGGCTGAGAATCCGCCTGCCAATGCAGGGGACACAGGTTCGAGCCCTGGTCCGGGAAGATCCCACATGCCGCGGAGCAACTAAGCCTGTGTGCCGCAACTACTGAGCCTGTGCTCTAGAGCCCGCGAGCCACAACTACTGAAGCCTGCGCACCTAGAGCCCGTGCTCTGCAACAAAAGAAGCCACTGCAGTGAGAAGTCCGCACACCGCAACGAAGAGTAGCCCCCGCTCGCTGCAACTAGAGAAGGGCTGCGTGCAGCAGCGAAGGCCCAAGGCAGCCAAAAGTAAATCAATAAAATAAATAAATTTATTAAAAAAAATATTACCAGAGGGAATAAGTGCCCAATTCAGTATAATCAGAGGGAAAAATTGTCAATTCAATATAATCGGAGGGGAAGGTTACCAATATTATTGATGAATGGTTTCAAAATAGTCCAGTATACCTTAGATTTTGGGTCTAAAGCTATTAAAAATAATAAGTATCATTACTGTGCTTTTGTATTTAAGAACCTTTCTGGGCATCATTTCTTCGTTACAACCATGAAAATAGTCATTACGGTTTGCTGTTTTCTTTGTTTCCGTCTCTGGGCTGATTGCTGTGCAGATGTCATTGGATGATCTTTACCATTGCTAGTTAGCGGTATCATCCTGAGCGCACCAGTGAGAATTAGGCAACTTGTGATCACTCATCCTATTTAGCAGTATTATCCTGATTGCACCAAGGAGTACAGTTCAGAGTTAGGCAACTTGTGATCACTCATCCTAGTTAGCAGTATTATCCTGATTGCACCAAGGAGTACAGTTCAGAGTTAGGCAACTTGTGATCACTCAGCCTAGTTAGCAGTATTATCCTGATTGCACCAAGGAGTACAGTGCAGAGTTAGGCAACTTGTGATCATTCAGCCTAGTTAGCAGTATTATCCTGATCGCACCAAGGAGTACAGTTCAGAGTTAGGCAACTTGTGATCACTCAGCCAGGACGCATCAGACATTCAGACGCCAGCGAATGTCAGGGCTGTAACTCACATCCAAGACCCCTCACGTCAAGTCCCGTATTTTCTCGAAGAAAGACACTTGCACGGTTTGATATCCAGGGTATCCCTTTCATGACTGTTAGACTTGGCTCCTCCATGCACATCAAATACCGATCTCAGAAACATGGGGGCAGCGGATAGAAGGAGCTTTGCAAAGGAGGTGGAGTGAGGAACGGGGCTCTGGGTGGATGGACTCAAGGACAGGCTCGACCAAGAGGGCCCCAAGGCCATGGACGGGGAAGGCTGGCATACAGGAATCACAAGTGAGCCTCCAGCAGCAAGGAGGTGAGTGAATCTTTAGAAATCTGAGCATCTCGAAGGGCTTGCACTTTCCCTCCAGGCAAGCTCTCCCTCATCCCTGCCCTGCTCTCTGCCCCTGGTAGGCTGACCTGCATGAACACCATCAACAAGGCTTCTGTGGCTCTGGCTTCCTGGGGGGTTTGGCCGATTGGGAGCGCCAGCTGGACAGGGCAGCAGGGAGAAGGGGGAAGGGAGATGATCCCCTTGGCTGCCTTCCTCCCTGGGCACCTCGTGCTGGCTGAGCCCCTCAACCAAGAGCCCCTGCTGCTCTCCGGACGGCTGAGCCTACACAGTCTCTACCGTTCCAGTGCAAGTGCTCACCCCCACTTAGGCCCAGAGGGTGAAACCACCTGGAATGCCACTGGCTTTGGTTATTGCAGTTCCCCCAGACCATGGTTTCTCCACCTCCGCAGTACTGACGTTTGAGGGTGGATCGTTCTTTCCTGCATGTGTTGAAGGTTGTTTGGTGCATCGTGGGATGCTTAGCAACACGCCTAGTCTCTCCACACCAGACGCCAGCAGCACCCCTGCCGCCCACCCTCTCCCAGTGTGGCACCCAAAAATGTGCCCAGACGTTGCCAGCTGGCCAACTGGTTCCTGGGCGGCAGACGCGCTCCCTGTTGAGTACTGCTGCTCTATACCCACGCTTGTATAAATAGACCCTTTCCTTCTCGATCCTTCTCTAATTATCTGTACGCCGTTGAGACCCCTGCCTTGTTCAATGAGGAGAGAGAAAGTGAGACCACTTATTCTTTAGGAAGTGAAAGGGTGATACGAAGGCTTTATATACGTATAGGTATTACCGAAAGAGGTACGTAAGGAAGGGATTTCAAAAGAAGCTAACATGGCAGGACTTCCCTGTAAGAAGACTGTGCTCTTTTGCTAAAGCGTTTGGATTATAGAAACGTAACAGTGTTAAAAATATGTGTCACTTAGTTTAGAAGCACTTTTTAGCTATTAAAGTCAAGGTAAGATAGGTGTAGGACAGTGATGGTCAACCAGTGGCAATTCCGCCCCCCAGGGGACATTTGGCAATGTCTGGGGGCAGTTTTGGTTGCCTCAGCTGGGAGGAGGGGGTTGTTAACTGGCATCTGGTGGGTGGAGACCAGGGTTGCTGCTCAACACCCTGCAGTGCCCAGGGCGGTTCCACCACGGAGAACAATCCAGGTGCACGTGCCCATAGTGCTTGGGTTGACAAGCCCTGGTCTGAGGAAAGAGGGCTGAACTGGGGACCTGTGGACTGGCCCCTGGTCTTAGTTGGCTCATAAGAGCCGTGCAGCTTTAAGCATCTAATTTAACTTTTGAGATTTCAGTTTCCCAGTTATAAAACCTCAGGGCCAGAAAAGAGTATTTCTCAGCATCTATGCAGCTCTCGCTCTCCAAGATATCAGCTACCTTTCCCTAGAAATGTTTAAAATGCTGGAATCAAGTATTTGTCTATTGCACCCCCTTCCCTGACCAGCCCAGGGTCTTTGTGGTGATGTGATTGCCTCTTATACTCAGAGTTATTTTGAGTGATGCTTCACGTCCAGTGACTTTGAAGTTGTGATGATGGTTGACTATCAGGAAAATTGTCCTGGTTGCTTTTCAGAGGAGTGGCGAATCATTATTGCCAGGGGTGTTATTAAACAGATTCAATGGTAAGGCAGGTCACGCTGTGCCCCTTGAGGCATACAAATAAGTGTAAAGCCTGCGTTTTTCCTTTAATTAGTGTGTCATCCAGTGTGAGAGAGAAAACAGGCATATGGAAAGTGAAGTAGCGACACAGGTTTAAATAACCACACAAACAAGATGGCGGCATAGGGGTGGTACTGAGGTGATAATCGTCGCTCGACCGTGGATGGCCTGCTTATAAGGAACTCTGCTTTTGCTCTTGGGCTTCTAGATGCACCAGTACTCATTTATTCGGCTTTCCCTTGTACAGAGTATTTCCTTGAATGTTTTTACAGTCATATTAAGAGAAAACTTGTCTTGGTTTCCTATTCCCAATTATGTCTAGGAATGGGGTTGACATCTGTTCTAATCTTATGTCATCTCTTCCCATGAGAGACAGACTGCTGTATCCCTAGTAGAAAGTTGTCCAGCTGCCAAGACATCATCATTTGATTTGGCACAATTCTTGTATCCACCCTCATGGAACAATTTTAAAATTCTTGGTCATCTGGTATACCCTTGCATCATTAGTGTTTAGTCACCTCTTTTTTTTTAAAAAGGGTCCCTTCTAGACCATAGCAATTAAGAACAGAAAGTGACTGGATTGTCCAAGAAATCTACTTAAAGAGAAGAGTATGCACTTTGGAGTTTATCTCTCTCTCTCTCTCTCCCCATTTCTCCCTCTCTTCTAGGACAGGATTTCTCAACCTCATTAATATTGTAATTTGGAGTCAGATAATTCTTTACTGTGGGAGTCTGTCTTGTGTATTGTAGGATGTTTCATAGCATCTCTGGCCTCTACTGACTAGATTCCAGTAGCAGTCCCCTCCTCCAGGTATGACAACCGAGATGTCTCTTGTCATTGCTAAATGTCCCCTGGAGGACAAAATCGCCCTATTTATGAACCACTACTCTACAGTAACATAGATTTTAATATCTTAATTCTCCCCCATATAAGCCTAAAGTAGCAGTTTGAGAGGGAGACATGTTTTGGGACTTAGAACATTTTTCATCTGAAAAGGGTTTTACATCCGATATAAGCACAGTCAGCTTTAGCATGCAAGGGTATCGATAGTTCAAGTTTACAAAGCTCCATAATCACCTGCAGTCATTGTGTAAAGTTACAACTCATCATCATCATCACCATCACCATCATCACCACCACCATTATCACCATCACCACCATCACCATCATCACCATCATCATCATCATCATCACCATCAATCATCATCACCATTACCATCACCATCATCACCATCATTATCAACCACCATCAACACCACCACCACCATCACCATCACCATCCTCACCATCATTAACACTATCATCATCACCATCACCATCATCACCACCACCATTCATCACCACCATCACCATCATCACCATCATTATCAACCACCATCAACACCACCACCACCACCACCATCACCATCCTCACCATCATTAACACTATCATCATCACCACCATCACCATCATCACCACCACCATTCATCACCATCACCATCATCACCATCACCATCATCAGCACCATCATTCTTATCTATAACGCACCTCCATTTTATGATTTTCTATGCCATACTAAAACTGTATTGGGCGTTTTAAGTGTATTGTCTGTTTTTAATCCCTATAACAACAATTTTCTCAGATATGCATTATGATGTCACTTTCATAAGCAAGGAAACAGAGACTTAGAGAGGGCAATGGACCATGATTGGTCTTTCTCCATGTCCTTATAAGGGGTGTATGACACTGAATGCTCTTACGCATGTTTATAAATGTGGTTAGAGGGGCTAGAGGGAGCTGGACAGGCTTCACAGAAGATGTGGGTCTTCAGCCAGCCCTGGAAGAACAGGGATAGACTGAGTGAAGATGAAAGGGTAGGGAAGACTGCCGTCCTTGGGAAAGTGGGAGAGAGAGACCTCAGAGGCCCTGGAATCTCATGCTAAGGAACATGAATTCTGTCATTTAGATAGTCGTGGCCCACAGCCTCAATCCAGCCAGCCACCTGTTTTCAGCATTCTTTCCCAGGAACTAAGATTGGTTGTTATATCTGTATTTTAAATGATTGAAAAAAAAAATCAAAAGAACCATGTGCAGGGGTGGTATAGTGGTGAGCATAGCTGCCTTCCAAAAATCAAAAGAAGAATATTGCATGACACATAAACAGTTCATGAAATTAAAATTTCAGTGTCCACAAATAAAACTTTACTGGCATCCTGCCACCCCCAGGTGTGTACGCGTTGCCTAAACTGCCTATGGCAGTTTCCACGCTACAGCCATAGAGCTGAGTAATTGCAACAGAGACCATGTGACCCATGACGTCAAAAATAATTCCTGTCTGGCCCTTGACAGAAAACAGTGGCCGACCCTGCTTTAGCTATTAAAAGGCAGCCAGGGTTGTGTCATTTGATAAGCGGGAGAATGAACCCTTTATCCTTTATCCCATCAAATGTAGCCTTTTCAGCAATAACAGAGGTTCTTTAACGCAAGGCCAGAAAACCAGTGAGCGGGTTTGGCTTTTCAATGTGTTTTAGAACTTCTGATGTTTGAAAAAACAGGTGAACTTGGTCGATATTGACATGCATTTTGGCGAGAAAAAGGGTGTGGTGAGTGGAAAGATAGCCACGTGCTATTTCCGCATTCATGCAGGTGCCTCCAAAGGACGTGGTCCCCTGGATTGTAGCTGAAGACGCCCAGAGCTCACAGGGTCCCTGAACAGCTGTGGGCTCCTGTGCCCAGGGGTTCCCTGTGGCTCTTTATCTCCTGGATCCAGTCCCATTACAGGTGGCCATAATAGGGGAAGGATGCCAGAAGGCTCTCTCAGAGTCTCCTACAAGAATATCCTTAATACATAATCTCAGCGTATTAACTAACATAGAGTGAACACCTACTTTTTTTTGGCCTTTCTTGAGCTCTTTTTTAAAAAATTGAAGTATAGTTGATTTACAATATTGTGTTAGTTTTAGGTATACAGCACAGTGATTCAGTTATATACGTACATTTTTTTCAGACTCTTTTCCATTATAGGTTATTATAAGATATTAAATATTATTCCCTGTGTTATACAGTAAATCATTGTTGCTTATCTATTTTATGTATACTGTTTTGTATCTGTTAATCCCAAACTGCTAATTTATTCCTCTTCTCCCTTTTCCTTTTTGGTAACAATCAGTTTGTTTTCTATGTCTGTGAGTCTGTTTCTGTTTTGTAGATAAGTTCATTTGTGTCATATTTTAGATTCCACATATAAGTGATATCATATGGTATTTGTCTTTCTCTGTCTGACTTACTTCACTGAGTATGATCATCTCTAGGTCCATCCATGTTGCTGCAAATGGCATTATTTCATTCTTTTTTATAGCTGAGTAATATTCCATTGTATATATGCACCACATCTTCTTTATCCATTCATCTGTCGATGGACACTTAGGTTGTTTACATATCTTGGCTATTGTAAATAGGAGCACCTACTATTTTTTTTTAATTTATTTATTTGTTTTTATTTTTGGCCGTGTTGGGTGTTCATTGCTGCACATGGGTTTTCTCTAGTTGCGGCGAGCAGGGTCTACTATTCGTTGTGGTGCACGGTCTTCTCATTGCGGTGGCTTCTCTTGTTGCAGAGCACGGGCTCTAGGTGTGTGGGCTCAGTAGTTGTGGCTCGTGGGCTCAGTAGTTGTGGCGCGCAGGCTCAGTAGTTGTGGCTCACGGGCTCTAGAGCACAGGCTCAGTAGTTGTGGTGCAAGGGCTTAGTTGCTCCATGGCATGTGGGATCTTCCCGGACCAGGGCTCGAACCCATGTCCCCTGCCTTGGCAGGCGGATTCTTAACCACTGTGCCCCCAGGGAAGCCTTGGAGCACCTACTATTGATGGAATGCATTTCCCCGTGTGGGATTTATCTATGTCATCTTCTATATAAACATACTTATGAAAAGCTTACAGTCCCCCAGGTAGATGTGGGATCCTCTTTTATAGGAGAGGAAACTGAGGTAGTGGGAGGTAAAATGACCTGCCCAAGATCATGGACTCCATTCTTATTGGACTTGAACTCAACCATCCGACTTGAGACACTGTCTGTGGAACCAAGACAGACTACCTCTCATGAGAGGAAAGTGAACATTTAATCCCCGTGCCCCGTTCTCTTTCATAGTAAATAATACATAGGCATTTGCAGCCTGCTCCAGTGTCTATCAGATTACACATACACACACACGTGTATTTTAATTTTAAAAATCATACGTGCATTCAAGAAATCAAGTGATGCTAAATTATGTGACCCAGAAACCAGAAGTCTCCTTCACAACCTGTGTTGGGTTTCATATCCAAATGGTGTTTAAATTACTTAGCAGTTGAGTGACGTTCTCTCTCTAAGACGTATTATTTCCCTTCCTCCTGGCTTGTCCACGCGTCCTCAGGAAGGTCCAGGAGGGCAGGTAACACTTGAGGATTAGGACAAGAAGTGGGCCCATCCTTCTCGATTTTCACTGCCTTCTGAGTGTAGACAACCCCCGCCCCCATCTAAAATGCAAACTTTTATATCAGCAAACTAGTAAACCTGGTGAAATATGTGATTTAAACCTGGCTTTAAAAAACAGCTCGTAAGGGACTTCCCTGGTGGCGCAGTGGTTAAGAATCCACCTGCCAAGGCAGGGGACACGGGTTCGAACCCTGGTCCAGGAAGATCCCACATGCCGTGGAGCAACTAAGCCCGTGCACCACAACTACTGAAGCTTGCACGCCTAGAGCCTATGCTCTGCAACAAGAGAAGCCACCACAGTGAGAAGCCCATGCACCGCAACGAAGAGTAGCCCCCGCTCGCCACATCTGGAGAAAGCCCGCGTGCAGCAACGAAGACCCAGTGCAGCCAAAAATTTTTTTAAATAATAAATAAAATAAAATTTATTTAAAAAAAAACAGCTCATAAAATATTTAGCAGAAATTTGCAAACAACGGACTTTCAGTCATTGTACTTTGCAGAAGTCCACAAAAGAACCTAATTTGTTAGATGTTCCCTGTCCTGTCATGTCTACCATTCCTGGAATTTTGTAGAGACAAAGGCCAGCATAGCTCAGAGCTAGAAAATTCTACATCTGCAGACATCTACATCTGCAGGTCACAATAAAAATTTAACTCCAAGTCCAGGACCCTCGAGGCATCTTCTGTGAAGCAGAAAATAAAAAACCACCTGCAACTTACTGCAGGAGTAAAAATGGTTTACGTGGGGAAAGGAGCCTGCAGCCGCGTCATGCTTTGGGGACAAAGCCGATTAACCCCATCCCAGGGTGAAATTACACATCCAGCTTCTAAAATGGCTCTAATCCCAGGACCCCTGCACTAGGGCTCGGGCATCAGCCAGATGCAGGTTTGCCGAATAGACACGTTACATTGTTCACTCTGCCCTATGTAAACGGAAGATGCACAGGTGAAAAGGTCTCCGTTCAGACAAAGGAAAACACTTCCTCTTCTAATTGAACGATGTTAAATCTAGAACTTACCACAGTACTGTTTTACTTCATCCGTTGTTCACGTCGACGAATTCTGTTTCCGGACACAAGGCTCCTCCAGACTCTCAAGGCACCCGGAAGTGTCTTCCCTCTGTGATGACTGACAGTTTACAGGGAGGGGGGGGATCGAGGTGTAAGTCAGTGGTGACAGCTCCACGCGTGAGAACCTGTCTGATAATCTGCTTCTAAAGAAAAACAAGAAGTCCAGCCGCGACCTAGAATATAAGCAGGCGTGGAATTCAACACAAGCGTTTGCTGTGACAGCGGCCTCCATCCACCACACCCGACAAGGAAAGGCAAGAGTTCCCTCTTAGGGAAAACTCTGTGATGGCAGGTGCGAAGAGCCCACCTCCCAGCGCTATCCTTCACCGCCCTGAGGAATTTGGAGATTTTACTCACTCCTTGGGGACCAGTAATGGGTGTTGTTTCCTTATAGTTTCCATGCCAGGCAGCTGGGGATTCTGGAACTTAAAATTAAAAATCAGTTTTACATTGGCAATTGGCTTTACTCCTCCAGAGAAATCATATATAAATGACATATGTGTGTATGTATATATATATATATATATATATAATGTGCAGTGATACACAATATTTGGTTGAAGTGATAAGGCATTAAATGGTCTGCATTTTTTGTCTTGTCTTCTCTTGCAAACATGAAATATTTTTAGTCACTTTCACAACTGACAGAGCCTAAATCCTTGGGACAGACGAATATCCTATGGTGGAATCCCTACCCTCTCGTCGCACCTCTTCTGGTGGCCGGCATCTCGTAAAGAAGGAGTCCCATCTGGAAAATGTGCTGCAGGATTCGTGTCCTCCTGAGAACCAAGCAGATCCTCTTTTCCAAGGTGGCCTTTGGAAAAGGAACTTCTAAACCTGTCATTCACTCTTTCATGCTATTTCAAGACTTTGTATGTAAATACATTTAGAAACAAAGAAGCAAACCAACGCATTCTTTAATGCAATAACTGAGGATTTGGTTTGGGGAAGAATGAGTTCCTCCAGGTACCAGCAAGAGGAGGGGAGCCTTTCCAGAGAATGATTTCCACAAATCGTTTCAGTTTGTTTTCAGGAAATAAGCACTGTTTCACAAATCTTACTCTAATGAGGGCCAAGGCAGATTAACTTAAGTAATTGAGAGCTGAAGGCTTGGAAGCTCTGGTCGTGAAATACATAAAACACTGCATTACAACAGTTTCTGTGGGGACTTTCCTGGCGGGCCAGTGGTTAAGACTCTGTGCTTTCACTGCTGGGGCCCAGGTTCAGTGCCTGGTTGGGGACTAAGGTCCCGCAAGTTGCACAGCACGGCCAAAAAAAAAGAACAGTTTCTATGTCCTACTTGGGCGGGGGTGGGCTGTGGGGTGCTTGTTGTGAATAAAGTTAGCAAAACGTTTTTTAAAAACCACCAATATTCCAAGTATGTGACAGTACCTATGTTCCCTTACTGGGAATTGAGAGTTAGTCTTACGGCTCCAACATTGTTTACATTTGTTTTTCTAAGTTTATACTGATTGCGTAGAATGGTATTACTGATAGAAGTTTCCATCGTAAGGAATTGCCATCATAAGCTGCATGAATACTGCCTTAAATAACTATGATGAAGTAATTCTGTTCACACCTTTCTCTGAGAAGTAGGGTTCTTTTTATTCCCCCCCACCCCGGCCCTTGGAGCAGGGCATTTTAATAGTTCTTTGTGACTAGGTCAGCCTCTGTCGTTGACAACCTGGGAATATAGTTTTGGAATAATTGGCAAAAATAAATGAATCGATGGCACTGAAGTGGAAAAGTAAGACATGAATGAACTTCAATGATTATTTTTACAATATTGTCTTCTCCGAGGACCTCCGCCTGGTGTTATGGACTAAATTACACTCCCACCCCCCATTCATATAGAGTGAAGTCCTAACCCCCAGGACCTCAGAATGTGATTGTATTTGGAGGACGTAGGGCCTTTAAGGATGTAATTAAGGTAAAATGGGGTCAGGAGGGTGGGCCCTAATCCAATAGGACTGGTGTCCTCGTATGAAGAGGAGATTAGGACACAGACACACATGGACGACCACGTGAGGACACAGGGAGGAGACGGCCGTCTACACACCAAGGGGAGAGGCCTCAGGAGAAACCAGTGCTCCTGACACCTTGATCTCAGACTTTCAGCTTCCAGGAGTGGAAAGATAAATTCCTGGTCTTTAAGCCGCCCCATCTGTGGTACTTGTTATAGCAGGTGCAGGTGACTAATACACCTGGCTTCCCCGTTTCTCTGAAAATCCATGTCTTCTCAAAAGTCAGCATTAAGGCCATGTCCTTGAAACCTACATCAGTAATGCAGCCTGAGTTGAATTATATCTTGTGCTTCCTCAGCTCTTAGCTTCACAGAATTGTTTGCATACATTTGCCTTTGAGTATGGCTTCCTCCCTATGTCTTAAATCTCTTTATTCCCTATGCCCCCTCTTCACACCTAGAAGGCAAGAATCTGCTACTTTTGTAGTTCCTTAGAAAGTAGCTCATTCCAAGAATGTATTGGGGATTAAATCTGTAGTGGGTGGGTTACCTAAATAAAGTGCAGAATGCCCACTTTGAGTTTTAGTTAAACAAGGAGTCATTTTTTTTAGTACAAGTATATCTCATGAAATATTCAAGACAGAGTTATACTAAAAAAAATTGTCATTTATCTGTAATTCAGATTTAACTGAGCGTCCTGTATTTTATTCAGAAGGCAACCCTAATTGTTAGAAGTCCTGATGCGATTAGACCTGGAGAAAAGTTTAATCAGTAACCATGTAAAGTGCTATGGATGATCTCAAGAAGCATTATGAGTTTACTGTTTTGCCCTTAAGGAGCGTTTGGCCATGTGATCTGTGGAAATTAACAAGGAAGTTGGCTCCACTGGTTCATCAGACCAGTGCCTGGGGCTGCAGGAGCTCTGGGATTATGGGGAGAAGGGCTCATCATGGAATGTAAGCATCACAGAGGGCTTCATGGAGGAGGTGGCCCTTCAGCTGGACTTTGCAGATAGGGTCACACCTCCCTGGGAAGAAGGAAAGGTGAGGACATTGAAGGCAGGGGCCATAGCTTGTCCAGGCTACAGAGAGCGGAAGTTAGGGATTGGGGAGAACAGCTAATATATGATAGAGAGAATTCAGCTGTGAAATAAGTGCCCGCAAAAGGGGAGAGCTTTTTTTTTTTTTAAGGTGTTTCTAGTGTGGACCATTTTTAAAGTCTTTATTGAATTTGTTACAGTATTGCTTCTGTTTTATGTTTTGGTTTTTTGGCCGCGAGGCATGTGGGATCTTAGCTCCCCGACCAGGGGTCGAACCCGTACCCCCTGCATTGGAAGGCAAAGTCTTAACCACTGCACCACCAGGGAAGTCCCGAGGGGAGAGCTTTGAGAATGGAAAGAGAAGGTGGGGAGAGACCCCTTGAAGTGAGACTTGTGGAAAATGGGCAGCTGTTTGGATGCGTAAGAAGGCATAATGATGAAATGTGGGTTTTGCCTGACTGAGGGGGGGAAATTTCCCAAGAACAATTGGGAAAATGAAGCAAAGGTGATTACCGTTATTCATAGTCGTGATGGTCTATAAATTGAGTACTAAACATCTCCCTAGGGAAATGCAGGGCTGGGCCCCTGGACCCTGTGGTCCCAAAATTGTCATCGCCCAATCAATGCATAACCTCGTTTTATCTGTATTTCTGTTTGAAGACACCTTATTTAATATACACTTGATTCATTAACATTGAAGTCACGGCCAGCAGCACTATAACTCGTGCCTGAATGATGCTCTTCTAACGCACGTAGTTTTGCCATAAGGCACAAGACAGCCACCTAAGGCTTAGAAACATCAGACAACACCTTAGCACTACATTTGGGGGCCGTCTTAGTGAAATCACCAACACAAAGCACACAATTGCAACAAAACTTGGCTCTGAATGTACTTCAGAAAAGAACAGTTGTTTTAAAAAAATGGTTCTGAAGAACCTAGGGGCAGGACAGGAATAAAGACGCAGATGTAGAGAATGGACTTGAGGACACGGAGAGGGAAGGGTAAGCTGGGATGAAGTGAGAAAATAGCATTGACATATATACACTACCAAACGTAAAATAGATAGCTAGTGGGAAGCAGCTGCATAGCACAAGGAGATCAGCTCGGTGCTCTGAGACCACCTGGGGGGGGATAGGGAGGGTGGGAGGGAGACGCAAGAGGGAGGGGATATGGGGATATATGTATACGTATAGCTGATTCACTTTGTGATACAGCAGAAACTAACACACCATTGTAAAGCAATTATACTCCAATAAAGGTGTTAAAAAAAAAAAAGTTGTTTATAGTGTGAGAGCTGAAACAAAAGGGCGGAGCCTCACGTCATTGGACCTCAGCTAGAAACATGTATGTCGAGAGACCCGACCTTTTCACTGCTCTGCTCATGTCTGTACGTGACTATGAAAGTGACACAGTCTTGCTGTCAGGGTTACATATAAATGTCAGTGAATACGAGAGTTTGCCAGTGCCAACTCCACAAACAAGGAGGACCAGCTGGCTTTGCTTTTAGACACGGCTCATGTGAGGTGATGGAAGGAGATTAAATTCCAAAAGCCCTGACTAGTCAAAGCGCAGTGATCGCTGCACATGTACATGTAGTCATGGGCTGGAAGATCGTAGCATACGCTTTTGCCTTGTGCGTTTCTTTAGGCACAACGTGATCCTGGTCTGCCCCAGTGGGGTACAGAGCCAGCACCGGGCCAAGCAAGGCCTGTGGAATCTGGCGCGTGGTAACCATAGCCCTGAACCAGATGCCACACTGTTTCTCCGTCTCCAGCCAAACCCCAGCCTTGCCTTGCTGCCTCCACGGGTGCTGCTTCTCCCTGCTAACTGCGGTCACCTGCACTTCACATCCAGCCTTCCTACGCTGCTAAGAAGTCACTTCCCAGCTCAGGGACGTCCGTCTCAGGTCCTCCCTGCTCACACTTCCCCAGTACTGCCTGTGTTACTGAAAGCTGCTCACACTTCCCCAGTACTGCCTGTGTTACTGAAAGCACGTTTGTGTGCTCCACACACAATTAGGCCAAACAAACTGACACATCGTAGTTCGGAGCAGAGAAAGGTTTATGGCAGGGCCATGCAAGGAGATGGGTGGCTCGTGCCCAAAAAACCCTGAACTCTCCTAAGAGTTTCAGCAAAGCACTTTTAAAGTCAAGCATGCATTGGTGTTGCACACTTCTTGGTGCTGGAATCCTTTGCTCTTGCATCTGTCCAGGTAGGTCAGGTCACGCTGTTCCTATAAACCTCCAACAAGACACATGGTATTCTCTGTCCTGCAAATTTTTATCTCTGTATGAATGGGAAAGTGTTATACTCTTAAAGGTCAGAGCCTTGAGAAAGGGCTATCCTGTATATTTCAGGCTACAGGCAACATTCTTTTACAAAAGGTGCAGAGCCAGTGTGACTAAGGACAGACAACAGAGTACAAAGGTTAGAATATAAAGGAACAGATCTAATACGGAGTGAGATTTGTTCTTCCCTATTACACCTGTATAATCACATCCCCCCATGCAGGCGGTTCCTTCCCTCCTCCTGTCTCTGTTGCCTCTAGTAAGTCTTTGCACCCACACATTCTCCTGCTCATAACTTCATCCATGAGAACTGATGAGGTCTCCACAGATGGGAGAGAGCTGAGCCATGAATCTTGAGGAAGGTCCAGAAATAACATAAAGGTCATTAAGTCAGTAAGGGTAAAACAGATTGGAAACATAGATTGAGAAGAAAAAAGGATACTTAGCTGCTGTATTCATGCACCCATCCAACAAATGTTTGTTGAGTGTGCAGGGTACCAAGTTAAAGTCTAGGGAAAAGAGATGACTCATGCCAAGCCACAGAGAAGTTCACAGACACAGTGATCAGTCCTGTCACACTCAAGAGGAAGGTAACAGGGAGTGGGGGAGAGAGCAAGAGAGCCAGAGAACATCACAGACATCCAAGAACTAAGGACACACTTGTATCTCCCGTCACATTCATACAGAAAGGAGAAACTTCAGGGACTTCCCTGGTGGCACAGGGGTTAAGAATCCACCTGCCAGGGGCTTCCCTGGTGGTGCAGTGGTTAAGAATCCACCTGCCAATGCAGGGGACACAGGTTTGAGCCCTGGTCCGGGAAGATCCCACATGCCGCGGAGCAACTAAGCCCGTGCGCCACAACTACTGAGCCCGCGTGACACAGCTACTGACGCCCGCGCGCCTAGAGCCCGTGCTCCTAGAGCCCGTGCTCCGCAACAAGAGAAACCACCGCAATGAGAAGCCTGCGCACCGCGACGAAGAGTAGCCCCCGCTCACTGCAACTAGAGAAAGGTCATGTGCAGCAACAAAGACCCAATGCAGCCAAAAATAAATAAATAAATTTATAAAAAAGAAGAAAAAAAAAAAAGAGAAACTTCAGCATGCATGCAGTCTCTCTGACTCAGGAGATGCAAACATAAGAAGCTGGAGTCACATTTCCATTTGGCAAGTCCCATGCTTTTCATTGTACTGTGAATGCGTCTTGTGTAACGATTCGCAGTGTGTGTCCTGGGTAATCAGCTCGGTGGGTCATGCTTAATTTCTTCTTGGGTTTCCAAAACTCTGTTTTCTGAGACTGCGGGCACATTGGACTCTCCCCTCAGCGGAATCAGTATGAACTCTCAAACCCGTCTTCTGTCCAGAGCGCGTTACGTGGCGTTCTCCTGTGGGTGATGCCGGCTCTCGTTGGCGGGGCTGGGAAGAGGCAGGGCATCTTGAAACGGTGTTGGGAAGCGCTGTTTCTGGAAGGGACTTGCCGCTTTGCGTTCAGCCAGAGCCTGCGATGTCAGTCTCCTTTGTCACGCTCAGGCGCTGGCAGCTCTCCTGGAGTTGTTAATGAGGACGCCAGATACTATCAACCATGATATGTCTTGTTGTGGGTTCTGTGCCTGTGAGATGAATTTCCTCTGGATAATAAAATGCTCACCCACACGTGGTACATTGCCTTTTCGGGGGCCATTTAAGCGAAATTTAATGCCATCTTCCTTCCCACATGGAACCAGAGAGGCACGGCCAGCGGTTAGCACACTGTGTTCTACATTAGCGGCGTGCTTGCTCCGAGGAGAAATTATTCCTTCAGAGATGAATTTTAACATCTTATGCTAGCTCACTGCACGGTCTCGATTTTCAGACTTTTGTCAAATAACAGCAATTAACATTTTGGAATTATTGTGTTGTCTCTCAGAAAAGAACAGTTTGGGTTTAAGGTTGCCGTGGATGTATTTTTCTGGGGAACTGCCCCTAAGAAACACGGGTGGCACGATTTGGGCAAGACTCTGTCATGTCACTGAGTTCAAGTCCTAACCTCCATCTTTTTGACTCTTTCGAACCCGTGGCTATAAAATCCTGCAGCCTCTTTCCCAAAAGGCAAGCTCATCCCAACTCTACCACATTGCAGTTCCCAAATTTGACGAGTCTGGCTCATGGTCCCACCCTCAGCACTCTTTGCCATGGTAGACCCCAAGTAAGGGTAAAGATGTGTGTTTCAGACCAATGTTTTTGAAGATGTATTTTGACAAACCACTGTTATCAAGTGACTAAAACACACAAGGAGGAGGTCCTTTCTCATGTGTCTGTTCATGTTCTTTCCATGGCCTTGAAGTTTGATGGTGTGATTTCCTCTCCCCTGGGGAACTGGAACTTGATTGCACATTGGAATCACCTGAGTAATATAAAAATACTGATGCCTGGGTCCTACCCACAGAGATTTCAGGTTGTGGCCAGGGCAATGGGATTTTAAAAACTTCTCAGGAGTTTCTTATGTGTGGCCAGCGTCAAGGACTTCTGCTTTCCTAAGATCTTCATTTATCCTTCCTGCTCTGCCATGATGCCATCTAGATTTTTCTGCCATTGAAAGAACAAAACAGGAAAATTTCTTTCAAGACATCAATCCAAGCAGATGAAACATATACCAACAAGAACGGAAAGTGCACTTGGCAATAGTTTTTATATTTGGAGAGAACCCCTTGTCACTTTTAAGAAATTAAGATCCTCCTTGGAGGGAGGTTCCACCTTGATGCAGAAAAATGTCTATTTTTAACGTCAACAAAATGTCATCAGCTTCATTTTCTGCAGAATAAGGCTATGTCATAAAACACATGTGGCTTCATCAGAGAATAGCCAAATGATTGGATTTTAAATTCAGAACCTCCAGTCATTTCATAAGAGACCTAGGGATTCCCTAGTCCTGTTCAACTCTTTGTGTCTTAGATTTAGTAATTCTGGGGCCCTTGATTTAGTACTTGCTCACGCATGAGAAAAGTCTTTTTAATGAGTTAAGAAACTAGGACCCCATCCATTCAAAAATAAAGGTAAGGAATAAAGCTTACTCAGGGAAGAAGCCTGTCAGTTATAAGCATTTCTTGGACCACGAGTACCTAGTAGAGCCCAGAGGAAAATGGTTTATATCTGTACTCCATTATGCTTTGGACAATTCCTTTGGAAAAAAGTTAACATTTTCTTACTGTTCCTTTCAAAGTAAACAGTTCATCCATTATCAAGGCAGGCGACACAAGAATTGAACTTACTGCCTTCAGAACTTCAATTATCAGCCTCGTGAAAAATTTTGTATAAATTAATAAAGGATCTGCCTTTTTATGTAAAGACCTATTTCTGGAACAACTGCAATAATGAGGGTTTCAAATGAAATACCTTTTGAATTTATTCTGGGAAATGATTCAGCTTAATGCAAATTACATCAGAAGAATGAGTTCATATTTGCATAGGTATTTTGGGATAGCTGTTTATTTTACAGTTAGATGCTGATGGCCAGAGAGCCCTGATAGAAAATATAACATGGACCACATGCCTGTTTCTCTGTTTCTCTGCTTTATGGGAAGGCCAAAACACACTCGGATTTTTGTTTTTTTTTTAAATAACAGAAAAACATTTGGAACTTCAAATCTTGGAAAATCTTAAATGATCATTTATACATGATCAAAAGTCATTTCATACATTCCTAGAAGGGTGATAGAAAACTTTAAGAAAAGTGTAAACATATGTTTTATTGAGCTCCAGTTGTTCTGTTTTGGATTAGCACCTTACCTGTAAACCACCTGCCTTTTTTTTTTTTTTTTCCTCTTGCAATGTACTCTGCCATTATATAAATAGGGGCTAGCAAACTTTTTTTAGGAAAGGACCAGAGAATCGATATTTTGGGTTTTGTGGGCTATCTGATCTCTGTCTTAACTACTTGTGATGAAGCATGGAAACAATACAGAGAATATGTAAACTGAAGGGGACCAAATTATGTGACCCCAAAATATGCCACTTTGGCATATGGATTACTTTGAGCTGAAAGCAGTTGAGAAACAGCAGACATAGGAAGAGTCCACTGCCCGCTTCTTAACTGCCTGAAAGCAGGGCATAAATTTCTTGCAAAAAACGTGCCTTCTTGTTCCAGAAAGAGGAGAGTGATTCTCATCACTGGAGACAAGATACCAAGATAAGTCTGCACAAACAGACCTCGCTAAAATAACCGTCATATTCTGTTAGTTCCCTTCATATATTTCCTAGTCACTTTGCATAATTATATACCATTTTGACAAAGGGTGATAAAGTCCCAAAGTCTAACTGCTTCCTTGAGAATTCATTTCTTTTCTGTGAAGGCCTCTATATGCATAAATAAACCCTTTCTACTGTCCATCTGTCTTTTATCAGTTTAATTCACAGGCCTCAGTGACAGAACCTACAAGGGTAGAGGAAAGATGATTCTTCACCTACAGATCAAGTGGGCATGGCCATATTCTAATAAAACTTGATTTATAAAAACAGGTGATGGGCTGGAATTGGCCTCTGGGCTGATATAAACATTGATCATCTGGATAATCCCTCTCCAGTTTTTGTTGGGTGGGTGGAGAGGAGGGATGGTGAATGACTAAATTTGTTTTCATAACACCCCTTTACAGATAACCTTGAAAGTAGTTCTGCTCTAGTGGGCACTGAACACATTGAAGTTTGCACCTGCCTCAAACTGTTTCTCATTGGATGTAAAACTCTCAACCACCAGAGTAGAAATTTTTGAACCACTTCTTCCTTATGCATTGAGACAGGTTGTGATGTAAAAAGTGATAACCTTTATTGTGTGACTTCCCGAGGAGAGTCAAGGCTTTATGAGGATGGGGACGAGATGTTTTGTTAGCCATTGTATACCTAGCACCAAGCTCAGGGACTCTATAAACAAGACCCTCAAATATTCATCTACCTTGACTCCGGGTGTTGTATTTATAAAGTTGAACTCAGGAAACTGCTGTTTTTGCAGACCAAAAGTGCTTGCATAGCGTTAGTTTCCTAGGGTTCAACCTAAACTCAAAGACAGCTGTGAAATTCAAAGATGACAGCTCATCATTACATTCCTCATAAAGATCACGGGGAGTGGTTAGCACAACATTCTCCAAACTTTTGTAGCCACATGCCCCCATGGATAAACAGGAATATCCCCACGAGCGTATCTGTTTTTAATAAATCATATACACGTCAGACCACGCTCTAGTCTCTGCGTGCAGTGTACCTTAGCGTCAGGATTCCTCATTCACAACAGTGGATGCAAATAATGCTTTTCAGTAGCCTTCTTGAAAATTCAGAATTTCATTTGGACGGAGAGCTAAGATTTCGTCAGGCTCGATGAAAGCCGTTGCTTTTCATTTGCGCGTGTGCTGACGAGAGCTAAGAGATGTGTTCACTTCAGCACTTCCCGTTGTCGGCTTGTGCTGCGTGACTTGTGCGTAGTCTTGGTGTCTCTGCAGGAGCCCTCATGCATTTCGTGAGGGCCGATCTCATTAACACTGGGTAGCATCATTACTAAATTCTCTCGCCCGGGCACTTGTAAAATGGCGAAGGGTCGCAAGTTGCTGAAAATAAAAATAAAGGAGAACAAGCGTGGCACCTCCGTCCCTGACATAGGACCTCCTGGACCATCTACAGAACTGCATGACGGCAGATGCACTAATGTGGATTTAAACCAACACTAACCTCCACTTTGAGCCTACTCATTAGATCTGAAATGGAAATCCTAACATCTCTTCCCATTCACCAAGGGATAGCTTTGCAAACACCCTAAGCTGGGAACGCCCAATTTAAGAGCCCTTGGATCAGAGCATATTTATTTATAATTCAGGTGATGACAGAAGTATTATAAACAGCGTCTTGTGGGAGCAAAGCGTCAGGACTGAACTAAGCACATTCCCATCTACTTACGAGATGCTTTTCCCAGATTCCTGATGAGCAGACATGAGCCTTGTCATCCTTTAACCACTTCAGCTTGGAAGCTGCTCCTTACAGAAAACTGCATTTGCTGTCTTGAGTTGTGGAGTGTTTGTAATAGGATGTGGAGTTGGCTTAGATCAGCTCTAAAGGAGCCCACTTACCCTGGAATGAACGACTGGTCTTCCACATCCTTCATTCATAGTATTATACTTTTTTTGCCTATTGACAGTCTCCGCGTTTGGCATCACACTTCTATTTTTCTTTTTTTTTGCTAAAATCTCTTTCTTCATTAAGAGAGGTGTCAGTTTCCAAACACTAGGATGCAGATTTGTACCTGAGGTCCGTACTGAGCTGTGAACACGTCTGCACTGCTGTGTGTTCTTGGTATATCGTCATATCCCTCAACAGACGTTCCTAAGTTCTGTGGGAAATGTGGGTTCAGCTCTGGGCCTTCGAGGCCCTTGGCGTCTTTCAGATTATGTGATATAAACATGGGAGTGCTGTGTCAATGGAGAAATGAAACCAAATTGTCAAAACCAAACTGTCAACCAGTTATTTTATCTTTTACGGCAGAATTGCCTTAACGGCCAGTTAGTTATGCGGTGAAGATGTTTGCAGCAAAGTTGCTTCTGTGGCAAAGATGTTTATGGCAAAGAAGCTTACAGTATAAATCCCTAGGACCAGTCAGTTTATATCTGCTGAATGAATGAATGAATTCACTAATACATACAGTAAGTGGCAGAGCCAAAACTGTAATTCTAGTCATCTGACATTAGCTGCAGTCCTGTGTTATTTGCAGATTCTCTCTTTATGTTTATTATTTAAAATAAGCTTCTGCTTTTACTTACTTCTTAAAGGTTTATGTTCATATAGAAACCTCTTATCAACAGAGTTTGTAGACTTGCGGAACGCTCTGTACCAGACTTAGGATAAGGTAGGTTAATGGTGCCAAGCTGCTTGGGAAATGACAAGTAAACAAGAAATAGTCCTGTGAAAATATATGTCACTGTTTCATCAAAGAAAAAAAAACAAAACTAAGGCAATAAGATTTGAAAGAAGCCATTCCGGCAATCTTGAATTCTGGGCTGGACAGTATTTTAAATGGTGAAGACATTAAAAAAAAAAAAACAAAACCAAAAAACCTTGAAGATTCCCTAGTTGTTCTAAATAAATTCTACTCCATCTGTTTCCCATGAGAAAACTGAGACCCAGAGGCCTGAAGTGACACCGTGAGAAGCAAAGTTAAACTGAAACTCATCTTCTGAACCCCATACAGTTGCTCTTGCATTGGACTGAGCACACGTGATACACATGTGTGTGTATAGTTACGTTTTCTGTCTCATACTTAGTTCCAGAACACCTGCTGAATGGCAGAGAGAGCAACTTCCACAGCAAAATTCAGTGTCATCTTCTCACATCAACACATAGGATAGTGTCCTGTGATAGGACCGTCACCTCATCTTGGCACAGTGAGGTGGGTCACAGCTCTTTCTCCCAAAACGCTGCAACCCAGAGTTCTCTGTGAGCTGCATCCTCTCTGCTCGTTGCTTTCTTGCTTTATTACATGCAGAACGGGGACCCGGGGGGGTTTCATGATCCCGGGCTGTGTGGAATGGATTTAGACCGTCTCCAGTGATTGAGGGTAAATGTTACATGCCCTTAGGTTTTCATGTGGAATAGTCCTTTTTCACCTAGTAAGATATTCAGTACACACTTTGCACTGTGACACTGACCGTGGAAAATTATTTTCAAGATCCTCACACCCTTCATTACTTTTGATCCTGATTCTTGAGATGCCTTGAGAAAAGAGAAAGCTGTGATTGAACCAAGAATCAGACTTTTGAGCAACAGCTATGAACACGTGCACATAGCCTCCAGTGATTTAACGCAGAGGATCTCCTGATCTTCAATGTGAGACATAAGCCTCGATGCCCTGGAAGGAAAATAGACACTGTTGTCTATACCCAGCCAGCTCTTACCACTGTTGGAAGCAGGCCTGCGTGCCTGTTTGTGATTTAAATGATATCTGATGGAATCTTAAGTAAAACCTGGGCAGTGCATTCTGCTGAAAGGTTTGTAACATACACCATCAAGACAAGCCGAGAAACGTGGGTAAACCTTCTAAATCAGATGCCTTAGATGGTCCTTCAGTGGCGGAAATTTCATCTTCTTTATGATAATGGAAGATGGGCAGATTCAGAGAGAAACCTAATGGGTTCTGTCATTTACACAACAACACTGCTCTTTTATTTACACTTGAACTATGCAAAACAGATGCCTAGGAAAGGATAGTGGCAGAATCCATGCAAAACAGTCACTAGAAATTATATGTGCTTACTTTGTATAAGGGTGTGGAGGGGTGGGTAGGTTCTCAGATACTGCATGCAGTAGCTTTAGGTTTGAAATCTAGGCCAGTGGCAGAAAAATGCCTTTTGCACCACAGTCAACTCAACTCCAGTTTCTCTCTTAGAGAAAAATCTGAAACTGGAGCAGGTTCTGTTCTTTCCTTTGCATTAACCTCAATTACTTTCCTCCATCCTTCCCCACGGTGGTGTCCAGTTCCTCTACCGTGGATGTTTGGACCACCTTCCTCAGCATCACTTGGCAGTAGGGGGCAGGTCCTTCAGCCGCAGCCCAGGATCTGGGGAGGCGGCACTTGAGAACCCTTAGTCTAACAAGCTGCTTTTATCCAGGAGGTTTGGCTGCACCCTGAAGGCAGGGCTGAGGAATTCCTTCACAAGCTCAGTCACCGCCTTTCAGCCCTTGGGAAGGGCCTGTCTGTTAGGGGCTTTCTGAGCTCCCCGATGGATGCCTGTGGATACGGCTTATTGAACTGGCCACGTCAGTGGCCCTCGTCAGCTGCCTGCTGAGACCTCCTCCCCGTCCCCGCCTCAGACCCTGCTACACGGTGCTTGCAGGACAATCTAATCCTTCCTCAGTAGCCCCAAAGGAAGGCTTTTCAGGTCGTGAACCCTCCTCTACCCCGGCGCTGCAGACTTCCCTGCCATGTTGAAATCCCGGAAGCCTAAGATGTGGTTCGGAGAACTTTTTTGGTGCTGTAGGCTTTTTTTAAAAAAATTGCTTCATATTCTTTCTTCTGTGAGGGTGAATCATTTAGAGTCATGTCCTCTGAAAGTGTGCCCAAAGGGACAGGAGTTCAAATAAATACAGAATTGTGTCAGGCCTTCACTGTACAGCTCTGCCTGGTTAAACACAACACAATTTAAAGGGCAAACTGATTAAAACTATCCCAAATTCCAGAACAAATGGCTCCCTTAGACTCGATGCTGTTGAGAAGGTAACAAACATTTTTGTAGAGAAAAAGCCTGTACACATAGGTACGTGGGAAGCTAAGGATAACTGATGGACTCAGCAGGTATTCCGTATATCCTTCAAGTATGTCATCCTGTAAAGCACAGGCTGGAAGGCCAAAAACTACATTTCCCAGACCCCCTTGCAGCTTGGTTTTGGGATGTGACTCAGGTCCATCCATCAGAGGCATTCTCTTAAGACCTGCATTAGGAACTGAGGCAGGTGGGGAGAAAAACGGTCATGCCGGGGGCGGTCTGGCAGGTGCAGTGGCAGACACCTGGTTATACAGGTAGACACCTGGTCCCCCAGCTGTGGCCGAGCCATCAGATCCCAAGAGAAGGGTTGTTTTTGTAATTTTGGTCTCGGAGTCCTTTGTAGAGACCTAACTAGTGATTTGTAAGCACGTGTTCTATATTAATTGTTTGCGGCAGAAGAGAGAGAGAGAGAGAGTGTGGTGCCTGTTATTTGCAACCGAATCCAGCAGACACACTTATTCAAAATCAAGGTTGCATGAATGTGTACTCATGTGTGTGGGATGGAGGTGGGAGGTACAATTGATGAAAATCATTTCTTACCTCATTTTTATTTTGAATTTGAATTTGCAGTGCTCAAACACTAGTTAAATGAACAGTAATTGCTGGGAAGTAAAAAAAAAAAAAAAAATTTCCAACATGTATATTTCTTATATTTCTCCAAGTCTTTGAGTCATAACAGGTATTGAAAGGAGAGGGAGTTCTTAGATTTGGAAATTTTAGTTTCAGTACCCAAACAAGTGTCATTCCTCAGAGGAAAGGATATTACAGAATCTTTTGGAGGGAAACATGATTATTACTTTAGACTCCTGGAAGGAATTTAGTCACTGGTACCAGCAAAACAAGTGAGGAAACGCAGTGGGGAACATAGCTGCGTAAAAGGCAACTGACCTGATAGGAAGAAAGGATGCACTTCTCTTTCCATTTAGAGTATCTGATTGGCATCTGCGTGCATCACCAGGATGGTACAACTTCACCTTTCATTGGCCACGTGGAAACACAGCCTGTAGTTTCCTACTTTGAGCGTTCTCCTGGGCAGCTGGCTGTTACCCTGTACGTTCATTTGACTGACATCTATCCTTGATAACAGAATTGTCTTCTACACAACCTTTCTTCTCAAAATACTTACCTTTCTCTTGGTGGTCCGTTTCCTCTATACTCGGTCTGAAACAATTTATGGGGAATTTAACAACCAGCGATTGTTGACCCCTATTAATAACATCAGGTAAGGTTCTTGGTTTCTGTTTCTGCTGGAGACACATCAGGTAGTTAACACAACAGCCTCCGCATCAAGTGCATAAGATATTTTTAAAATCTGTCATAGAATTGGGCCAAAAATTAGAATTGGGGCAAAAGCGGATGGTGCATAGTCAGCATTTATGAGTCAGTAAATGCTCTGTACGTGGGGGGGGGGGGGAACCCTAGCTGTGGCATTTGCTTGAATTCTACTCTAGGTGTTTAAACGTTGATTTTTCTAATTAGTGTTTTGCTTAATGGAAAAATGGCTCTATATTCTTAGGTTTTGTCAGGGTATAATGGAATTTGGTGTAATGGCAAGGTACAAGAACAAATTGGTTGCTCCATCCATCTGAATGACAACCAGTTTTTGTAGTGCCAGTAAAAAGTACGTAATTACCTGTTGCCCATGGATGTTGATGGATGTCTAACACAGGCTGAGTGTAATAGATGCTGGAGTTTTCTGCTCCCAGTGCACTTTTAATGTCCATAGGATATGACATTATGTAATTGCCAATTCATTATTTGATCATAGTACTGATTCATTTAATAGACTTAGTTTGTAAAAAAAAAAAAAAAATGAGCCATTGGAATGTAGACTTAATGAAATCCTGTTCATGAATTGGGGGTGAACTACTCGTTTTTTGATGATGAATGCATGGTTTTAGGCCATCGCTGTGTCAACATTTACTGAAGCAAACGTTTACTCAATGGCGAGCTACTAAGCTGAAAGGATTAATTTCCTTAAAAATGTATATTATTGACATTTACCTTCTTTTCACGGTATCCTGGAACTAAGGATGAACATAGATTCCTTGCTGTCTATTTTGCAAATGAGGAAAACTCAGACACCAGGAAGAAGATGGCATGATTAAAGCTATTTAATATTATACACACTACTATATATAAAACAGATAAACAACAAGGACCTACTGTGTAGCACAGGGAACTATTTTCTATATCCTGTAATAAACCATAATGGAAAAGAGTATGAAAAAGAATACACACACACACACACACACACACACACACACACACACATATGTATATATCTCTGAGTCATTTTGCTGTATGCCTGAAACTAATACAGCATTGTAAATTAACTATACTTCAGTTTTAAAAAAGCTACTTAATATTAAATATCAAAGTCAGGAATGCATCCAAGGTCTCCTACATTGTAATTCAAAGTACTTCCATGCAAAAAGTTGATAAGCAGCGTTCCACTGTTGGAAGTCTATGTGTGCTTTCCTTTGTACTTCGGGGACTCTTGAATTACTGCCTTTCTAGTGAGCTTAGGATGTTTGTTCCTTCCAGATGTAACTGAGCCTGCTTTGGTGTAGGTAACTCCGGAAGTAATGCACTTCATTGATTGCGTTGAGCTAATTTTTAATGCAGCCATACGTTCCAGGGTGTGGGGAGTTCCAGCAGGTACTGAGGGCTGCCAGGTCTCCCTCCGAATTCTCACAGCCTGATTCAGCTGACACGCTAAGTGGCTGCCCTTCTTCATGTCCCCGATGGGAGGTACTGCAGTCACTGGTGTGAGTGGTGCAGTAGAACTCACCCTTTATCTTTCTGTTGAGTGTGTTTTGTCCAAGAAGATTATTGAAGCTCGTGGGAGGGAGATACGTGAGCATATTGATTTTGTGCCTGTTGGCCTTTGGCTTTATGCATTTTTAAGGGCTGACTTGTGTCTCTCATCCACCCCCGAAGTTCATATGTGGAAGTTCTAACCCCAGTACCTCAGAGTGTGACCTTATTTGGAGAAAGGGTCTTTATAGAGGTAATCAAGTTAAAATGAGGTCATTAGGGTGGGTTCTAGCCTGATAGGACCAGTGTCCTTATTAAAAAGGGGAAATTTAAGGACTTCCCTGGCGGTCCAGTGGTTAAGACTTCGCCTTCCAATGCAGGGAGTGCGGGTTACATCCCTGGTCGGGGAGCTAAGATCCCACATGCCTTGTGGCCAAAAAACCAAAAAACATAAAACAGAAGCGACATTGTAACAGATTCAATAAAGACTTCTAAAAAAGTGTTCCACATCAAAAAAATCTTTAAATAAATAAATAAAATAAATAAATAAAACCGGGAAACTTGGTCACAGAAGGAAGACTATGTGAAAACAGAGGAGGAAAACCCCAGAAGGAATCAGTCCTACCGATACTTTGATTCCACACTTCTAGTCTGCAGAACGGAGACCATAAATTTAGGTTGCTTTAAGGCACCCAGTTTGTGGCTCTTTGTTAAGGCGGCCGTAGGGAACGAGTCCATGCGTGCAGAGCCATGTTAACGTGAGGGTTACAAAATCCTAGACATCCTGAGGGCTGAGTGCAAGCTGGCCCTTGGTCACCTAACGCAGCCTGGTTTGTGTGGAAATTTCCTGGGATTGCTGTTGCAAAGCTCGTATCTGGGGAAACCTCTTCGTCCTGAGCAAACAAGGACAGTGGGTCACTCTGAGCGGACACCTAAACGTCCAACAGCGCTTCCTTCTGGGGTTCACCAGCCGTGTCCCTGAGTGAGTTGCTGAGTTCTCAGAGGAGCCCGTCAAAAGGAAGGGTGGCCGACGTGGCTTTTGGAGGAATACAGCTAAGGGATTAGCACAGGTCGTGTGGCCAGCTGGCATCCTTCAGGGCTTACTCCAAAGAGGTGATGAAAAGACTTCCTGTTTCAAAACATAGTCCCAATAGCCCCGCAGAAATCTGAAGTTCCACTGATCTTTTGATTTTTTAGTAAGAGTTTCCGTCCCAGAGTCTGCTTTAGGTCAGATTCCCTAGAAGCATAGCCTGAGTTACGGAGTCATGGGCAAGCCATTTATTGATGGACGTCTGTAAGGAGAAACTTCCCAGGAAATGAGGGAAGCGGGAGGGACAGGGCGAAAAAGTGGAGGGGGTCTGATTGCAGATGAAGTCGCCTCAGCTTGATCCCTTGGGGAGCTCTGGAGCGTACGTGCTTCTACGGATTTGCCCACCTTGCTCCATGGGGCCGGCCCCTCGGGCCTCCTGCTGGTTTTATTTTTTAATTTTTAAATTTTTATTGGAGTATATTGATTTACAATGTTGTGTTAGTTTCTGCTGTACAGGAAAGTGATTCAGTTATACATGTACCAATACCCACTCTTTTTTAGATTCTTTTCCCACATAGGTCATTACAGAGTATTGAGTAGAGTTCCCTGTGCTATACAGTAGGTCCTTATTAGTTATATATTTTATATATAGTAGTGTGTATATGTCAATCCCAGTCTCCCAATTTATCCCTCCCCCTCTTTCCCCCCTATTAACCATAAGTTTGTTTTCTACATCTGTGACTCTATTTCTGTTCTGTAGATAAGTTCATTTGCACCCTTTTTTTTTAGATTCCACATATAAGCGATATCATATCATTTGTCTTTCTCTTTCTGACTTACTTCACTTAGTATGACAATCTCTAGGTCCATCCATGTTGCTGCAAATGGCATTATTTCATTCTTTTTTTATGGCTGAGTAATATTCCATTGTATAGTCATGGTGGTTTTAAAACACAGCTGTGATATTGTGACACCCTTCCCATCAAGAAGTGGGACTGCATCCCCTCCCCTTGAATATCTGCAGAACTGTGATTGCTTCAACCAGCAGAATATAGTGAAAGTGACAGTATAGGACTTAAAAAAATTTTATCTGTAGTCAAATACACATAACAGAACATTCACCATCTTAATAATTCTTAAGTGCACAGTTTGGTGGCATTAAGTGCATTCACATTGCTGTGCAACCATCACCACTGTCCACCTACAGACTTCTTTTCACCTTGCAAAACTGACACTCTATACCCATTAAACAATAAATCAGCATCCCCCTCCCCAAGTCCCTGGCCCCCACCATTCCACTTTCTGACTCTATGCATCTAATTGCTCTAAGTGCCTCATATAAGTGCAGTCATACGGTGTTTTTAATTTTTGCGCCTGGCTTATTTCACTTCCTGCAATGTCCTCAAGGCTCATCATGCTGTAGCAGGTGTCAACATGCTATGGCATGGATAGACCACATTTTGCTTGTCCGTCAGTGAATACTTGGGTTGCTTCCACCTTTTGGCTGCTGTGAACATGGATGTGCAAATCTCTCTTCAAGACTCTGCTTTTATTTCTCTTGGGTATATACCAAGAAGTGGGGTTGCTGGATCATATGGTAGTTCTATTCTTAATTTTTTGAGGAACCTCCCTACTGTTTTCCTTAGCGCGTGCACCATTTTACATTCCCACCAATAATGCACTTGGGTTCCGATATTTCTACATCCTCACCAGCACTTGTTATTTTCTGTTTTTTGTTTGTCTCTCTGGTTTCTTTCTTTTTGTAATAGCCATCCTAATGGATGTGAGATGGCATCTCACTGTGGGTTTGAGTTGCATTTCCCTAGGGAGTCAGTGATGTTGAACGTCTTTTTGTGTACTCGTTGGATACTATGTGATTTTTGAGGCTAGATCATAAAAGTCCAAAGCACCCCTTCCTGGTTTGCCAGCACCCTCACTCTTGAAGTCTTAATTCACTGCCTAAGAAGTCCAACTGCCCTGAGGCCGCCATGCTGTGAGGACGCCCCAGCTTCATGAAGAGGCCACGTACAGGTGTTCCCATCGAGTCCCACCTGAGCCCAGTCTTGGAGCCTTCCCAGCCCAGGCACCAGCGTGTGAATGAAGAACCCTCTCGGTATTCCAGTCCCCAGTTCTTCAGGCCACTGCCAGGCATTTGAGGCTTCCAGCTGAGACCCCAGACATCACGGAACAGGGCAGCTATGTTCACTATGCCGAGTCCGGATTCCCAGCCCGCATGATTCATGAGCCTAATCTGATGGCTGTGACTCTGCGGTGCTTTGCTATGTGGTAACACGTAACTGGAACTCACTCACATCCCTCATTCCTTTGAGCCACCCCTGGGGAGGAATGTCACCTGCCAGGTATGTCCCATTTGGTGGAGAGCAGTTGGTGTAGCTCTGAGCTGCTAGCATCCAATTTTCTTCTCAGCTGAGGAGTGGGGACCCCAAAGGGTGAAGTGGCAAAGAGTATACCTGGATGGGTCAGCTGAGGAGTGGGGACCCCAAAGGGTGAAGTGGCAAAGAGTGTACCTGGATGGGTCACCAATAGTATCTACTGTGGAACACCTTAGTAATTATCTTTACTAGGTTAGGAATTAGTATTTTGCCAGGCAATAGTAGTGTCAAGTTGAAAACAGATTGGAAAAGTGAGCGAGGACTAAGACAAAGGGAAAAAGGGAAGCGTGAGTGAGATGCTAAGTCTATATTTTCTTTCCATTTCTCAGTTTTCCCCAGGACTAGGTTACTGGTTCCTCATTTAAACACATAGGAGGAGAGCTAAATCAGTAGTTAGAAAATTGCTAGAAAAAGACTATTTTTGTAGATGACGTAGACTTTTGCAGAGATATTCTTAAGAATATAAAGATGCCAGAAGAAGTAGGCTTCCTGTTTAGAGCAAGTTAATAGGAACGAAAACACTTTCTAGAGGCCTACGGAAAGACTTCTGAGTAGACAGACACAAAGCTAACTTCAAAACAAATCTAAAGTCTAATCTGAATCTTTTCCCCTCCGTGGAGTTTAGGTGATCTGATGGAAAAATTGTCAGAATAAATCCCTAATGTTTGTAGCATGTCAGAATAAGAGGATACGGGAGACAGCCTGTTTGTATTCTGACCATAAACGTTCTCTCTGAAAGTCTCTGCTCTATTTCTAACATACCTGGGCCTTTACACCTGTTCAGTAAAACCTCACTCATGAACATGGGGCATAGGGTGCCCTTTGTCAGGCCCCTCGGCTTTGGAGACCTTGATACAGGTCACTGCTTCTAAGAGGTCTTTCTCGACCATCTATCCAGAGTACTTACCCAGGTCCACTGCATCAAGGTGTCCATATTCCACGTACTATTTAGCATATACTGCTCTCTGTCGCTTTTCTTGTACATTTATTTATTTATTTTTGGCCCACCTTCAACTCCACCACCAATACCACTGCAACGACTCTCACCACCACCTCCATCCCCACCACCAACACCTCCACCTTCATCTCCACCACCTCCAACACCACCTCCACCCACACCACCAACACCTCCACCTTCATGTCCACCATGTCCACCACCAACATCTCCACCTTCATGTCCACCACCTCCAACCCACCTCCACCGCCACCACCAACACCAGCACCTCCACCTTCATCTCCACCACGTCCACTACCAACACCTCCACCTTCATCCCACCACCTCCACTACCAACACCTCCATCCCCACCACCAACACCTCCACCTTCATCTCCACCACCTCCAACACCACCTCCACCCACAGCACCAACACCTCCACCTTCATCCCACCACCTCCACTACCAACACCTCCATCCCCACCACCAACACCTCCACCTTCATGTCCACCATCTCCAACCCACCTCCACCCCCACCACCAACACCTCCACCTTCATCTCCACCACGTCCACCACCACCTCAACCACCCACCTCCAACACCACCTCCACCTCCACCACCAAAGCCATCACAATGACCATCACCACCACCTTCACCTCCATGTCTACCACCAACACCTCCACCTCCACCAACACCATCTCTCCTCTTCTGGCTTCAGTGTAACCTCTGTGAAGTCGAGGTCACTGTTTTCCTTCATCACTGCTGAACTTTCAGTGCCTGGAGTATTACCAAGCTCAAAGAAAGCATTGGGTAAATATGTTTTTGTTGTTGAACGAGAAAACAGTGGGGATCTTGCAGCATTGCTAACATCTTTGAAGAGTAGGGGTAGAGTGTTTTCCAGGGAAGTTAGGTACAATGACCTAGATCTCATCCTCAGAGGACTTCTTAGGGCTCTCAGCAATCAGAAAAGGTAAAACCTGGTGGGAATATTCAGTACAGGAAAGAATTTGGAATATTACCAGTGCCCTCCCGAGATCAGTGAAAAGAATCTGTAAACACCCAGACTGTGGATACCCGCACTCCTTCCTCTGACTGAAATCCATGTCCATCCTCTAACGAGACCTCAGACCCACCTGCTAGGGCCCGAAGGACTTACTTTCCTCATCCAGGTCAAGTTTCATTCGTAGAGCAAATTTGGTGATCTCTCTCTCTCTCTCTCTCTTTTTCTCTTTCTTTCTCGTTCTATGGCACCTCGTTCCTCTTCACCCTAATGTGAGTTCCATATCACTGAGGCTCTCATCCACTTTGTTCACAGCTATTCTCAGAATGGTGCCCACTGTAGAGAACACTATCACACATACTTGTCAAAAGAATCGAATGGGTCTGTGATATGCTCTTCTCCTTGGACTGCAACTTCCCGGGTCCTCATCTTCTTTGTAGCAGTCTGTCTGCTTGCCTAGCAGGTGGAGGCACAACCAGCACATGCAGTCCTTGGACACGTGCGTCCTTGGTGAGAGTTACAAGGAGGCTCCGTCCTCCGAACACACATCACAAGATGGCGCCCCTTCCTTGCGACCCTGCAGGTCAGCGTGGGCTCCATTTCATCCTGCCCTCTATCTACACCTCTTCAATCTGTACTTTTAAGCTCTTTTGTAGAAAATAGCTTCCCCAGCTCTGTGAGCACCCCTGGAGCTAAATAAGTATCTGTGGGGAATGAATTTTCCTTCTTTAGTATTTAAAATACACTTTTGCAAGTGTGCTGTCCTTACAGCACATTGAATTAAAAAAACAAAACACAACTTTTAGGAATATTTGAATTTAGTTTTCTACTTAAAAATTTTAAAAATGTATTAATCACGTACTACTTCATATTCTGTGGTACAGCGTAACTAGCATGAAAAAGCAAAAATGTAAATGTTAAATTAGAAAAATCAACTTTTCTTCCCATCACCATAGATACCTGTTTTGAAAGCAGATTTCATTTTCTATTTGACTTCTAGTTACTAATTTACCTCTAACCCCTCAAGGGAAAAAATTGTGGGTTTTTTTTTTTTTTAGCTAAATCAACTTAATTGCTTAGACGTATATCTATTTTTACTTGTGAAGTATGTGTAAATTTGCTCCGTTCTTTGCATTTCTGCCATGATAGAGGTATCTGAGGGAATTCCCAATTGAATGGCAATGAATTATTTTGCCTAGAAGAAAAGTTACACTCAGTTAAAATTCAATGACCCATTCACGTAATCTTAAAAAATAATGCACCTTTCTGATAGTGGAAGCTTTGGAGAAGAGGTTGTTAATGGTAAGAACATTAAGTGTTGCGTATATTGTTCTGTTCCTCAAATTGACACATTACCAAGTGAATAAAAGTGCTATAATGTTTCTTGGCATCTCTTCTTCCATGTCTTATGGGAAAAATCATCCTGTGCTCTCATGCAACATTCGCCAGTCTCTGAATGAGAGAGTTTTATGAAGATATGCTGGAAAGGACTTTAATGGGGAAGTTGAAGATGATAGTATGTAGATGGTTGTCTCAACAGAAAATCAGCTACTTATTTTAGAACAAAAATTTTGTTAGACTTATAAGAGATCATAGTAGTTCGTGACAGTAATTATAAAACTATGAAGAGAATGAAAAATAAATAATAGTAAGTATTAGTTCCCAATAGATTAAACGTAACCTGTGCTCTGGAAGAAAACATCTACTGCTTTAGTTGGACATTTTGTTTCAGAACTTATGGTCTTGAAACACAGCAACATTCACAACAAAAGAGAATTATGCTAGAAGGAAGCTGAGGAAGGCAAAATAATGCCCCTTCCCCAAACACCTGTGGCTTAATCCCCAGAACCTGTGGATATGTTACCTCCCCTGGCAGAGAGCGAATTAAAGTCCCAGACAGAATGAAGTTTGCTAGTCAGCTGACCTTAGGTAGGGAGAGTGTCTTGGATTATCCAGGTGGGCCCAATGGAATCTCAAGCGTTCTTATAAATGAGGAAGAGAGAGGCAGAAGCGTGAGAGTGAGGTGATTTGAGAAAGATGCCACCAGCGTTGCTGTCTTTAAAGATGAAAGAGGACTGTTAGCCAAGGAAGGCAGGAAGACTCAAGTAGCTGGAAAAGACCAGGAAATAGAATCCCCCCCGAGAGCCTCCAGAATACACGAGTCCTTGCTGACACTTGGATTTCAGCCCATTTTGAACTTCCATCCTCCAGACCTGGAAGACAGTAAATTTATGTTGTTTTATGCTACTGAATTTGTGGTGATTTGTTAGAGCAGGCATAGGAAGGCAATACAGCCTCCTTCTTCCATTAGAGGAACAGAGGACAAACATCTCATGAGTGGGAAATTGGAACATTTCTTGGCCGGGGCTATATTGTGTTGGGGGTAGGTGGTTCCCCACAGGCAGGGCTGGACACAGACCAACTTGTTCTTCTTCCAAGGATTCCATATCTTCTATTCCCAAAGCTTCCTCTCTTAGTCATTTCACTTCATCTAAGCTCAGGTTTCCAGAATGTTCCAGACCACAGTTTCTTCACCATGTGACACAAATACGAATGCCAATGGAGAACACCTACATTGCACTGGGAGTGGGCAAGGTGCATGGCACACACAAAGAGGAATTTACAACCTAAGGACCATCTATGGAAGGTATTCCCTTCCCTATCCTGAACCCAATCGACCAGTGTGAACTGCACCATCCATCAGGGTCCACCACAAGCTGAGCTAGCTTTGCACTCTGATCCAGTATGGCAGCCACTCACAACACACGGCTATTGTACCTACAGTGTGTCCAGTCCGAATGGAGATGTGCTATAAGTGCAAAACACACACCAGATTTCAATGACTCAGTACAAAAAAAGAGAATGTAAGGTATCTCAATAATTTCCAAAATATTTACATATTGAAAGGATCATATTTGGGATATATTGGTTCGCAGAAAATATGCTAATAATTGTAGCTTCACCTGTTTTCTTTTTATTTTTTTAAATGGATCTCCTGGAAAAGGTAATATCACTATGGGACTTATATTTGTAGCTTTCATTATGGTTTCTTGGACAGCAATAGTCTTGAACTAATATTATAAGTGACCCTCATGCCATCTTCTGACCTTTGCAAATGGACTTGGCAATACAGATTATAAATATTTGAAATTCCAAACTCTAAATCTGGTCATGGGACAAACTCTCTGAAAATCACCCCAGTGTGTCTAAAATATAGGATGGCTGTGCTTCTTGCCTGTATACCCTCAAAATTGACCCTCAAGAAATGTTGATGCATGGTCCTTTTCCTGGAGAGAATGTACAGCAAATTATTCAAAAGGAATTAAGAAGTTAGTAAGGAATCATGGGAAATACTCAGTATCTTTTAGTGGTTCTTTTCATGAACCCCTTTAATGACTCATTTTATGTGCTGTCCAATTCTAAAGTGACATGGAAAAAAAGTGGTTGGAAAACTCATTCATCTCTCCTTTCAGACTCTTGCATATAAAGGGAGAATCTTTTGGACTTTCAGCACCTGTTCTACTGTTCCCTTGAGTTAGATACTTAGGAGGCCATTCATTCATTCATTTACACATTTGTTTTACAAAATAAGCACCTGTGTGCTTCCTGTGGATGAGGCGTGTTGCCCAGAAGGCAACATGGTGCCCACCTCCTGGCCTTCCCGTTATAGCAGGAGAGATGAGCAGGGAGAACGCTGGGGGCGGGGGCAGGAGCATATACTTGGGGTCTTCCTCATCCGGACGGTGCTGCAGAAGCACCCTCAGAAGGACAGACTTTTCTGTAGCATTCTGAGCGTCCGAAAATCGGGGCCCCGAATCAACGGGCCAGGGAGCACTTCCCGCGTGGTGCCTGAAGCCCACCGGGCAGGTGCTGTGGATTCCCTGCTCTCATCGCCTGGGCCTCCCTGAGTTCAGACGCGGGCGTACGGGGTGGTTCTCAGCAGGCTGACAGCTGGGGGCTGGGTGGACCGACTCGGAGGGCAAATGCTTCAGCCTGCGCTCCTGGCGCGGGGGTGATGTTTCCAAAAATCATAACCTTTCCTCTGGTGGACTTGTCCCAGAATGACTCAGCCCCACTCGCCGGCCACAGTCAGTACCTATTACTCCCTCCTCTTTGCTCATCTGTTGCACCTCACTTTCTGCTTCCTCACGTGTGCTTCCTGGAATCATCTTGTGAATAAACTCTGTGCACCCCGCTCTTGCCTTGGGGTCTGCTCCCTGGGCGGAACTCAAACCAAGACATCCCAAAGAACGAGTTTCTTTTCTTTTTCTTTCCTTTTTTTCCCCCTAAATATTTCTTTATTTATTTGGCTGTGCCGGGTCTTAGTTGCAGCATGTGGGATCTAGTTCCCTGATCAGGGATCGAACCTGCAGAGTCTTAGCCGCTGGAACACCAGGGAAGTCTCCCCAGGGAATGACTTTCTAAAGCAAGACTCTCAACCCGTTAGTGGCAGAATTTCATACCATGCGTGTTTCCTGAAATTGTCATAGGTGAGCATTTCAAATATCATGATTTTGATTTTTAACGGTAGATAACCTCAGTGACATACAGGATTGTGTCATGTAAGGTGTTGCTGTGTAACATTATGGAATTTCTTTACAAGGCATTTTGGGGACAATGGTAATGGTGAGAAAAATGAGCCCCATACACAGGTAAAACTCCCACTTTAATAAACTAATTAGAAACTCTCCATTCTTGCAGCATTTCAAATTTTACGCACATGCCTTGCTTTTTGTGGCACGTGAATATGTCAGGGACTAGTTAAGTCACCAGGGCAGGGATAGCCTGGGAGACTTGGACCCTAAAAACCCCTGTGGGCAGATCAAAAACTTGTGCTCCTCCACAGAGATGTCAGTTATGCGCCAGCTGCAGGAGAAGTGGAGGGTGTAATGATGAAACTTTCATCAGATCTCTCTATACTAAAGTCAATAGAGATGGGATTTTCAGGGCTTTTATCCCATTGGAAAATGTCTGCATGTGCAAATATGGCTACAGGGTTCAAATCAGCTATATTTCTGTCTATATAAGATTCCAAGAAAATAACTTCAATTTACAGCAATACGGATGTCCATGTGCTCGTGCCTATTCCTTTTACTTTATTGTCCTTTGTATTTTTGCTTACTTGACTTTCTCTCTTGAGGGTTGAACACTTTGTGACTATAGACCACACATCATTGAAATAATAATATTGTTCTGTCAGAAGTTATGGGGATAACCTAAATAAATATATGTCCCTAAGGCTTGGCTGAAGCAGAAGCATATCATTAGGAGGCAGACCAGGAGAACAGTAAGAATGTGGGCATGAAAATGAACTGCCTGGGTTCCAGTTCCAGGCTCGACCTTGAGCTGAAGAATTAACCCTGTGCCTCAGTTTCTTGATCTGCAAAATGGGATTCATAGCAGAGTCCACCTGCCAAGGTGAAGAGAGTAATGTAATGTGTTAATATGCGTTATTGTGTTCCAATCCCAGCTGTGTGTACTGCAGTTCAACTCCGGCTGTAACCACCGGCGTTGGTGCAGACCCCAAAAAGACTGTCCTTACTTCAGACGCCAGCCGCACTATGTGGGTCCCCAGGCCACCTGCACTTTGGACCAATTCGCTATAAATTCAGGGGTTCCCTGGTTCTAAAATTCACTAGAATGACTCACAGCGCTCAGGAATGTGCCATACCTCAATTACAGTTTTATTATAAAGAATGCACACAGGCTGCGGTCTGGGCAGGAATGCAGAGCTTCTGAGCCTCTCCCCATGGAATCAGAGCCCTCACCCTCCCAGCATGGCAAAGTGTTTAGAAGCCCGGAGGCTCCTCTGAGCACCAGTGTCCAGAACGCTTACTGAAGTTTTATTTGGTGGGCACCAGTCAATGATTGGCCACACGATTGAACTCAGTCTCCACCCACCTTCTGTCCCTGGGGGTAGAGGGGTTTAAAGTCCCAACATCTAATCAGGTAGTTGGTCTTTCTGGTGAGCAGCCTGAAGCCACTGGGGGCCCCAGCAAGAGGCTTCTCATCAGCATAACAAAGACACTCCTATCGCTTGGGAAATTCCAAGGGTTTTCTTTGTCAGGAACCTGGGACAAAGGCCAGACAAATTATTTATATCCTGTGTGTGTGTGAAGAATCTACAGTAAAGGCTGGCACAGGGTCTGTGCTGATTATATGGCAACCAGGTTAGAGGAGAAAGGGGACAGGTATCAAGTGACACTTTGCATCTCATTTTTAAGTCTCCTTAATTTGAAAGGTGTTCAGGTGCATTTAAGTTTCTGCATTGCAACTGTTCTCTCCCCTCAGAAGAAATTCCAGGAGAGCAGTTTAATCAGCCCTTTCTGTGCTCCTCCAAACACCTGCTTCTGTTAGATATCTCCAGTTCACCACATTGTTTTCTCTTTATTCTGTCCCCCCACCCCCGTTCTTTGGGGGACATTTTTATTCTTCACTCTGCCTGCTCAAGAATATTTTCTGTGCCCCAGAGTAAGTGCTTGGTGATTCTTTTCTTGAACAAGTGAATCAATGTTTGCTGAATTTCCACAGATTTTAACCTTTTGCTTTTCTTCTAAGCAGATCTGTATGGAATGAACGTGCATGCTTTATCATTTCATATGTCTTTATCTGTAATAGCAGCCAGATGAACATGATCTCAATTTCCTAGTGACTAGCCATGGTTTCCTTCCTAAAATTGTTTATTACGAGGTGCAAACAAATTTTAATTTAATTTGAATATGTGTCTGTGTCGGAACATCTGACTTCTTAATTGGCTTATTTAAATCAAAGTGTCGGGGACTTCCCTGGTGGTCCAGTGGTTAAGACTCCGCATTTCCACTGCAGGGGCCGCGGGTTCGATCCCTGGTCAGGGAACTAAGATCCTGCATGTCGCTCAGTGAGAACAAAAAATTGAAAAAAAAAGAAAAAAGAAAAGCAAAAGGTGTCAGGAATCAGGTAGAAAATCAAAGCTACAACAAGAAAATGGGGCCCATGTGGATACAAATTACCTCTGTTCTGTTTCATGAAACCACTGAACCATCCTCTCTGAGTTACGCCATTTTCCAGAGAGGTCTATGATCTATCGGTTCCAGAGAGATGGTATGTTCTGTATTTAGACACGATAGTGGGATTATTTTAGAGGGTCCTTCCCGTGAGCAGATTTAACGGTGAAATTTCAAATATGCTTCGTTGGCATTGCCAGTGTCTGCCGTTAATTCATTTACAAAGGCAGGTGAGGAGGAGGGTGGTCAGTTGCAATATTAATTCAAGACCAGTACCATCTAATAGGTCAACAGGACAGGCTTGTGTGAAGTGCTGTGCATTGACCATTACTTTTTTGCATGTGTGTTTCCTTAGTGTCTGGATTTCAGAGCTGGAAGTGGTCAAGGATCATCAGTAATGTTCAGAGACCCTTCGGGGGAGTCTGGGGTTGGAGATGGATAAGGAGGTGTTGTATGAGAAAGGGTGGTGTATCAGAAAGGGCTCTCCAGAGAAACTAAACCAATAAGAGATATATACAAAAAGATTTATTATAATTGGCTCACGTGATTATGGAGGCTAAGCCCCAAGATCTGTCATCTGCAAGGCAGAGACCCAGGAGAACCAATGGTGTACTTCTAGTCTAAGTCTGAAGGACTGAGACCCAGGAGAACCAATGGCGTAGTTCTAGTCTAAGTCTGAAGGCCCGAGACCCAGGAGAACCAATGGCGTAGTTCTAGTCTAAGTCTGAAGGCCCGAGACCCAGGAGAACCAATGGCGTAGTTCTAGTCTAAGTCTGAAGGCCCGAGACCCAGGAGAACCAATGGCGTAGTTCTAGTCTAAGTCTGAAGGCCCGAGACCCAGGAGAACCAATGGCGTAGTTCTAGTCTAAGTCTGAAGGCCCGAGACCCAGGAGAACCAATGGTGTAGTTCTAGTCTAAGTCTAAGGAACTCGTGGCTCGGCCGAGGTCTTTTGCCATTTAGGAAGGAGCTGAAATGCTGTCCCTGAGTCCAAGTTTGGGCTTGCCAATGTCATGGGCAGTGCCCGTGCTATTTCCCATTCCCCAGTGCCAGGGGGACAGTTGGCATCGGATGTTCTCACTGTACTGTCTTGTGGCCACAGCATAGGAGGTCAGTACAGCAGAGATTATCATTTTACCTGCAACTGGCTTACACATGCTCCGTAGTTCTAGTGACTGTGAAATAACATTTCAAAATAGTGTAATTAATGAGCTTTACTTTATATGCTTAGCATCTTCTACCTCTCTCCCCCCTCCCTTCCTCCCTCCCTTAAGGAAACTTAGAGTAAAATTCGGCCCACACTTTATTTTCGCAGTGACAAAATGCCACCTGCTCTATGTACATCATCACCAACACGTCTGCTGTCTTTGGTAATGAGATTCTGGACAGAAAAAAATCAAGGATAACGCCTAATTGCTTTCGCTTCTCTGGAGATGCTCAGAGAAATTCTAACATCTGGCATTGTATCATTGCTTTAAAGGTGATTGGGTTTTCTGAGAGCAGCTCTTTCCTGTTTTTGCAAATCCTCCACGCTCTTCAGAGATGCTTCAGAATGCAAGAAAGGAAATGATCATCTTTTCACTTGAACGTGATTTTTTTGGCAGGTGGGGAGGGGGTATATGTTCTAGGAAGTTATCTTTCCTTAAAGAATGGTGATTTTCTAGGGGAAGACGTTTCAAATACACACACACACATATATATATCTGTATGATTACAAAGCCTCCATATAAGTTAGATGCCTGGAAGGTTTTATTAAAAATGAATGTTTCACTAAAAATAGAACTACTGTATGACCCAGCAATCCCACTACTGGGCATATACCCTGAGAAAACCATAATTCCAAAAGAGTCATGTACCACAATGTTTATTGCAGCTCTTTTTACAATAACCAGGACATGGAAGCAACCTAAGTGTCCATCGACAGATGAATGGATAAAGAAGATGTGGCACATATATACAATGGAATATTACTCAGCCCTAAAAAGAAACGAAATTGAGTTATTTGTAGTGAGGTGGATGGACCTAGAGTCTGTCATACAGAGTGAAGTAAGTCAGAAAGAGAAAAACAAATACCGTATGCTAACATATATATATGGAATCTAAAAAAAAAAAAAAATGCTTCTGAAGAACCTAGGGGCAGGACAGGAATAAAGATGCAGACGTAGAGAATGGACTTGAGGACACGGGGAGGGGGAAGGGTAAGCTGGGACGAAGTGAGAGAGTGGCATGGACACATATACACTACCAAACGTAAAATAGATAGCTAGTGGGAAGCAGCTGCATAGCACAGGGAGATCAGCTCGGTGCTTTGTGACCACCTAGAGGGGTGGGATAGGGAGGGAGGGAGGGAGATATAAGAGGAAGGAGATATGGGGTTATATGTATATGTATAACTCATTCACTGTGTTATACAGCAGAAACTAACACACCATTGTAAAGCAATTATACTCCAGTAAAGATGTTAAAAAAAACGTTTCAAAATAGTCCATTTTTTTTTCCCTTTATCTTTTTCTGTAAAGAGGCTACAGTGTCTCTGTCAGATGAATAATCACATGGTTGTTTGTTTTTCTGTATGATACATCATGTATGTATGGGGTTGTTGGGTTAACCACAGATTAATTTTTTTATCTACATCTCCAGAGGGTGACTGTGGTGTCAGCTGCTTCATTTTAATGGGTGTATTTGGTAATAGCAAACTTACAGGGCAATACATCTTGGGAGAGGCCCTAAAGAATACTCCTAATTTTTCTCTCCTTCAGGGATCATGAGCAAATACATTAAGAGACTCCAAAGTATTAGGCTGTAAATTTAGAATAATGTTATTTATAAGGTAAATTCCTGAAACTAGTATTCTCATTTATTTCTGTTTCTCACGTGGGCCTCCTACTCGTAGGTACTGCCTGCCTGGTTTGAGATCACAGGTAATTTATCATCTAGATTAATTAAATACTTCGATTCTGTGGTTCCCTTTAGGATCTGTGACAAATTGGCGTTGGCCTGAATTTCAATTTCCCGTTTAAAGACAGTAATCCTTTACCCTGGGACATTGTCCATAATAACCTCCACCACCGACTCCAACCTTGTATGTTATCAATCCCGTTTTATTTTCCTTTTTTAAAAATTTTATTGAACTATAGTTGATTTACAATGTGTTTAATTTCTGTTGTACAGTAAAGTGATTCAGTTATAAATATATATGCATTTTTTTCGTGTTCTTTTCCATGATGGTTTATCACAAGATATCGAATAGAGTTCCCTGTGCTCTCCAGTAGGACCTTGCTGTTGATTCATTCTGTATGTAATCGTTTGCATCTGCTAACCCCAAACTCCCACTCCATCCCTCTCCTTCTCCCCCTTGGCAACCACAAGTCTGTTCTCTATGTGAGTCTGTTTCTGTTTCATAGATAAGTTCATTTGTGTCATATTTTAGATTCCCCATACAAGTGATATCATATGGTACTTGTCTTTCTCTGTCTGGCTTACTTCACTTAGTATGATCATCTCTAGGTGCATCTATGTTGCCACATCAATCCCGTTTTTTAAAATGAAAGTAGCCATAGCAAAGGTCCTTGGCCACCCAGATATTAAGTTCCTTAACAGTGGACTTGTGCTTCACTTTTCTGTCCGGGAACTCTGAACAGAGCATTACGACCACCGAGTATATAGAAAGGGCGAGCTGAAACACGCATTGTAGACTACATTTAACTCACCTGGGGCCTGGTGAAGTTGGGGCCTTTGAAGCTGTTGTTCGTTTAGAGCCCCAACTTTCACCTATTTTACCTACGTTTCGCCTCTTCTAGGGCCACAACAATGTGCCTGCACAATGTCAAGTCTTGATTCAAAGCAGGAGTTAGAGAAACTCACATGTGTCCTAAGGAAGGCAAATCGAAAGCCACTCAAAACCTCTACTTTGGTCTGTGTTGTTAGACACATGATATCTTACATGTCTGGAACAGAAGTGGTCCAGGAGTTCGTAATACTGTATGGCGTGATGTAGGCACAAAGCCAGGCCATTGGATTGTTTTTTTTTCCCCCTGTGCTACGAAGACAACTTAGCATTTCAAAGCCCGTCCCATAGTCAACCTACAGAAATCCCATTCTTTATATTTACATATCCACACACTCATTTTCATGGTAGATTCATGATAGAGTTTATCCAGATCACATCACAGATACGGTGCTTGCTTCAGAAGCACTTAGGACCGGGCTTCCCTGGTGGCGCAGTGGTTGAGAACCTGCCTGCCGATGCAGGGGACGCGGGTTCGAGCCCTGGTCTGGGAAGATCCCACATGCCACGGAGCAACTAGGCCCGTGAGCCACAGCTACTGAGCCTGCGCGTCTGGAGCCTGTGCTCCGCAACAAGAGAGGCCACGACAGTGAGAGGCCCGCGCACCGCGATGAAGAGTGGCCCCGCTTGCCACAACTAGAGAAAGCCCTCGCACAGAAACGAAGACCCAACACAGCCAAGAATGAATAAATAAATAAATAATAATTTAAAAAAAAAAAAAAAAAAAAAAAAAAGAAGCACTTAGGACCTAAAAAATTATAAGCCACTTTTGCAAGACACATGGCAAGACTCTACTGAAGGGGTGACTAAGTGTATTTGTGTAACACTTTTGCTCTTTATGAGACATGCCCACTCATGACTATGTTTAAGCTTCCAACAAAACTTGTGAATTTGGCCAGATCAATATTGTCTGGGTTACTTAAGAGGACATGGAGAGGCTGAGTGACTTGCCCAGGGTCACACAGCTCAAGACTGAAGAATCCACTGTGTTCCCACGGAGGGCTTCCTACTCTTTGTCTTGTGCCGGATTGTCACAACTTGAGGTTCTTCTAAGATGGACCAAAGTGGACCAAAACATCAACCTATGGGAAGAGAGGAATTAAATGGTGCCCGTTCACTGGGGGGTGTTCACGCCAAGATGCAGCTGCACGTTGTGGGGCGGTGAATGTTGGGGAACCCCGAGAGGCGTAACATTGCCCAGAGGGAGATGGAGGGGCCAGCACTAGCTTAGAAAGATGCTCAGGGCCACCTGTGTGATTTTCTGTTAAAATACATGAGGAGTCATGTGGAGGTGTAGATGGTACTCCACACTGAGGGTGGTCATGTGAGACCCGAGTTCAGTGAATCAGTGAATTATAAATGTGAGGCATTGAATAAGTGAATTGGGCAGAATGGAAGGAAAGGGGGGGAACCCCAGATGATGGAAAACTGCAGAGTTTGGTGGGCTTTAAGCAGATCCAGGTACTATTCATGTATAGAGACGTGAAGAGAGACTGGTAGGGGTCAAGGTTGGCTCTGGAAAGGGACAAACTGAACAATTGCTGCACCTCTCTGAGCTTCAGCATACTCACCAGTCACACGGGGATAATGGCCACCTCCTAACAGGACCGGGGGTTAAGTTCACATTCCATGTGAAATGCACAAGAGGCATTTGTGACTCTTGCTTCTCTTCCCCTTGGTTCAATTTGAAAAGGAGAGAGCAGTGCAGGTAGCCTTTAAGGTGCCAGGAGGAGATGGAAAGAGCTGATGTGATGCATTTATTGGCTCCCATTTCTCACATTTACCCAATCAGATGAAAATGCACAACAGTTATGATGGAATTCAAGATGCAAATTAATGGTACCTCTGGTTCCTCTTCAGCTGTTATTTAATGGGGAAACATGGCCCTCAGTTACCATGCTTCACGCTCACTTCTAGGTTAACAAGTAGGCTATGGACAAGTTATGTCCAAAAATGCAATCTTTTTTTTGACATTTTAACCATTTTTAAAAAATTGAAATACAGTTAATGGACAATGCTGTGTTAGTTTCAGGTGTACAGCAAAGCGATTTATATATTTATATATATATATACACATATATACACACATATATATTCTTTTTCAGATTCTTTTCCATTATAGGTTATTACAAGATATTGAGTAGAGTTCCCTGTGCTCTGCAGTAGGTCCTTGTTGTTTATCTATTTTATGTATAGTAGTGTGTATCTGTTAATCCCAAACTCCTAATTTATCCCTCCCCCTCCCTTTCCCCTTTGGTAACCATAAGTTTGTTTTCTATGTCTGTGAGTCTATTTCTCTTTTGTAAATAAGTTCATTTGTATAATTTTTCTAGATTCCACATATAAGTGATATCATATGACATTTGTCTTTCTCTGACTTACTTCACTCAGTATGACAATCTCTAGGTCCATCCTTGTTGCTGCAAATGGCATTATTTTGTTCTTTTTTATGGCTGAGTAGTATTCTATTGTGTGTGCGTGTGTGTGTATCACATCTTGATTCATCTATGAGAAGGTCTAGTCCAAGATATTAATCACCATTTCAGTTTCACTCAAAGCTAAGACAGCCTCTGTGCCTCCACAGCTAAGGACTATAGTTAGTAGACTGCCACTCCTCTGGGAAGAGGTCGTGGTGGAGTTCTCTTCCCCCAGTTACTATCTACATGTTTCAGAATCTCCCGGGATCAGGTGTGGAGGCTGGAAACGTGAAGGACTTTGAGTAGTTCTGACTTATTGGAATGGCTAAACAGCATGTTCTCTGAGGGGATTAGTTAGCTCATGCTACTGTAACAAGTTACCACAAACTTAAAGCCTCACAAAGTTATTATCTTACAGTTATCCATGCAAAAATCAGTCTCATGGGAGTAAAACCAAGGTGTCTGCAGGGCTGCATTCCTTCTGGGGGCTCCAGGGGGGAATCCCACACTCCTCATCTATAGCCCCATTACTCTGATCTCCTACTCAGTCTGCACAAAGCCTCCTACCCACTCTGATTCCCTGCCTCTCTCCTGTAAGGACCCCGTGACTACCCACTCGGATAATCCAGGATCATCTCCCCATCTCAAGGTTCTTGACTTCATCCCATCTGCAAAGTGCCTTTTGCCACCTAGGGTAACATAGTCACAGGTTCCGAGGATTATGATGTGGGCATCTCTGGCGGCATGATTTCGCCTGGCACACTGGGCTCAGCAGAAGCTTAAGGAAATCTTTCTCATGACATGAGCGGGCTCCTAGGAGACCCTCCTGCATTGAGAGTCTCTCCTGCAGCAACTTGGACGCATGCGATGCATCTCCTCGCTTTTCTGCTTCCTTCTCTAACTTTATCTCATTCTGCTCCATGGAGACTCTTACTGCTGGAGCGCTCTTGCCTTCTCAGCCATCCTCTTGGGCAAAATCGAGATGGCGCTGTTTCCCGGGCGTCCAGCACCTGGCCTGCAGGTAGCACACGTGGACACACAGGGGTGCAGGCCAGCACGGACATGGCCACCTGCTCCCACGCCCGGGTCCACTTTCTATTCGCAGGGGAGAGTCAGGCAATGAGGCGATTCTCAGTATGTCCGTACGTTCAGGGAACGACATCAAGGTCTCTGAGAGCTTCCGATAAACCTGTGCTCTTTCCTCTCTCTGTCACTTCCCCAAAGAAACGTTCCTTCCACGTTAGGATCTGCTGGTATGTCACTGATCTGCAGAGGCGCTCAGAGTTGGGGAACAGTTCCTTTCTAAATTCAGCATCCTTGTCTCTCACCTCGGGTTGGTACGCAGCGTCCACGACATCCCAGTGCCCCAGTCAAAGCTGCAATGCTCTCGTCCTTCACGTTTATAATGTAGTCACAGTTTTCAGCAAGTAAACCAGATGATGAAGTCCATCCTGTTAGTACCACAGGATACCAGAGACAGCGTGGCTTTTTGGAAGCAAATGTAGATGTTGGAGTCCAACAGACCTGGTTTCATATTACTAGTTGCCTGACCATGGACAACTTGTTAAATTTTCTGAGCCTTAATGTAGCAGATTGATTGCATAATAGTCTCTCTAAATCTGTGTCCATTGCAATTAGCTACTTACAATTCACAACTTTAAAGTGCTTTGTAAAAAGCTGTGCTCTGCTTCCTGTAATGTGTTTTTTATCAGTTGGGTCACCAGGGCTGGATGTTAGTTGTTTTATGACTCTGAAATTCATAGAGATTAATGATAATGGTCTGGGGGAAATGCCCATGATCCCTTGGTATAAATTAAGTGTGACAAAATGGAAAAAAATGTTGTAGGTTTAGACCAGATCCAAAAACCAGCTCAGAACCCACCTTGTAGTCCCCTCTTGCTTCTGACTTTGGAGTTGCTCTTCTGACTTGCTTCGGCCAATGTGATATAATCCAAGGTTTCAGAAAGCACTTCTGAACATCTCTTTCCTTTCTTTGACTTCAATCACTGCCATGGGAACAAGCCCAGGCTAGTCTAGGGGAAGATCCCAAGAGAGGTCCCCCTAGACTAGCCAGCCCACTGGCTAGACCACCACCTGATCACAAATGCAGGATGGAGCCCCCCCAAGATCAGACATCTCATTCTAGGTCAGAAATACTTCCCAGCTGACTCACAGATATGTGAGAAATGATAAGTGGCTGTTGATTTAAAGCCACAGAGTTTTGGAGTGGTTTGTTACATAGCAGTAGCTGACTGATGCACGTGATCTCTTCATTTGTGAAATGGGGGTTACAATACCTATTGCATATGGATATTGTGAGAAATAAGTGTATGTAAAGATCTTTGTAATTATCTGGACATACAAGATATCCAGCTGGTGACTATGAATTTAAGGATGATCATGTTTAAGACTGAGATCTTTTTGTGTCACTCAGAAGTGAGATTCTGATGAAAACAGAACAGATTTCTACATATTTTAAAAAAAGTTTTTGAAGTATAGTTGATTTACAATGTTGTGTTAACTGTACAGCAAAGCGAGTTGTACATATATGTACATTCTTTTTCATATTCTTTCCCATGATGGTTTATCACAGAATATTGAGTATATTTCCCTGTGCTCTACAGTAGGACCTTGTTGTTCACCCATTCCATATATAATAGTTTGCATCTGCTCACCCCGAACTCCCAATCCTTCCCTCCCCCTCTCCCCCCAGCACCTCTCCATCCCCCTTGGCAACCACAAGTCTGAAAACAGAACAGATTTTTAATGTGAGACAAGAATTCTTATCTTCTCCTTGGCCATATTGTATCTGAATTTTAGATAGTATGGTAATTCTTTTAAAAGCCTTTGGATTTAAGCAAAATTTTTTTTTCTTTTTCTTTTTTTGGGGTGTGGCAGGGCACAGCTTGAAAATCATTTCTGTTTCAGATCTGTCCATTATTATTCCTTGGTCTTGAAAAATAGATTTGCATCATCAAATGTCAATTCCTGACAACCTGCCTTTGAGAAAGTGAAGGTATTTAAGTGACATTTTCATGATTTCTGCAAAAGACATTCAGCTTTTTTCAAAATTTATATCCTATTTAAATGATGCCTCTAAAATCATTAATTTTACTGTTTAGCAAAGAGCCTTGGCAATTAGCTACTTAGAATTCAGATCTTCAAAGGGTTTCATGAAAAGTGGCCACTGAACTTCCTGTAGCACATTTTTATAGTTTTAGGTCAGCACGACTGGACTTAAGATTGATGATGATCCTGAACTAGGAAAAGATTAAATTATAATTATTTGGTGAAATCAGACACGATACTTCGGTATAAATTAAGGGTGGCAGAGTGGAAAGGTTGTGCAGTGGTCCCCAAACCAGCTGGAACTTCATTTCCTCCTCCATAAGGTGGCTCACTTCCCTGGTGGTTATTAAAGGATAAAGAATAATGTATATAAGGTGGTCCGAAGTGCCTGGAACATCTTAGACATTCAATAGGTAGTAACTTTCTATGAATACAAATTAGAACCTTGAGGACGTGCTTTTGTTTGGATCTGGGGTTTAGGAGCATCATTTACGATACCAAGGCTAAGGTCAAAGAGTGACTACAATAGCAATGAAAGATTGGGTGGACTTTGGGGAGGGTTCACTGAAAGGGAGGAAGAGTGGCAGGTCGTAGAGGGATCTCACAGCTGTGGACCTGAGGCTCCCTGACTCACAGCCTTGGGGAGGTGGAAACAATGCTAGAGCAACATTTAAAAGAAATAGTTTCCAATGTTTCATGGACCAAGTCTTGTAAACCAATTATGTGAATTATGAGAAAGATGAAATAAAAAGACCTACAAAACATAAGCTCGCTTTTTCATTGAGAGTCACCAGACAATTACTGTATTCCATGACTATACAGGCTTTGGAATGCTACTCTCCGTTCGTACTTGACTCGTTGGGAAGGGCAGCCATCCACAGACCACACGCTGGGAGGCATTGTCCTAAAAAATAGCTGAGTGAACCTTCCTCATCATGCAATCCTTCCTTGGGCGGTATTCCTCATGACCATCATTATGGTTTTGAATATTTCTAGGGAGGGACCACTTGTAATTTCACGAGATGGTTTCTTCCGTTTCTGGAAAGCTTCAGCTTATCCTTCCAAGATCTCAGTAAGGGTTTGGAAAAGACGGGGGCCAGTGGGTGGGTTGACAGAACACAGTCCTTCCTGCTAGGATGCTCCAAAAGGGAACCTACGCAAATCTAAGCAGATGAATCAGGATGATTTCATCACGTACCAAGAGACCAGGATTGAAGGACATTATTTACCAGGCCCTGGAAGGACCTTAGAATGTTGGTTTGCAAATTAAAGCATGCATTTAGGGATAGAAAGGGCCCCGTTTTTGGACGGGAACGAAAGGAAGGTTGTTTGTAATCAGAAGACAGAATAAGAGCTTGTTTACTGCAGTCAGAGTGTAGTAGGGAACCTGATCTGCTTGCCTCCAGCCCCTTCCTCCTGTGGTCCATTCTCCGCCCTGTACTTAAGAGTAGTTATTCGACACGCAAGTCTGATCATCTCATCCCCCAGCCTCTCAGCATCCCTACTCTTTCATAAACGAGAACTCTATTTAAGATTCCTTCTATGCGTAATTGTCCGTATACTTCCCGCTTCTTAGGGGTACGTGTGAGAAACCACCGCCCCAGCCACCTCCCCCATCGCCACAGACTGTACTTTATTTTATTCGAAGGTTCCCTGTTAGACTGTGTTGGGAAAAAATAAAGAGATTCCCTTGTTTATAATCTTACAGGACGAACCCCAGAGTTTCTAGCATGACAGATCCTCAGTTTCTTAATTTCACTCTCTTTTTCTGTAAGAAAATGCCACAAAAACCCACTTGCACCTCAGCTCATCACATCTTGTCTCCATGACTGGTCCACACTCTGCCCTTTCCTTGGAACTCAGTTTCGCATCTCCGTTTGTTTGCTAACGGTCCTATTGTTCTATAAGACTTACCTTGAACGTCACCAACTCAAGGAGACTTTTCCACCCCCCAGCATCTCCTCTTCTGTGGTCCAGTGGGGTCATGTAGCTGCACTATTTCGTTACATCCTCTCTCCTTTCCCTTTCTACTGGGAAGCCCTAGATGCAGAGGCTAGGTTGTATTTCCTGTTGTGTCATCCTTGGGCAGAGTAATGTATCAGTAGAAGTCAAAACAGTAACCATACAAAGGTGTCCACGCCCTAATTTCCAGAACCTGTGAATATATTGTGTTACCTGGCGGAGGGGAGTAAAGGCTGCAGATGGAAGCAAGGTTGCTAATCAACTGACCCTAAAATAGGAGAGTGTTTAGATTATCCAGATGGACCCAATGGAACCACAGTGGTTTTTATAAATGATGAAAGTGAAGACAGGTGAGAGAACCTGCGAGACAGCGGGGTAACAAGACCAACCCAGCCATTTCTGTCATTGAAGGTGGGAGGGCAGCCAGGATTGTAGGAAGGCAGGCAGCTTCTGGAATCTGGGTGTGGCCATCAGTGAGTTCTTCCCTGGGCTTCCAGGAAGGAACACAGGCCCACAAAACCTTGATTATACTCCACTGAGATCCTTTGTGGACACAGGGCCTCCAGAACCATAAGATAAAAATTTATGCTGTTTTGTGGTAATTCGTTACAGCTGCAATAGGAAATGAAGACAGTTTTTATAAATATTTGATGCTATTATATATTTGTTTGGACAGATGAATGCAAAATTCACCTGCAGGAGAACAGCAAAACTGCTTTGATGGCTAGTGAGTGAAATTTAGGTCCAGAATTCCCTTTGTGGACAGGATTGAGCTTAATTAAGAGGGTGTTGAATCTGGAGGGAGACGTTTGCATCGGGTCAGAGGGCAAACCCATCTTTCTTGGACTATTTTTTTCCATGTCTTTGACTTTCTGTTACTGAACCTCTGATTTCTCAAGCTATCATGACTTTTTTTGGATATAGACAAAACACTGTTTGTTTGTTCTTTGTTTTTGTTTTTTGTCCACTAGGTTCTCTTATTATTAATTCTGTTAATTTGATAACAGGACCTAGGATAGCATTCACGGCACTCCCTTTCTTTTTTATGGGGTGTTCATCTCTTTTTTGTCTCCTTAACACCCTCCAACCAGGGGCCCCGAGCCAATTTAAGAGTCTCTTAATAGGCCTCAGGCTGAATTTATATGTTATCTTGGCTACTGGAACACAAAGGAGTGTTGAATTTATGGAAGGGTTACCATTCCAAGGTTGTGGGCCCAGGGAGGGACACCCCCCAATATCCTTACACTCCAGGGGGCTCCAGGACAATACAGTCCTGCACTAGAGTCCAGGCTTCCTTGATGGAGGGCATTCTTATTCATGTCATGTTCTGCCTCTGGGCGCTTCCAGACACCCCAGGTGAAAGAAGATGGTTGTATTCGTTACCTATCCCTTCATAATAAATCATCTGAAAACTCAGCAGTCTGAAACGGCAAAATAAAAGAGCATTTTTGGCCTCAGGATTTCCAGAGGGTCAGAAATTCTGGAGCAAGTTAAACGGATGATTCTAATTCGGGCTCTCTCATGAGATTTTTAAGTCATTTGACATGTGACTAAAAGTAGAGCGCATTTATTTTTTTTTTTTAATTTTTATTGGACTATAGTAGATTTACCATGTTTTGTTAGTTTCAGGTGTATAGCAAAGTGAATTTTATATATATATATATGTCTCCATGATTTTTCAGATTCTTTTCCCATATAGGTTGTTATATTTAGAATATTGAGTAGAGTTCCCCGTGCTATACAGTAGGTCCTTGTTGATTATCTATTTTATGTATAGTAGTGTGTATATGTTAATCCCAATCTCTTAAATTTATCCCTCCCCCTCCCCTTCTCCTTTGGTAACCATGTTTGTTTTCTATGTCTGTGAGTCTGTTTCTGTTTTGTAAATAATTTGTATCACTTTTTAGATTCCACCTATAAGTGATATCATATGGTATTTGTCTTTCCCTTTCTGATTTACTTCACTTAGTATGATAATCTCTAGGTCCATCCATGTTGCTGCAGATGGCATTATTTCATCTTTTTTTATGGCCGAGTAATAGTCCATTGTACAATATATATGTACCACATCGTCTTTATCCATCTGTTGATGGACATTTAGGTTGCCTCCATGTCCTGGCTATTGTAAATAGTGCTGCAAGCATAATTTCTATTATGGTTTTCTCTGGATATATGTCCAGGAGTGGGATTGCTGGGTCATATGGTAGTTCTATTTTTAGTTTTTAAGGAACCTCCATACTGTTCTCCGTAGTGGCTGCACCAGTTTACATTCCCACCAACAGTGTAGGAGGGTTCCCTTTCCTCCACACCCTCTCCAGCATTTATTGTTTGTAGACTTTTCGACGATGGCCATTCTGACAGGTGTGAGGTAATACCTCATTGTGGTTTAGATTTGCGTTTCACTAATAATCAGTGATTTTTTTTTAAGTGTGTAGACCCACTGTAAGACTCCTCAAATAAGTTAGCAACGATGATGTGACCCTTAACCGATGGAACGAAACACACGACACTAAAAGCCCGTGGGAAGAGAGGTTCTCGTGAAAGCTGTGAGCTGCTCGTCCTGAGGTCCTTTGATGTTGCTTAGACGAACACTAGCTATTAAGAAATGTGGTGTTTGAAAATCTTCCTCCATTTTCAACTTCGTTAGTGCACACTACTTAACGGATATATTTTCACAGCATAGGTCATAATCCATACACGAGTTCTGAACGTCCTTTTTCCTGCCCAAGTTCTGTGTTTTGGAGGCAATGCCACTGATGCAGCTATTTCAGTTGTTAATATTCATCTATTTAACATGTTTATTGTTTTAATGTTGTTTGCACTTATAGCAATTCTATTAGCTAAAAGCGCCTAAGCACCACTTTTTGTGTTCTGGATCATGTTGTCAGTGATTCGAATAGACACAATTCAGTACCGTGAAGTGGCTTTGTTAAGCTTACAACTGCAGGAGTGTCAGCAGTCAAGTTACAATAGATACTTGCTTCAGTGAAAAAATATAAGTTGGAGGGTTTTGAAAGAGGTTGAGAAATGAGATTGAACCTGAGATAGTTTATGTTTAAACATACATATGCATGTATTTATACTTACACGCATACTTCAGATCCTTTGCGATACAGCGGCCAGGGTTAGCACGCCTGGCTTTCCCTAATCCCTCCAGTGGCACCGTTTTCCTCCCTCTTCCCATCCTGTCCATGGGGGGCAGGAGGCCGTGTTAGCTCTCGACATCGCCCTTAACCTGTGTTGCTTGGAAATAAGAAAGATGGCCAGTGTTGCACGGGGGGTTGAATTCATCAGCACAGCCTGTGAGAACTGAAGCGAAATCCCCGGTGGGTGTCCTCTGGTGGGAGAGAGCTTGGGAAATGGAACATGTTATTTAGTATGCAGAAGCTAGAACATGCACCATTGAGAAAGAGGCAATGAAGAAAACGTACCACGAACACTGAAGAGTTGAAGGAAGCCAGGGCTTGGGGTTTCATCATGATGAGAGGGACATTTTCACGTGTGCCTGGAACCTACCATGGTGCTCCAGACAGGCTCAGGCCGCCACACGTGCATTCTCTGCCTTCATCTGTCAGGAAGACTTGAAGCGTGTAGCATGGGTATTGCTGACAGAAAGGGAACTAGACCCTTAGGGAAGAAACTCTCCTAGTTGAGGCCCTGCCGAGAGGCACAGCTTGGCGAAGCATGGATGGCTTGCAGTTCAACTTCTTCATCCTACCAGCCGAGAAGCACTGAGGCCCAGAAAAGGTAGAAGATTTGACAAGGACGTTTTGCTGGCAAAATAACGAACAACCGACAAACAATCCCCAAACAGCAAAATTCCCATTTTCATGCTTTATCTGTTACAAAACTTCACCCTTCTCCAGCCAGCTCATATTATTTATCTGGTTGGGTGTACCGTACTGATTTTGTGATGGTCTGAGTCAGTTACCAAATGGACCACAATGAGGGTTAAGTGAAACCGGGACGTTTGGATGGGGGAGTTGAACATGTCAGAAGCATTTGGAAACTATTTATATATATATATCATACCTACGCCCATCCATCATGGGCAACTAGAGATGTCATCAACACAAAGTCCTTCTAGCTCATTCTCGCTTAAGTTTCTCAGAGATTTTTGGTCTGAGTTATTCGTGTGACTGTTTTAATTCTGGGAGACAGATGGCAGGGACTGGATGCTTTCATCCACTTGCCTAGTTTTGAGCACTTGGCCAAGCTTGAAATTGCAGCGGCAAATGGGTTAAGTTGCCTGGATCTTGAAATCTTACTCTAAAGACGGAGGATAAATATTCTCGGAGGATTTTCTCCTTCACTACATTCCATTCTGTTTTCTTTCCAAATAATTAAAAAGGGTCTGGAAAGACTATTTTAGTGAATGATTCCTCACTGACAAGGGGTAAAGAACTATCCTAATAAGTCATTTCTGTCCTTGGCATCCTGGATTCACAGGTAACTCTGGCGACAGAGTGGTGGATGAAATGGTTTTGTCTTTATTATTATAGAAAAGCATGATTGAATAAGAACCTGAGCATGTATGCATGTATTTAAATTTTGATTATACATTTAAATTTCTATTGTGTTGAGATAATTATAAAATATGGCACATATATATGTATGAGATTATATATATACATATATATATATATATATATATATGTATATATATATGTATATATATAGTCTTAACGAAGAAATATCCAAAAGTTCTTCAACCATCCCCATTCAGACCTCTTAAGATTGTTCTGCCTGCCTGGGTCAGAAGTTGATATATTTAAACAGTCTTTCTGTGCTTGACCTTGAAAGAAAAATCTATTAGGAAAGATCATTCTTACATATAGAGATAGATAGATAGATACATAGATAGATTGATAGATACATAGATACTACATCATCTCTGATAGATGGATAGATGGATCGATGGATGGACGGATAGATTAGATAGATAGATAGATAGATAGATAGATAGATAGATAGATAGATAGATGTTGCACCATATCTGCCATCTTATGAAGCAGAGTGAGTCTCCTGGGATGGCAGGTCCCCTCACTGGGGAGAGGGTAGCGCATGTATCCTCCCTCCGGAGTGGGGAGCTTACATGGGCTACATAGAGTAATAAAGGTCAGGACTGTTTTCCATTGTGAGCCACAGATGGGTTTAGCATTGCTGTCACCAGTTGATCAACACACTGTATGTTTATAGAATTCCAGATTCTAGAGCTGCAAGTGTCAAGGATCTTAACCACCACGACTTTCCGTTTAAAAATGTGGGATTTGAAGCAAAAAGGATGAAATAAATACTGAGGCATCCAGAGGGTGGATGGTTGAGTCGGGAGTGGGATACAGGAGTTCTAACTCCCTTTCCAATGTGTGTGTGTGTGTATGCACAAGAGCACGATTTGCTGAAAGTAGAGTTTTTTCGAGTGTGACAAAACTAGCCTGACGTGAGGAGGAAAAGCTCCACCCTGGAGCTGTGATTCTGCTGCCATAAAACATAGATACGTACTCACGTGTATCCACTGGGGTGGCTGCCTTCTTCCCTCCACCAGAGCTTCCCTGAGTTAAAACTCAGACAGCTGCATTGACAATTCCCCTCTCACTGGGCACAAGCAAGCCTGATGGGGTGGCAGAGATTTCTTCCCCCGCAATCCACAGGGTTATTATTTGTTCTTGACTAGAGGTGAAAGATATACCCAAAGATCGGGAGGATCTCCAGGTTGATAATCTATGCTCTGGGCAACATTTAAAAGCCTACACTCACTTTCTATGTGTCACAGACTAACTGTTTAACTCAATTCTCCTCTCACCATCCACATTCTTGTTGAAATAAGGACATGGAAACTACATTTATAACATTAAATGAGCTTAGTGGTACCAAAATACACACGTAACAGCTGTGTTTGGATATTTGGCCAACGTATGGGACTTCTCCCGACCCCATCTTGTTTCCTCCTTTGCCTCGGTCTGGTCACAGGTGGCAAGGACAGAAAATAGGAATTTGGGACACACTGTCTTGTGTGAGTTTTTGATCAGGACCAATTGTGGATAAATTTATTAGCAAGTCATTGCTCGATTCTGACTTTCTGTCCAGTGTAGACCACAGTTCAGATGGCCATGACCTAGTGCCCAGAACTTGTGACCATGCTCCCCTATCTAGAAAACAGCACTTTGTAGATGCGAGTAAATTACGAATATTGAGGTGGGGATATTATACTGGATTATCCAAGTGGGTCCAAACTAACCACATGAGTCCTCAGATTGGAGAACCCTTCCTGGCTGTGGGCAGAGGGAGAGAAGATTATAGAAGAATGGTCGAAAGATACAATATTGCTGGCTTTGGCGATGGAGGAAGGGGGTGACAAGCCAAGGAATGCGGGCGGCCTCTAGAAGCTGGAAAAGGCAGGGAACAGATCTTTTTCTAGAGCCTCCAGAAGGAATGCAGCCCTGCTAACATCTTAATTTTAGCCCAGCAAGACCCACATCAGCATTCTGATTTACAGAACTATAAAATAATACATGTGGGGTTTTAAGCCACCAAGTTTGTGGTAATTTGTTACAACAGCAATAGAAAATTAATACAGGCAACAAAGGCAGGGGGCAGTGAGTTGAGGGAGAAGTTAAAAAGCAAGTTATAAATCTATAACATAACGTTTACAAGTTATTGGATATTATATATAAATATGCATGTTCAATATAAATGCAAACATGCAAAATGTATGTACATAAAAAAGCAACATTTAAAATTGTATTATTAGAATGTAGAAATTATATATATTATGTTACACATACTCTAGAATTATTTTTAATATTATTGTAACCTAGTTATTACTAGAATTCATAACTGGTGAAATTAGTCTGTACATTCGGGAAAGACAAGGGAATCTTTCTTTCCTCCTGGGGATAGTCAACAGACTTTTTTCTCGTAGGCAAGAGTCAGATTTCTCAGGAAATAGCCACTTCATTGTTGTCTATTACATTTTAACTAGATTTTTTTCATACATCTTTGCTTATAACTATTCCATGCTATAATGTGTTACATTATTAATTTTTCATTGCTGCCTTAACAGATAACCATAAACTTCACAGCTTGAAACAGTGCGAGTTTATTATTTCGAGTTCTGTAGGTCAGCAGTGACATGGCTGGGCTCTCTCATCACAGTGTCATGAGGCTAAATCAAGGTGTTGGGCACCCAGGCTGGGCTCTTGCATAAAGATTCTGGGGGACAATCAGCTTCCAAATGCATTCAGGTTATGTCAGAATTTAGTTCTGGGTAACCATGGGAGAGAGGTCTCCGTGTCCATGCTGGCTGCCAGCTGGGGTTGTTCCCAGTTTCTAGAGACCCCAGAATTCTTGGCCTCGGGGCACCCTTTCTCGCCTTCAAAGTTGGCAAGCACAGGTAGAATCTCTGATGCTTAAGGTTGCTCTGGCTCCCAATCTACTGCATCTTCCTACCACTTCATCCTCTGCTTCTAACCGCATGAGTGCACCCAGATAATCCAGGATGATCTTCCTGTCTTCGGGTCAATGCCGTCTTAAGGTTCATGCTATCTGCAAAGTCCCTCCTGCCATGTGAAATCACATGCTCTCACTCCAGGGGGTCAAGCCATGGAATCTTCTTGGGGACCACAGTTACATGAATATCATGAAATACCGTATGGGGACCCGTGAGCCACACCAGAAGTTACAAAGGCAACTTCCTCCTAAACCTTTTCCTGCCGGCTATTACAGAAACCAGGTCCTCCGGGCTGTTAGCAAAAGGGTCTGATTGATGGCAGAACGAGCAGAAAGCTTATGAAGTCAGCGCTAGATGAGGTGACGCTTGAAGCATCTCCTGCCGCAGGGTGGTTGCACCCCCACTGAGAAGGGAGCACCTAGTCCTTATTGTGTTGGGTCACTGCGACGGATGGAAAATGAGCCCTCCGTTTTTCTCTCCTTTCCCTTCCTGCCCTGTCTTGTAAAGATAGAAAGATAATCTAGATCTGTTTATGGTCTAATCTTCGGTGTATTCCAGTTTTCCTTTTCTGTGAAGAAATACAGTTATGTAATACTCCTGGTTATCTCAGACAACGTTCTTAAAATATAATGCACAATTATAGGATGGCTATATTTACAGTTTGGGATTTGATTTTCATGGGCTCCAGAATGGTCCAGGATTTAATGCTGCTTGTTTTTTTTAAAAAATGTCTTTATGGGTACATGGAATTCTAAATTGCAAGAGGCAGTAACTATTATTTATTGAAAAACTCTGATGGGTCAGGTGTGTGGCAGATGATAGCATCTGATCTTTACAAGAAATGGGCTGAATATACAATTAATATTTCTGCTTTACAGATGAGGAAACGTTAGTTCAGAGAGTTAGATCATTTTCTCTAGGGTACTGGGCTGTAATTGTTAGAATTATGTTCGTAAGTGACTCCAAAGAGACATAGACAGATATCTGAATATCTGTCTGTCTATATATACATCTATTTCTCCCTCCTCCTCTGTCTGTCTGTCTCACTATCTCTATCTATCTATCTATCCATCCATCTATGCATGTATGTATCTATCTATACAAGTATGTATGTATGTATGTATGTAGGTAGGTATCTATCATTTATCTAGCCATCCATCTACATTATAATTATATGTGTATATTACAGATATGCTTCTTAAACAAAATTGGTATTGTGAAAATGTAGTTTTGCATTTCTTTTCACCCTATCTTCCCATCATCCCATTTTTACGTGGTTGTAAATGGTCACCTTTAATAGTTTGTTATCTACATACACCTGTGCATGTGTGTGTGTGTGAGAGAGAGAGAGATGAGGAGGAGGACCCAGATAACCTCAGATCTGTTCTAAGGCAGATCTTGGTTCAGCTCTGGTTCATACCCAGGCCAGTTAACAATGAGGAATGGGCATCAGGCACCTGCAAAGTGCTGACCTCCACGGCAGACTCAGAATATGGGCAGAACCTGAGTGGTCCAGGTCCAGCCACCGAGGGCAGAAGGTTGGGGACTGCACCCCAGCATAGGACCCCTGTGGGTTCCAGCCTAGAGAAGTTGGGGTGGCTCCTGGCTTCTGGGACAGACACTCATCTGTGGGCTTAGCTTCTCACTGGGCCGTCTTTGCTGCTGTCATTCTGCAGCTCTGGAAATGGCTTCAGGTAGATGGCTTCTCATCTTGAACAGTGAGCTCTTGCTTCCAGATCCAGGATTCCCAGCCCCCTCATCCTCCTCTTTACCCCAGTTGGGGGAGTCTGAGACTGCTGTTACTAGCCAGTTCAGAGAAAAATGACAACTCGTCACCGATTTTCCATTCCCTCTTTAACACGTTGGCCTGACGTCCCAGTGGTGCGGAGCTTTGTTCACCTCTTGTGAACTGGCCACAGCCCTGCCCTTGGTAGGTCCAGCATAGATGCTGCCATTTCAGTTTTCCAGATGATCTCCCATTTATTTCTTACCAAATGACAACTGTTCGTCACAGGAAGAGTGTTGAGCTGCTCCTGGTGGCCTCTTGAATTTGGGCCAGTTTGCTCTAAACAGGGCAGAATTTCCTTGAAGTAGGTGGCATTTCTTGGTGCCCTTTGCTAGTTTGAGCATCACAGCTGTTTTTCTTCTCTCTCTTCTGTTTCCTTTGGTAATTCTTGTCAGGTTCTATAGGTTTTGTTAACTAGGAGCAGAGGGGCTAAGAGATCTCTCCTGAAGCTTTTATTTTACCCCAAATGTTTGGATTTTTTTTTTTTTTAGCCCAATTTGAGAGACTTTACCTGTTGAGGTGAGAAGTGAGCCTTTTCTCCATTCCAACACAATAACTTGTGTGATTGGCTTCACTTCTGTCTCCTTGCTAATGAGGGATTGTAAGGATTTCTTGCTGTTTCCTTTGTTTTCTGTCTTTTGTCATATGATTATGTCTTATTTGTTTGTGTCTTTTCCAAAGATTGGAAAGCAGGTCTTCCTTTTATAAATATGCTTGTGGTTCTGTTTTAGTTTTTCAAGAATATAATTGCTATAGACTGATGCTGCTCCCCCTCCAAATTCATATGTTGAAATCCTAACCCGCCATGTGATGGTATTAGGAAGTGGGGCCTTTGGGAGGTGATTGGGTCATGAGGGTGGGGTCCTCATGAATGGGATTAGTGCCTTTATAAATGAGACCCCAGAGAGCTCCCTCACCCCTTTCCCCATGTGAAGACACAGCAAGGAGACGTCCATGTATGAACCGTGATGCTGGTCCTCACCAGACACTGAATCTGCCAGCACCTTGATCTTGGACTTGCCCGCACCTTGATCTTGGACTTGCCAGCCTCTGGAACTGTGAGAAATAGATGTCTGTGGTTTATAAGCCACCCAGTCTATGGCCTTTTGTTATACCAGCCCAAATGGGCTAATACAGTAATTGAACCCATATTACAAATCTACGTGACAAATGCTGCAAATAAGGCCTGGCACTTAACAAGTGTCTCAAAAATATTATTTTCATTCTTATTAATACTTATATTGTTCAAGATCATGAATGAAATGGTTGTCTTTTAACTCCTACTGTATCCAATGAGGGCAATTTATATTTTATTGACTCATACTTTAATATTCTTTTCTAACAGAATATGGGATTTTAAACCCAAACTATTTTTACTAATTATGTTACAAGAAATATACCCATTTGCAACAACTTGTAGCATTTAATTCATTTGGGTAACTGTATTTGACACTTCTTTTGGTATAAAACACTGTGATTATCTGGTATTAATAGTCACTTTGGACCTCGTATTCCATAATTTATCCATTCCTGAGTTCATATTTGTGTTTCATCTCTAGTGAGTTAACATATATTTTATTTTTGAGAAAAGCATTTGGGTTATTAAAAAATTCTTGAATTTTGAAAAGTATTTTCTTCTTTGCTTTTCTATATGACAGACTTCCTGGTTGGATATAAACTTCTTTGGGTACCAATTTTTCTACTTTAAGAGGAAAAAGACATTTTGAATCCAGGCTTCCGTATGAAATATCTGAGCACCCCATGATTTTGGCTCCTTGTAAATAGCCTCTTTTTATTCTTCTTCTTCTGCCTGAATTCTTGAAGAACGTTTTTCCTTTATCCTCATAGTTCAGAAAAAGAAAAATTCCAGATTACATCTTGGCCCCAGTGGGTCCTTCTTAATCTTCAGGTTGATACTGTGTTTCCTTGTGCCTACTTTTTTTTTTTTTTCATAGATCCATGTTGATTTTCACTTCTTACATCTTTGAATGAAGAGAGGTTTATGTAGGCCTGATTTGTGCCAACAGACTGGGTCTGTGGCTTCTTCTTTGCTTTCTCTCTGATCTCTTCTTCTGGGGGAGGCTTGATACTATTTCAGGTTCACACGACAGAGCTGTATTTCCTGCCACCCACAGGCATCATCTCACAAAGTGATGCTGTTTTCTGCGAACGTTACTCTTACCCCACAGATAGATTATTTTTTATTCTTCCTTCTGGATTAATTTGGTTCATGTCCCAGCTCCCCAAGTGCATTGATGTCAGAGCACTGCCTACCCCCACTCATCCAGCATCCTGTATCCTGGACTCATCCTTCCTGGGACCCTCTGTGCTGCTGACAGCCTTCTGTGCTTTTTGCTCTGTTTTTTTTTCCTGAGAGTTGCCATCTCTGAGGGCAGAGGAGCTGGGAAAAGGAGGAAGGACCATCATCCTTCCTTAAAAAGCAAGAATATAATGTGTGTGTGTATGGTTGGCGGGTTCTGTCTTCTGCTCCATTTACAGCCTGAAATGGTGTGTGTATCCATCTCACTTATTTTAGCTGGCCTGCTTGCTCCAGTATACATTGTAAAAATAGGTGTTATGAAGCAGGTGTTGTAGGTTGTATAGATTACAGAAAGGTGTTGTGACATGGTCTCATCCCAGATATACATGAACCGATGTATTATGGTAGGCAGAATCATAGCTCCCCAAAGACGTCCACGTCCTAATCCCTGGAGCTGTGACTGTGTTACATCACCTGGCAAAGGGGAATTAAGATTGAATATGGAATTAAGATGCCCCATCCGCTGACCTTAAGCTAAGGAGATTATCGGGGTTTATCCAGGTGGGCCCAGTGTCATTTCAAGGGTCCTGTCATTTCAAGATGAGTGAGTCAGTGAGAAGGAGCTGTGATTATGGAAGAATGGACACAGAGACGCAACTTTGCTGGGTTTAAGGTGGAGAAGGGGGCCATGAGCCAAGGAATCGGGGTGGCTTCTAGAAGCTGGAAAAGGCAAGGAAATAGAGTCCCCTTCTAGAAGGAATGCAGCCCTGCCGGCACCTTGACTTTGACTCAGCGAGACCCATGCCAGACTTGTAACCTAAAAAGCTATAAAATAAATGTGTAATATTTTAAGCCACTGAATGGCACTTTGTTACCACAGCAGTAGAAAAGTAGTATGTGTATATAGGTCTATTGAGAGATGATCTCGTTAATAGATAAATTTTTATAGCACGGGGCTAAGAGCAGAAATATTCTTCTCCATGTCTTCAAACAGTGTCTGCATCCCCACACTGCCACCAGGCAAAAATGCGTGCACGACTCACAGTAATAATCAGAGAAGTGTGTTTGGCCCTGAGAAAAATCCAGCACTAACGCTGCAGCACCACTCACCAAGTGTACCTTCCTGGGAGCTTGAATCAGGTTACAGGTGCGCCCAAAACTGGTGCTTTCCAGGCTGCTCTGTGTGTTCAGTGTACTTCGTGAGGATGTGGAACTTGGTGGAAAGGGGGTGAGCTTGGGAAAGCGGGGGCGGGTACAGTGCGTCTTGGAGAGGCTTTTGGCTGCGCCGTCTCCCTTAGGGGTGCTCGTGTGTGTATGGCATTCCTGCTCACGTGGGCATTTTTTTTTCTAATTAAGAAAGAGGTGAAAGTCTTGCCCTTACATAAAAGTGATGGACTTAGGTCACCGATGCAGAAAAAATTTCCACTAACGTTGAGGTTTATGTAAGGTGAGGTCGTGCGACACGGGATTCTCTCGATGATTGAGTCAAGCTCATCCTCAGCCAGGCCATATTCTTGTCTGAGGGCAGAAGACAAAACCACTGGGCAGGAGTCCCTGGAAAAGTTTTCAGCTCCAGGTTCTTGATTCCCGGAGAATCCCATCCTTCCCTGCTGCCGGACACCCCTTCTTTCCCAGACACCTGCTGGGTACTGGCCTCTGTACCACGTCCAAGACATTTCATGGTACCAGAGGGGAACGGTTCTGGAGCCCCCAGACCACTTAGGGGAGCTTGACCCCAGTTTCTCCTGGAGATGATGGTGCGTCTCTGGTTTTCCTTTATATGGGAAATTCTGGGGAGACAGAGGAAACCTTACAGGTGATCTGATCAAACAGCAGAAAGATCAAGAGCCAGCCCTGTGCCTGTGTTTCCGGATTAGTGGAAAGACTGAGTATTTATTTCTAGATATTCAAACCTAGGACACGTAACTAGTTTGTTGCTAAATTGACATCAAGATCGAGGTTTCTTGAATTTTGTTTTCTTGTTTGCTACTCTGCACATCCATGTGAGTTTATACTACTATATATATGTATGTACGTAAGCTTGTGCTACTATGTGTATCTGTATAAGTTTACACTGCCATGTATATACACTTCAGGTTATACTACTTTGTATATCCATAAAGTTTATGCATATCTATACGCACATGATATCCATGTGCGTTTTCAGCTACTGTTGAGTAAGAGTCTTCCTTATACCTCCTTGCATTCCAGTTGGCCCTAACTGGCGGTCTGGGTGCAGAGAAGGGAGTGTGGAGAATGACCAGGTTAAGAACCATCTTCTCTAACAAGACATGAGATCCCTTTCCAAGGATTCAGTTAAGCTCCCGAGTAAAGACAGAAAGGAAGTTAGCATCCTTACTGTCTGATGTAGATTGCACATTCATTACAGCCACGCATCAAGTTGCGTGTAGGTATTATTTTTCTCCAGTGTCCGACTTTGCAGTAAAGCTACACTTTTAAGGTATATGTTATAAAAGGAAGTAAAACAGCCTCCCCATTCAAAAGCACATAAGAAATTTCGTAAAGCTCCAGCTAAGATCATCTTCCCTTGGGAAGGAAGAAGAGTAGGTGCTAGTCTACATGTGGGAGAATTTTCAAAATATTGCATACTGTTTCTGATGAGCTCAAGAGAACATGTAAAAGCAGTAGCAAATGTTTTGGTGGAGAATATATATTAGATCAGAGACATTTTCGTCATGACAATGAGAATTGACTCTACAAGGTTTGTGTGTTTTTTAATTCTTAGTATGCATTGCACTTTGTTTTCGTAAGTCAGATCAAGTCAGTAAGCTGATATTGATCATGTGCTCACCCACCGCCCAGCCCAGCTGCCACCTACTCCTTTGAATGAGGCTTAGGTTTAAACACACAACTCAGAAATCAGTCCTGTGTGTGATACGGAGGTCTCGGATGATGATAGGATCTCTCTCATTCCCAGCAGCCGGGGCAGGACTCAGTTGGGGCCAGAACGGGCGGACTCGGTAGGAGGTTCCAGAACACCTGCACCCTCATCCCCGGGGCAGGACTCAGGTGGGGCCAGAACGGGCGGACTCGGTAGGAGGTTCCAGAACACCTGCACCCTCATCCCCGGGGCAGGACTCAGGTGGGGCCAGAACGGGCGGACTCGGTAGGAGGTTCCAGAACACCTGCACCCTCATCCCCGGGGCAGGACTCAGGTGGGGCCACAACGGGCGGACTCGGTAGGAGGTTCCAGAACACCTGCACCCTCATCCCCGGGGCAGGACTCAGTTGGGGCCAGAACGGGCGGACTGGGCTGGGAATGACTCCCTCACAGCTGTCTCTTTCTGCCCTAATTCTCCCCGTTCACTTAGAAACCACTCTCCCCCAAGGTGAGGTGTCATGTTTATTTCTCTGGGATCAGCAAAGCCTGACGAGAGTTTCCTAGGGCGCTCTGAAGAGCAGCGCAGAAGCATCTGGTGAAAGAGATCGCCCAGGTCTTTTTCTTTCACCGAATGTGGTCCTGAGACATGGTGTGCAGTAGCAGTGGTTAGTCACTCCCACATCCTCTAACCGGGTCGCACTCCGAATCCCCAAGACCTCCACCCCAGATCTCCTTCCCAGGACCCCCTTTCCTTCAAGTAGACACCCTTGCAATGTTCCGTGAACCTACAGAAATGTTGGTTTCCCAAACATGTTTATGTAGAGATTTTAAGAATTTCACATGTTAAAATTTAATTTTGTAATGCATATGCCCACGACATACGCAATTTTATTGGAAAGAGTACAGATGTAATTGCACACAGGCTTTCCGCACCATCGTTTCGTTCTTCCTGTTTGAAAGAGGGTGACTTCCCCTTGGCTCCGTCCCTCCCCCATCCTAGGGAGGTCGTTCACCTCTGTCCTGAACCCCACCTCCAGCCCTCTGGGTATCTCCCCGTTCCTGTCTTTGCTCACATCACCCCACAGTCTGTGATGATGCCGACCCACACCTCATCATGATACAAACACGTGACACCGACCCCTGTCTTGCTGCTTTAGGGCAAGCATCTTTCACCCATGGCAGCCGATTCTCGTTGTTTTAAAAAATAATTTCCTGTGTGCTCTGTCTTCCCCTCTCCAAAGATGATGCAGATGACAAAGGCACCAAACGTGGCCAACTACATCTAGTCTGGGACTAAACACGAATATACGCTGAAAAACAAATTCTCCTATAAAAGCGAGGAGACCACAGAATTCCCTGCCTGGACCCCGTAGTTGTGAAGTGAGACAAACTATGGCCCCTGCAGGCTTGGTTTTAGAAAACAGTAGCATGAATCCAAGAAGACTTTTTTCAAATATGGTTTTAAGTGAATCCACTCTTCCATCGCTTCATTCATTCTGTGGAGACACCGAAGAGAAATGACACATGTCAGTTAGCAAGACAGATCTTTGCACTACAGGTGCCCTAAATGAGTCCAGGCAGCCTCTGCATGGACCACCCTTGTGCGGGGCGGGGGCAGTGGGTGCAGAGAGAAGTGTTACTAAGATTCAGGTTGAGGGGATAAATAATAATTGTGGGAACAGAGCTTTCATGGAAAGCAATGAGTAATTTTCGGAATCCCATTTTCCTCTTGGACAGAAGACCCATCTTCATGTTCTTGACTTACCTTAGAATATTATCAAAATCCTTCCTTTCTTCAATATATTGCTAAGATTTTCATTCTCTGTTTATACTTAAGTAATGCCCCTTGAGTGTTAAACTTTTGGGGATCTGAGCACATTGTACCAAATATTTCCAGTAACAGAATATCTTTTCCAGAAGGAATATCTTTTATTTTTTAATTGAAGTATAGTTAATTTGCAATGTTTTGTCAGTTTCAATGTACAGCAAAGTGATTCAGTTATACATATACTTTTTCAGATTCTTTTCCATTATAGGTTATTACAAAATATTGAGTATAGTTCACTGGGCTATACACTAGTTCCTTGTTGTTTGGAAGGAATTTCTTAGCAAGCTCTAGAAATAGCAGAGAGAAAGACAACAGACAACACTTTCATACATTTTGTTCTTTGTTTCATTGACCTTTTGAACTGTCACCACCACCATCATAAAACATATTTTTCACATTTCTTAAATGAAAACAAAGGAAAGTTAGAAAGGATGAATTATTTGCACATACTTCTCCAGTGCTTTAATTAAATTCACCTGCACACCCAAAACTGTATAGCTCAAAAGCATATGAGTTTTTTTCACCATACTACCTCGGTACTCTGTTTTACCTGTGGCATGCAATGCAAGCCAAAGGAAGAAAGCAAACAGACATTTAGTTGCTCATATACGCTAGCTGTGTTCTGGGTTTATTCCCAAGGCACATTCATAGTATAGACACGCAAGGTTAGTCCTGCATAGATTTAACAATAAAAATGTTAATGACAGTGGTTTCTATTCCTATTTGGTGAGGAAGGGAGGAGTGGACATTGACGAATTCAGTACATTTTTTTTTTTTTAAGTAGAGGGAAGGATTATTTATTTATTTATTTATTTATTTATTTATTTTTGGCTGTGTTGGGTCTTCGTTTTTCGTGCGAGGGCTTTTTCTAGTTGTGGCAAACGGGGGACACTCTTCATCGTGTTGCGCGGGCCTTTCACTATCGCAGCCTCTCTTGTTGCGGGACACAGGCTCCAGACGCGCAGGCTCAGTAGTTGTGGCTCACGGGCCTAGTTGCTCCGCGGCATGTGGGATCTTCCCAGACCAGGGCTCGAACCCGTGTCCCCTGCATTGGCAGGCAGATTCTCAACCACTGCGCCACCAGGGAAGCCCAGTACATTTTTAATACACGAACTGTTGTATGGAGGAAATTGGAAAAGCAGAGGGTTTGTTCTATTTGTCCTATGCGCCCAGCATATTTATAAATTTGTTCACTTTCAGTTGGGAACCTATGGCTGGCAGATAAACAGATCTGTTGAATCTTAAATGTTTTGCTGGGACCTTACAATGGTAATCTGTCTGTGACTCAAAACAGACCAAAGGAAACTAAAAATAAAATCCTCTAGCCAATGCTAACTGTAAGATCATCTTTATAGACCTTTCTCAGTTCTGCTGAGGCTTACTCAGCATGCACATTTCAAACTGCTGGGATTTGGAAGAGTTCAGAATAATCTAAAGGATGCCACCGAGGGTGTCTGTGCGGCACTGTGGAGCTTCTGTGTGCATCTGAAACTTCAAGGCTATTGGAGAACAAAGCTTTCTCAGCTTGAGCGATGAGATTTCACATCTAATGTGGGTTTTGAGACATCAAGCGGAAACCAGAAGACCAAGAAGGATCCTTGGACAGTGGGTGTCAGAACACACTTTCACACATCTATTCATCTCTTCTTAGGAGCTGCTTTTGGACTTATGCAGAAAATATCTTGATGGTTTTGGGCAGATTGAAATACACTTTCCTAAAATAAAATAACTGGGACCTGGGGGAAAGAAGAGAGAGATCCTCTCTTGTTTTCATTTTTGAATGAGATGTTAGAACATCCATGGGCAAAGATCACAGTGCAAGCAAAGACCAGTGCAGGGAATGAAGAGATGCAAGCATGGCTTTTATAAGAGGTGATTAAGTGAAATGAGGATCTGCAGAAAAGAAAACTCAGGACCATATGTGTGGTGGGAGACCTTCTGAAATGGCCCCAGTGAGCCTTGCCTCCTGCTATTCACACCCTTGTGTAAATCCCTCCACTTCTGTGTGTGCAGGACTCCTGGGGGGCTGCTTTTCAATGGACACAGTACAGAAAAAAGTGATCGGAGACGAGGTTGTTGTCTTAGCTCAGGCTACTGTAACAAAGTACCAGTGCACTGGGTGGCTTATCAACAGACACATTTCTCATGGTTCTGGAGTCTGGGAAGTCCTAGACCAAAGTGATGGCAGATGAGGGCTCTCCTTTCGGTTTGCAGGCAGCCGCCTTCTTGCTGTGTCCTCACATGGCAAAGGGAAAATGGACTGTGGTGTCTCTTTCTCTTCTAAAGGGCACTAATCCCATCATGGGGGTCCCACCTTCATGACCTCATCCATCTAACCCTAATCTCCCAAAGGCTCCACCTCCAAATACCATCCCATTAGGAGTTAGGGCTTCAACGTATGGATTTGGGGGGAGGGGGAGGGGACACAAACATTCTGTCCATAACAGTTATTATTAAAGACCAGGACTTTCTCTTACTAAGAGATCCTCAACTCTCTCTGTTGCCATCTATGCTTGGTGCTGATGAGGCAAGCTGCCATATTGGAGAGGCCCACATGGCAAGGAACCAAGTGCAGCCTTCAGCCAACAGAGGATGGAACTGACAGGCTCTCTGTCCCTCAATTCATGAGGAGCCGAATCCTTTCAGCAACATCAGGGAGCTTGGGCATAAATCCTTCCTGGGTAGATTCTGGAGAGGAGACCATAGCCCTGACTGGAAGTTTGAGTTTTAGCCTGTGAGAGACCCTCCCAAGGTAGAGGACCAAGCAGAGCCTTGATCTGCAGAAATTGCAATAAATGTTGTTGTTTCAGGTCACTAATTGGATGATTCAATACACAAATTTGAGATAATGTGATAATTGGATACACAGCAATAGATAATCAATACAACATGGTAGCCCTTTTCAAATATTTCAAGGGCTTCCGATGATGAGAAAGGTTTAGATTTGTTCTGTTGATTCTGCAAGGGCAAATAAGTGCCCATGAATAAAAGTTGTAGGGGTGTAGGTGTAGGTAATTTAAAATGAATACTTTCTAACCATTTGAGATTTCTGAAAATAGAGTAAACTTCCATGTAAAGCAGTGAGTTTTGTAAAACAAAGACTGCTGCCCGCCATCGAGTTCTACAGGGATCAAATCATTAGCCACTGCAGTCACTGACGTTCAGTAAACCCTGAAAGGAATTCAGGGGGAAGACAGGATGAAGTATTCAGTGTTTTGGATACATGACCCCTAGATAGTTCAGATGCCTATCTAAGGAAGGATTTCAGTGACCCCAGGTTCTTGCATCTTCCCATACATAGATAAGCACTAAAAGCATCAACTTGAAATGTCTGGGGTTTTTCTGTTTTTGTTTTTGTGCGTGTGTGTGTGTATATGTGTGTGTGTGTGTGTGTGTGTGTGTGTGTGTGTGTGTGTGTGTGTGTGATTAGCAATAATCTTTTACTAAGATGTATGCTTGACTACATGTATTTCCCAGCCAAAAAAAAAAAAAAAAATCATATATATCCAGGCTCCTCCCGTACCTCTTAGGAACAGTTCCTCAGAGCTATGTGAGATGTCTCCCAGGCTACGGTCCTCAGGAAGGTCCCCAAATAAAACTGAAACTCACAGCTCTCACGTTGTGTGTTTTTATTTCAGTGAACAGTTTCTCCTCTAAGGATTTCAGGCAAAGACCCAATGACCCATCTCTCCAAGTCTTGCATTGAGGCTGGACCAGATCCCATTCTCAAAACTGGATACCTGTGGGAATTACATGGGGAAATTTTAGAAAATGCCCAATTTTAAGCCTTTCCACCAGAGATTCTGATCCAGCAAGTTGGCAGTGAGACTGCAAGTCACATATATTTGCCAAGTCCTTCATCTCTCTTTGATACAGCAGGTCCAAGGACTGATGTTGGAACTTACCACACTGGAAGACCTCTAAATACCCACACTTTGGGTTTCAGTTTCCAACTTAAATTACTGTAACCAAGGTAGTTAATGCTCTGTTAATTCCAGTTTTTTTTCCTAGACTTACTTTTTTTTTTTTTGTCAAGTATATCTTCCCCCCCATTTAGGATAAAGTGGGCATCGGGAAATGTTAGATGGAGAATCTCTTCCCTGAGAGGAATGTGGTAACATACCGGGCATATTTGGGAAGCATGTTATTTTTATCAAGTCAGCAAACAGAAACTCTGAGTTACTTCCATTTTCAGTCAACCTTCATCGAGGTGTCTTTTCTGACCACCTGAATGTTTTGCGACTCATCGGTCAGGAGATGAGATAAGCATGTGTGTCCATTCACCTTGTAAATATTCAGCAGTATCACTGTGATATTGGCACTGAAATAGCTGTGAACAAAAGAGAAAGGCTCCATCTTCAGAAAGGCAGAGAGAAGTTCAGATATGAAAGCAGAAGCCTCACATGCTATGAAACGGGAAACCCAGACTTGAGGGAAGAAGGGGAGATGAGGAGAGATGGAAGCATCCCTCAGGCCACATTAGAGCCTGAAGACTTTTAGGGCATTTTGAGCTGTGCTGAAGAGTCTTAGATAAGAGAGTGACATAATCACAGTTCAGAAGATCATGTTAGGTCTTGGTGCGGAAGCCATCAGAAAAGGATGTTGCATTTCATTGTATTTGAAGACTTCACACAAATAATTTGAATATATATACAATAAAATATTACTCTGCCATAAAAAAGAATGAAATCCTGTCATTTACAACGAGATGGATGGACTTGGAGGGCATTATGCTAAGTGAACTAAGTCAGACAAAGACAAATCCTGTATGATTTCACTTACATGTAGAATCTAAACAATACAACACACTAGTGAATATAACAAAAAAGAAGCAGACTCACAGATACAGAGAACAAACTAGTGGTTCCCAGTGGGGAAGGGGAAGGGGGAGGAGCAAGTTAGGGGGAGGGGGTTAAGAGGTACAAACTATTAGGTATAAAATAAACAAGCTACAAGGTTATATTGTACAGCACAGGGAAGATAGACAATACTTTATAATTACTTTAAACGCAGTATAATCTATAAAAAATTGAATCACTATGCTGTGTACCTGAAGTTAATATAATATTGTAAATCAACTACAATAAAAAGGTCAGCTGTTGTTTAAAAAGGCTTATAACACAAAAAACACTGAAGTGTCCTGCTTCATGACCTCTCCCATTTTCAACTGCTTCCCCAGAGGCCATCCACGCTCTTGCTGTTCCTTCTGGAATTTAGAGGAAGATGTTTATTCTCTTGTTTGTTTAGAGGTAGCTCTTCTCTGTTAGCATTCAAATGATTTGAAAGCAATCACCAAAATAAAACCACAAACGTCCATCGACCCACTGTCTCTCACCTCAAGATCTGATGCTATTTAGTGGTGGTGGTAATGGGGGTGTTGACTGCTGGAACAGTTTTCTGAATAATTCTAGAACGTATCCATCTGTTTTTTTAAAATTAACTAATTAATTTATCTTTTGGCTGCCTCGTGCAGCATGCGGGATCTTAATTCCCTGACCAGGGATCGAACCTGCGCCCCCTACAGTGGAAGCGTGGAGTCTCAACCACCGGATCGCCACGGAAGTTCCTAGAACGTATCCATCTTGTATCATCAAAAGTCTACACCCACTGAACAAAACTCCCCATTTCTCCTCCTCCCCAGCCCCTGGCCACCATCACTCTGTTTCCTGCTTTCTTTCCATGCAAGACTCATTTTTCCATTCGTTTTGGACCGATCCTTACTCATTTTTAAAGCCTGTGAACAGTTCTTTACCAAGAGAAGATGCTGCTTTGATGTCGATTGAGCTCTCTTTAAAATCCGAAGTCGCTTGGTGCCCTGATAAAGTACAAAAGTATGGGCTGTAGTTGTTGATTGCCATGCAAACTGCAAGTCCTCTCGTCCTTGTGTGGTTCCCACACATACAGAAAGGCATAAAATATTCCATTAAAATCATGCCTTCAAGGGACATCATTCTAAATACTCCCAATGAAGGGATCATTCTTAAGCTCTGTGTTCACACCCACCGCCAGTGCCCAAGGTTTGGAGACTGCTGCCCCAGAACTTTCAAATAGACGTCTTGGGGAAGGTCATTTGCATGCTGGTGGAAGAATGCAGTTCCCCTTGTTTTAAAGAAGGGATTACGGGGACTTTCACTTAAGACTCGAAGGGTTTGACAGAGTTGTCAAAACTCCGAGGCGTCAGCTTGGCAAGATGAACTGCTCGAAGCGACACGTGTGACATCATCCGCAGCTCTGCACGGTGTGTCTCCGCGCCGCCCCACCCCCACCCCGCCCTGTGTGCTTTGAGTCTCAGGATGGGAGGTTGAAGTCTGTGCACGCCTTTCTCACCATCATTTACAGCCGTGACGCTCACCCGGGGATGCGAATCCTTCTCCCGGACGAGCCCCGGGAGGTCACAGGGCCACCGTGGTGCTGTCTCCTGGCGTGGTGCCCACCGCGGGAACATCGCAGTGTCATTTCCTCACGTTCTGTTGGTCACCGCTGTCCCCCTCCCGCGGTCTCTGCCCGTGACCTCTTTTCCTGGAGCCCACCCTCACCCCTTCCTCTGTTTCACTTCTGACGGTGGTCAGTTAGGGCAGCTCAGGGGCGTCTGGCCGCTCTCCCTACACGTTCGCGCTGAGGGTGTAGACGGACCCTCTGATTTAGAATCGCCTTCTCCTCGCGTACCTGAGCCGGAAGTGTTGACCCTTGAAAATGACCCAGAGGGTGGTTCCGGTAGGGGAAGCTCCCTGTCTTCAGGTCCAACGTGTCTCTACTTACCTGGGTCAGCTGCTCTTTCCCGAGTGTTAAAGATGTGGAGAGAAGTAAGAGCTGCAGCCAAGCAAACGTTATCTCAACCATACGTAGGCTAAACTCGTATTTTTCAGAATCAAAGCGTGATGATTTGACCTGGGAAGAGAGTAAGAGAGAGGGGTTCGTAGTTTTGCTGGAAGAGACATTTCACGGTGGCGTCAGGCAAATGGGCCAACACCCCGGTGGAAAGGGGAGTCCAGCCTGGGAGTGGGGAAGGCGCAGTGGCCACCGCTGCGTCCGGCTTGGCCACAGGTTATGGGGTCATGCACACAGCTTCTCGTCTCAAGTCTCTTCACGTCCCTAATGCCAAACACTCGTGTCCAGCAGGTGACTTTCCACTCAACCGCCGAGGGGTTGGTCTCACGCGGCCTCCTCTGGGGAGGTTAGTTCTTCTCACACTGCTTTGCTGTGATTTGTTTCCAGGTATAGCTCCACAGCCATATTCTCTTTGGGGATAGGGAATTTTTCTTGTTCATCTTCGTGACCTTGGACTTGAGCACTGAAAACTACAAGGCACTTCAAACATACTTGCAGACTCAGTGCACTATTTAAATTGTAAGTTTATCCCAAGGGTACGAAAGTTTCCATCCATATTTTCAGTGCCTTTAACTGAACCAATTTCTATGAGCCAGGAGAACCATCGACATGCCTAACTAAAATAATGAACATAAACCTGCTTGGATACCACAGTAGTTACTATAATGCTCTCTTTTTTGACAGTTTTGGATGAAAGAGAAGGGGAACGGGGAAGGAATTACGTCGGGCAAATGGTAGCTCTGTTTCCCCCATCCAGGAATCAGAATCAGAGCATAAATGTGGTACAGCCTTATGCATATAAAAGGTCATTTCCTGCAGGCACACATCATAAGCACAGAATAAAATATACACTCCTGCAGGCTCTAATTTCATATTTATGAAGTTTTTATAGATTCTGTAATAGAGACGATGCCTAAAGTTTTGCCAAGGTGTGAACAATATTTTATAGCACGTGGATGTATCCACCACTATTCTTCAGACGTGAGAGTAGAAACATAAATAGTTGAAACATTTTCTGATGAAAGCCTAGACTCTCCTGGGCATGAATGACATGCCTTGCCATATGCTGTTAGACACCCTGATATGTATTATCCCATTTAATGCTTCTAAAACCTGCTAAGGTAGAACTCATCATGTTTTCAGTATGAGGGGACTGGGACCCATATCCGTGCTCACAGTGCTAATAAGTGAGGGGATGTCAGGGACAGATTATCCTGCCTCTAGAAACACCTCTCTGCCAGATTCTTCTCCTCATTTATGGGATGTCCGTCTTTTGTCTTTCCTTTTTTTTTTTTTTTTACCAGACATCCTTTTTGTAAATGCAGCGCGTACCATCTTTTTGGCTATTCGCTTCATGAACATGTTTTTCCATAGTCCAGTTTGGTCACTTTTACTCGTCTCTTGTGGCGAACAAATGCTTCCCGGCATCTATAATAGAGACGCATATATTTCCATCTATCTGCATACGGCGAACGGAAACTCCAGCCCATCGGGGGGATCACTTTGAGTAATCTGTCCTCTTGCATAGAGACGAGGACAGACGGAGCACCGTCCCGCGATGGCCCGCCCCGGGAGTCCCCTCTGACCTTCGAGCCGGCCGCCGCCCTTCCTCCAGGGTGGGGCTCCCGTGTGCTTGTTGTCCTGGAGGGAGATGTCACATGTCTGCCCCCAAAACAAGCCCTTACGCACCACAGCTTCGCTACCAGTACCCACACACTAGAAACCCCCATGTGGCAATGCCGGGAGCCAGGACACCCAGGTTCTGAGCTTTGCCCTTCACCAGCTGTGTGACTGCACATGTGGTTTTTCCTTCTGTCTGGTCTTACTATCCGCCTCTGTAAATGTGGCTCGTTCTCAAGGGGGGTCCTGGGTCCAGCAGCATCAGCATCTCCTGGGAGGTTGTTAGAAACGCACGTTATTCCACCCGACCCCCAGCCTACTGCATCAGAGCCTCTGGCGCGGGGCCGGCAGGGAGGATTTCCACAGGTCCCCCGAATGACTCCCATGCGTGACAATGTCTGACAACCACTCACCTGGACCAGGGCCCAGCAAACTACAACCCGTGTGCCAAATCCACCCTACTCCCTTCTTGTAAATAAAGTTTTATTGGAACACAGCCACACAAAAAATACCTCTCAGATAGCCAGGTGAGGAATCTCTCAATGTAGCCTGAATAAAATGCTTTATCCCGGCATTAAAAAAAAAAAAAAAAAATCCACTACGCCCCAAATCTTCTTTCAATTTCAAAATCCACAGAAACAGGGACACAATTTCTCTTGCAAATGCAAGTGAGAAAGTCAGACACAGAGCACCGATGGTGAGACACTGAAAACTAAATTTTGACTTACAGATAATTCAGTGAGCCCTGTCATTGAGATGGGTGCTTTGATTATGAGGGAAAAGAATAAGACAATGACATCCATGCATAGTCTTATTACGTTGCAATTACCCCACACCTAAGAAAGCAGGCACAGAGCGCCAACGTAGGGGTCACAGAGCTGGGTCCTAAGGGTTATTCTGCCCGCCCACCGTTAACCATTTATGGAATGACCTCTCTCAGGAATTAGAAGGACAGCAAAAGACGTGAAAGCAAACCAGAAACAAACACACACAATGACAATGTCCTTTAGGGATTCTTGAGTGAAAACAGCACTTGAGCATAGCTATACAAAGATGATCTAGGCTGTTCAAGAAAAAAACAAACACAGAAACTTGCCATGGGCCACCTTTCCAGCGGCTCCTTCTCAGCTTCATTGCCTACTCTTCCTCATCCACGTGGCCAGTAATTCTCGGCGTTCTCAGACCCCGGCTCTGTGTCTCCTGGATTATGGAGCTCGTCCTCCTACCCTTTGCCTCCCAACAGAATCCCATATCCGTGTGTCCCAGCCCATCTCTCTGGAGAACTCCCAAGACTGTACATCCTCCTGCCTAATTAGCATAATCCACTTAGATGCCTCAGTGGAATTTCAGCCTGAACAAGGCCCCGCACTGGATTCTTGGGCCTCTCCCTTCTCCCTGTCCATTGCTCCAGCCTGACCACACACTCATAGATCCAGGACTCATGCTACCTGGGCTTCAACCAGCACGTGGTTCTCTCTCTCATTGCTCCCCTCCCGACCTGAAGTCTACCGTAAATTCCTGCCTAGGTGACTCTCTAGATGCCCCCGGTTCGGGGAAGAGGGTGTGGCTGCCGGAAGCTTGGGGAGGGAGACACACATTCGAGAAAAGAACCACAAAGACTTTGGTGATTATTCAGGGTCATTCCTCTCTCTCCCCAACACCTCCTTGCACAGTGAGGGCAGGAAGAAAATCCGCTTGCTTTGGCTCTGTCTGTTCCGCGTGGTAAATGCACAGGAAACGTTGGTTGAATTAAATCAGTGGTTCTCAACTGGGGACAGTTTTATCCCCCAGGGCACATTTATGGAATCTAAAAAATACAACAAACTAGTGAATATAATAAAGAAGCAGACTCATAGATACAGAGAACAAAATAGTCGTTACCAGTGGGGAGGGGAGGAGGGGCAACATAGGGGTAGGAGATTAAGAGGTACAAACTGGATATTATGTATAAAATAAATGAGCTACAAGGATATATTGTACAACACGGGGAATGTAGCCAGTATTCTATAATAACTATAAATGGAGTATAATCTTTAAAAATTGTGAATCGCTATATTGTACACTTGTAACTTACATAATATTGTGCAGCAACAATACGTCAACTAAATAAAAAGATGCCTATGCATCTTTACCCAGGCAAAACAGAATGAAAAGTAAAGTAAAACAAACATCCCACAATGCCCAGGACAGCCCCACATACTAAAGACTTATCTGGGCACTGTTTTTTCCCCATTTAACAGACACCATGAGGTTAGACAGACGGAAACAATGATCCCGTCTTGAAAGGTGGGAGAATTCAGCCGCTGTGAAGTTCAATATCTTTTCTAAGACCTCCGCGAAAAACACAGCACAGAACCGTGTCTGCCGATTCCAGATTTGCACTCCCTTCCCTGGGAGCCTTCCAGCGGGGAGAGAAGTTCAGTCAGATGGAGAAACTCAAAGCGAAAAGGGCCCCCATGCTGTGAGGAGGCATCAGATTGTCTGAGTTTGCCCTGATTACCAGCCGTGGTCTGTATACACACGTGTGTGCTGCGTCCCTGGTGTGTGCATGTGAATGTTTCCTGCAGCTCAGTCTTCTTGACACTCCTTTGTGTGTCATTAATTCTGGAGCCTTTGGGATCACATTGTTTCAGACAATTCCCTAACATCAAAATAATCAGTGAAGAAATACGAATTACAATATTGAAATAATGAACGCATTCCCCCTGAATTAATTCTCGCAGATATCATTAAGATGGCACAAAAGAAAGAAAGTCGATCTTGTCTCCCTCGAAGCCATGGCTCTGCGAGGTGATGTGAAGGGCTGTGCAATTATCTGGCCGATTGATCGGTGGAGACTGTCATCTATGGATCTCAGGCGCCCCAGCCTATCTCTCTTCTCTCCTCGCACGTAAATCCCTCAGCAGCGTAAGCCAGGATCGTGCCGTCTCCTTGGCCAGTGAAGACATGCGTCAAACTCGGACAAATGTAAATCTTGTATCAAAATTTTAGGAATTAGCCTGTTGCTAAGAGAGAAATTCGGCATGAGGTTGGATTCCCCTAAGGCAGCCTTCAAAAGAGGGCCACCACTGTCCTTCTGTGGTCCCTCACCTGCCTTTCTTCCCATGCTTCCCCTGACTGACGTGAAGGGATGATGAGGTGGGCGGTTTGCTGTCCTTATTGCCTAAAAACCGAAAGACGTGTCTCATCTTTGCTTTGTCTTTGCCTCCATTTCCCACTTCTTTTCTGTAACTATCCCCCCCTGCAAGAGGATATAACAAATGTCTCGTCGCCTGTCCCCTCCTCCAGTCTCGCTTTCCCCACGAGTGAAGTGGGGAGCAGTCCTTCGTCCACCAGCTGGCATTCTGAGGCCCCTTTTGCACAAGAGGGAAGTCAAGTGCTGTGAGGCTGGAGTGTCTCACGTCAGCTCGGAGGCTGGAGGAGGGTGGTCTTTCCACTCGCACCGTCTGAGGCTCAACCTCCTGCCTGTACAGTGTGTACCGTCGTTGGCCTTCGTCCTGTGATCACAATGGGGGCTGGGGGGCTTTTGTGTAGTAAAGGGAAGATGTGAAGCACAGACCAATGGCTGTGATGGTTGAGCGCAGTACTACCAGGGAAGTAAACATACACAAACACACCCCCGGACAGTCCTGCTTGAGCCTCTCATTGCTGATCTGTTCATCGTCAAGAGTCTGAGGACAAGGAAGAAGTGCATCAGTGCTACCCAGTGTTGCCTTCACCGCCCCCCCCTTAACACTCTCCACTTGCTCCCATGTCTTTTTCCTTCTTATGCCATGCCCTCTCCTCGGTGGCCACCAGATCGCTGCTTTCCCCTCACTTTGAAATCAAATCACCACCAGGAGACACACAGCACCACCTACTAACGGGTGTAATTAATTGTGGCCGCAGAAAAAAAGGGCTTCTGCATATTTGAAATTACTTACGAAGAGGTGCATGCCAACCTACAGCAGGAGGTGATTCAGACCAGGGCTTCTTCTGTTGTCGAAAAGAGACCCTCTGGGGGGATTCAGGATGCCAATGCCCAGAAGAGAATGAACTAGTTCTTATGGAGAAAGTCGCCTGTCATAATGCACGAGGCACTGGACGGGCTGCCGCATCTCTTTTCTTTTTTGGCAAAATCAATAAACAATTTAAATAAACAATGACACTTCCCACCCGTCAGCATGTCCTTTTTTTCCTTCTTCCCCCCCCCCACCCCCCGACCCCATCCTTCCTAAGACTCCTCCTCGTCCCGACCAGCAGTAATTAGTTCTGTATCTATGGGGGCAACAACGTATCTCCTTTGGTTTATGACCACCTTTCTTTGCATTGGTTCCCATAGAGAAGTGTGGGCTGGGACATCGCGACAGTCTTCTGGGAGACACCAGTTTCGACCGTGTAACAGAGGGCTGACTTTTTAACCCCTTGGCCTAGGTGGTATCTGGGCCCAAAGGCAGTGTGTGTGTGTAGGGCTCTTTGCGGAGAACGGTGGCCCGGAAGGAAAGGACACTGTGTGGGCATTTCATGTTCTTTCCTTTCTCAGCAAGTGCAGGGCGGGGTTATGTTAAATTCAGCTCCTTGTTCTCATTCCCCTGGGGCCTCATCAGACAAGGCTTGTGTCCTGGGGTCAAACAGCAGGTCCGTGCTGGCTTTCTCTGCAGTTCGACCTCCCCATCCGTCAGCTCCCAGCCGGAAGGCAGGGGCCATGTGGAAGTGGCTGCAGGAAGCTTGCTTCCCCTGCCACCCCCCACGGGGGTCCCTGGCAAAGACGGACAGGGCACAGAGGGAGAGATGCTGAGGCAAGCGCGCCTTGTGACTTTAGGCAGGTCTGGGTTGTTAATGAGAAATGGACCCTGGTCCTTGCGCAGAGGCCCGCGTAATTGACCACCAGAGCCGCTTGAGGGATGAGCATCGATCAGCCACACTTGGAGGCGGGCTTGCGATCACTGTCATGTGAGGCCTCATTAACAGAGGCCTGCTTGCTGAATTAGATGGAACTTAGTGCCACCGAAATTAATGTGATGCTGTCTGAGCATCCTTCACCTAACGGTGGAAAATCAAGTTTAAGTGGTAGGAAACAGCACTCCCACTGAGAGCGGAAACATTTCAGAGGGGAAAAGAAGGAAACTTTTTAAAGTTTGCAGGGGAGAGGCCGACAAACAAATACTTTGTGTTTCTAATTATGGCTCAGAGCCAATTTTTACATATATTAACTAGATGTTACCTGAAAGAGCTAATGTTAGGGACTGTTAGTTATGGTGACTATTTTCTTTTATTTTTCCTCTAATGAGGGTTAAGACTTTTCTCCCGTTAGATAAAGATAGTAGGGAACACAGATTTACCATGATTTGCTAGCATCAGGAAATCTAATAAATGGAAGTTTGTCATTTAACCCTTTGAGAGGCAGAGTGGGGAGGATTGTTTCGAAGTTTTGACTTAGACTAGAATCAGAAAGAAGAGAGTTTAATCAACTATCTGGCTGTTTCAGATGCCAGACGTGTTTTTGCATCTGCAATATGTATAGAATATACTACTTCCTACTGAATTCCAGTTTTTCAGTGAAGCAACTTTTTAATTAAGTAGCTCTCCTCTGTTAGAATTTCAGAGACTTTACCAAAAACAAAAACAAAACAAAAAACAAACCCTAGTCTTCTGTATAGCACTCTTCAAATACGTATCCATTTCATCTTTCTTGAGAAACTAATTAAGAAATAATTATTCCTAAAATCATATTAATGAACGGACTATAAATAATTTGTGGATCATAGTTTTAAAGCCCAATTCTTAAAAAGCTTTGATGGAATAAAAATCTTTTTTTGAAAAATCAACATATGTCCAATTTCTATTTCTCTCTTCCCAAGACATTTTTAGAAATGAAATACGCAGAGTCTTACCCTGTTTATTCCAAGGCTTGTTTGATAGCGAAATATACTATTCATCTTTTGGTTTAGTAATGTGTTTGAACATAAAGAAATAAAGACCTTAAAAAATCTTCAGCGGTGTCTTGAATATCAAGAGGTCATTGATCTTAAAATACCTTATTTATTTTGCAAGTTTAGCCAAGTGTGTTATGAATTTTTTCTAAAAGACATAGGTCTATTCAAACCACTAAAACTATCACCTCATGAGTCTACACTTTCTCTAAGTCCTTTAGGTAAATAAGAATGAAATGTCATAGTAAAGAATCATCATTGTGAACTGAAAATCTGTTTTTATAGGAACAAGAGTAAAGTTTTACAGTTAACCACATAGCACGTCTCTGGTTCATCTGTTTTACATCTTATTTTAGCCACATAAACTGATCACTTGGAGATTGCTCCATAATCATACTGACATGCTTTATTTTTTAAATGCTTGCATGGCATTTTATTGAATGGGTATACCGTAATTTTCTTCACCATTATTCTATTGGTGGACATTTAAATTACTTCCAAACTTGTATTGCTATGAATAATCATGCAATAAATATTCTTGTCATATCCCATGAGCCAGAAACAAACTGTTTAATAACTATTGCTTTAAAATATGATTTCATATCTATGAGGCATCATTTTCCCCCTTAATTAACTTTCTTTTCCTGAATCTTACTGGCTTTTTGGCATGTTTTTTCCCCCCTCCTGTGAATCTTAGAATCAGCTTGTCTAGTTCAGACAAAATTTGATTACTTTATCTTTTTCTCAAGTGTGAATGTGGACATGTGAGAATATGAAAAAATAAAATATCCACTGATACTCCCATTTTGAAAGATTCTGCATTGTAATACATTGGCTATAATATCTGCAAGAGTGGGGTTACACCAACTGATGAGTTGTGCACACAGGACGAGTACAGTAGTCTCACCATCAATGTCACTGACACCAGTTTCATTGAACACCAACGTCAACTAATGTGTGAAGTACTGAATACTTCTCATCTAAGCCATAGTCTTGTTACTGAACCAAACTTGTGTCTGCTCGCCTGCGTGCAGTAAAGCCAATCTCCTGACACCAGGTCGTGGTGAAGGCAAGTGCAGTGTTTCTTGCAGGCACCAACCAAGGAGTCAGGTAGCTGGTGTTTAAAAGGCCCAAACTCTCCTGATGGCCTTCAGGGAAAGGTTTTTAAAGGCAGGGTGAGGAAGGGGGGTTGCGGGCCGTGTGATCAGCTGGTGGACACTCTTCTGATTGGTTGGTGGTGAGGTCATCGGGAGTCGGCATCATCGACCTTCTGGTTCCAGCTGGTCTGGGGTCTGTGTCCTGGTGGGCAGCATGCAGTTAACTTCTCCCACCTGGTGGGGGTTTCAGTATCTGCAAAACAGCTCAAAGGACGTAGCTCAGAATATGATCTGTAACCCTGAGCCAGAACTAAAGGTCCTTCACTTTGTTTAGTGGCTAAACTATTATTATTTTCTCTAGCTTGACTGTTTTCCTTTGCTTCTTCATTTTCTCACTTCTCTGATTAAATTTGCTCTTTGGAACTCAGAGAAGCCCTCATAGGCTAAAGCTTTTCTACAAACAAGGGTTGGGAGACACAAGGGGTTGTCTGTCCCCAAGAAGGCCCCAAAGGGTCCTGCTTGGTTTCAGTCCCCATATTTTTATCTTGTTCCTAACGTAGAGGATGGTGTTGGTGATGTTATCACTTAGTTATCTACCGTGGTGTAACAAAGCAACACACAGTGGAGTGGCTTACAGTAACACGTGTTCATTTTCTCACAGTCTCTGTGGCTCGGTAGCCTTGGAGTGGCTGAGCTGGGTATTTCTGCGTCAGGGTATCCGATGATGTCAGCTGGGAATACAGTGATTTGCATGGCTGTTGGCTGGAGGTCACAGTTCCTCACTGTCTGCTAGGAGAAGGTTTCATATACTCGACATGCTGCCTTCCCCATGGGGCTGCCTGAGTGTCCTTACGTGGCAGCTGCTGGCTTTCTTCAGCAGGAGTGAACCAAGACAGAGAGCAAGACAGAAACCACAATGCACTTTATGACCTCGGGAAGCAGGCACCATCGCCATATAAACAATAGTGTCCTATGGGTCAAACAAGCCCACTGTGAAAGAGTGCAGGGAAGATGTATATGAGGGTGTGAAAAGCAGGGGCAGAGATCGTTGGGGGCTGTGTAGAGCAGCTAACAGCCGCTTGAAGAACTGACACTTTGAGTTCTCACTCTGGAGCCAAAGACAGATGAGTTTTAATCAAATTTTCAATTGCATACAGTCTAGTGAATTCCTTTTATAATTCGGTCTCATCACCAATATGTGCAATTTAGTGTGTATGATGACCACCATTAAGAAGGTGGTCACTCAGATAACCTTTAGGGTGACTCTAACTGCAGTCTCTTAATTTATCAAGTTCTTTTTCCTTTATTTTTAGCATAATTCTTTTAACATTTCAACAATTTAATTTTTTTCCTCCTCCATAGTTAACTCCTCATTTAGGTTGAAAATTATTTCCCTAAACCAACAGAGTTCAAATTGTTTCTCTCAAAGGCACCAGAGATTATACAATCTGCTATGTACCCGATAGAGCTACACGGTGAACATTTGCAACAATCTGGAGGAATACGTCCTTTGCACTAGACACATCTCACCCATTTATAAGATCTCTGCTTTGTTCCAGAAAGCTCAGGTGAGGTGAATAACTTTGGAATGATTGAGTGATATGGCTTCCTGTCCTCTTTAATTTCTCTCTCTCTCTCTCTCTCTCTGTCTTATTTGGTCTTTGATTACAAACATACACATATCAGTACAGAATCTAGAAAGACTTGGATGCGCCAGTGATTCTGCCAGATGTAAACTACAAAATATAACATGTCTTAAAGTGAATTCTTTACTCAATTCTGTATGCCCAAAGTAGGAGAGTTGAGCTAATAGATCGGTGGAAACTAACTGGTTAGAAAACTTAAAAACAATTTGGTGGAGGAAGCACTTTAGGGTGTTTTACCATATTGTCCAGGAAACTTTGGATCTTTCTTTTTATTCGTTCTTCTCCATCCATAACTTGATCGCTCTTAAGTAATAACTTTAGTCCAAAATATCAGTCATAACAAAGGGACTCGCTGAAAATTACTGCTCATCAACACACATACGTGCATGCGCACACACACACACACGCTCTGTGAACCTAATTAAAGCAAACTATCATCAATTTCCATCCCTTAGGCATCTCTAATGATATAAAAAGTGTCACAGTTGATAGGCAATAATAGCCTTCCATTCAGGGCTTCTTATGGTCTACAAAGCTGGCACTCACGCAATGAATAAGACATTGACTTGGGATTGCTAATGATGTTGAATCACTGAGCTTCACTTCTTTTCATAGAGGTTATAGTAGCAATTAACTTCACAATTCAGATGGTCAAGATGACTCACCGTTGAAAGCCGCTAAGTTGTCTGAACATCAATTTTCTTTTAGGACTGTACTGGAAAGCTCTAAAGCAGCAGTGAAACCTGCTGTTGGGAATAGTAAAGCTCTCATGTTGAGGAAGGAGACTGACCCATGGGGAGTTTCTCACCCCATTTTTCATGGGGACTGAAGAGTCATTATGTCTCAATTTTTGACGTATTCTAGGCTCTATTATACCTTTAAATAATTTTCTTATTCTAGAAGTCACATTAAAAAGGTGTGGGGAGACAATTCATCTGGGATCTCTTGCATTTCTGCATCAATTGCAAGCAGAGGTAGTGACGGCCTTTATTCTGGGCTCTCTTTTCAAGGATGTGTTACCAAACACAAGTTTGTGTGCCACACGCACAGTGAGGCCAAGCAAACCAAAATGTTGCAGTTTGGAGCAGAGAAAGGTTTATTGCAGGGCCAAGCAAGGAGAACGGGTAGCTCGTGCTCAAAACCCCCAACTCCCTGATGGTTTGGGGGGAAAAGTTTTTATCTGCAAAATTTGGGGTGAGGGCTGCAGGGCACGTGACCTTCTTCTGATTGGTTGGTGAGGTAACAGGGCAGTGTTCCAGGAATCTTGTTCTCAGCCTAAAGTTGCCATCTTCCACCTGGGTGGGAGCTTTAGTTCCTGCAAAAGAACTCAAAGATATTGTTATGTATATTCCTTGAGGAGGAACCAGCACCCTGCCCCAAGGCTGCGCTATTGCGTCTTGACTGCTCCTCTCTTCTTTCTGCATCCCCTCCCTTCCCTGATTAGTAACTGTTTGAATCTGCCCTTTGGAACTCAGGGAGATCTAGGAGGCTGAAACCTTTATCCTGCAAATAAGAAATGGGGGACAGGAAAAGGCTTTTGTGCCCAGGAGCCCCACAGGGTCCTGCTCAGATGTTTGTATAGCTAACAGCTTTGGAAGGTAGACAGGGTCTTCCTCTAAAGCAAATGGCAGCCTTGCTTTATTTATTGCTTATTACACTCCCCATTTAATGAAGACAATGTCTTCCTCTATTGTTACAATCAGACAGGTGTATGGCCTATTATCAGTGTTCTGGCCTATTATCACGTCCCCTTTGGCCTATTGTCACGTTCCCTAAGCACAGGGTCCCTCTCCCATCACACAATCCACTGTGTGTGCAGGCATCACCCAGCCCTCTTCATGTTTCCTGTGGGGACCAGCACAAACACTGCTGCTCTGCTTCCTGCTGTCACTGTGAGAACAGACAGTCTTTTGCCTCTGACCCAGGAGCCTCTTGTCTTCTGCCATCATCTGTGAAGCTCTGGTAGGCTGGCTTGTTGGAATGGAACCACGCTAACATCTCAGATCCTTCACCGTTCTTAACAAAGGACTCCAGCTGAAGAACAGGGAGAAATAAAATGATGTCAATCCTATATGAATATAAATGTGCTCTTTAAGCCAGCTTCTATAGAGGAAGAAACATGTCCTCTAGCAGCTAGGTTCTTCCCTGCTGTGACTGATAACCTCATACTTCATACGTTTTTCATTCGATGCTGGTCAAGCCCCCAAGTTGCTGGTGAGGCAGTGGAGGGTAGGGATGGTAGCAGGGAGTGCAGTAGATAGAAGCAGGTCAGGGGAAGGAGAGAAGGTATATGCACACTGGGGTCACATGGCATCCAACAGTATTTTTAAGGTCGGGCCAGTTTCACTTTCTTTCTAACCAGTACTGGTGTTTCTGGGGTTTAAGGCTTCCCAACTCCATCACTCTGTATTAATTTGTCTGCTGTTACTCATAACAATCTCTACTGTCCAGCCTGGCCACAGTCCAAGTGGGCATCTAGGCAGCCAGTGGCCTTTTCTCTAGGGGGTAGTCCTCCACAGCAGCGATGTGGACGAGAAGAACGGGTAGGATGACGTAGATATACAGCAGGGATGCGGACGAGAAGAACGGGTAGGATGACGTAGATATACAGCAGGGATGCGGACGAGAAGAACGGGTAGGATGACGTGGGTATACAGCAGTGATGTGGACGAGAAGAACGGGTAGGATGACGTAGATATACAGCAGGGATGCGGACGAGAAGAACGGGTAGGATGACGTGTGTATACAGCAGGGATGCGGACGAGAAGAACGGGTAGGATGACGTGGATACACAGCAGGGATGCGGACGAGAAGAACGGGTAGGATGACGTGGATATACAGCAGGGATGCGGACGAGAAGAACGGGTAGGATGACGTGGGTATACAGCAGGGATGCGGGCGAGAATGAACGCGTAGGATGACGTGGGTACACAGCAGGGATGCGGACGAGAAGAACGGGTAGGATGACGTGGGTATACAGCAGGGATGCGGGCGAGAATGAACGCATAGGATGACGTGGGTACACAGCAGGGATGCGGGCGAGAAGAACGCATAGGATGACGTGGGTATACAGCAGGGATGCGGACGAGAAGAACGGGTAGGATGACGTGGGTATACAGCAGGGATGCGGACAAGAAGAACGGGTAGGATGACGTGGATATACAGCAGGGATGCGGACGAGAAGAACGGGTAGGATGACGTGGATATACAGCAGGGATGCGGACGAGAAGAACGGGTAGGATGACGTGGGTATACAGCAGGGATGCGGACGAGAAGAACGGGTAGGATGACGTGGATACACAGCAGGGATGCGGACGAGAAGAACGGGTAGGATGACGTGGATATACAGCAGGGATGCGGACGAGAAGAACGGGTAGGATGACGTGGGTATACAGCAGGGATGCGGGCGAGAATGAACGCATAGGATGACGTGGGTACACAGCAGGGATGCGGACGAGAAGAACGGGTAGGATGACGTGGGTATACAGCAGGGATGCGGGCGAGAATGAACGCATAGGATGACGTGGGTACACAGCAGGGATGCGGGCGAGAAGAACGCATAGGATGACGTGGGTATACAGCAGGGATGCGGACGAGAAGAACGGGTAGGATGACGTGGGTATACAGCAGGGATGCGGACGAGAAGAACGGGTAGGATGACGTGGATATACAGCAGGGATGCGGACGAGAAGAACGGGTAGGATGACGTGGATATACAGCAGGGATGCGGACGAGAAGAACGGGTAGGATGACGTGGGTATACAGCAGGGATGCGGGCGAGAATGAACGCATAGGATGACGTGGGTACACAGCAGGGATGCGGACGAGAAGAACGGGTAGGATGACGTGGGTATACAGCAGGGATGCGGGCGAGAATGAACGCATAGGATGACGTGGGTACACAGCAGGGATGCGGACGAGAAGAACGGGTAGGATGACGTGGGTATACAGCAGGGATGCGGACGAGAAGAACAGGTAGGATGACGTAGATATACAGCAGGGATGCGGACGAGAAGAACGGGTAGGATGACGTGGGTATACAGCAGGGATGCGGACGAGAAGAACGGGTAGGATGACGTGGGTATACAGCAGCGATGCGGACGAGAAGAACGGGTAGGATGACGTGGGTATACAGCAGGGATGCGGACGAGAAGAACGGGTAGGATGACGTGGGTATACAGCAGGGATGCGGACGAGAAGAACGCGTAGGATGACGTGGGTATACAGCAGGGATGCGGACGAGAAGAACGGGTAGGATGACGTGGATATACAGCAGGGATGCGGACGAGAAGAACGGGTAGGATGACGTGGGTATACAGCAGCGATGCGGACGAGAAGAACGGGTAGGATGACGTGGGTATACAGCAGGGATGCGGACGAGAAGAACGGGTAGGATGACGTGGGTATACAGCAGGGATGCGGACGAGAAGAACGCGTAGGATGACGTGGGTATACAGCAGGGATGCGGACGAGAAGAACGGGTAGGATGACGTGGGTATACAGCAGGGATGCGGACGAGAAGAACGGGTAGGATGACGTGGATATACAGCAGGGATGCGGACGAGAAGAACGGGTAGGATGACGTGGGTATACAGCAGCGATGCGGACGAGAAGAACGGGTAGGATGACGTGGGTATACAGCAGGGATGCGGACGAGAAGAACGGGTAGGATGACGTGGGTATACAGCAGGGATGCGGACGAGAAGAACGCGTAGGATGACGTGGATATACAGCAGGGATGCGGACGAGAAGAACGGGTAGGATGGCGTGGGTATACAGCAGGGATGCGGACGAGAAGAACGGGTAGGATGACGTGTGTATACAGCAGGGATGCGGACGAGAAGAACGGGTAGGATGACGTGGGTATACAGCAGGGATGCGGACGAGAAGAACGCGTAGGATGACGTGGATATACAGCAGGGATGCGGACGAGAAGAACGGGTAGGATGACGTGGGTATACAGCAGGGATGCGGACGAGAAGAACGGGTAGGATGACGTGGGTATACAGCAGCGATGCGGGCGAGAAGAACGGGTAGGATGACGTGGGTACACAGCAGGGATGCGGACGAGAAGAACGGGTAGGATGACGTAGATATACAGCAGGGATGCGGACGAGAAGAACGGGTAGGATGACGTGTGTATACAGCAGCGATGCGGACGAGAAGAACGGGTAGGATGACGTGGATATACAGCAGCGATGCGGACGAGAAGCACGGGTAGGATGACGTGGGTATACGGCAGCGATGCGGACGAGAAGAACGCATAGGACGACGTGGGTACACAGCAGCAATGCGGGCGAGAAGCACGGGTAGGACGACGTGGGTATAAAACGACATCCGTGATTGCTCAGCCGGGATGCGGACGAGAAGCACGGGTAGGACGACGTGGGTATAAAACGACATCCGTGATTGCTCAGCCGGGATGCGGACGAGAAGCACGGGTAGGACGACGTGGGTATAAAACGACATCCGTGATTGCTCAGCCGTGCTCGGCTCATCTGTGTCTCGCTTCTAGCTGGGCTTTCCCTGCCACAGTGTGCTCGCACTGCAGACTGAGTGATGTGGGCAAACCCTCCAGTCGCCTCTCTTTCCACCCCGTACACGATGCAAGCTCGTTCCCAAGACCCCAGGGCTCCCAGTGGCCCCCCCTACCCTGCCCACCTCTTGAGCCGGCTGCCTTTCTACCTCCCTTGCTCAGTAGCCTCCGACCTTACCATCCTTGCTTCTTTTCTGTTGACAGACAAGACCGCCTTCCCCAGGCTCTGCTTCCACCTGGTGCCGCTCCTCATGACGAGAGTTTAGGTGTCCTCTCTCCAGGGAAACCTGCCCTGACCACTTGTCCAGAGTGTTTCTCTATCTGCCAGCTTTGCACCATTCTCAGTCTCCTCACCCGTGTGACTCGTTCCATTTCTACGTTGTACACTCCCTCTCACACTAAACAGTACGCAATATAAATTATGTTGTTCATGTATCTATTTGTTTGTTCGTTGTTTGCTCCTCCTATAGTGATTAGGCTTCATAAGAGCAACTTTATCTGTCCTGCCCTCTCCCCAGCGCTTAGAACACGGAGTTGGTGCTCACTGAGTATTTGTGGAATGAAGGTTTAATTCTTTTCCTATGAAGTAGGATAAGTAAAAATTTGAGGCTACACATAAACTAGTTTTTTTGTTTTTTGTTTTTCTCTCATAAGCACAAGTTTTAGGAAAAAAATCATACTGGCCAAAGCGTAGAAAACATTAGTCTGCTTCAAGATTTATAAATGTAACTTTTCCCAAGCTTTTGGCAATAACTACAGAAAATCTGCTTGAGTCCAATGATTAAAATGAAAGCAAACAGTTGACCAATAAGTATATAATACGTTCAAGTATCAAAGAAAATTAGTCGTGAGAAGAACGTCATTAATGACCATACTGTTCCGTTCTCGGCAAGTAAGAAATAATGTTCCAAGTCTTGCTCTCAGGTTATCATGCTATAAACATGAGAAAATTGTGTAAAAGAGTTTCAGGGAAAAATAATTACCTACAGTTACATGAAGGATTGTGTAGCAGAGGAAAAATAATTTTCCCTCCACCCTTCTGAGTTCTCTTCTGAGACCCCTGTAATAAAAGACAACTTAATGAGAAACACACAGAAGTTCGTTTCCTGCCTAGCTCATGTCCACATGGGGGATACCCAGGGGCAAATGGGCAGCTCCCCCAGGCAGCTTTTGGGGAAGGCAAGGTGGGACATGAGCCTCTTTGGGGAGAGTAAATGGTTTTAGGAGAGATGATGGGGCCTTAGAAGGATGGATGGGAGGGGGGACTGTTTGTGACGAAGTGTGTCTGGGTGTGGTGTGGACCACACCTCAGTGTCTGCATCTGTCCTCTCTACGCTGCAGACGTACGTGACTATGTCTCTAGACTCCTGTCCCGTGATGGGAGTCAAGGCTGCCAGGTTGATGACACTCCCATGAGGGGACTGATGACATCTGGGTTCCTTTGGGAGGATCTGTCTTTAGGAGATAAAGGGGGGTTTAGAGAAAGCCTCTCCCTGCATTTGCTGTTTTCCAAGTGCCTACAGCTCAAAATCATCAATATACCAAAGTGGCGTATTTTGGGATGGCACGTCCTGAACCCCTGCTGGTACATTTGCGGGCAGCAAATCCTGAACCCCTATACTCACATCTTGGGGTGACACATCCTGACCCCCTACAGATACATTTGAGGGCACCACACCTGAACCCCTACACTCACATCTTGGGGTGACACGTCCTGAACCCCTACACTCACATCTTGGGGTGACACGTCCTGAACCCCTACACTCACATCTTGGGGTGGCATGTTCTGCTCCCCTTCAACTGCATCATTTGGATTGGATTCAGCGCTAATTCCACAGCATGTTAGAAAATAATAATATTCCACAGCACAAAAAGCAAAACCGAATATGACAATAACAGATCATGAAATGGGGACATTCTCTCCAACCATGAGACATACTTTGTTTCTTCCCCAGCTCTCTACCTAAATAAAGAGTTTGCCCTGCGATGCATTTTGCTAGGTGATCTGTGCTGACGCTCACAGCTACCAGTATGAGACACGGAGATGCTTCAGTTTATATCTAGACACCAGCCCAAGGTCGAAAGGCCGCATGTTCGTTTGAGGCCAGAGCAAGGAGTTGCACGTTCTCTTGTCATAATTCACGTTGCATTTCGTTTTAGGCTATTCAAGATTCTGACGACATGTTGGTGGATTCATGCGTGGATACTCGAGCAGCCACCAAATCATTTCTGAGCTCTGTCTCCTGAGAGGAAGTCACATAAACCAGGTAAACTGAACAAAAATTGACCAGTGACATGGTGATGGACCATTGTGGTCATCTTGCAGTGTGAATCCATGAGAGAGAGAGAGATGGGATGGGATGGAAATAGTCTGTTGGAAGTGCCCCCCATCACAGGACAGAGGAGGAAGTTGAGAAAAACATGGGTTTTAAAAGGAATATAACAGGTTTCTGTTGACTTAACAAGATGTAGGAGGTGGTGGTAGGATGTTTTCTAAGATGCTAAGGAACAAGTCCAAGCAATAAGATGGATGTGATTGAATGCAGCCTCCAGAGAAAAGCAGCAGTAAAGGCGCACAGGTGGGCAGGTGAGGGATGCCCAACGTTTAGTGGATTGGATGCTTTAACCTGGTGTCCAGAAGAGTGCACACTCCTGCCCTGCTCGGGAGGCTACAGGTGCAGGCACTCGAAGTGGCAAAGAGTGTTTGAAATATTTACAATCAGAGCTAAGTCTTCTGACAGCAGGACTCCCCAGGAAGGTGGGTGCTGTTTCAGACAAAAGGAATCAGAGTCTGTACACAGTAACAGGAAGTGTTCACCCGGGCCGTGTCTTATTCTTTTCTTTCCCTTTGTTTCTTTCATTTAGTTCTTCCCTTCTTTCTTTCTCTTTTCTTTCTTTCGAGCATCTGCTGGGAATTTCACTCAGGGAAGCCATGCAGCTTCTTATAGTGTGTCTTGTACAGATGTACTATGCTTGACGTGGGAATCATGCTATTAATAGTAAGTGCCTTGTCTGTTTCTCTGCTGAATGTCTGTTTCTGCATCAAGTTTCTTAAACTCCAAGACCGAGGCCCTGAGCATGTCTCTTCTACCGTCATGTCCCAGGGGCCAAGCGTTTTGTTGGGCACATAGTAGATGATTAATAAAGAGTTATTGAAGAATGCATTGAAATGTGAAACGGCCTTGAGTTGACTCAACTAGTTGCCTGTGCCATAAATGTTACAGAGTTTTAGAAGAGGAGGGGGCAGGGCACTGCGTATTCATGGAGGTGGTTGGATCTAGTTGAGACGTTAAAGGAGGGATGAGATTTCTAGAGAAAGAACCTGGACATCCCCAGAGGAAAGTGAACCAGGCATGTCCGGTTCCGTGTGATGGGAGTAGAAGAGAAAGAGTCCCATTAACTTGGAAGAGAGACGTGTACGGTGGGTAAGAAAGCAGAGCCATACGGACGCCTGGCCGTAGACCCACATCTGTTTATCATAGACGCTGCTGCCGTTTTGTCGCCACCTAGAAAACATCTTCCTTACAAAGTTGCTGGGATTTTTTCTTTGCTGGTAGGGGCGGGAAGAGGAAGGAGTGATGGAACCATATGGAGATGCAAATGTTTGACATATTGATCATTTCTTGTTCCAAGTTAATAAATTGAGGGAAAGCTAACTTAAAACTCAGGTTGGCAACATTAAGGAATGAAAGTGAAATTTTTTTGACAGTCAAGTTACCTAATGATTACAGTTCCATGGGAAGACGTATCCAACCTACGAGCTATGTGTAAGACGGGAACACCATCCTGGGCGATAATGCAGTGAAGGTGCAAGACATGTCGATTTATATGAAAATGAAAAACATTAGAAAAGAAAATATGATTTGAAGAGGAAGGTTCAAATATCGAAATGGAAAATCCCTTGGAAACGCATCTCTGGGTAGGAAGGAAATTAGCTAATGCATTTTCTTACCCATATGTAAAGCATTTGCAGAATGGAGGAATCTTAGAAGCAAAATAAAACCACAGGTAACGCAGCATTGTTTGATTTACTAATTTAAGCAGGTACCTGTGGGGAAAAGACTGCCTCTAAAATTAGGTAATAGTGACTGTAAGAGGAAAAACCCTTCTGAGTTATCACCAGTTGACTCAGATCAAACTAGAAGTAATGAATTACTCTCTGATAAAACGTGCAAATTGGTGGAGGAAAGAACGGTCGTCGCCGTGGCATGCGTCTCTGAGAGGGGGCTTAAATGTCGTAGTTGGTGGCAATCATGTAAAATATAATGTCGTGCATTATATTTTACATGATTGCCACCAACAGTGACATTTAAGAGACCTGGGGCCCTGGTGAGTGTCTGCGGAAGACTCGGCGAAACCATTGCCCTGGGTTACAGTTGTGCCTCTGAGTCTTGCCTTTAATTCTTTCCCTGACTCTGTGTCTGTGCATCTCACCCATCCTTGCATCTCTACATGGTGTGGGCTCGCAAAGATGTTCTCTGATACTCCTGGTATTGTCAGACACGAGAGGCATGTGCACCCAGCTGGCACGCTCAGCTCATTTTCACTCTGCGCTTTGCAGACATGAAGCACTGACCTGACATAAACGTTGTTCCCAGAAGTCAGGGTAACTGGGACAGCGTGGGGACAGAAAATGCATCAAGTAGGACTTTGACAGCCCACCAGGAGGCAAGTCTGTATTATTGTTGATGAGGAAATAACTTCCTGAAGTCAGACTCCAACTAAAGATGGAACAGGCAGAATTTGTAGGACAACTAAAGAGAACAGGTGATTCCTTCCCCTTTGGGATCAGACTGCTAATGGTACTGATGGTGTGGAAGTGGTCCCCTTTCCTTAGAATCTCCATCCTCTCAGGTCTAGTACATGGTTTTCCTGAAGTGGCCCAGGAACAGAATCTAATTCCAGGATGTCAGCCCTGCCTTTGGGGACCGATGTCTGTTTGTATAATCCAATACTTGCAACCTTGGGGAGAAGCAGCCTAATACACAAATGACATATGCACCCCTCGCCTGAAGATAAGAAGTATATAGAAAGCCATGATCGGAAGGGCCCTAAGTACACAGGATCTAGTTGCTCGAAGGTGATTATGTGAATGCATTTGCAAAACCTCTGCCTGAGGGCACCTAAATTGCCTAAAAATAGACACAATCCACTCCTGAATCCTAAATGGAAAACTGCAGTTATCTCTAGTGTTCCATAAATAAGAAACCCATTCATGGCTTAAGTGTTCACTAATGGAAAATATCACCACCCACCTCCATTGCCAAATGACTGCCTGGTGGTTCGGAAGCCTGCACTAATTCCCGGGCCTGGGGAATCCAGAACTCACTGAATTCCTCTTCTCCCGACCTGCTGAGTGTGGGGATGGGCTGGTGATCTCTCTGGGGCCGGGGTCGGCTCTTTTGGGAAGAGATGCACATATGCTTTATAGCAGGGGAGACATCATGAGAAATCATCTAATTCTGATAAGGTAAACTCACATTTCCTGGTGAACCAACCGAATCTCATATTTTGAAAATGCTGGATAACCTCATTCCATAAAATATTACTAAACTCAGGTCTGGCTGCTTGCTGCTGCTCCAAAGCCCGTACTCGAGAGACAAGTGTTGGCGGGAAAGGAAAGTTGGCTTTATTCTGGAGACCGGCAACGTGGGGAGAAGGCAGACTCATGTCCAAAAGCCAACTCCCCCCTGCTGATCAGTGGGCAAGAGCTTTTAAAGGGGAGTTTCAGGGGGAGGCAGGGGGCCCCATGCAGAAGCGGTACGGTCAGCTCTGACCGTCATCTTGAAATTGGTCCTGCAGTGGTCTGACCAGCGTCATCTCGATTGTTCTACGTACAGTTAGTCTTCAGCTCCAGGATCAGTTTGTTCCCATTTCCTTGACACCAGTTCTCAGAGTTGTGGCAGCCTATGTCATGGCTACGGTCTGGTCATCATGTAGCTAACTTCTCCCACCTGGCGGGGGTTTCAGTATCTACAAAACAGCTCACAGGACGTGGCTCAGAATATGACCTACAGCCCTTGAGGAGGAACTAAGGGTCTTTGACTTTGTTTAATGACTAAGGTATTATTATTTTGTCCTCTTTGACTGTTTTCCTTTGCTTCTGCATTTTCTCGCTTCTCTGATTAATTTTATTGTTTGACGAGAGTTTTTCTGTAGACAAGAGGTGTACGACATGGGGGGTGGAAGTCTGTCTCAGGAAGGCCCCATAGGATCCTGCTCAGTTACAATAATACCGAGAACATTTATTAATTATGGTTCTTTCCAGTGACACTTTGAAAGATGACCAGGCTGCTGTTCATGGGCTCCTAGACCGGCTCTTGTGTTTTAGAAGATGGGACACCAGGGAAAGGCCAGTCCTAGGGCAGAGACCATTACCACATATGCTCAGAAATCTACCATGTGTTTAAAAGTGTGCCTGGTGCCCAAGGATGGAGTTGTAGTATTCCAGGCAGGGTTGCACAGAGGAAAAGGGGGAAGGGGTCGGGCACCGGAAATTCCCTGCCTGGCATGGACCTGGCAACATCTAATACACCTGTGTTCCCAGGACTTACGTGCACATTTGTAACACTCTGTAGAGCCCAAGTTTTGTCTTAGGTGGTGCAGACCGGGTGTGGTTTTATGGGCTCCACAAAGCTTGTACGGCACATAAGAACAAATAAGCCACTTGCAGAAAGGACTTTCCTGGGACTTCCCTGGCCGTCCAGTGGTTAGGACTCTGTGCTTCCACTGCAGGGGGCACAGGTTTGATCCCTAGTCGGGGAACTAAGATCCCACATGCTGCTTAGTGGTTTGTCAGGTCCAGGTACTTTTATTTCAGGTAGCACTCAACCTGTCCTGGTATCCATCTGTAACCACCCTAGAATAGAATTTGACATGGTAACGTTTGGGGCCAGGTGATTCTTTGTTGCGGACGTGCTGTCCTTTGCACGCTGTAAGATGTTTAGCAGCAGCCCTGGCCTCTGCACTAGGTGCCAGTAGCAATCCCCCAACCTCCAGCCATGGTGAAACCATAAATCCCCCCAGACTTACTAAATACCCCCCACTTGAGAACCAGTTCCCTAGAGGAATTAACTCCCCTAGGACTCTATAATGGAGGCAAAGGAGATAGAGAGGATTATGAAACTCACACCCTGGAGACTCATATCTCACATCTGGGGAGTTTAAGACATGTAGTTTCTATTCCTGCAACAAATGCAAAGGCCTCATCAGGAATCGGGCAGGCAGCTCAGTCACCTAACTTTTAACCTCGAGAAGGCTCGGAACGGCAGGAACCTTCCCTTCTTTGCTCACGTGTCAATACCTTCCTCTGTCCAAATTGGAAACAAGAGCGTGTGGGGAATGTTGCATTCGGGGTCACCCCAGGAAGCCACCACACGGCACCAAGTCACATCAGAATGATCAGAAAACAGGGCCCTGCGATCAGCCTCTCGGGTAGAGATGCGTGTCTCAAAGCCAAATGGGTATCATCTGGACCTGTTGCCACGCCGGGCCCGTGAAAGTTTGATGAATGAGTGCTCTTTCCCCAGTAGGTCCTGTGATAATGCTTCCTTCCCTGCTAGTGGGATTTGTGTGTTTGAAGCTTGATGAATGGATATTTCCTCCCAATGGATAATGTTTTAAGTGTTCCCTCTCTCCTGGTTGGATTTTCGTTGTTGCTGTTGTTCTTGGTGCTCTGTGTGTGTGTGTGTGTGTGTGTGTGTGTACCCACACATTTAGCCATCTAGCCCATCCTTCTAAGATGAGACACTTGGTTGGATTCATCTGTCACCATTAATCAAGTGAGTCCCACAAATACGAGAGCATACCGCAGAATATTAGGGTGGCGAGTTTTCTTTCCCTTAATGTCAGGGCAGCACTGCGATGACGCCTTCCTTGCCTTGGGTGGGGAAGCGAATGTCATACACGTGGCGCCCAGACTGGTCCAGGGGCCGCTGAAATGCTTGGGATCTGAGCCGATGTGCTGGTGGGCAGTGTGAGAATGGGGACGCGAGTGAGCCGCGGTGGAGGGTGCTGGAGGCCACCTGCCCGGCAGACGCCGGGGGCTGCGAGATGTGATGCAGACCTGCGCCCCCCACTCCCCGCCATCACCGTGTGTAGGACCCCAGTAGCCCTTCCCAGCCCCTGGCATCTCCTGCACCCCGTTCTCCGCAGTGCACTCCCTGCCCTGGGGCCCCTTGAGTCTTTGCCAGGCCGACCCCTAGGGCGGGGCGGGAACGTCCCCGAGAGCCCTTTGCCTTCGCCCGAGTGCGCCTGTGCCCTTGCTCTCCGAGCACAGTGAAGCTCTGCTTTTCCGCCCGCGAAGAGCACAGGTCGCCCGTGTAGCGTGCTCGGAGTGGCTGGCGTTCCCAGCGTCCACAAGGAGGGTGAAGAATCAGTGCCCGAGCCCCGCAGAAAGGCCGCTGCAGAGCATGGCAGGTGGGCTGGCAGAGGGGGCTGCGAACCGCGGCGGGCGTCCGAAATGAGCCTGCTGGTGGGCGCCCGCGCTCCCCTGGCCCTGCTCTGTCCCTTCCCGGCGCTGTGCCTGAAAGCGGCGGGTCACGAGCGGCGGCCCCAAGCACGCCCTGCGGGCGCCTGGTGTGTCTGCCTCCTGCCGGAGCCGGCGTGCCGCGCCCTGGTTCCGGTGCGTTTTCCAGCGTGGCATTCCAAGACCTAATCCATCTTGTGCCTGGCGCTCCTACACGCTCCATCGGCGCGGACGACCCCCGGCGTCTGCGCAACAGAGGCGGCTTTCTCAGGCTGCAGCCGGCACCCAGGAACTAACGTGAGATCACGGCTGCAGCCGGCACGCTCTCCCCGCTTGGAAACGAACACCACCGTTTCCATTTAACCCTGCCTTTGTCAGCTTTGCTGGAAATTGGCTTCATCTTTTTTTTTCAGTCCTCTCCCCCCAACCCTCTGAGTTTAAAACCAAGCGGGGGTCCCCCGCCACCTCGGAAGCCTCCCGAGCCGAGGGCTGCTCGCTCTGGGAGGGCCGCCTCCAGCAGGACGGATGCAAATGATTCTCTGCTCCCGGCTCCTGACACCTGGGCGAGCAGACGCTTCCGAGGGGCTGACTCACACGTCATGTCCCTCCGGGCGAGCCCTGAGTCCCCCGGAGAGGCACGGACAGGGCTCGCCTACCGAAAGCAAGGCAACGGGCTGAGCCTTGAGTCCTGGACCAAGGTCCCAGGTAGATGTGCATCCCTCTTTCTCCTGGTTCACCTACATCCTAGTCGCGAGGCAGGCGTCCTGTGGCCGATGAAGGGCGTTTTCAGCCTTACCATTCAAGGCTGCCCACTTAGCAAGTCCCAGCTTCGACACTCTGGGGAGAGCCAGAATTTCAGGGAGAAAAGGGAGCGGAAAGACAGATGATCGCCCTGCTCCGACCAGCGGCTCTGTTTCTCACAGCGCCCTGCCTTTTCGTTTTGGCTCATTACAACACCCTGAAAGCTTCTCTTCCGTGCTTCAGAATAGTCTTTTCAAAACGCCTCTTTACTGGGAGAAGTGTTGTTCGTGGCATGGGGAATGGGTATCTTCCGGAGCTATAGCCCATCCTTATTGCTTACTGCCCCTCTCCGGGTCTAGAAATGTTCCTCGTTTAGAAGGAAAGCCGAGGCTTTTTACAGCCGCTGGTGAAAATGGACACTGTTACCTACTTTCGCTTTGGTCTGAGAGTTTCCATTAAGTAGGGAACCTGCTCTGAAGGTGTAGAAAGGAAACCGCAGCATCAAGTATGTTACCCAGCACGTCACTGTATCTTTGTGCTTTCTGTTTTCTTGGTGTGTTTCTCTGCTCCCTCTTCCCCCAAAGGAAACCTCCATCAAGATGAGTACAGTGGAAACACTGTGTCAAGGGCATAGACAGGAGCGGACATCAAAAACACGAAGGGTTAACGAAGAACATCAGCTTTTCCTCGTAATGCTCTAGGTCAGGGGGCAAAAAGAGAGAGGGGAAGAAATTATTCATATTTTTGTTATCAGAGAAGTTTGCAGCAGAACTGTGACTTACTTCTCATACCTGGGATATTTTTTAATGTTCATTGTGCCAGGAGCTTGATTTCACAGACTGGGAAGGGTATTTACACTTAAGATATTTCTACATTTTATGTCACACCATCAAGAAAAGAAGAGCTTTCCACATTGACTCAACTCTATAGAGTTCACATATTCCGATATGAGGCTCCCCAGGTTTGTAGGGCTTATTACTTGGCTGTTGTTTCCCCATCCTTTTTCTTACTTGTGCTTGTCGATCATATAAACCAATGAGAGAGTAAAATTGTATACAAATGAGAATACAGGCAACATACACACTTTTGGGGGGACTCCAAACCAAATACGGTCATAGAAAAATGATGCATGTCCTTATCCGTGGCCCTTTTTTTTTTTTTTTGAGAAATGGGAAATAAAGCCAGAAATGTGCTATTTACAAAATCTAACTGAGGTGAACTGACAGCCAGCTATTTAAGGAGTGTGCTCAAACAGCCACCAAAATAGGCACATGTAAAGAGCCGCCGCTTACGAATTCAGAGCAAATAAAACCACGTAGGTCAGGCTTGTGAAAGTGTCAGCTCAGAGCAAATGAGGATATTTCCATTGGGGCACCTCTGGGAGGGAGCTTTTCAAAGCAGTGAACGTAGTTATAAAAACACCTCACACGTTGCGCTGTGCTGTGCGGTTACAAAGTGCTTTCCCCACACGGAGCACCTCTCCTCTGCTGATTCTGAGCGGCTCCTGGGAAGGAGTGTGTTTCCCCGCTTCCACTGTGGATAGAGAAATAGCGGAGAATTTAAATGCCTGGTCTCAAGCATCGTACATACTGAAGAAACAGAGACTGGAAAAGTCTTAGAGAATAAACGTGACTCTGTATGTATTTCCCCCCTGGTTTGGTAGGAAAATCAACCCACTATTTCCTATATGCTCAACATAACCAGTAATTCATTTCTTCTTCCTCATTCGTGATGTGTAGGATTTCCTCCCCTTGTCAGAAATGTAGACCCGCCGGCGCCTCCCCAGACCTCCTGAGTCACAGTCTGACTTTTAGCAAGATCCCCATGGTTTACTACCCGTTGAAGCTCCAGAAGCACGGGAGCCATCGCACGGCCTCTCCAATGTCGCGTTTCATGTAAGAGCTCATCCACAGGAAGAGCTCATACCCGAAGAAGTACTCAGCACAGCGTAAGGAGGAAAATGTGCAAACTCTACAATCTGCTCACTATAATTCTAAATGGAACCAAAGGAAATATACAGAGAGGTCGGCAAAGAGTTATGGTCAAGAATATTCACTGAGCGCTATTTATATTGGGGAAAAACTGGGAAAGGCCAAAAGGCCCCCCAGAAGGAATGGTTAAGTGAATCATAGGCTTGTTTTGTGTTAGGATATCATAGATAAAAGTTGGAAGTTATATTTTCAAATAATGATCCATTATGCGGGAAAATGGACAAGATGTAGAGTTAGGTGAAAATATTGCAGGTTATGAAATTGTATGTAGGGCATCAGTTATGAAACCATAGAATTGCCTTGGAGACTTGCATTAAGAGGGGGCTGGCTCTGCCTGCGTCCAGAGCTCCTGATTCAGTAGGTCTGCGGTGGGAACCCAGAATGTGCGCTTCTATCAAGTTCCAAGCTGATGCTCTTGCCACTGGTCCAGGGGCCCCACTGAATTAAACAAATATGTGTTCAGAGGGTTAACAAGGACATCTTTGCTTATAGGGCAGAGCTTGTCAACACTGGCTGGTGTTCGGACTCCATGGGGAACTTTTAAAAAAATATCAGTGTCCGGTGGGCACACGAAGTGGTCCAGCCACTGTCAAAAAGAGTTTGGCGTTTCCTCAATTAAAAATGGAATTAGCACACGACACTGCAGTTCCTCCCCTAGTCACGTATCCAGAAGAACTGAAAACAGGTGCTCAAACAGATGTACACAAACAGAGCAACTCACAGTCAACAAAGGTGAAAACAGCCCGATGTCTATCAACAGTTTAAGAGAGAAGGAAAATGTGGTCTTTGTGCCCAGTGGAACAGTACTCACTGTAAAGGGGTGACACAGGCTACAGCGTGGACAAACCGTGAGAATATTAGGCTAAGTGAAAGAAGCCAGACACAAAAGACCATATTGTGTATCATTCTCCTTATATGAAATGTCCAGAAGAGGCAAGTCCTTAGAGACAGAAAGCAGATGCTGGCGGCTGAGGGCAGGGGGAATGGAGAGGGACTGCTTAATCGTTACAGTGTTTCTTTGGGGTGATGAAAATGTTCAGAAACGTCTTAGTGGTGATGGTTGCACTACCTTGTGAATGTACCGGAAGCTACTGGATAGTACGTTCGAACATGGTTAATTTTATGCTATGTGAATTTTATCTCACTTTTAAAAGAATGTCCAGACAGCAGCGTAGAGCTTCTGATTTCACAGTTCTGGCATGAGGCTTCTTTGAAAGCTTCCCAGATGATGCCAAGGTACAGCTGGGATTGAGTGAAAACCACTGGCCGGGTGGGGATTCCAACACCAGTAACTCAGGTAGCCCTGAGGGAGGGGAATGGAGCTTCAGAAGATGAAGGGGCAGCTTCAGCAGGTGGACTCTGTCCCGTTGCTACCCAATGTCTGTGTCCCAGCAGTATCCCCCCGCCTGGGAGCTTGTCAGAAACGTAGACCCGACGGCGCCTCCCCAGACCTCCTGAGTCACAATCTGACTTTTAGCAAGATCCCCATGGTTTACTACCCATTGAAGCTCCAGAAGCACCGGAGCGATTGCACGGCCTCTCCAATGTCGCGTTTCATGCGAAGAGTTTTGATTCCTTCTCCTGAGACACAGGGTTTCTGTCATCCTAGGGGTTTCAGAAATGCTGCTTGTAAGAAAGTTGATGAAATTCATATCCTTCGGCATCTCTGAGTCTTCGAGAACCTCCGCATCTGACTACTCTCTGTGAGCGTTGCAGGGTTTGATATGCATTCCTGTCCCAAACTATTTGGAAAGTGGAACTCCTTTCAAAGGACCACCTTCCGATGCTGACGGATGCTCGTCTTTTTCTATAAGGATAATTGCAGAATTGCTGCTTCAGGACAATTTTGAATCCTTTGGACCTGCTCCATCCAGTAAAACTTCAGAAACCACCTTGAATGTTGTAAAACTCCAAGAGTGACCCTATCTTTCAGTATCCAAAAAACTGAGCAAGAAGCGGTAGATGGAAATGACCACAGACTTCACTGAAATGTGACCCTTTAAGACAAGAGGGGATGTGGAAGTTGGGGGGGGGAGGGGCAGGATTCCTCTACAACGTGGCTCTTCCTCATCCTAAGCCAGGAAGATTCCTGTGAAATTTCAGCCCACAGTCAAGCTAAACTGGAAAGCTGAGATTGTCTACCCACACTGGGCATGTTCCTGCGAAACTCTCCGCCTTCCACTCATCTCCAGCACCATGGACTTGTCTATCAAATATCCCCAGGTTACATTTGGGCCAACTAATGCCTAAGAAAAAGTTTAATATGTATCTTTCAAATCCATGCTGAGATGACTCAATTTCTACAAAATAATAAATCTACCCAGACAGGAGAGAAAGCTCATGAACTTGTGGACAAAAATGTCAACAGCCCCCTTTGTCCTATCGACAGACTGTTTTCCTCCCTGTAGTTCTCTGAATATCTGATAAATCATACTCAAATTTGTTTTTCTGGCGATGGATGGAAAGAGCAATGTACTTTTTAACCTCATGCAATGCATTCAAGAAGGTGCGTGGATGCGGACCTCAGAGGGCATAGATGAGATTGGTTCCAATATTGAGGTGATGGAAAATGACTTTCCTGTTCTGCGTATCAATCTTTTAATATTAGTTCATAGATGGGATGGTGCCTCTATCTGTAGCCCTTTAAACCCAAGCTGCCCCTTAGCTTTCACTTCTGCTCAAGATTTCATGAATCAATGACATTAACCATTGTAGAAAAATGAGGACAGTTTTTTTCCATTTTAATATAGTCAGAAGAAGAATATCCAGCCCAAGCCCACATTTCGGAACTAAGTTAGTTTCCAGAGATTTAACGGTTCCATAAAACAAGTGATTCGCAAACAGTTTGAAGCAACGAGTGAGCAGAAGCGAATAAGATGAGGTGAAATGATGCTCATTGCTATTAGTCTGCAAGGCATTAAGAAAAATGTTTTTTAAGAAAGGCTTTCTAGTGAGAAAATTAACATCTGCTTATTTATTTCCTGGATAGAGAACACACGTGAAGGCATCTTCTGTTCAACGTGCCTTTGGGTCTACGTTCCTAGGAACATGCACAATTTCTCTGTTGAGCTTTTGCAGGGATGTGCAAACTCTAACCTATGGGCCAGATGCAGCCCCCGTCTGATTTTGTAAACTTCTTTTGGAACACGGCCATGCTCGTTCATTTCCATACTGTCTATGGCTGCTTTCACATGGCACAGCAGTTGTGTAGTTCTGGCCCTTTACAGGACACTTCTGCATATGAAGTTATTTCTGCATGCACCTCATGATAGGGAGAGCTAAAATACCAACATTTAAAAAGAAAAAACAAAAACCTATATCCACCTATGATGGGTAAACATTATTTCTGGATGTGTCTGTGAAGGTACATCCAGATGAGACCAGCATTGAATCGGTACACTGAACAAAGCAGGTGGTCCTTCTCAGGGTGGGTGGGCATCAATCAATCTGCCGAGGACCTGAAAAGAACAAAAAAATGGAGGATTGTCGAATTCCCTCTCAGTCTCTCTGGCTGACTGCTGAGCTGGGACACTGGTGTCCTGTCCTTGGACTGAGATGGGCACCATTGCTACCCTGGTTCTCAGGCCTTCACACTCAGACTGAGGCCCTTCCTGGGCCTCTGGCTTGCAGAGGGCAGGTTGTGGGACTTCTCAGCCTCCATAACTGTGTCAGCCAATTCCTTATATAAATGATCTTCAGATAAATAGATAAATAGATAGATAGATCTACATATAGATACATGTCTCCCATTGGTTTTGTTTCTTTCTGTGGAGCACCCTGGCTAATATAAACAGGAATCCATTAAGTTTTCTTAACTCTTGTTGCCCAGTTCTACAAACTTTCATTGAGCACCAACTCTGTGGATGGTGAGGTGAAGATTAGGAAGACAAAAGAAACAACTCTTGCCCTTAAGATGTTCTAATAGGTGAGATGCAAAAGACTATGAACTTAAGTGGAGTGTCAGACATGCCTTGAGAGAGAGATTTACAAAGTGTCTACTTCGGATGATAGATCAAAAAGGTATAAAACCCATAACAGAATAGGGTTGCACAAGGTTTCATCAAGAAGGTGTATTTCAGGTAGTCTTCAGAAATGCAATGTGTGAAAAGCAAAGGGCATTCCAGGGTGCAGGACTGAAGGTGGCCCGTGCAGGTGGTGTCGAAGTATCCCAGACAAATGGGTTTCTGGAGCAGAGCAAAAGTGTACCACTTCTGAGTGGCACATCTCCAAGGGGGACCTCCTCAGGTGTCCTCTGTGACGGTTCAGTGCGCCAAGGCTCTGAGCCTGGGATACACAGAAGAGAGGAGTGGGAAATAAGGCAGATGGGACTGAGCTGGGATGGGGGCAGGTGTGACTGCCTGGGTGGAGGAGTTTGTGTTTAACACAGAGGAACAATTTCGGACGGCAAAGCAACAAACTATGTAGAGTGATTTAACTATTGCATGTGTTAGTGGTCTGGATGGGAAGAGGCAAAGCCTTACTTCTCTGTCGGGGAAATCTTCCATCCCTTGATGATTTTTGTCATCAGACAATGGGGTGTCACCATCTCTTTCTCATCATGTGACACCGAATGGGAGATATTTGCTTTCAGGTAGGTCTTCTGTTCATATCCACCAAGCAGCCTGACACTCCGTATCGTTTGAGCAGGTTCTGAATGATTTAGGAGTTGACATTCTGTTCCTGATGCAGATGGACACAGCACGCATCAGTGGTGGCATGAAATATCGCTGGAGGGATGCAGCCCCACCTAAAAGCTGGCAACCTGTCCATCTTCTTTCTTCTTTGCCTATCATAGGTCAAAGGCATTTCTTATAGACTAAGTTAATGTATGTGGTGGACCGTGCCAGCGTGTGATATGTGTTAACCCCAATAAGTACCAAGAGGGTAAGACATGGATCCATCACGAAGCCCTGAAAACAAACGTGGCGCACCTGCCTCCATCCTTACCTGCCTGTGTGGTCTTGGCAAGTCACATCACCACTCTGGGTCTCTGGTTTCTAAACTCCAAAACAAGGGGGCAGCAAACTTTTTCTATAATAGGCCAGATGGTAAGTGTGTTTGGCTTTTCGGGCCATACAGTCTCTGCTGCATCGACTGAGCTCTGCCTTTGTGGAGACAACAGGTCAATGAATAGGTGTGGCCAGATTTGGACTAGATCTCTGGACTAGATCTCTCCCAGCCCTTATTAACATCTTGTGATGGCAAATGAACTTATCTACGAAACAGGAACAGACTCACAGACATAGAGAACAGACTTGTTGCCAAGGGGGAGGGGGGTGGGGGAGGGGTGGTCTGGGAGTTTGGGATTAGCAGATGCAAACTGTTACATATAGGATGGATAAACAACAAGGTCCTACTGTAGAGCACAGGGAACTATACTCAATATCCTGTGATAAACCATAATGGAAAGGAGTATAAGAAAAGAATGTGTATATATGTATAACTGAATCACTTTGCTGCACAGCAGAAATTAACACAACATTGTTAATCAACTATACTTCAATGAAATTTACAAAATAAATAAATATCTTGTGATGGGAAGGCAAGGAGAAATTCAGAATTTTCTTGAGCTTTTCATTTCTCATGGGAGAGAGCTCCCTTTGGTCAAGGTAAAAATTTGGAATGGGGGAAACATACAAAATTTAAAGAGAACCCATACAATGGGAAGGAATCGGATTCAGTCACCCCATTCACCTGTGCTTTAAGCTTGTCATTCCCAAGGCAGACTTTGGAAAGGCTTTGGAGATCGTTTGCAGAACAGACTGTGCTTCCAGCGTGTCTTCCTTTTGGATCGCCTGGGCTCCACGGGGGCACATGGATCCCAGCAGGTGATTGGAGACTGTTGCTTCCCATCATTGTTTTCTTGCCATCAAAATTGCTACTTATTTAAGTAGGACTGAGAACCCAGCTGCCGGGCTTCCCTGGAATCCTGTCCAACAGACTCAACGAGCCTGTGATTTTTCTATAAAGCAGCTCTCTGAGCAGCAAGAAGATGCAGCAGTGATTACACACCTCTGCAGTTGCCTCAAATACGGGAAAACGTAAACAATGGAAAAGACAAACTCAAAACACAAGCTATCAGATGAAGCCTTCCTGACAACATAAACAAGAAGCAAGCAAGAAAGGGGGAAGAAAATCATCCTGATTTTTTTTTTTTGAATCACGGAATTGAAATTGAGGCTCCTGACAGCCTGCCTTGTTGCCGTGGGTGTCTCAGTGGTGAACAGTCACGGGCTCCCTCCTGCCCACCCCCGTGGGTTAATGAAGGGCCAGACAGGAATTGCAGAACTGCCACGTGGTGTGACCTTGCCTGATAAGCTTGTTCTGCCTTCCCTGCCGAAGGTGAGGAGGGCCTTTAGCACGCGGCCGACTGTTTTTCCCACACCTTAATGAGAAAAATTGACCTGCTTATTCTCCAGCTGTCTTCTGTGTGTCTAATCCTAGTAATTTCTGCAAAACTGCCCTCTCCTTACATGTTGAAATCAAGCAGAAGCCCTCAAGGATGGCGCATCTTGGGCAGACGACACGGAATCAGGTTGGAGGAGTGACAGACTTGTTGCGAAGACCAGTGAGCTTTCACACACCGGCTTCAAGGCCCAGCCTGAGGACGGTGAACATGATTTACCTGGCACCTCAAACTCTGTGCTGGTCAACCCCGCACTTCCTCTCTGCACACACAAACGTGGTACTTTACGCTTCTGTGTTTTGCTCTTAATGCAGCCTGTGCTGGTTTCTACAGGGTCGCCATTTATCTGGAGCAAGAATAAACAAATAAAACTCAGTGCTTTGAGCTAGTTTTCTGTACATAAAACTTGTATAATAATGATCTGCCCATGTGAACTTCCTGTTGAAAAATTATTTACTTTTCGAATATGCATGTGTGTTGGTTAAAGGGAATGCTGTCTATTGGGACGGAAAAAAAAAAAAAAACCAACCCTAAGAAAAACCAGGATTTCGGATCAACTCCAGCAATCTGGATACGTGATGAATTTTCTGTGAATTCTGGATCTTGCCATTTTTGTTTCAAAAATAATTCTTACAGGTCATAATAGCCAGTATCAATGTTCTCAACACTAGGAAGTTACCTATATTTACTTAATTTCCCCTGCAGCCTTAAGGCAGAAATCATCATTACTACCATTTTGGGAAAGGTACTCAAGACAACCCAACCAGTAAGTGGAGAGACCTTTGGAACCAGGCGGAGTGGCTTCAAGGCCCTGTTCTTAAACCCCATGCTACGTTGCATAGCACCTAGGTTTCTCCACCTCGGCACGACTGACACTGGGGCCGGATGACCCTCTGATGAGGGGCGTCCTTTGCACTGTGTGGTGTGGTGCGGCACTCCTGGTCTCCACCCCCCAGGTGCCAGGAGCACTTGTCCCCCCCAGTTGTGACGACCAGCAATGTCTCCACACACAGCCAGTTATCTCCTGGAGTGGGAGGGGGAAACAGCAATGCAGAATTGCCCGTTTTCGAACCACTGAGTTAGGACGTGCTTCTCTGAAATCAGAGGGTTATAGACCGAGATGTGTCCAGGGGCCAGGCAGATCACACACAGAAGGGGGCAGGCTCACTGTAGTGAGAATTTCAGTTCTGTCTAGTGACCATGCAGTATGGAGCAATAGACAGTGCGAACAAAACCACCTGCAGGGGTTATCTTTGGCCCATGGGTTGCCATTTTGTGATTCCAGGAACTAAAGCAGGGCTTCTTCTCCTTGGCCCTACTGAAATTTGGGACCGGGTGGGTCTTTGTGTTGGCCGGGGTGGGAGGGCAGGGGAGCTGTTCTGTGTACGGTAGAATGTTTAGGTGCAGCCGTGGTCTCAACCCCCCAGATGCCAGTACCACCCCCTCACAGTTCTGACAACACAAAACAGGTCCAAACACTGCCCAGTGTCCCCAGAGAGGACAAAATGGCCCCGACGGAGAACCCCCTGGGATGAACCACATGAAACTGCCAACACTGAGTTATTTCTGGTCTGCAGAAGTGCAGATTTCATATGGTCCCATCTCATACTCTCAGCACTGCCCTAAGCTTGCCTGATAGGTTAGTTTCTCAGGTGGGATAGCACGGAGACAGGTCACATATAAGGGGAAGTGGACACATGGGAAGCCTGTTCAAACCCAGAAACTCCGGTGTGTGCAGTGCTCTCCAAGACAAGCCTGATTCTGGCCAGACTAAAAAGAGAACCACCTGGTTTATGGACTTTGACATCACAGGGTTTCAAAGCACATGTACAGAAGAACTGTCCACAAAGAAGCACGAAGGTGGACCTTGATGGGACCTCAAAGCAGTTTCTTAAAGGCTTAAACCGATAGAACGTGAACCGCCTTTTCCCCTCCCCACCACGATGTCCACTCCATCATGAAAGAGATCTTCAAGCACATGTGAATCTTTCTTATTCCTGATGTACCTCTGGGCTGTGGACGCTGGTTCCGAGTCCATCTGTGCTTCGTGGCCGAGCGTGAAATGACCGTGAGTTGTGTTCCAATGTGGACAAAGGGCACCTGCGACTAAGGGTGAAGGGGCATTGTCCTAAGTCCTCATTAGGACCAAGGGGAGCCCATTAAAATGCATCGTTATTCCCGTCCAGCCGTGCAGTCCACATTCACCACCAACTAATGAGGAAAATAAAACAGAAAGCAGTTCCCCTCCTGTGAGGTCTTCTTTCAGGACAATGCGGGGCCTCGTTAATGAGCTCATTCCATCCTAAAGCGAACATATGGACAAATGGCAGCGTGCCTCTGAAGCAGCGCTTTCCCCGGCAGATGCATGTCACACAGTAATGGCACTGGTTCGAGTTTGTTAACAATGGACCCACACATGTCATTGTTGACCGGATTCTTTATGTGACATTAGCCTGGCTACGCTAAATAACAACTCCACAGCCTTGTGACGCTGGGCCGTGTGAGTACAGTTTCCTAGTTTTAAATGTAACCTCTTTAAGGAAAATAAAGTCAGTGAAGAAAAAGTCTCACACTCTTGATAAAGGTTTGATGTATTGTTACAGTTTTTAAAGCAATATATACCACCTAAGTGAACATAACATGTTCCTCCATCTCATTAAAGGCTCTTTTGTTGCTAAGTTGACAGTAGCTTTATTCTTTTTATTTTAATTATAAACATTTTATTTTGACACAGTTATAGACCTAACATTATAAGAAATGAAAGAGACATCACATGTACTATGTACCCAGTTTCCTGCAATAGTATAATTTTGCAAACCTGTGGTACACCGGGCAGTTGATAGAATCAAGATGTTCGATATTTCCATCACCACAGGGCTCCCTCATGTTATACTTTGACACCCACACCTACTCCCCTTCTGCCCCCACCCTCTCCTCAACCCCTGGAAACCACTAATTTATTCTCCATTTCTTCAGTATTATCATTTAAGGAACATTATGTAGATAGAATCATGACCTTTGGAATTGGCTTTTCTTCATTCAGCATATAATTCTCTGGATATTCATCAGGTTGTCCTGTGTATCAATAATTTGCTGTTTTTTTATTTCTGAATACTATTCCAAATTTGTATCTATTCACCCACTGAAGTAAATCTGACTTGTTTCTCTTTTTGACTATGACAAATAAAGCTGCTTTAAACATTTGTGTATAGATTTTTATGGGAACATGAGTCTTCATTTCTCTGGGATAAATGCCCAGGAGTGAAATTGCTGGGTTCTATGTTAGTTCCATGGTCAGTTATTTAAGAAACTGTCAAACTGTTTTCCAGGGTGGCTTTACAATTTTACATCCACACCGGCAATGTATGAAGGATTCATTTTCTCTGCATCATTGCCAGCATTTGCTATGGTCAATATTTTTTCATTTTACCCATTTTGATAGGTGTATAGTGATAGCTCATTGTAGTATTTTTTTAAATTTTATTTTATTTATTTATTTATGGCTGTGTTGGGTCCTCGTTTCTGTGTGAGGGCTTTCTCTAGTTGTGGCAAGCGGGGGCCACTCTTCATCGTGGTGTGCGGGCCACGGCTTCACTTGTTGCGGACCACAGGCTCCAGACGCGCAGGCTCAGTAACTGTGGCTCACGGGCCCAGCTGCTCCGTGGCATGTGGGATCTTCCCAGACTAGGGCTCGACCCCGTGTCCCTTGCACTGGCAGGCAGACTCTCAACCACTGCGCCACCAGGGAAGCCCCTCATTGTAGTTTTAATTTGCATTTTCTCTAATAGCTAATAATGTTGAACATCTTTTCATGTTCTTATTTGCCATCTGTACGTCTTCTTCAGTGAAATGTCTCTTTATGTCTTTTGTCCATATTCTAATTGGACTGTGCTTTTTCACTGTTGTGTTTTGAAGGTTCTTTGTATATTCTAGACACAAGTTTTTTGTTAGATATATGGATTGCAAGTATTTTCTCCCAGTCTATAGATTGTTTTTTCATCCTCCTAACAGAACCAAAGTTTTAAATTTTGATGAAGACCAAATATTCATTATATGAATTAGGCTTTTGGTGTCAGGTCTTAGAACAGTTTTATTTCTTCCTTTCTGATCTGTATGTCTTTTATTTTCTTACTGCACTGACTTACTGAACTTGCAGCACTTTGTTGAATAAAAGTTGTGAACGTGGGCATCTTTGCCTTGTTCCCTGTTTTAGGTGAAAACATTCAGCTTTTCACCTTTAAGTATACTGTTAGCTGAAAGTAGTTTATAGCTTCTCTTTATACAGTTGAGAACGTTTCCCTCTATTTCTTCTTTTTTCAGAGTATTTAACATGAATGGATATCAATCGTTGCCTTTTAATTGGAATATTTAGACCATTTACATTTAGCATAATTTTTTATATGTTAGGGCTAAATTATGCTACGTTTTTGTTACCTCTGTTTTTCATTTTTCTATATTGTTTTTTCTGCCTTCCCGTGGATTACTTGAATGTTATTTGGAATCCCATTTTGGTTTATCTATAGCATTTTTACAGTATCTCTCTATATAATTTTTCAGTGTTTTTTCCAGGTATTATATTATAAATTCATAACTATCACAGTATACTGATGTCACCATTTACCAGTTTTAGTGAACTGTACAAGTCTTATCTCTCTTTACCTTCACCCATTTATATTATAATTATATTGTGCATTTTTTCGTCAAACACTTAGAACCACATGAGACAATGTTCTAATTTTTGCTTCAACCCTCAAATGTAATTTAGAAAACTCAAAAGGGGAAGAAAAGCGTAAGCATCCAGATTTTTGCATATTGTTGTTTTTCCTCTGTGATGTTCCAGTGTTTCTTCTTTTATCATTTCTCTTCTATTTAGAAATTTTATTTTAGCACTTTAGTGTAGGTTTGCTATTGATGTGTTCTCTTAGATAGTCTTCATCTGAGAATGTCTTGATTTCCCTTTCATTCCTGAAGGATTTTTCAGCATCCAAAAAATATTGTGCCACTTCCAAGTGGTCTCCATGGCTTCTGGTGAGAAATCTGCTGTCTTTGAATTTTTCCCCCTGTAGGTAAGGTGTTGTTTTTCTGTGGCTGCTTTCAAGACTTTTCTTTGTGTTTGGCTTTCAGTAGTTTATTAAGATGTATCTTGGCATGGATTTTTTGGGGTTTATCCTCTTTGGTATTCATTCAGCTTCTTGAATTTGTAGGTTTACATCTCTTGTCAAACTAGAGAAGCTTTCGGCCGTTATTTCTTCAAGGTTTTTTCAGCCTCACCCTCTGTCTCTTCTCCTTCAGGGACTGCATCCATTATGTTGTCTCTAATTGGGAGATACAGCTCACAGAGTATGCACAAAGAGGGATTCTGGTATTTCTTGGCTACATCTGTGTGAATCTTCTATGTTCCTTATAAATAAGATATTTTGCTATCTGACCTTAGTCTTCTCTTACTAATTCTTTAAAGCTTTCACAGATTGGATCACTTACTAATTATTTCAGATCACTTTTGGGCAAAAAACTTACAAGGTCCTAAAAATATCCATTGAGGATTTTTATTGTCATATAAATCTGCAATATATTTGGAAAAAATGGGCATAATTAAAATGTTTATATTTAAATCCTGGAACATGCTCTTTTGTCTGTTTCTACAAGTCTAATTTTATATTGCTTAGTAAAGTTTTATGATTTTCTAGATAGCTTTTACATATTTCTTATTAAGTTTATTTCTAGGTGTTGTTTGTGTGTTTTGCTATTGGGGTGGAGCCTTTTCAGGTAATATCTTAAAATTAGTTTTTTTCTTATATACATAGGAAAACTTGTTTTATTGTATTTATATTGTATTTAGCCATTTTATGGAATCTGTAATTAATGCTAGTTGTTTTTCAGTGGTATTTAGTCTCTTTTAGAATATTTCTCATACATTTCCTGCTTCCTGCCACAGATTCCCAAATGTTTGACACAAAACAGTTTAAAGCATATACTGAAAGACAGGTAATAAACACAGTTGCCCATGGTCAATAATTTTGGCAAAAGCCACATTTTAATTCCTCTCTTGCTGATTCACAATTCACCATATCATATTAAAGGCTTTGAGAAGTCTTTCTTTAAACAGCCTTGTTTAACCCTGCTTAATCCGATGATTTCCATTTACAAGTCACACACATCAAAAACCCATGGAAAATGCATAGAAATCCTGCATAAATTGAATTTAGAAGAAGAAGCATTTATTATCTTAAAATATAGAAAGGTCTCTCAAAATCATACAAAAACAATGACTACCCATTAGAAAAATGGGCAACTAACGGGAATAAGACCAATGACTGATACACTGTTTCCTCCCCCCCCCGTGAAATTAACAGCCCAAACCATGATGGTATCCAGCCTTGCCTTTGTTTCAGACGCTCTCTGGATAGAGTGGAAATATCTGCTGTGCATCGAAATTTGAATTCTTTATAATTGCTTATAATTCTAGCCGCCCAGCCCACGATGGGGAACCATCTGCCTTGCATTCTGCTCCGTGAGCAGTTCGCCTCATCAGTCTGTCTGTTCCGTTGCCGTAGCAGGGATCTCTCTGTGGCTACTGTCCTACTTTCTGATGCCTGCTTCGTTTGACTGCTTATTTTACTGGCCAAAGTGTCTGTTGGGTGTAAAGATGAAAGTTTTGCTGCACTCCGTGTGCATGCAACAGGTGGATGTGGATCATTTTCTAGCTACCAACTACCAACACCATAAGAAAGAGTTGAAAGGATTCTAGAGAGAAAAAGACACCAGCCAATAATTTCCTAGTTCTGCAGTGGTTGGAGATGATAAACCTCCATGTAAGGAAACACCATGGTGCCACCTCAGAGCTCCCATTTCTTTTTTTTTTTTTTTTTTTAAAGAGATCTTATTCTAGTTGCCTTTGTATTTTTGTTTGTTTTTTTTAAAATTAATTATTTATTTATTTATTTTATTTATGGCTGTGTTGGGTCTTCGTTTCTGTGCGTGGGCTTTCTCTAGTTGTGGCAAGTGGGGGCCACTCTTCATCGCGGTGCGCGGGCCTCTCACTATCGCGGCCTCTCTTGTTGCGGAGCACAGGCTCCAGACGCGCAGGCTCAGTAGTTGTGGCTCACGGGCCTAGTCGCTCCGTGGCATGTGAGATCTTCCCAGGCCAGGGCTCGAACCCGTGTCCCCTGCATTGGCAGGCAGATTCTCAACCACTGCGCCACCAGGGAAGCCCAGAGCTCCCATTTCTTGTAAGCATCCTTGGCATGAAACAGGATGTACTCTCTCTGCCTTTCTGGAGGACAGTACATCAAGAGGTATAAAAATATCCATGACCTTTGATCCATAATTAATTACCCAGAAAAATATTCAGAGACGTCCACCATAATTTAAGTCAAGAAAATTCACAACAGTGTTCCCTGAAATAGCAAGGAAAAACTCCACAATGCTCAATAATAAGGAACATTTAATTATAAAAGATGTAAATATGATAAAACATGAGTTATGATATATGCAGAGGTTATATAATTATGTAGCTCAGAGGTCAGTGAACCTTTTCTGCAAGAAGCCAAATAGTAAATACTTCAGGCTTTAAGGATCATACAGTCTCCATCACAATTACTCAACTGCCTTTACGGGGCAAAAGCCATCACAGTCAACGTGTAAAGGGATGGGCAGGCTGTGTTCTAATACAATTACATTTATCGACACTGAAATCCGAATTTCATATCCTTTTCATGTGTTGTGAGGTATTATTCTTATTTTTATTTTTTCAGCCATTTAATTTCAAGGTTAAAAACCACTCTTAGCTTGTGAACTGCACAAAAAACATGCTGGTAAATATTCCCTTGGGTTTCAGTTTGTTCTCTCCTTAAACAAAATCATGTTTTCAAATGCAATTCTACATGAGAAAACACAACGTAATATCAATTGGAAAACGGTAGGATCTAAAACCATTTTTAGAATATGCCCCCATTTTGTAAAAATAAAGGCATATAAAAAGGACTTGAAAGAAATACCCAAAAATATTAAAATGCTTTTCTCTGTAGGGTGGCCTTTGAATGATTTTTATTCCCTTTGTACACTTTTCTATATTTGCTAAATGCTTTACAATGAGTGAGTATTATTCTTATAATAAGTAACGTTACTTTGAAAAATGTTCTTCTAAAAAATTATTCTCAAGCTGGTTCTTTCTCCTGGCATTTTAAGGATTCATTTTCCGTATTTTGAAATTTATTTCCTTTCTCCATCATTTGTTTTCTTCTTTCGGGGATGTTTGTCATCTATTTTGAGGACATCCTTCATTCATTTCCATACTCATTCTTTTCCTGTTTTCCCCTCTCTCTCCCAACAATCTTTCGCGTGTATGACATTTTTCAAAGTTCTATTCTGAGCCCAAAGGGGAAAAATATTAAACATATTCATTATATTGGAACTATGCTTTCCAACACCACTGATTTAATTTTAACATTTTAGGGACCAGGAGCTTCCCCAATGTTGTGACCGTGATGTTTTCAACAGAAAATTTAACCATGTCAAAAATGATTAAAAATAGATTTCTCCTTAATGTGCACTGACCCCTGTAAAGTTCATTGGGCCACGATTCCCTTATCCGAGGGGGAGGAAGAATGGCTTTAAGTAGCTTCCCTTCTCTTGCTGTGTGGCCTTCCTCTATTCCAAATCCATCTGCATCTCAATCCTGCTCCCCTAGGGGAAGTCCTCTTAGAATATTTTTAACATCCAATCAGAATATAGACTCACAATCTGAGCAGGTGTCCCTGGGACATTCAGAAGTTATCTAGTCAAATGGCACAGCTAGTTGTTTCCATGGCAAGTGTTTCCTGAGGACCTGCTTTGCAGCAGACACTGTTCCAAGGACTGGAAATGCAGGGATGCACTCCTGGGCATATATCCGGACAAAACTCTAATTCAAAAAGATACACGCACCCCTGTGTTCATAGCAGCACTGTTTACAAGAGCCAAGACATGGATGCCACCTAAATGTCCGTCGACAGATGAATGGATAAAGAAGATGTGGTATATATACACAATGGAATATTACTTAGCCATAAAAAAGAATGAAATAATGCCATTTGCAGCAACATGGGTGGACCTAGAGATTGTCATACTGAGCGAAGGAAGTCAGAAAGACAAATACCATGTGATAGCACATATATGTGGAATTTAAAATATGATACAGATGAATCTATCTATGAAACAGAAACAGACTCATGGACATAGAAAAGAGACTTGTGGTTGCCAAGGGGGAGGGGCTTGGGAGAGGGATGGAGTGGGAGGTTGGGGTGAGCAGATGTAAGCTTTTATACATAAGATTGATAAACAACAAGGACCTACTGTAGAGCACAGGGAATATACTCAGTATCCTGTGATAAACCATCATGGACAAGAATATATTTTTTAAAAGAATGTATATATGTATAACTGAGGCACTTTGCTGTACAACAGAAATTAAACACAACATTATAAATGAACTATACTTCAATTAAAAAAAAAAGAAAGAAAGAAATGCAGGGATGGAGGAGATGGACAAGGCAGCTGCCCTGTGCAATCACACCCTCTACTACAACCTCCAGGGACCTATAATCAAGAGAAGCTCAGGCTTCATTGCACTGTCAGCATTAAGAGTTGAGGTGCGGCCATAAATAAGGGAAACAGAGGGGCTTCCCTGGTGGCGCAGTGGTTGAGAATCCGCCTGCCAATGCAGGGGACACGGGTTTGAGCCCTGGTCTGGGAAGATCCCACATGCCGCGGAGCAACTGGGCCCGTGAGCCACAACTACTGAGCCTGCGCGTCTGGAGCCTGTGCTCCGCAACAAGAGAGGCTGCGATAGTGAGAGGCCCGCGCACCGCGATGAAGAGTGGCCCCCGCTTGCCGCAACTAGAGAAAGCCCTCGCACAGAAACGAAGACCCAATACAGCCATAAATTAATTAATTAATTAATTAATTAAAGAAAAATAAAGAATACAAAAAAATAAAGAAAACAGGGTATGTTCATGATGGTGCCAGAAAACCATGTCAAGAAGGTTGCAAATGAGGAGGGATGCTGGGAGTCCATGCTTTTGGTGGAGCCAGATAATGGCTACGCAGTTTGCGTGTTGCTTGTTAAGAAAACCATGCATTGTGGGTCCCCACAGAGGGGCTCAGCCCCTTGTCTTTTACGCCATGGTAGGGGAGAGGGTGTGAAGCAGGAAGAGATAGGGCCCTGCAGGAATAATGCACAAGTTCACCCCCATCACATGCTAGGACTTCCTATGAACTTTACAAGAACTATCTCACTGAACTGTTGGAAGAAGCATGGGGTGTCAGCACTGATTTTACACCATCTGTATTAATCACGGTTCAGAGAGAGAGAGATTTATTATAGCAATTCGCTCATGCAGTTATGGCAACCAAGAAGTCCCATGATCTCTGCAAGCTGGAGAACCAGGTGCCATGGTGTAAGCGTCCTCCCCAAATTCCTATGCTGAAATCCTAATCCCCAGTGTGATGGTATTAGGAGGTGCGGCCTTTGGGCAGTGCTGAGGTAACGAGGGTGGAGCCCCCATGAATGGGATTAGCATCCTTATAAAAGTGACCCCAGAGATTTCCCTCACCCCTTCCACCTTGCAGAGCACAGCAAGGAGACAACAGGCTATTAACTAGGAAGAGGCCCCTCACCACAGCTCACCCATGCCGGCATGGTCTTGATCTCGAACTTCTCAGAGCTGTGAGAGAGAAATTTTTCTTGTTTGTAAGCGACCCAGTTTGTGGCAATTCCTTGCAGCAGCCTGAACTAACTGAGACACCAGGAAAGCCAATGTCATCGTTCAGTCCGAGTCCCAAGGCCTGAGAAACAGACGTGAGAGTTCCTGAGGGCAGGAGTAGGAGGAAGTCCAGGCTCAAGCAGAGCCAGGGAAGTTGCCCTTCCTCTGCCTTTTTGTTCTGTTCGTGTCCTCAGTGGATTGGATGAGGCCCACCCACGTTGGGGAGGGCCATCTGCTTTCATCAGTCTAATCTCTTCTAAACACCCTCACAGACACACCCGAAAGCAATGTTTCACCAGCCCTCTGGAATCCCTTAGCCCAGTCAAGGTGACACATAAAATGAACCATCACACCGTCCTCGAAATGAAAGTCCTGGAAAGAAAGACTGACTTACCCTCGGTCACACAGCTGGTTGGCAGTGGGACCAGGACCCAGTTCTACTGTGGCTTTTGTCATCCACGCCATATAAGAACTTGATACTCCACGACTTTCCAGTGTGCATCAAAGCCTTCCTCAACCCCATGGCTCCATTCAGATATATTTAAGTCCCATCGGTTAATGATCTTACGTCATTACTCTGTGACCAGTGTGAACTGTACTCGTGCTTCTTTTTGCAATGCTGAAATGTCCTTTTTAAAAAGGAATGCCCCACAGGTAGAAGAATCTCTATGCGGGCTTCCCTGGTGGCGCGGTGGTTGAGAGTCTGCCTGCCAAAGCAGGGGACACGGGTTCGGGCCCTGGTCCGGGAGGATCCCATATGCTGCAGAGCGGCTGGGCCAGTGAGCCACAATTGCTGAGCCTGCGCGTCTGGAGCCTGTGCTCCGCAACAAGAGAGGCTGCGATAGTGAGAGGCCCGCACACCGCGATGAAGAGTGGCCCCTGCTTGCCACAACTAGAGAGGGCCCTAGCACAGGAACGAAGACCCAGCACAGCCATAAATAAATAAATAAATAAATTTAAAAAAAAAAAAAAAGAAGAATCTCTATGCTAAAAATAAGGGAGAACAACTGTAAGAAAAGCAGAGTAAGAACATCATTTTACCCATGAAGTGTGCCTGCCTCAAGGGAAAACCTTACTTGACTTTGAAAACGGGGGCTGGTTTCCAACCCACGGCTTTGCAGCAAGGGTCTTTCCTGACTTTGCCTCGATACAAGTTTAGAGTGATCTAGGAGCCAACATGGAACCCATGGTTATCTGAATGTAGAACTTCCCCCAGGCTGCAAATGGGATGGGCTTTGTCTCTGCCAAAGTGGACTCTTGCGACTCCCATGCTCAGGATTTAGCAAGGTCTACAGTTTAACACGAAGGATGTGTCTGCTGGAGTCTTGGCAAACTGGTCATGTCAAATCTACCTCATTCAAGGGCTAAGGGTTCCTCTTCAAGTCAGCGTGAACCCACGAGACATCACCTTTCTTACCTTCCTTCCTAGCGCTTATGGGTCTTCAGGACGATTAAAACCACAGGGCGATGATGTTGGGCAGAACCTCCAGGACTCAGAAGAAACACAATCACTTCGTCACACTCAACCCAGGGACTGGCTGACAGACGGGAGTGGAATACACTTACTTCCAGTGGGTAGCAGGAAGCACAGATGAGCAAGTTTGACTGTTCTCTCTGCCAAGATAGAAAAGTTCCTTGACATGGAACCCGTCTGGCTGGTGCTCTGCAAACACTTCGTAGGAATGTCACATGGGCTGGCAGTTGGATCCACCAACCTCCAGTAATTCCCCTAAAACACGTAAATGAATATCAGTAAACAAAATGAAGCAACACAAAAGGATCAAGGAGACGGGAGCTTTTGTCAACACCACATTGTGTTTCGGGACACTTCCTTCTGAATGGACGACCAGGGTACTATTGTGGACATCAAGGGCATGCAGGCTGTTCGAAGAGAAGTGCCCATGTTGCCATGGCAAAACGGGAACCATCCACAGTGTCACGGAACTTGCTGGCAGCACTGTTGTCAACAAAGCAGTGAAGGCCAGTAGTTACACCAACAGTAGCCGTGTGTGTGCACTTTGCATATTAAGCTCTCTTGGAGCTGAGGGGAGTGTCTTGAAGCGTATGAAAGGAATTGATCAGAAAAAAAAAGATAAAAGCAAAAGACAGAATCACCTAGGGACTTAAATTTCACCACAGTCCATGCTGGTGGGTCTCAGCTGGGCACAGTTTTATCCTCAGGGGACATCTGGCAGTGTCTGGAGTCCTTTTTGGTCATCACACCTGGAGAGAGGGCAGAGGAGGCGCTGGCAGCTGTTACCGGTGGGCGTGTGTTGCTAACCCTCTTACACAGGACAGCTCGCTACAAAAAAAGAATTATCTGGTCCCAAACATCAGTAGTGCCAAAGTTGAAAAACCGTGTTCTATGCGGAGAAGAGCATTTTGTGAGAACCAACTATATAATAAGTCTGATCTGTTAGAATCTATTCCCTATGAATTCATGGCATGATGGTGAAAACAAAAGAGTTTGGGCTGGGGAAAAAAAAGTAAGGAAATAAATAAAAAAGAAAAGAAAATATTGCACTGATGTTAACTCCCAGTACGTACATAGAGCTTCTGAAAGGTATCATTAGACTCATGACATGGGAAACCCCGAAATCTGGAATCAACCCAGTGACACAGCTCACGAGAGAACGAGTGAATCTTTGGCTCCAGTCCGTTGATATGTGTGTCTGTAAAATTACCCTCCAGAGTCAGGGAGGACGTGTGTGTCAGAGCTTCTGTCTGAGTAGGACACTCGCAGACAAGAGCAAGGCTCACATCCCGTGTCATCTGTCCTCTGAGTAGCAGCTGTGAACGCCTTTTTCAGGGCAGAGCCCGCTGCTTGGAATGGCTGTGTGATGCTTCCCTTTGAGGCCGGCCGCTTGAGCTAGGATTGCAACCCTGCGGCTTGACTCATCCGTAGCTCTTTCCTCACTGCGGTTCGCGTCCGTGTCATACTGCCAGATGCAGCATTTCATCATGCCTTTGCCACGCGCCCCATAGGTACCTGCGTGGTGCAGCTTCCCAGCAACTTTGCCCAGAGCCACTGTCATCATCTGGCTACTGTCTCATTTAGGCTTTGTCTGACCCAGAGCCAGTGGCTTCCTGAGGGCTCTGCTTCCATCCATGTAGACGAACACGCCTCTAGAATTTTGGTCGTGAGTCTCCCTTCGCTCTGTGGGAATTGATTCAAAACATGGTAGAAAATCCATGGCAGGTCTTTGTCTCACTATCCCACAGCACATCATTTCATTTCACCTTGATTGTGTGAAGGATGCGGTCCTAAATCTCAGCCATGGCTGCTAGCCAAGCAAACAATGAGCTTGTTTGCAGTGTTTGCTGTTGTCTCATGACTAACCGAGGTAGCTTGACTCTGATTTTTTTCAAGACAGGTGTTTCTGTGAGAGCTTAGTGTGTGGTCTTGGCCATCTTTAAATTGACACAATTATTTACTAAAGCCGCTCCTGTGAAAACGTGCCTCTCAGTAAATCCATCTCAGCAACAGAGAAAAGAGCTCTTGATTATCCACAAAGAGTCTCCCCTAGAACGTGAAAAAGGTATCCATCTTGGGAATTGACAGCTTCTCATCTAACTGAGACAATTCAGTGGTGGAAGTGTTGCATGTCACGGGAGAGGGATTAAATTGGGTCAAAGGCTGGTACAGGGAACTCAGAAAAGACAGTCATATGACCTCACTTGTTCCAAACAGGTCCTGCCGAAGTGAGAGAGTGGCATGGACATATATACACTACCAAATGTAAAATAAATAGCTAGTGGGAAGCAGCCGCATAGCACAGGGAGATCAGCTCAGTGCTTTGTGACCACCTAGAGGGGTGGGATAGGGAGGATGGGAGGGAGACGCAAGAGGGAGGAGATATGGGGATATATGTATATGTATAGCTGATTTACTTTGTTATACAGCAGAAACTAACACACCATTGTAGAGCAATTATACTCCAATAAAGATGTTAAAAAAAAAAAAGAAAGTAAAAAAACAAACAAACAGAAAAACAGGTCCTGCCTTTCATCAGGTCAGAACTTACTGCTTATTGAAATTTATAATTTATAATTTGGCGATTAATAGGCACCTGTGCATCAACGGACATTGTTTTCCTGCCGAATGACATGAATCCCAATTGTTCATTCAAATGGATGTGTTTCATTTTGAGGATCTGCCATTTCCTGTATAACCTTGTTCAGCCTTTGGAACTCACACATCAAAATAAAATAGCTATAACCCACTGCATCTCTTGCACAGGCACTTATCACACTCATCATTTCTCCTTGAGTTTTCTTCCAGGAAAAATAGTTTCTCTCCCTTGTTGAGGAATTTTGGCCTCATTTGCATATCTACCCTCTGACTGGCCCAGGTTAGCCTTGCTGCCCAACCCGACCTCCCACTTCCCATGGAAAGTTTATTCCCTTCCATTAGGTTCTGATCCCAAGCCTATCGGTTCCTGTAAGCCACATTTGTCTGTTTCCTCTGCCCCGTAATTTCCTCAACCCTGGCTAAAATCACCATCTTGCTTCTCCACCTCTAACCGCAAAGTGTTCTGGGGACTTGGTATCGTACCACTTTATTTACCTCTAACTCATATGGACCCCCATGCCATCAGCAATCCTCACAGATCTATGACCTTTTTGGTGTCTTGCCAAGCAGTGGTTCCAAATCCCCCTCTCTTTGCTCCGGGGACTCAGGCCCTCGTGGTCCCTCTACCTTCCTCTCAGTAGAATGTGCTCCCTACTTCCGAGAGAACATAGGACGTGTTGGGATGACGTTGCTCTGTGGTTTGCTGCTATCCCTTGTCCTTGTCTTTATCCTACAACCTGCAGCTGTTCCCACGTTAACTTCTTCCCTCTGATCTCATGGATGCATTTCCTTTGGTGAAATAGTTGGAGTAGAGGGATAAAGATAAACCTGCATGCGAGGTTGTGAAGAAGGGGAGGTTAGGAAATGGGGAGGTTAGGAAATGGGAAGGTGAAGTATAGATTACCCTACTGGGACTCTGGACAGAAGAGGAAGAATGTAGCAGCTAGACAGGGCGTAAGATACACAGTGGATGCTTGACCATAATTCTTATTTTCTAAACCTCTCATGAGGCTGCAGAAACACCAATCACACTTCTGCTTAAGTGCTCAGCTAAATTCTTCCTGCCGTAAAAATACCTTGCATAATTTATAGGTTTTTCACACTTCAAATATCACTCATACAAACATGGGGATTTCTGAGATAAAAGCAAAAAGAAATACCCATCTAAGCATGGCTGATAATGAGCTTTGTATGTTTGGCATCTCTTAAAGGGAGATGAAAGGTTGCCCTTCTGTCTTGAAAAATGATAGACCCTCCAAAAGATTCTCCTTAGCTAATAAGAATTTTGGCTTCATGCTATTTTCTTTTCTTTTTTTTTTAAGGATGCATTCAGTGTTTTCATTGCTAAAGCATTGATGAACAGGCTGTTAACTAAATAAATTCATAGAATGGAGAGCTGGAGGAGATAATTATGAAAACATGACTAGGGACCAGAATATTCCTCCATCGATAGCTACCGTGGTTTCTTTATTGGATACCAGAGACTTTGCAAAGGGATTGGCAAAGTGAGTCATGAACAGAAATGATGAAGAACGCCAGACACGGGTTCTGATTTCTTCCTTTTCTTTCAGCGTGTGAAGGACACCGCACGCTTCCTTGAGGTCTTTACGCTATCGTGGCACCACTGCAATTGTGTCACTAACCTAGAAGCTCCACAGGGCGTCGCTGACTGTGGCAATTGTGCAGACATGATCTCTGCGTCCCCTTCCGGTCTCTCGGTTCAAGTGGTTCCTGGGTTAATTACCAAACCACAGCTGATTTAAACAATTGTGCCTGGGGTGCCTACAGCGCATCTTATCGTTGGGATGGAAACCTCCCATGATTTCCTTGACATTTTTAATTTAATTCTTTCTTTGAGGGAAACACAAAACCCCACCATTTCCAGCAAGGCAACCAGCAGTCAAGGATTCCAACAGAGAAATACAGCTGCCTGAACTCAGATCTAAGTCAGCAACACTCATCAGGCACCTGACGTGTGGAAGATATCACACTCTGGTGTGGGAGCCTGTCAGGAAGCAGAGAATAGAGACCTCACGTATGTGCTGTCTTTGATCAGGAATAGCACACATGCACACACACGCAGTGTCTATGTGACCCAAAGGCCCCCCATGAGATGCAATCACCCAGACACCTTCAATGTGATGAAAACATTCTTTCCAGGGCTCCTTCCCTTTTACACATTTTACATTTGGTAAACGCACACTGAGCCTTTTGCACATGAATGGCTCTGTACTCCAACAGGACACTTGCACTAATTCCCTGCATGTAGCCTTGACCTTGTCGAGCCCCTTGATGGAACGAGCTGGCTGCAAACATCCAAGAAGGACACCATCCATCACCTTCACATATTCTCACCGTGCCGAGTATGCCCTTTTAACGTCACTACTCATTTTATACTGGACTCAGGCTTCTGCTGTCTGCCCGTGCTTTAGTCAATAGCCGTTTCGTAATCGAATCTCATGCCTCAGGGCAAGAATCATTGCTGGAAGAAAAGGGAAGAAAAAAAAATAATGCATGACATCTCTGTGGTCTGTGGCCAGTTGTTAAGGGCAATTTTCACAGTGTGGTGAGAGGGTTTCAGCGTAAGAGATGGTGCTAGGGACTGACATGTTAAATACGTTCCAGGATGCAGGAAGCTGATTCTTAAGTGGCTTGTTAGAGGAGTTGTGCGGTTGCAGAGATATCTCATAAAAGGCTCGCTTCCCATGTCATAAGCAAAGACATCATGGAAACAGAATATCGAACATGCACCTAACACTCAGTATTCATATGAAACTCATCAAGGTTCATTTACTGTTTCAGGAGCCTCAATCGTCATTTATTACGTGTTCAACGCCCGGAATGAGTCCCTAAGTTCTTTCCCACCACTCCTCTTTCCATCTCCCCTGCGATGTAACTTCAGTTACTCTTCTCCCCTGTCTAGACCATCACGGTCTAGACCCACCCGCTTCTCTCTTGTCCCCTTGTTCTTTCATCACGTCAGCTTCATCCCAGCACTCCCCAATCCTGGGTCAGACTTCTCACGGAAGGAGAAAATCATCATTATCAAGGAATAACCTTCCTTGGTTTTGCATGTCTCCTGCAAAACAGTCTATACCCATGTCCTTTCTTCTTTCTGGTCTCCGGAGAACTTTGGACCGGAGATAAGAGTCTCCCCGTCCGCTCTGTAATTTCCATCACGTTGCAGGATGGTCCCCATGCTTCATCCTCTTCGTCTCTCTTATCGCCAACCTTTTTAAGAACGGAGCATCTATAAATGAACGAGTTCTCCGTGCTTTCCGACACGCTCGCCACATATCGTCTATCAGTATCGTTCCAGTTTTAGCGCGTGCACAAAATCGTCTACACTCACAGCCACAGCGTTTTCACTTCCTGCTTATTCCTTAACCCACTTCCATCTGTTGTTACTGTTCAGTTCCAGCCATCGTCAAGGTCAGTCATCAGTGACCTTCTAAACACAACCGTAATGACCTCTCTGAGGGCAGATTTCTACCTGGTGCGCGTGCATACGTTGTCACACAATGGGCGCTTGTTTTTCTTTATAAAAGCGTCTTTCTCTTTTGGAAGGGAGTTAACGCTTTTAAGCTAACCCTTACATGTTCACACCACATGCTCTCCTAGAGTCTTTTGCATTTGTTCAGGCTGTGCCTGCAGAGGTATCTCGGGGCTCTGAGACATACAGAACAGTGAGTCGATTCAGTGGTGTTTAGCACAGTCCTGCCTGCACTGTTTGTGAGGAGTGGGCACGTCGGATATGACTAGTTGGGTCTGAGGAATTATTCTGTCAACAGTAATATAACCATGGTTGTGCAAGAAGGCTCTGTATTAAACCTTTAGGATTGAACATAAAAGAAGCTTGCAGGAAACCTGAGAATTATTCAGATCCAGGGCTTGAGGGTTCTATGTTTAGAGATGACTAAATATGAATGTGGTAAGGGGGTGGTGATTGGGGTCCCCTAATCCATCACACACTCAAAGGGTTTCTACTAGGTCTTGACCCTAGAACTGGTCATGCAGTTAACATGACTGAATTCATGTATGTGTGCAGCCTGTTATAGATGAGGCCCCCAGGTGTCAAAGGGACAAATCCTAATATCTAAAGGCAACCCCTCATGGAACAGAGGAGAGAGCTTTTTTTGCCCTTCCAAGGTTTTCCCCTTCTTCTTCAGTCTGGTGAACTGAAGGACACATAATAACTTAGGATGATTTTCATATACCATCTTCACACACATTTTTCTCTTATGTTCTCTGCCTCTCATTCTGCAGACTTCATGATATGAGTCTAAAAATAAAGATGCCTGAAGATTCAATCACCACTATTCTTTTATTTAAAGCTCTGGACAATTACTGAGGAAAAAAAAAAAAAAACCCAGGGGATGAAGAATAGAGATTAGAAAAATTGAATAAGAAAGTCATTATGTAAAATACATCATTTGGTATATGGTGCTTTGCAATCTTGAATTTTAATAATGAGTCTGAGAGTAGTTAGGATTTTTACTGAGTATTATGATCCTGTTAAATTATTCCCATCAGGGCACTTTCCTAAGTACCTCAAAGATTAAACTGATGCTTAAATATACCTTTCTAAAGCGGATATTATTTCCTATATATTTTAAAACGATTATGGTTGTCTCATTAACATTAGCCAATGATCAATATACTCATCACTAATTGGAAAATCCTCCAAAATGATGCATGTAGTTAATTGGTCAACAACTGGCTAATGTCTATTTGTATCTAAAGAGTATTTAAATATTGACAAGGGTCTCATGCATATGTATGCACCCAAAAGGGTCAAGATGACTCAGAATGTGGCACCTTACTTCTTGAGAATAAGGTTGAAAAAATATGTGTAACGCACTTGTCCAGTCCATGGGTCAAACGGACAAACTCAGGCACAGACACTGCTTCCATCCATCCTGGATCCAGGGGGCAACCTGACACCCAACATGGGGCATCCTTCATTCATTTATTCATTCATGCATTATGAAAAAGTTTGTGTTGACGAAGGTGCAGTACTAAGGAATGAGAAATGAAACATTCCCAGTCTCAAGCCACTTACCATCCTAAGGAAGGAAACAGAGAAGTAAGTGTGGGCACAAGTATTGAATTTGTTGCCTGAGGTCAATGCACTCCATTTATGGTATAGTTTAAAGGGTTGTAGTGTAATCCTGTTCTTTTGAGATACGTCAGAGCTATTAAGATCCAATGCCCTGAGTATCTGAGCAGGTTCTTGAAGGATGAGTAAGAAGCCCTCCCGATGCATGAGGTTGGGAAGTTTGTCCCTGGCAGACTGACCAGGAGTGCCAAGCATGGGGTCCTGAGGGAGCCACTTAATGTCATTGTGTTTGGCTAGAAAGGACTCATCAAACTGTGGACCATTGAGCTAAGAATGGTTCTCCCCTTTATATGTGGTTGAAAAGGTCAAAAGAAGACTGTCATTTTGTGACACATGAAAATTAAACAAAATTCAAATTTCACTGTCCATCAACATTTTACTAGAAGACAGCCACGCCGGTTGTTAAGTATCACTTGTTAGGTCGATGGCTACGTTCACGCTACAGCAGCGGAGCTGAGTTGTAGTGACAGTGACCATATGGCCCCCAAAGCCTAAAATATTTCCCTTCTGTCCCTTGACAGAAAAAGGTTGCTGATTCCTGGGCTAGCGCATCAGAGACATACGTGGGAGTGGGCCGAGGTGAGCCAGAAAGGTGAGCTCCAGGTGATGGGGAGCCTTTCATGCCATACCAGGAATTTGAGTTTTAGTCCATACTGATTCAAAGTCACGGAAAGAGTCCCAGCGTTGAAGTAAGTCCATTGTAGAAAATGTGCATTTTAGGAAGCACTTGTTCAACTGCTGCTCTGTTCCTGGTGGTCTTTGGCCAGAGGGCGTTGACCGGCAAGAGGAAGTCCAGGATTTGGTGTAAGGAGGTGACTCGTGATAAGATCTGCCCCCACGAGATACTCCGGGTTAATCAGTAACAAACTGACTCCATTTACATCTTCTATGATGTTGCTTGCTCCCTCCTAAGAAAAGGGTGCCTCGCTCACATCTAGAGGATGTCTGCAGGTGTGCGTTCCAGGCTGGTGTGCAATGGGATCCAGAGGACTGTGTGCATCAAAGGTACCCAGCCAACTCCCACAGCTCTTCATGTCCTCTCCTTGGTGAACTGAAAGACTTGGGCTCCTTAACATTGAATGATATTTTAGCATCAAAAATCGTGTACATCCCTAAGGTGTAGAAAGGCTAAGCCATAAGAATCACATTTCTAAGTCATGTATAGTGTGGAAGTGTACCTCTTCATGCTGCTGAAGGAGTTACACACACACACACACACACACACACAGCACGGACAATGGTCACATGAAAACAGAACTGTCGCACTGACCAGCTGTTGATTTGTCTCGTCTCGGTGGTAAAGGCTAAAATGCCATGATTCAGTTCCAGTCTTAGGGGCCCATGAAAGAAGCAGCACATGACACACCCAGGAAACTGTTGTCGAAGACATATCTCGAAAAAACCCACTGGCTGCTTTCAGAAAGAGATCCCTCAAAGTGATTTCCACGGAGGTGCAGGACTTGTCCTGAAAATTGCCTACTAATGAGTTATGTGGCCTGACCTTTGCTGTCTACCCAGGGCTTTCTCTTTGCACCTTGATTCACTTGCACTGAGCGCGTTGGCCACAGGGACCAAGGCTCCCAAACAGTTCACCTCAAAGAAGGTGCTGGAATGGGGCTATCGCTCAATGGACTCATGGTTTCCTGCATGGAGGCAGCAGACACAAGACCCCAGACGTGAAGAACCCAAACACCATGGCGTTTCACCTGTGGCCTCATCCAGCCCATCCTCTTCGCTGAGTGCTAAGGCAGTCTTCAATATTCCAGTCACCCTGTATGTTTTTCAACCTGATCTAAAATGTAGACTCAGTGACTGTCAGAAGCAAAGAAGTATTTTTCCACGTTATTCTGCACTATTTTTTTTCCCTCCCCCGCTCCGCCCCCTCCCCGTCCCCCACATCTGCACTATTTTTAATAGTTGCAAAAGGTTCCATCAAGCATGTATGTCACTGTATATGTAACCCCCTTTCTAATTTTTTTTTTTTTTTGGTCACCACAAGGCTTACGGGTCTTAGTTCCCTGACCAGGGATCAAACCCAGGCCCTGGCAGTGAAAGCACTGAGTCCTAACCACTGGACCGCCAGGGAAGTATCCCCCTTGTCTATGTTTGAACATTTGATTGCGTCCAGTTTTATGCTACTGTATATTGTTCAGTTATGAACATCTTTGTGTGTAAAGCATTTTGCACATGGCAGATTCTTTCCTTGAGCATAAAATCCAAGAAACAGAATTCCCTGTAGAGCATCCAACATGTTTAAGGCTCTTGCTCAGTCTTGCCAATTTGCTTTTTTAGGAATGATACAGAGTAGATAACATTTTCTAGGAAATTTTAGGGGGACGAGGGTGTTCATATAACTGACGGATTTTTTCTCCTCTAAATCTTGTAGGGTTTTAAATCTTCCAGGAGGCATTACAGCCAGATATCCAGATTCCATTTCTCTCAAGCCTTTCAGGTGCTGGGGGTGGGATGCAGCAATCTTTGACCTCTGTGAGGTAGCTCAAAGACGTCAGAGGGTTAGGTTCACCACGATGCCCTGGGTGGCCATTCTCCTGAAGTATACAGGGGTCCTCCCCATGACCACACAGATGTGCCCATTGCAACTGGCCAACAATAAAAAAATGGGGCAAGAAAGATGGATTCCTGATTCTGTGCTATTCTGCTTCCTGTCATAATGACTTCCCCTGTTTGCAGAAGCCGTGGATCAGCATTGTGGAGCTCAGAGGCCATCCTGCTGAGTTGCACCCCTCTCCTTTCACACTTGAGGAAACTGTGGTTGCTGCTGGATGGTTGAAGTCACATGGCTAATGCATGGTGGAGCTGACGCTGGGAATCAGACCAAATCCAACTTGGACTCTTGTGCTTGTTGTTGTAGCGGCAAACCGTTGCTTATTCGGATGTTGAACTGTTTGTAGACATGTACGCTCTCTTGTTGCAAAGTGGATTGACTTTGGCTTCACGTATGAACTTAACGTACTGGAACAAAATAAATAAAATGTGGAAAACAAAAGCAATGAAAATCTGGATGTGAAGATGAAGCAAGGATGGTATGGAATCCGTGAGTCCTCACTGAGTTCTTGGGAGGAAGAATTGTGGAAGAAAGCTTTACAGTGCCTGGTACAACGCTGGTAAACAGGAGATAATGAGTAAAGGTTCGCCTGTGGTGTTGCGGTCACAGTGGTTACATCCAAGTGAGGAATTTTGTTCATAATGCCTTGTTGATGGGCCTGCCATTAGCTGACCATCTCATATAGGAACCATGTTAGTGATGAAGGAGACAGTCATCGCAGTAACAAGAGAGAAAAATGGAATTGAGTTCACTTTTTTAAAACTTCTCCTATTAAAAAAATTTACAGATTCATAGGAAGTTGCAAAATGATGTACAGGAAAGTTGTATATCCTTCATCCAGTGTACCCCAGTGGAAACACCTTGAATTACTATCCTGTAATATCAAAACCACAGAGCTTACATTTTTCAAGCAGAAAAAGCCACAGGATTTAAAGAAGGGTCTTGTCTTTTCCTGATTTTCGAAAATAGCCTGTTTGAGGGTGTGTGGCTTTGCTTCTGAGTGGAAGCTATGTGTTTCGGTTTCCTTATTACTTATTCTTAAAAATAATAGAACTTGGTTCTCTTTAGTCAGACTTAGGAGTAGGCAAAGTTTTTCTGTACAGGGCCAAGTAATAAATATTTTGGCTTTTTGAGCCGCAAAGTCCGTGTCACAGATACTCAGCTGTGCCTCAGACAGTACCTACGTGAATGGGTGTGACTGTGTGCCAGTAAAACTTTATTTATAAAAAACAGGCAGTGAGCCAGATTTGGCCTGGGGACTGCAGTTTCCTGACCCTGCCCTAAATTAACCTATCTCATATCCAAATTGAAAGAGACGCTTGCAAGTTAATTCAGTAAGTCCGCTTATGTCATCTCCCTATTACTTATCCAGAATCTCCCAAACATCCACCTTAAAAATAAAAGAGAGAAATATTTCTACTAGCATGCAGAATTCTATTTTGAGGAGGAAAAAAAAGGGCATGAAAGCAAGTTGACATCAGGAATTTACTTGTACTTAAAAACTTCAGCCTATATCATGGAATGTATATATATATATATATTTATGTATCTACCTACCCGTCTACGTATGTATGTATGTGTCTATCTATCTCCATATATATGTATATCTATCTCATCTATTTATGCCTACATGTATCTGTATATCTGTGTGTATATATATCCCACACATATGTTTGTGTATATATTGTATATACACACAGGCATATGTATACATGTACATATATTGAATTCTTACTGAATTCATAACACACATTTAGTTACGTATGTCACCATTTCCATACATACGGATGTAGGAGTATATTTTGGGTATCTAACATAACATATTTGATGTCACATAGATAATTCTCTAAAGGTGCGTTGGAATTTATCAGGTTTTCGCTGCCTTAGCTGCAGAGGCAAACAGGTACCTGGCCGGAGGTAGCAGTGACTTGGGTGTTTGAAAAGGCGCACCGCTGAGTTTTTTAATTAAAATGGCAACCCCTCTATCAAGTGCATAAGTGCATTGTATTAGAACGCCTTGATAAGATGTTTTTAAAGTGTAAGATGATGGGTACTCTGGCTGGATTATTATCCACCCTCTTCGTACCGCCGAGATGACATTTCACTGGATGAACTCATTTGGAGCCACAGTGGGCACTGGAGGACTTCTCAGGGATTTCTATGGTGAGTTCCGGCTATTAATAGGGCTATTAATGAAACGTGGTGCATGACCTTACATTTGAGGATGCAAAAGTGAATTACAATGCTAACAGGGGTGCAAAAGAGATGCTTTAAATTGTTAACAGGCTTACCCTTAGGGGCATCTCTGGTAGTCCTTGAGCTTTATCAAATTGTATAAAAATAAACTTTCATCTTACAACGAGAAGGCTGGAATATTTTTAAAACAAGTATCTGTAATTGTTCAGGATGTGATCCTTTCCCCAGTAAAAAGACCAACTGTGTATATAAAAAGTGCCTATCACGTAACAAGAGATATTTAATCATTTGTTTTCGGGATGGGAGCATGCTAATCACCGAATTAGGCTTTGGGAGGATTTGCAAACGCCGCATCCCCACCCCACCCCCCCAAAAAACTTGAAAAACCGGTTCCAAGGAATGTAGGATGACCTCAGGATTGGGAGAGTCCCACCTGGGACTTTCAGCCCTAAAACTGAAACAGGACTGGGCCAAGTACGATGAGGTGACCACAGCAATGGAACTGGGAATAGTGGGGGTTACCCTGGCTCAGGTTTCAATGTCCAAATGTGCCCTAGAAATTCTGGCACAAATCAAGCCCAACGATTGTTTCCATGGTAACCATTCAGAGTCTTAATAGGCCAGTTAAGAAACGAGATGAACATTTATCGGGCGCTCCATACTACCAAGTACTGGAAACTAAAATACCACTCAGAGGGTGGCTAGGTGTTCAGTTCCATCCCCAGTTGACTCAGCATTTTATTGTAGAACCCACTGGAAGTGCATGATTTTAAGGACAGCAGATAAGGAGCGTCGTAGAGGTTATGAGTAGGGCCGTTCATCTTTTTCTTTATCCTACTGTTCTCTCTCTAGGGCTTCTCAACCTCAGCACCATTGACATTTGGGCTGGATTCTTCTTTTTTTTTTTATGTTTTACAACTTTTTTATTATGGAAAAAAAGCAAAATACAGAAAACTTGGCAGAATACGGAAAGGAACACCATATACCCACCACTTAAATTCAAAATTGTTAATATTTGTCTTACTTTGGTGTATTTATCATCTGTGCTCTTTGTTTTTGCTGCGCCATTTGAAATTAAGTTGTAGACATCAAATACTTTAATATGCACCTCTTATAAATAAGGACATGCTCCTACATGATCACAATACCATTATTATACCTAAGATAATTATACAGTAATTCCATTATATGATCTAATACCCAGTTTCTGGGCAGGATCATTCTTGGTCATGGGGGACCGTCCTATGCATTGTGGGACGTTGGGCGGCATCCCTGGCCTCCCCCCACTAGATGTCAGCAGTACTCCCACCCCCAGCTTGTAATGACCAAAAAGGCCCCCCCTTCCCTGCTCCAAGGGGCTCAGTCGCCTCCAGCTGACAACACACTGGGACCACTCCAAAGAGTCGACCGCCCACACACAGAAAAGCAGAGTCAGGAGGTCCATCCTCAGAAACGCAAACCCCCGCGAGGACGTGGTCCCGGAGTCCCACCCAGTCATCTGCAGCTTGCAGAAGGAGGCGGGGCCCGCTTTGCACGTGGAGATGCCCCCTCTGCCCCAGTGCGTGATGTCAGTGAAGGGCAGGCCCTTCGGTGCTGATGCGCCACCGTGTTCCAGACCTTGCAGCAGCAAAGACACATCGGTGCCCTCGACCTCAACACCTGGCGCGTCCGTACGACTTAACAGATGATTAACTCAGCTCTCACAGACGTAATTCAGGAAGGAAGAGAGCACGCAAAGAGTTGTTCTCCTTGCTCTCAGAAACCACTGACTGTCCACCTGACTGCTTCCTAGAGGCACTTAGGCATGCGGGAGATGGTGATTCAACCCAGGTGTTTCCACTCTGTATCCCTGTCTTCCCTGCTTCCACGGTGCCCTGCCACGACCTTCAGGTTGTCAGTTATAATCAAAAGTGGTAAAAAAAAAAGGATGTTTAAGAATCTGGCTGTTACTCATGGACTCATTAACGCAATAACAAAATTCCCGGGGTTTGGGACAGGGTTCGTCCACCTGGGCACTCTTGACGTTTGGGGTTGGATATTTCTCTGTGGCGGGGACTGTCCTGTGCATTGTGGGATATTGAGCAGGGCCCCTGGAGTCTACGATATAGTTGCTAATTGGGTTATTGCAGCGCTTCATGTCTCCTGACATTGCCAGGTGTCCCTGGGGAGTGGAAACCCCCCAGTTGAGGACCAGTGGTGTAGGGGTTAAAGACTAACAGAAGAGGAAGGACACTGACCTGAAATGTTTGGGAAAGGGTCTAAAGGGAACTTTAAAAAATACATATGCCCGAGCCCCACCCTTGGAGTTTTGGGAGTAATTGGATGGGTTTCAGCGTGAGTATAGGAGTTTTAAAAGCTCCCCAGGTGATTCTAATCCACAGAGGAGGCTGCGAGCCTACTGATCTAGAAAAAGATAATCATGACCTGAGTTCAAAGGAAGATTCACAGACTTTCTCAGAAATCAGTACACAGGGCACCAGCCGATCCCATTGGAGGGATGACAGTCTTCCATCACGGTTTGATAATCTGCAGAACCCTTGTTAGTTTGGGGCCAGATATCGGTGCTCGTGTCTAAACACTCTTTTGTCCACGGGCTGAAGCAGAGGATGTGGGCTGGCAGATCAGAACGCATCAGCCACTCTCTGCACGCCCATTTTCTAGAGTTTGCCCGGGTTTTCCTGGCCGTCATGATGGAATCTTCATCCACTCTCCACCTCATGTTCCGTCTGTTAAACTTTCAGAATTTACCCAGAATATGACCTCTTCTCATGACGCCCACCACTGCCCTTCTAGAAACTTCCACCATTATCTCTTTCGGGATAAGCACAGTGATTATTATTAATTATTAGGTTTATTATTATATTAATACATTATTTATACATAATTTATATTTACACAGTTACTTCTTTTTCTCCTTCTCCTTCTCCTTCTTCTTCTTCTTCTTCTTCTTATATGGTCAGCACTGGCATCTGGCGCTACCGCACTCCACAGGCTGTTCTAAGCCTGGCCTGCACACTCATGCTTTTACAGTGGCGGATACATGTGTGAACCCCACAGTCGATCTTGTCTCAGTGTGACATGTGAGGGCCTCACAGCCCTGTGCAGTGACCCGCACGATGGGTCCCCGCCGTCACCCCCGTGGCCCGGCTCCGCTACTCCACGCCGCTCACTCCTCCGCCGCCGCGCTGGACTTGGACACGTTTCCACGGCGTCGCAGCCAGCCTCCTCCCTCGGGGCCCCAGCGCCTGCCGCTTGCCCTCCCCGGGCGGCTCTCCCCCTCCTCTCCGAGGTCTTCGCTCAAACGCTACCTTCTCACAGACGGCTTCCCTCACCAGTTCACATCAAATCGCAACCCCAAGCACCCCTTGTCTCCCCTCTAGTTTTCTTCATAGTATTTTTTGCCACCTGTTTTTCTTGTTTCCCATGACCGCTGTAACAGATCACCCTAAACTGGGGACTTAAAGCAACAGACACTCATTCTCTCAATCCTGCGGACCAGAAGTCTGAGATCCAGGTGTGGGCAGGGCTGCGCTCCCTGCAGAAGCTCCAGGGGAGGGCCCTTCTTCCCTCTTCCAGCTCCTGGCGGCTCCAGGCGTCCCTGCGCTTGTGGCCGCATCCCTCCCGTCTTCAAAATCAACATCTTCAAATCTCTCTCCCCTCTGCCGTCACACTGTCTTGCTCCCTGTGTGTGTAAATCTCTCTACCTTCTTATAAGGGTACAGGTGACACATTTAGAGCCCACCTGGTTAATCCAGGATAATCTTGCCATGTCAAGACCCTTCATCACATATTCAAAGGCCCTGTTTCCATATAGAGTTTACAGGTTCCGGAGATTAGGAACTGATTTCTTTTTTTTAAATTAATTTTATAGGAGTACGGTTGATTTACAATGTTGTGTTAGTTTCTGCTGTACAGCAAAGTGAATCAGGTATACATATACACATATCTACTGGGTTTTATTTCCATTTTTTATTTTATATTGGAGTATAGCCAATTAACAATGTTGTGATAGTTTCAGGTGCACAGCGGAGCAACTCAGCCATACATATATGACTATCCACTGTTGTTTAGATTCTTTTCCCATATAGATAATTACAGAGTATTGAATAGAGTTCTCTGTGCTACACAGTAGGTTCTTATTAGTTGGACCTGATTTCTTGAAGGAATGGGAATTATTCTGCCTACTACACCATCTATTTATTTTTCATATTTGTTTGTTTATTATATTTCCTCCACTATGGTCTAAAATCCATTGGGGCGAAAGTCTTTTTTTAATTTCTTATTCCGTTGTGTATTGTATCACATTGTATTGTAATAATCCCATTTTGTTCCCCATCTAGAATACCATAGAAACTCAATAAGTTTTTGAAAGTTTGTTTTGAATGAAGGGATAAATAAATCTCTGCGAGTGAAATATATTATTATTGGCTTCAAAGTACCTTCATAGAATAGATATTAATAAAAGGAAACCTCCATGAATTAGATATCAGTGAGCATTGGATGATACTTCTGATGAGATTTTCCAGAATGTAGCACCAGGAGAAAAAGTCTTGTCAAATATGAAACAGAGATGATCGAAGACCCATAGAGGATAAAATAATGCCTTCTATAGGACTCATTGGAGATGCAGAAGAAAAAATCAAAATAGGAGAAAGAGAGAATAGCTGAGAATTTTGTAGAATTTAGAAAAGAGCAGAGATACAACTCCCGCATAGGCTGAGGCAAAGAAATCTACATCTCTCGGATGCATTCAAGCTGCAGAGACACCAAAGGCAAAGAAGAGAAAAAAGGCAAAAATAAGAGAAATCGAACCAGTTAAGGGAAACACTTGAAGAAAGGCAATAATTTCCAACCAGTTCAGGGAAACACTTGAAGAAAAGCAATCTCAATCACTCCAAAAGGCAAACAAGAAAGTAGGAGTTTTAACCGCTTTTGAGCAGTTGGGGACACCCAGTAAAATTTCCTTGGCGGTCTTGCTTTTCACCTGTTTGCACAGGGATACCTCTGGGAGAATGTTTATTGCCAATTAAATTAAATATTCAATCTGAAGCATGTAAATAAATTGTGGTCGAGCCACACACAGATTATAACACAGCAGTGAAAAGTGAATGAACAAGAGCTGAACTATTCACACGGATGAGCCTCCCAAAAATACCAAGGACGGAAGCATTCTGGAATGCGCAGGATAGAATACAGACAGCGTAACACTCGGGAACCTAGAAAAGATTCTATAGGCACGTGGACATACAGGCTGTAGGCCTCAGACATGTGAGTGGAGTGTGGATCATTCTGTATCGTAAATGTATAAATCAGGGCAAGCAGCGGACTGAAAAGCTAGGTCAAGAGAGGGGTTCATTACTACGTGGAGAGCAGTGGCCATTGATTGACTGCACTCGCAGACACAGGAGCCTTCCCCTGTATTGGCCGTATTGTATTTCTTCATCAGGTAGATAGATCATGATATTAACCATGGTGGGCTTCTTTTAAAATTTTTATTTTATATTGGAGTATAGTTGATTAACAATGTTGTGTTAGTTTCAGGTGTACAGCAGAGTGACTCAGTTATACATACACACGTATCTATTCTTTTTCAAATTCTTTTCCCATTTAGGTTGTTACAGAATACTGAGCAAAGTCCCCAGTGTGATGCAGTAAGACCTTGTTGTTTATCCATTCTCTTTATAATAGTTTTCATCTGCTAATCCCAAATTCCCGCTCTATCCCTCCCCCTGCACCTTTCCCCTTTGGTAACCATAAGTTTGCTTTCTAAGTCTGTGAGTCTGTTTCTATTTTGTAAATAAGTCCATTTGTATCCTTTTTTTTTAAAGATTCCATGTATAAGTGATATCATATGATACTTGTCTTTGTCCGACTTCACTTTGTATGATCATCTCCAGGTCCATCCATGTTGCTGCAAATGGCATTATTTCATTCATTTTAATGGCTGAATATTCCATTGTATATATGTACCACATCTTCTTTTTCCAGTTTTTATGTCTGAATTTATTTATATGCGATATCTATGTAGAATAAGTAAATATACAAAGAAAAGAGGCGGGCAAAAATAAATATTTTGTTTTTATGGAGGTTTTACTTTTTCCACCTTGTTTAAAATTTTTAAATCACTCCAATCATTTTTTTAAAATCTGAAACAAACCTCTTCCCTTCACTTTGCAATGTCTGGGTCAGTTGGTCACTGAAAGCGTGTGAAACAATGCTGTGTGGATAGAATCGTGTCATACGATATTTGTCTTTCTCTGTCTGACTTACTTGAAGGCTTTGCTCTAAGTCAAATCCCAGTTTAAACTGATTCCCCCCACCTCCCTGCATGAATTTGGCGGGGCATAGTGTCTCTCTGAATGTCAGTCTTCAAAATAGACCCAGAATGCAACCTCTCCGCGGAGCCTCTGGTCTGAACTGCAGAGACCACATCTCCCAGGATGATGGCAGGAACCTCCTGACTCGTGTCACCTCCCAGCACAGTAGCCGGGGGTGCTTTCAACCCCCTTCTGCTCAGAACCGTGCAACGACCACCATGTCTCTGGGGTCAGGGTCCGAGTCCCCGCGATGTCCGAGGCGCTGCACCTCTGTGTGTCTTCCATATCTGCTCACCTCGCTGGTCTCAATTCCTCCTGCTCTGCTTGCATAGCCTCCAAATCCTCCTCCTGGTTCCTGCTTCGCGAGCCCAGAATCCCCGGCCCCCTTTCCCTGCAGTTCATGAGCCCTCACGCATGATCGGGGGAACCCTTTTCAAAGCTCAGATGACAGGCTTGAGTCCACCAAGGTCCAGCGCTCAACAGACAGTTCAATCCCCATCACTTCTCACTGCCCTGCCATCTCGCCCCTGTTTGTGCTCTGCACCACCTCCTGGGATGCAGTCGGAGAGACCGATGCCATCCCTCTCTTTGAAATGTGTATTTATGGTCAGTGCCGGCCGCTGCTATTAGCATGCTTTCCTGGCGGTGGACCACTAATGCATCTTTGAAGTCAAGCTACAGTGCAAGAAAGAAAAATGGTGCTCAACGGCTAGACTGGTTTTGTAAAAAAAATATATGATTCATGAAAATAATGTGGGACAAATTTATCAGAGTACTCAAATTACAACTTTATGAATTCATTTATTCAGTTATATTCCCAGCCATCTTATTTAGAAAGTTTTCTCCCTCCTCCCATCTTGCCTCCCTCCCTCCCTCTCTTCCTTCCTATAAAGTAACTCACCTACTACATCTTACTTTCTAGAAGTACCATCTTTTAATAATTAGTAGTGTATCTTTCCATACATATTCTGTGCTTTTGCTCTTTTTAAAATATACAAAATCTCTTGTGACACAAATGGGATCTCGTGGTGTTATTTAGAAACTTCTCCTTTACTTAACAATCAATCTTGGGCATTTTTCATTGTCATCACGCTGAGATACCCAGAAAGTCAAAGAGTATCAAGGACCTGAGGCTTTAACGTAAAATGCTACTGATGGGCATTTACGTTGTTTCCAGTTTTTCGCTACTGGAAACAATGACTCTATAAAAAATCATTGTATAAACCTATTTGCGTATTTGGGTGAGTATGTATGTGGCTTATTTCATAGGCTATGCTATGAAAATGACATTATTATTTCAAAGGACATATGCATCTTGAATGTTGATCAGGAACAACCAGGCACGGTATTTCCAACGATATTTTTAATGTCTTAATCTTTGCCAATTTGGTGAGTGACTATTGTTATCCCATTTGGAAGTGTAAGATGTAAACATTAGAGGAAACTGGATGTGGGGTACATGGGAATGCTTTGTACTAGCTTTTCAAATTTTCTGTAAAGGCAAAAGCACTCTAAAATTAAAAGTTCAAGCTCTGCCCCTCACCAGCTGTGTGACCTTGGGCAAGTTACTTAACCTCTCTGTGCCTCAGTTTTCTCGCCTGTAAAACAGATAGTACTGGTATCAGGGATTAAAGAGCTTAATGGCAGCTTTACTAGTTGCTAACACACTAACTCATTTATAGTAAAGACTTAGTAATGTCTTTTTAATGAATAAATGGGTGGATAAATAAAAGAATACATCAGTATCTTCAGGGATGGAGATTGCAGGAATGCTAGATGTTTTATCATTTAAAAAAAAAACAAAAACAAAAAAAAACAGAAAACAAACCCAAAACGCCCCCTCTAGCTTATAGGGGGAAAAAAGTGATTTTGCTACAAAGTTTCTTCATCGCAGAGCACGATCAAGATAATTTGGAACATTTTTATGGCAGGGTTTATCAGTGACAAACCTGGCTCTAGGAAAAATCTCTGTAAAGCTATTATAGTAGCGTGATTTCCAACCAGTAAATTTCCTCTCTAAACTTCCCAGAATAAATTATTGGCTGAATGCATTCCTCAGCAAGCAAATGAATTAGCTTGTGGCCACAGGTTATCAAAAATAAGTCAATTAAATTTTTCATGGCATCTGCCAGAAGTATTGACTTTTATTCTCAAATACTAGTAAATCTTTTTTTCTGACAACTTTGAGATCGCAGGAGCAATTATCTGTGGAGGCAACTCCTAATTTTTGGTAGCTTGTCGTGCACACATGGAAACTTTCTGGAAGATCCCCAAAACACTTTCACATCATTAAAATAGGAAGCCAAACTGGGGGAGTTGTAGAACATTCTCTGCTTATTTTTACAACTTAAAAATCATTATCTGATCTGTTGAGAAACCATATATATGCTTACTCTGACTTACCTACAGGTGTTAAATTTTGGGTTTCATGCCCACATCAGTAGCTCAAATTCTATATCTGTTTGTTCAGCTGCAAACTACCTTTTGAATCCTGGGTCATCTGTATCCTTGGACCACCCTCTCTGAGGGGTACCTGCTTCTTTTTGAGATAGGTAGCTCCACGTAATTCTTGAGCTAATCCCCATGCTGAAACCACAGTGGTTTTAAAGCAAAGAGCAGGCATCCAAGGCATCTGGCTTTTGAATGATTTCTTCTCCACCTTGACTATTTCCATCTTTCTCAAGCACCATCAACCGACCCACTAAGCCACCTGGATACAATATGAAAAGAAAGAACATCCCATAGAAAAGGTGCAAAGAAATGAACAGGTCATTTGTGGAAGGGGAAACTTGCCTTCTTTGAAGCCCAGTTCCTTGACTGTATATGTTAGATTTCTTCTATGATAATTGGTCCTTTTGGTTTCCCTAAATTTTCTTAATATATGAATGTATATTTTAAGCATGGATTTCGTACAGATTTGCAAACTTCATAGAATGGTGTTCTGTTAAGTACTTTTAAGACTAATTTCTTCCTTATCTATGGTTGTAGCCCATTTCCCAATTCGAAGGTTCTACATTTTAACTCTCCCTCTCTCTCTCTCTCCCCCACCTCCCTCCTTATCCATTACACCACCCCATCTCTAACTTTATCTTTTCCTTCTTGAAGTTTCTTAGGGGGAGTCACAGATTTCTGTTTTGAATTTATCAATCAGTTCAACTACTGTTTCATTTTGTAATGCATTAAATTTGATCCATGCTTTCACATTGTTTCTTCTGCTTTCCAAATGATTATGTTCCTACCTTTAAAAAATTATTTCATCATCATTTATCCCATGAGTATAAGTTCTTTCAAGAATTTTAACATTTACACTAGGTTTGCAGTGGTATTTATCACCATTACTTAGATTTAATTCTATCGTTGGCTCCCCTATAGTTAGCTGCCTCTCTTATCATGGCTTTAATGGTTAGTTTTAACTTCTGTTTTTGACTGGTGTCTCCTTTCATTGGAGTACGTCTCCAAAAGTTTATTTATTTCCAGGAAGACTTATGAGTGATGTATTTTCAGTGCCTTTGCACATTAAAAAAAACTCTTTCAGCTGGTTTCGTATGTGGGTGACATTTCCTGAAGTGTGTGTTTTATGACTGTCTCCACTTGAGAAGAAAGGGATGTAAATCACGTTAGGATTTGCTTTAAAATATATTTTTTTAACATATATACCAGAGGTGATGTTGTGACACAGGGCCATAAATATCTTAATTCCTAAGTGTTGTTAAAATTTGTCGTCTTAAGCATGATCAAGAAGAAGGACCAATGATGTTCACGCCTCCTACCTCTCTGAAGTAGGGTGGAGAAATCAGCCAGGGCGGGAGGAGCCCTCAGCTGCAGTGGAGAAAATGAGAAAAGGGGAAACTTCCCTGCTTATTTTGTTCAGAAGCTAGGAGGAGGATTGAAAATACCTGGGTGACTTCAGAACTTAGGGCACGTCCCATCCGTCTAGAGAAAGATCCCCATTCTCTTAGCTGTGTCCCGAAGGCACCCTTGGGAAGAGGATACACCTGTGCTGCGGGGTCCCTCACAGTCCAAGGCCATGTCATTGGGGACCAGCCACACTGACCCCAAGAAGAAACGTCTGCAGACCACGGGCGAGCAGTGATCTTCACAGGGGCCGGGACAGGCTCTGCCATTCCTTCCGTTGTCCATGTATTTAAAAATAAGTATTTTCCCATTTTGCGTGCCTGCTGTGTGTTCAGAATGCCCCACTTTGTCAGATCACAGAGCTGCGTCGATTAAAGTAGACTTCTTGAAGTTCCCCGAATCCACGTAGGTGAACAGTGTTTGGGGTGCTGCGTGGGGAGCGGATCGTTACCATCACAAATATTTCCCCAAGATTTAACCAACCGACATCCGGTCAAGCAGTTCTGCGTAAAAGAGTGACTCTTTGTCGCATTTTGAACCCTATTTAATCGATGAATTATTAAAGTATAACAACTAAATGATCAAACCGAGTTCATGTAAGTCCTGAAATCACAGGTTTACTTCACCTTGCAATGAGCGCCTTCTGGCAGGGTTTTTCTTGTCTAAGACTTTAGTTATTTTATTTTAAGTATTCTTATTTTTTTGCGGATGGATGGTTTCTTACGCGTGTCTTTGTGTTTTTCTTTTCAAATATCATGAAAATGTTATGCAAAATAGAAAAGGGAAAGAAAATTGTGGAGCATACGTTTGCAAACAGCATATATTCGTCAGTTTTGTGCAGTGTACATTTGTTTCATTTTAGTAAGTGCATAATGAGATGGTTTTATATTCCTTGACCTTGCAAGGTTTGAATATACCCACTTCGTTCTATAAGATATTGGAACTCAGGAAATGTCTTTTTGGAGAGAATGCTTAAATGGTACTTTTTTTAGTCTTCACCCTGGGATGTGACTTTTGACATTACTGCACATTAAATTACATGTGAAGCTGCTTTTATTTGAGGCTGTTGTTTTAGTTAGTGTGGCTTCATGAAAATAAAAATCTAAGGGAAAAGGATTAAAATTCAAGAAAAAAAAATAAGGCTATTCTTGGTGGAGGTGGGGAGAAAGCAACAGATTTCTTTCCAGTTTTGAATGAAATCTGCCATCAACATGTTTTGTTATATCCAATCATCCTAGCTTATTACATTTAAAAAAAGTGAAATATTTCAGACTTAGAGTATGAAAGATTCCGTTTTCTGCAGCCTTGAAAACACTTGGTGTTACCTTGTCTTGTAATTTTTTTTTAATAAATTTATTTAATTTATTTATTTGGGCTGCATTGGGTCTTTGTTGCTGTGCGCAGGCTTTCCCTAGTTGTGGCGAGTGGGAGCTACTCCTCATTGTGGTGCACGGGCTTCTCACTGCGGTGGCTTCTCTTGTTGCAGAGCATGGGCTCTAGGCACGCGGGCTTCAGTAGCTGTGGCACATGGGCTCAGTAGTTGTGGCGCATGGGCTTAGTTGCTCCACGGCACGTGGGATCTTCCTGGACCAGGGCTCGAACCCATGTCCCCTGCATTGGCAGGCAGATTCGTAACCAGTGCGCCACCAGGGAAGCCCATTTTTTTGTAATTTTTAAACCAATCTAATTGGTATGACATGCTAGCTCCCTGTTGTTTAAAGGCATACTTTTTTAATTTTCAAAGTTTGAACAAATTTTCCTAACGCTTTTAGTTATTTAATCCTTTTCACTATAAATTACCTTCCTATACTATTTGATCATTTTCTCCTCAAGTGTTCTCTTTTCTTATTGACGTGTAGGACATCTTTGCTGAGGCAGGAAGTAATCCATTTGGGGTTTTATCCCTTGTAAGTCTTTCCCTCTGTCTGTGGCTTATCTTTTAAAGTGGTTTACTGTGTCTTCTATCATGCAGAAACGTTGGCTTTAATGTGATTTGCTATGCCAATATTTACCTTAAATAGGGTTTGCATGTTTGGTGTCTTTGCGAAATTTTCTTAGTCCAAGGTCTTAAAAATATTTTCATATACTTTCTTGTAATTGTTTGGACATTTTCTTTTTCAAGTAGATTTTTTTTATTCAGCAGATGTTTTTAGCAGTGCGGTGCAGGAATCTATCATCCCTTTCTGCCCCATCCGTACACAAAAGTTTTCCAGCACCATTTACTGAATGGTCTGTCCATACCCCACCCCCATCCTTTTGCCCTGAATTTTTGCCATGTTATGGGTTTCTATTGATACCTTCACCTATTGCCTGTTCCTCTACTCTGTTCTTTTAGTCAGTCTGACTATCCAGTGTCACACTGTTTTAATTACTATAAACCTTCTACTGTAATGTATCCTATTATCATGCTATTTAGTAGGAGAACTGCCTTAAGTTTATCATACTTCCAAATAGTGTAGGCAATTCTTAAACACTTACCTTCCACGTGAAATAATCACCATCCTTTCCAGTGTAAAGAAATACTCTATTGGGATTATGATAGGTGCTGTGCGTTGAATTGATGGCTTACTTTGCGGATAATAAACATCTTTAAAGATCTTGCATATTCCCTCTAGTGAACAAAGTCTATCTTTTCATTTGTTACATCTTGTTTTATGTTCTTCATAAAGTTGTTCGTTTCTGTCCATAATGGGCTTTCATGTTTTATGATAGGTGCATTTTAGATATTTTATAATTGAATCTGTTTATATTTTTAATATAATGCTCTTTAAGTGCTGTTTTCTAATTATGTGTTGCTGGCATAAAGGGATGCAAATTGCTTTCTTTTATATTGCTCTTGTCTCCAGCAGCTTTGTGGAACGCTCTTCTTATTAGATTGCCTAAAGATTCTCTTGGATTTTCTTTGTAGATAATCATGTTGTGTGTGCATCATGATAATTTTTTCACCTCCTCTACACTCTTCCCATTGCTTTGAACATCTTTGCCTAATTGCCTGGCTAGCCTTTCCCATAGAAATCTGAGTGGATGGTGTGTCTTCAGTTGTGTCACATGATATTTTGTGTTGAAGGTGGCTTTTGATTCGAGTCATTCATGTATCAAAAATTCTACTTTAAATTGTTATGTGGTTAATCACGTCCGGGAGGAAAAACTTTTCCTCCACCCATATAGGTTCTATAACTAAGGCAGTGCAAAGGTAACTGACAAAAGACAGATTAAGAGGAGAAAAGACAAAATGTATTGACGTACATACACACATGAGAACTCATGTAGCAAGTGGCTTGGGGAAGTGGCTAGACTTTAGCACTTATATACCATCTTTGTAGGGGAAGGGGAGGAGGAGAAAGGCACCTAAGGAAATGCAAATAAAATTTAAGAAAGACGCTTCAGGGGGAGATGAACTGGGAGATTGGGATTGACAGGGACACACTACCATATCTAAAACAGATGACCCACAAGGACCTACTGTAGAGCACAAGGAACTCTACTCAGTATTCTGTAATAACGCATATGGGAAAAGAATCTGAAAAAGAATAGATAAATGTCTATGTATAACTGAGTCACTATGCTGTACCCCTGAAACTAACACAACATTGTTAATCAACTCTATGCCAAGATAAAATAAAAAAATGTTTGTTTACATGAGCAAAGATAAGTGGGCCTTTAGGAGAGTACATGGCAGGTTGGATGGATTTGGGACAATGTTCGTTTATGTGATTTCTCATCCTGATGCCTTTTGCTGATAGGAGTTAATTTTCCCCGGTCCAGGAAACCTTGCTTGGAGGGGAATTGACGGCAACTGACATCTTTTGAAAGACTGTTTTGAGGAAGAAAAGGAGGATTCCAACTATGCCTCTTTCTGCATCTGTTCATTGACAGATGTCTTCAGCTCAAAATAACTTCTTTGTGGCAGAGGTATATCCTGGATTACTTCATCCACGTTAATAAACTTAGTGAGCTTCCATCTGGTCGTGGAGAGAAAGCACCCCCCTCTGCTCTAAAGATCTTAACTGTTCAAGGGGGTTCTTCGTCTCTGGTTCTGGATCAGGGAGCCCAAGTTCAAGGGTCCTCTGACAGATCTCTCCTGGTCTCTCAACCCAAACCAGCCCTGCCCCAGTCCCTGTTTCAATTTCCACATCACAGAAATCCTCTTTTGATAGTGCCTTGCTTATTTGTCTATTGGCCTGTCCGTTTATGGGCAGAATTCAAGCTCCCAGAGAGGAGGGTCCATCCTCTTATTCATGTACCCACCACACCTAGAGCAGTGCCTACACATTCACACAGTCGGTGCTCGGTGAAGATTTCTGTCATAAATAAACAATGCGAGTGTGGGCGTGTTAGGCGCCTGCCCAAGGCAGGGTTGAATCTTTCATTTTTTTTTAAAAGATGAATATTTAGGTGGCGGTTTTCGAACACAGGAACCTTCCATGCCGTGTCCTTCTTGTTCTCTTGCCCTTTCTTATTGATTCAGAACCAAGTCATGCGACGTTTAGATGTTACCACCACGACTTTCCACCCTCTGCTTTTGTGAGACGGTCTTCTTTTTCATTTTTCTCAACAAAGTGGCAGGCGGATGCAGAGGTCAACTGAAAAGTTAACGGAGATGCTCTTCGGGCCAGAACTGATGGGCAGGACGTTCACAGATCCTACCTTCGCCTCATTTAAGGCGGCTTCTGTGGGCAGAATGCTTTCTGCCAGGTTCTCGTCGCGTTCAGTAATAAGCTGGCGGGGTTTCTAAAGGAGCGCTTCCCACAGGAGCTTGCCAAGCCTGTGGCTTTTCTTTTCGCTTCCAATCATGCGTCATTGATCTTCCTGAAGAAAGTCTCTCCGGTCTTGCTGGGACGTACCTGGGAATCATAATTCAAGGTCACGATTGGCTATTTGCATCTTTTTTTTTTTTTTTTCTAAAAAGAGAGAAAGAATGTAGAGGTAAGACAATATAAAGGAATTTGATGTTAAAGTATCACATTGTGACATATTTATGTCTGGGATGGGGGAGTTTCCCCCTCCACCCCTCTTGAGGTCTTATGGCTGTTGACACACAACAGATTAACAGGAGAAAAAGAAACACATTTTTTAAATTGAAGTATAGTTGATTTACAGTGTTGTAGTAGTTTCAGGTGTACAGCAAAGTGATTCAGTTTTATATATACATATATGTATGTGTACATATATATATTATTTTTCATATTCTTTTCCATTATAGGTTATTACAAGATATTAAATGTAGTTCCCTGTGCTATCCAGTAGATCCTTGTTGTTTATCTATTTTATATAGAGTAGTGTGTGTCTGTTAATCCCAAATTCCTAATTTATCCCTCCCCCCCCCTTTCCCCTTTGGTGACCATACGTTTTCTAGGTCTGTGAGTATATTTCTGTTTTGTAAATAAGTTCATTTGTATCATGTTTTTAGATTCCACATATAAGTGATATCATATTTGTCTTCGACTCAACTTCACTTAGTGTAATCATCTCTAGGTCCATTCATGTTGCTGCAAATGGCATGATTTCATTCTTTTTCATGACTGAGTAGTATTCCATTGTATACATGTACCACATCTTCTTTATCCGTTCCTCTGTCGATGGACACTTGGGTTGCTTCCATGTCTTGGCTATTGTAAATAGTGCTGCAATGAACATTGGGGTGCAGGTATCTTTTTAAATTATGGTTTTCTCTGGATATATGGCCAGGAGTGGGATTACTGGATCCTATGGTAACTCTGTTTTTAGTTTTCTGAGGAATCTCCACACTGTCTTCCATAGTGCCTGTACCAATTTACATTCCCACCAACAGTGTAGGAGGGCTCCCTTAAGAAACACATTTTAATCCAGGACCGTGGAGGTCTCCTAGAAACGGGACTTAAGATGTAACCAAAGCAGGCAGTTTTTATACTTTTTAGACAAAGAGACAATAAATTTGTGAGAAATTGACAGGACAAAGAAACTTAGGCTTTGGGTGCTTAGTTAGTGAGGAATCTAAACAGAGTTTGCGCTTGGGGTGGTCAATTAAAGAAGTCATGAGGTTTGTTTATATAGGTTTCTTGGCCCCAAATTCCCGGCCTCTAGCCATACAGGTGTCCTTCAACCTCCAGACACAGGGAGAGCACATGCCACGTGGAGATGTGTTTCCTGCTTCAGGGGGACAGAGAGGAGGGTCAGAGTGTCCCTCTTGCATCAGCCGTTTCTTAAGTTTAATTCAAAATACTCAACATGCCACGGAGGCATATTTGGGGAGGCTTAAAAAGTGCCTTCTTGGACCATTCTCCCTGGCACGTTCTTCTTCTAATGGCTAAAGGAAAGGTTCTTCGATTGGCTCCCAGGAGCAGGCTGAGAGCGAGATAAGAGCATAGAGGGCTGTAGAAAAGCAACCTGACCTCTTTGAAGGCTCTCACGTTCTGGAACATTCACTTCAATGTTCATCTCAAAAAAAGGAGTAAATTTTCACCCTTGGCTTTGACAGGCACCAAGTCCATGACCCAGTCGTGTGTAAGTGATTTTCCTAGGCCCCTTTGTCTTTCTCACCAAATCTGGCCTTTTGGCGGGGTGGGCCCAGAAGCCAGCTCCAAAGTGGAGGGAGGTACCCTGGGCTGTTTTATAACCTCTTCTGGGGCATAAAGGATGGACGGGCATATTCTCTGATGATAACACTTTCACCCCATTTGAGGTAGGTTCCATTAGGTTTGTGTCCCTGTGTAAAATATTACTGCAAACTCAGCAAGGTAAAGCAACACACCTCTATTATCTCCCAGTTTCTGTGGGTCAGGAATCCGGGCAGAATTTAGGTGGTGTTATGGCTTGAATTGTGCGCCCCCCCAACTCCTACAAAAACATATGCTGAAGCCCTAACCCCCAGGACCTCAGAGTGTGGCTGCATTTGGAGATGGGGTCTCTAAAGAGGTGATGAAGGTAAATGAGGTCATTAGGGTGGACCCTGATCCCATAGGGCTGCTGTCCTTATAAGAAGAGAAGATTAGAGCACAGACACGCACAGAGGGATGACCACCTGAGGACACAGGGAGGAGACGGCCGTCTACACGCCGAGGAGAGAGGCCTCAGGAGGAACCAGCCCTGCTGACACCTGGATCTTGGACTTCCAGCCTCCAGGACGGGGAGAAGTAAATGTCTGTTGTTTAAGCCTCCAGCGTCTGGTGTTTAGCTATGGCAGCCCAGAGCTGAGTAAGGCATCTGGGTTCCCTGCTTCTGGGTCTCCGTAAGCTGCAGCCCAGGTGTTCACAGGGCCAAGTTCTCCCGGGGACCTTAACTGGGGGAAGAGCCACTTCCAAACTCCTCAGGTTGTTGGCAGAGCTCACCTCCTGCAGTTGGAGGACAGAGGACCCCATTTCCTCACTGGCTTCCGGTCAGGGGCTGCTCTCAGCTCCTAAAAGCGCCGGCAGTTCTTTGCCACGTGGGGCTCTCCACAGCCCTCACCCCGCACGACATGGCAGCGTAGCCCTTCTCATCCAGACGTGGTGAACAGTGACCCAAGGCTGTGCGTCACTGACGCTTCTCCTGCAGAAGGTGAGCGTCAGCCAGTCATCCCTCTTCTGGAAATCACGTCTCCTTTCTCTGATTATAAAGTGAAATACGTTGAAAGGAGAAGCAGACTCAGCCATTCAGAGACTTATCAAGGAGGAAGCCAGGATCTCGTGCAGTACCAGCACGGGATCTGCGTTTAGGGTTCCCAGTACCCAGACTTTTTCCTGTGCACGCATATGCTTCTTTCCAAAGAACGCAGAGAGGGTCGCGTGTTCCCGGCGTTATGAGGAGGACCTGCTAAGCCCTCCACCGGGACCGTGGGTTCTGGCCTCTGCGGGCTTGCTGCCTCCCATCTGCATTCTTTCAATATGCTCATTTCACCTTTTATCCTATTAAAGTAAATAAGTGGCCCAGATCTAAATGCTGCTGACGCACCGTCTTTGTACCTGAGGTGTCTGGCCATTCTGGATAAGTTAGTTCAGCAGGGAGCTGTTTCCCGGGCTCGTATGTGACTCCCCCCCTCCACCCAAATAACCCAGATTTCCTCAGCAGTAGGGGAGACAGCTATTGAGGCAGACTAGAAACTTGGTTAAGCCGTGTATACCCGCTGACATCATGATGTAGGCTACCTGGTACAGGTGTACTCTTTTGGAGGAGCGTACGAGCCTTCATTTCGCTGGGTGAGACGTGAGGAGCAGGGACCCACCAATGTGATGGCTTTGAATATGAGGCCTCCTCCTTCGTTCCCGGGGTTTCGTAAGGAGATGTTTCCCTGACCCTGGCACTCCTGGCCTCTCCCTGGGTCCTCTGCTGTGGGTGGTGCAGCCTGGTGCCCCCCTCATTCTACTCTGGAATCTTCCCTAAGCCATGGGCAGAGGGATGCCGGGAGCTCTGTGTCCCTCACGGCTGCGTCCATCTTCCCGCCTCCCTGTGGGGTCCGGTCCTGGGAACCCTGCTTGTCTGCAGTGACATCATCTCGCGGATCAAGAGCCACTCATGGGATGCATTCCACGAGCAAGGCGGTTTACAGGGATTTACAGTCAGCCCAACTCAAACACGTACCGGCAGAGTCTAAGGGCGAATGTTGCAAATCTGATTATACCTACTTCCCTCTAATGGAGAAGATCTTCGTGTGTGCCTTGAAACGATTTCAGGGCCAGTGGCAGAATCTCATTAAATTAACGACATGTAGCAAAACCGAGAAATATGTAGCATACGCCATGTGAGTAGATAGAAGTACAGTGAAGGGGCCCAGAACAGGCCACCCCCATTATGCCGCTTTGGGGTATTGATGATTTTGAGCTGAAGGTACCCGAGAAACAGCAGGTGCACGAAGGGCTCCCTGACCCCCTCCTTTCCACCGTAACTCAGGGCCTAAGATTTCCCACGAGAAAGGTGCCCTCCTTGCATCAGGAAGAGAATATTCTCATCACCAGAGACTGGAAAGCGGTGCCGAAATGGACCTGCACAAACAAACGTCCTGAAACAACCCTTATCTTGCATTACTTTCCCCACGTATTTTGTAGCCACGTGATTCACGGCCCCTAGACACTTACACCGTCTTCCTCTGTCTTGTCAATTCTCCACAAATTTATCCTCCTTTGTTAAGGAAAATGTAAGCTCTCAGGCCTAATCACTTCTTTGGGTCTTCATTTTTCCTATGAAAGCTCCTGTGTGCATGCAAAATATTAAATAAAATGTGCCCCATCGCAGAACC